>NC_140579.1:882827695-884027695 GCF_964204655.1 Triturus cristatus
TCTACTACTCACTCTCTACTACTCTGTACTACTCACTCTCTACTACTCTCTTCTACTCACTCTACTCACTCTCTACTACTCTCAACTACTCACTCTCTACTACCCACTCTCTACTGCTCTCTACTACTCACTCTCTACTACTCACTCTCTACTTCTCTACTACTCACTCTCTACTACTCTCTACTACTCACTATACTACTCACTCTCTACTACTCTCTACTACTCTCAACTACTCACTCTCTACTACCCACTCTCTACTGCTCTCTACTACTCACTCTCTACTACTCACTCTCTACTTCTCTCTACTACTCACTCTACTACTCACTCTCTACTACTCTCTACTACTCACTCTCTACTACCCACTCTCTACTACTCACTCTCTACTACTCTATACTACTCACTCTCTACTACTCTCTACTACTCACTTTCTACTACACACTCTCTACTACTTGCTCTCTACTACTCACTCTACTACTCTTTCTACTACTCCCTACTACTCACTCTACTACTCACTCTCTACTACTCTCTACTACTCACTCTCTACTACTCACTCTCTACTACTCTACTACTCTCTACTACTCTCTCTGCTACTCACTCTCTACTACTCTCTACTACTCTCTCTGCTACTCACTCTCAACTACTCTCTACTACTCACTCTACTACACCCTACTACTCACTCTACTACTCACTCTCTACTACTCTCTACTACTCACTCTCCACTACTCACTCTCTACTAATCTACTACTCCCTACTACTCTCTCTATACTACTCACTCTCTACTACTCTCTACCACTCACTCTCTACTGCTCTCTTCTACTCACTCTCTACTACTCACTCTCTACTACTCACTCTCTACTACTCTCTTCTACTCACTCTCTACTTCTCTCTACTACTCACTCTCTACTACTCACTCTATACTCACTCTCTACTACTCTCTACTACTCTCTACTACTCACTCTACTACCCACTCTCTACTACTCACTACTACTCACTCTCTACTACTCACTACTACTCAATCTATACTACTTGCTCTCTACTCCTCTCTACTACTCACTCTCTACTACTCTCTACTACTCACTCTACTACTCACTCTCTACTACTCTCTACTACTCTCTACTACTCACTCTCTACTATCCACTCTCTACTACTCACTCTCTACTACTCTCTCCTATTCACTCTCTACTACTCACTCTACTAAGCTCTACTACTCACTCTCTGCTACTCTCTCTACTACTCTCTACTACTCACTCTCCACCACTCACTCTCTACTACTCGCTCTATACTACTCTCTAGTAATCACTCTACTGCTCACTCTCTACTACTCTACTACTCTCTACTACTCTCTCTAATACTCACTCTCTACTACTCTCTACTACTCACTTTCTACTACACACTCTCTACTACTTGCTCTCTACTACTCGCTCTCTACTACTCGCTACTACTCACTCTACTACTCTCTTTTCTACTCCCTACTACTCACTCTACTACTCACTCTCTACTACTCTCTACTACTCACTCTCTACTACTCACTCTCTACTACTCTACTACTTTCTCTACAACTCAATCTCTACTACTCACTCTCTACTACTCTACTACTCTCTACTACTCTCTCTATACTACTCACTCTCTACTACTCTCTACCACTCACTCTCTACTGCTCTCTACCACTCACTCTCTACTGCTCTCTACTACTCACTCTCTACTACTCACTCTCTACTACTCGCTCTCTACTACTCTCTACTACTCACTCTACTACTCTCTCTACTACTCCCTACTACTCACTCTACTACTCACTCTCTACTACTCTCTACTACTCACTCTCTACTACTCACTCTCTACTACTCTACTACTCCCTACTACTTTCTCTATACTACTCACTCTCTACTACTCTCTACCACTCACTCTCTACTGCTCTCTTCTACTCACTCTCTACTACTCACTCTCTACTACTCACTCTCTACTACTCTCTACTACTCAATCTCTACTACTCTCTACTACTCACTCTACTACTCACTCTCTACTACTCTCTACTATTCACTCTCTACTACTCTCTACTACTCACTCTCTACTACTCGCTCTCTACTCCTCTCTACTACTCACTCTCTACTACTCACTCTAGTACTCACTCTCTACTACTCTCTACTACTCACTCTCTACTACTCTCTACTACTCACTCTCTACTACTCACTCTGCTACTCACTCTCTACTACTCTCTACTACTCTCTCTGCTACTCACTCTCTACTACTCACTCTACTACTCCCTACTACTCACTCTACTATTCACTCTCTACTACTCTCTACTACTCACTCTCCACTACTGACTCTCTACTACTCTACTACTCCCTACTACTCTCTCTATACTAATCACTCTCTACTACTCTCTACCACTCACTCTCTACTCACTCTCTACTACTCACTCTCTACTACTCTCTACTACTCACTCTCTACTACTCGCTCTCTACTCCTCTCTACCACTCACTCTCTACTACTCTCTACTACTCACTCTACTACTCACTCTCTGCTACTCTCTACTACTCACTCTCTACTATCCACTCTCTACTACTCACTCTCTACTACTCTTTACTACTCACTCTCTACTACTCACTCTGCTACTCACTCTCTACTACTCTCTACTACTCTCTCTGCTACTCACTCTCTACTACTCTCTACTACTCACTCTACTACTTCCTACTACTCACTCTACTACTCACTCTCTACTACTCTCTACTACTCACTCTCCACTACTCACTCTCTACTACTCTAATACTCCCTACTACTCTCTCTATACTACTCATTCTCTACTTCTCTCTACCACTCACTCTCTACTGCTCTCTTCTACTTACTCTCTACTACTCACTCCACTACTCACTCTCTACTACTCTCTACTTCTCACTCTCTACTACTCTCTACTACTCTCTCTACTACTCACTCTTTCCTACTCACTCTCTACTACTTTTTACTACTCACTCCCTACTACTACTCTCTCTACTACTCCCTACTACTCACTCTACTACTCACTCTCTACTACTCTCTCTCTGCTACTCACTCTCTACTACTGACTCTACTTCTCACTCTCTACTACTCTGTACTACTCACTCTCTACTACTCTCTTCTACTCACTCTACTACTCACTATCTACTACTCTCTACTACTCACTCTCCACCACTCACTCTCTACTACTCGCTCTATACTACTCTCTAGCAATCACTATACTGCTCACTCTCTACTACTCTACTACTCTCTACTACTCTCTCTAATACTCACTCTCTACTACTCTCTACTACTCACTTTCTACTACACACTCTCTACTACTTGCTCTCTACTACTCGCTCTCTACTACTCGCTACTACTCACTCTACTACTCTCTTTACTACTCCCTACTACTCACTCTACTACTCATTCTCTACTACTCTCTACTACTCACTCTCTACTACTCACTCTCTACTACTCTACTACTTTCTCTACAACTCAATCTCTACTACTCACTCTCTACTACTCTACTACTCTCTACTACTCTCTCTATACTACTCACTCTCTACTACTCTCTACCACTCACTCTCTACTGCTCTCTTCTACTCACTCTCTACTACTCACTCTCTACTACTCGCTCTCTACTACTCTCTACTACTCACTCTACTACTCTCTCTACTACTCCCTACTACTCACTCTACTACTCACTCTCTACTACTCTCTACTACTCACTCTCTACTACTCACTCTCTACTACTCTACTACTCCCTACTACTTTCTCTATACTACTCACTCTCTACTACTCTCTACCACTCACTCTCTACTGCTCTCTTCTACTCACTCTCTACTACTCACTCTCTACTACTCACTCTCTACTACTCTCTATTGCTCAATCTCTACTACTCTCTACTACTCACTCTACTACTCACTCTCTACTACTCTCTACTATTCACTCTCTACTACTCTCTACTACTCACTCTCTACTACTCGCTCTCTACTCCTCTCTACTACTCACTCTCTACTACTCACTCTACTACTCACTCTCTACTACTCTCTACTACTCACTCTCTACTATCCACTCTCTACTACTCACTCTCTACTACTCTCTACTACTCACTCTCTACTACTCACTCTGCTACTCACTCTCTACTACTCTCTACTACTCTCTCTGCTACTCACTCTCTACTACTCTCTACTACTCACTCTACTACTCACTCTCTACTACTCTCTACTACTCACTCTCCACTACTCACTCTCTACTACTCTACTACTCCCTACTACTCTCTACCACTCACTCTCTACTCACACTTTACTACTCACTCTCTACTACTCTCTACTACTCACTCTCTACTACTCGCTCTCTACTCACTCTACTACTCACTCTCTACTACTCTCTACTACTCACTCTACTACTCACTCTCTACTACTCTCTACTACTCACTCTCTACTATCCACTCTCTACTACTCACTCTCTACTACTCTCTACTACTCACTCTCTACTACTCACTCTGCTACTCACTCTCTACTACTCTCTACTACTCTCTCTGCTACTCACTCTCTACTACTCTCTACTACTCACTCTACTACTTCCTACTACTCAGTCTACTACTCACTCTCTACTACTCTCTACTACTCACTCTCCACTACTCACTCTCTACTACTCTAATACTCCCTACTACTCTCTCTATACTACTCACTCTCTACTTCTCTCTACCACTCACTCTCTACTGCTCTCTTCTACTCACTCTCTACTACTCACTCTACTACTCACTCTCTACTACTCTCTACTACTCACTCTCTACTACTCTCTACTACTCACTCTACTACTCACTCTTTCCTACTCATTCTCTACTACTTTCTACTACTCACGCCCTACTACTACTCTCTCTACTACTCCCTACTACTCACTCTACTACTCATTCTCTACTACTCTCTCTCTGCTACTCACTCTCTACTACTCACTCTACTACTCACTCTCTACTACTCTCTACTACTCACTCTCTACTACTCTCTACTACTCACTCTACTACTCACTCTTTCCTACTCATTCTCTACTACTTTCTACTACTCACGCCCTACTACTACTCTCTCTACTACTCTCTACTACTCACTCTACTACTCATTCTCTACTACTCTCTCTCTGCTACTCACTCTCTACTACTCACTCTACTACTCACTCTCTACTACTCTGTACTACTCACTCTGTACTACTCTCTTCTACTCACTCTACTACTCACTCTCTACTACTCTCAACTACTCACTCTCTACTACCTACTCTCTACTGCTCTCTACTACTCACTCTCTACTACTCACTCTCTACTTCTCTACTACTCACTCTCTACTACTCTCTACTACTCACTCTACTACTCACTCTCTACTACTCTCTACTACTCTCAACTACTCACTCTCTACTCCCCACTCTCTACTGCTCTCTACTACTCACTCTCTACTACTCACTCTCTACTTCTCTCTACTACTCACTCTACTACTCACTCTCTACTACTCTCTACTACTCACTCTCTACTACCCACTCTCTACTACTCACTCTCTGCTACTCTATACTACTCACTCTCTACTACTCTCTACTACTCACTTTCTACTACTTGCTCTCTACTACTCACTCTACTACTCTCGCTACTACTCCCTACTACTCACTCTACTACTCACTCTCTACTACTCTCTACTACTCACTCTCTACTACTCACTCTCTACTACTCTACTACTCTCTACTACTCTCTCTGCTACTCACTCTCTACTACTCTCTACTACTCTCTCTGCTACTCACTCTCAACTACTCTCTACTACTCACTCTACTACTCCCTACTACTCACTCTACTACTCACTCTCTACTACTCTCTACTACTCACTCTCCACTACTCACTCTCTACTAATCTACTACTCCCTACTACTCTCTCTATACTACTCACTCTCTACTACTCTCTACCACTCACTCTCTACTGCTCTCTTCTACTCACTCTCTACTACTCACTCTCTACTACTCACTCTCTACTACTCTCTACTACTCACTCTCTACTTCTCTCTACTACTCACTCTCTACTACTCACTCTATACTCACTCAGTACTACTATCTACTACTCTCTACTACTCACTCTACTACCCACTCTCTACTACTCACTACTACTCACTCTCTACTACTCTCTACTACTCAATCTATACTACTCGCTCTCTACTCCTCTCTACTACTCACTCTCTACTACTCTCTACTACTCACTCTACTACTCACTCTCTACTACTCTCTACTACTCTCTCTGCTACTCACTCTCTACTACTCTCTACTACTCACTCTACTACTTCCTACTACTCAGTCTACTACTCACTCTCTACTACTCTCTACTACTCACTCTCCACTACTCACTCTCTACTACTCTAATACTCCCTACTACTCTCTCTATACTACTCACTCTCTACTACTCTCTACCACTCACTCTCTACTGCTCTCTTCTACTCACTCTCTACTACTCACTCTACTACTCACTCTCTACTACTCTCTACTACTCACTCTCTACTACTCTCTACTACTCACTCTACTACTCACTCTTTCCTACTCATTCTCTACTACTTTCTACTACTCACGCCCTACTACTACTCTCTCTACTACTCCCTACTACTCACTCTACTACTCATTCTCTACTACTCTCTCTCTGCTACTCACTCTCTACTACTCACTCTACTACTCACTCTCTACTACTCTGTACTACTCACTCTCTACTACTCTCTTCTACTCACTCTACTACTCACTCTCTACTACTCTCAACTACTCACTCTCTACTACCCACTCTCTACTGCTCTCTACTACTCACTCTCTACTACTCACTCTCTACTTCTCTACTACCACTCTCTACTACTCTCTACTACTCATACTACTACACACTCTCTACTACTCTCTACTACTCTCAACTACTCACTCTCTACTACCCACTCTCTACTGCTCTCTACTACTCACTCTACTACTCACTCTCTACTACTCTCTACTACTCACTCTCTACTACCCACTCTCTACTACTCACTCTCTACTACTCTATACTACTCACTCTCTACTACTCTCTACTACTCACTTTCTACTACACACTCTCTACTACTTGCTCTCTACTACTCACTCTACTACTCTTTCTACTACTCCCTACTACTCACTCTACTACTCACTCTCTACTACTCTCTACTACTCACTCTCTACTACTCACTCTCTACTACTCTACTACTCTCTACTACTCTCTCTGCCACTCACACTCTACTACTCTCTACTACTCTCTCTGCTACTCACTCTCAACTACTCTCTACTACTCACTCTACTACTCCCTACTACTCACTCTACTACTCACTCTCTACTACTCTCTACTACTCACTCTCCACTACTCACTCTCTACTAATCTACTACTCCCTACTACTCTCTCTATACTACTCACTCTCTACTACTCTCTACCACTCACTCTCTACTGCTCTCTTCTACTCACTCTCTACTACTCACTCTCTACTACTCACTCTCTACTACTCTCTACTACTCACTCTCTACTTCTCTCTACTACTCACTCTCTACTACTCACTCTATACTCACTCTCTACTACTCTCTACTACTCTCTACTACTCACTCTACTACCCACTCTCTACTACTCACTACTACTCACTCTCTACTACTCTCTACTACTCAATCTATACTACTCGCTCTCTACTCCTCTCTACTACTCACTCTCTACTACTCTCTACTACTCACTCTACTACTCACTCTCTACTACTCTCTACTATTCACTCTCTACTACTCTCTACTACTCACTCTCTACTACTCGCTCTCTACTACTCTCTACTACTCACTCTCTACTACTCACTCTACTACTCACTCTCTACTACTCTCTACTACTCACTCTCTACTACTCTCTACTACTCACTCTCTACTACTCACTCTGCTACTCACTCTCTACTACTCTCTACTACTCTCTCTGCTACTCACTCTCTACTACTCACTCTACTACTCCCTACTACTCACTCTACTACTCACTCTCTACTACTCTCTACTACTCACTCTCCACTACTCACTCTCTACTACTCTACTACTCCCTACTACTCTCTCTATACTACTCACTCTCTACTACTCTCTACCACTCACTCTCTACTCACTCTCTACTACTCACTCTCTACTACTCTCTACTACTCACTCTCTACTACTCGCTCTCTACTCCTCTCTACTACTCACTCTCTACTACTCTCTACTACTCACTCTACTACTCACTCTCTGCTACTCTCTACTACTCACTCTCTACTATCCACTCTCTACTACTCACTCTCTACTACTCTCTACTACTCACTCTCTACTACTCACTCTGCTACTCACTCTCTACTACTCTCTACTACTCTCTCTGCTACTCACTCTCTACTACTCTCTACTACTCACTCTACTACTTCCTACTACTCACTCTACTACTCACTCTCCTACTACTCTCTACTACTCACTCTCCACTACTCACTCTCTACTACTCTAATACTCCCTACTAATCTCTCTATACTACTCACTCTCTACTTCTCTCTACCACTCACTCTCTACTGCTCTCTTCTACTTACTCTCTACTACTCACTCTACTACTCACTCTCTACTACTCTCTACTACTCACTCTCTACTACTCTCTACTACTCACTCTACTACTCACTCTTTCCTACTCACTCTCTACTACTTTCTACTACTCACTCCCTACTACTACTCTCTCTACTACTCCCTACTACTCACTCTTCTACTCTCTCTCTGCTACTCACTCTCTACTACTCACTCTACTACTCACTCTCTACTACTCTGTACTACTCACTCTCTACTACTCTCTTCTACTCACTCTACTACTCACTATCTACTACTCTCAACTACTCACTCTCTACTACCCACTCTCTACTGCTCTCTACTACTCACTCTCTACTGCTCACTCTCTACTTCTCTCTACTACTCACTCTCTACTACTCTCTACTAGTCACTCTACTACTCACTCTCTACTACTATCTACTACTCTCAACTACTCACTCTCTACTACCCACTCTCTACTGCTCTCTACTACTCACTCTCTACTGCTCACTCTCTACTTCTCTCTACTACTCACTCTACTACTCACTCTCTACTACTCTCTACTACTCACTCTCTACTACCCACTCTCTACTACTCACTCTCTACTACTCTCTACTACTCACTTTCTACTACATACTCTCTACTACTTGCTCTCTACTACTCACTCTACTACTCTCTCTACTACTCCCTACTACTCACTCTACTACTCACTCTCTACTACTCTCTACTACTCACTCTCTACTACTCACTCTCTACTAATCTACTACTCTCTACTACTCTCTCTGCTACTCACTCTCTACTACTCTCTACTACTCTCTCTGCTACTCACTCTCAACTACTCTCTACTACTCACTCTACTACTCGCCTACTACTTACTCTACTACTCACTCTCTACTACTCTCTATTACTCACTCTCCACTACTCACTCTCTACTAATCTATCACTCCCTACTACTCTCTCTATACTACACACTCTCTACTACTCTCTACCACTTACTCTCTACTGCTCTCTTCTACTCACTCTCTACTACTCACTCTCTACTACTCACTCTCTACTACTCTCTACTACTCACTCTAGCTACTCACTCTTTCCTTCTCACTCTCTACTACTTTCTACTACTCACGCCCTACTACTACTCTCTCTACTACTCCCTACTACTCACTCTACTACTCATTCTCTATTACTCTGTACTACTCACTCTCTACTACTCTCTTCTACGTCACTCTACTACTCACTCTCTACTACTCTCAACTACTCACTCTCTACTACCCACTCTCTACTGCTCTCTACTACTCACTCTCTACTACTCACTCTCTACTTCTCTACTACTCACTCTCTACTACTCTCTACTACTCACTATACTACTCACTCGCTACTACTCTCTACTACTCTCAACTACTCACTCTCTACTACCCACTCTCTACTGCTCTCTACTACTCACTCTCTACTACTCACTCTCTACTTCTCTCTACTACTCACTCTACTACTCACTCTCTACTACTCTCTACTACCCACTCTCTACTACTCACTCTCTACTACTCTATACTACTCACTCTCTACTACTCTCTACTACTCACTTTCTACTACACACTCTCTACTACTTGCTCTCTACTACTCACTCTACTACTCTTTCTACTACTCCCTACTACTCACTCTACTACTCACTCTCTACTACTCTCTACTACTCACTCTCTACTACTCACTCTCTACTACTCTACTACTCTCTACTACTCTCTCTGCTACTCACTCTCTACTACTCTCTACTACTCTCTCTGCTACTCACTCTCACTACTCTCTACTACTCACTCTACTACTCCCTACTACTCACTCTACTACTCACTCTCTACTACTCTCTACTACTCACTCTCCACTACTCACTCTCTACTAATCTACTACTCCCTACTACTCTCTCTATACTACTCACTCTCTACTACTCTCTACCACTCACTCTCTACTGCTCTCTTCTACTCACTCTCTACTACTCACTCTCTACTACTCACTCTCTACTACTCTCTACTACTCACTCTCTACTTCTCTCTACTACTCACTCTCTACTACTCACTCTATACTCACTCTCTACTACTCTCTACTACTCTCTACTACTCACTCTACTACCCACTCTCTACTACTCACTACTACTCACTCTCTACTACTCACTACTACTCAATCTATACTACTTGCTCTCTACTCCTCTCTACTACTCACTCTCTACTACTCTCTACTACTCACTCTACTACTCACTCTCTACTACTCTCTACTACTCTCTACTACTCACTCTCTACTATCCACTCTCTACTACTCACTCTCTACTACTCTCTCCTATTCACTCTCTACTACTCACTCTACTACGCTCTACTACTCACTCTCTGCTACTCTCTCTACTACTCTCTACTACTCACTCTCCACCACTCACTCTCTACTACTCGCTCTATACTACTCTCTAGTAATCACTCTACTGCTCACTCTCTACTACTCTACTACTCTCTACTACTCTCTCTAATACTCACTCTCTACTACTCTCTACTACTCACTTTCTACTACACACTCTCTACTACTTGCTCTCTACTACTCGCTCTCTACTACTCGCTACTCCTCACTCTACTACTCTCTTTTCTACTCCCTACTACTCACTCTACTACTCACTCTCTACTACTCTCTACTACTCACTCTCTACTACTCGCTCTCTACTACTCTACCTCACTTATCTCTACTACTCAATCTCTTACTACTCACTCTCTACCTACTCTCTACTACTCTCTCTATACTACTCACTCTCTACTACTCTCTACCACTCACTCTCTACTGCTCTCTTCTACTCACTCTCTACTACTCACTCTCTACTACTCGCTCTCTACTACTCTCTACTACTCACTCTACTACTCTCTCTACTACTCCCTACTACTCACTCTACTACTCACTCTCTACTACTCTCTACTACTCACTCTCTACTACTCACTCTCTACTACTCTACTACTCCCTACTACTTTCTCTATACTACTCACTCTCTACTACTCTCTACCACTCACTCTCTACTGCTCTCTTCTACTCACTCTCTACTACTCACTCTCTACTACTCACTCTCTACTACTCTCTACTACTCAATCTCTACTACTCTCTACTACTCACTCTACTACTCACTCTCTACTACTCTCTACTATTCACTCTCTACTACTCTCTACTACTCACTCTCTACTACTCGCTCTCTACTCCTCTCTACTACTCACTCTCTACTACTCACTCTAGTACTCACTCTCTACTACTCTCTACTACTCACTCTCTACTACTCTCTACTACTCACTCTCTACCTACTCACTCTGCTACTCACTCTCTACTACTCTCTACTACTCTCTCTGCTACTCACTCTCTACTACTCACTCTACTACTCCCTACTACTCACTCTACTATTCACTCTCTACTACTCTCTACTACTCACTCTCCACTACTCACTCTCTACTACTCTACTACTCCCTACTACTCTCTCTATACTACTCACTCTCTACTACTCTCTACCACTCACTCTCTACTCACTCTCTACTACTCACTCTCTACTACTCTCTACTACTCGCTCTCTACTCCTCTCTACCACTCACTCTCAACTACTCTCTACTACTCACTCTACTACTCACTCTCTGCTACTCTCTACTACTCACTCTCTACTATCCACTCTCTACTACTCACTCTCTACTACTCTCTACTACTCACTCTCTACTACTCACTCTGCTACTCACTCTCTACTACTCTCTACTACTCTCTCTGCTACTCACTCTCTACTACTCTCTACTACTCACTCTACTACTTCCTACTACTCACTCTACTACTCACTCTCTACTACTCTCTACTACTCACTCTCCACTACTCACTCTCTACTACTCTAATACTCCCTACTACTCTCTCTATACTACTCCCTCTCTACTTCTCTCTACCACTCACTCTCTACTGCTCTCTTCTACTTACTCTCTACTACTCACTCCACTACTCACTCTCTACTACTCACTCTCTACTACTCACTCTCTACTACTCTCTACTACTCAATCTCTACTACTCACTCTGCTACTCACTCTCTACTACACTCTACTACTCTCTCTGCTACTCACTCTCTACTACTCTCTACTACTCAATCTACTACTCCCTACTACTCACTCTACTACTCACTCTCTACTACTCACTCTCTACTTCTCTCTACTACTCACTCTCTACTACTCTCTATATACTCACTCTACTACCCACGCTCTACTACTCTCTACTACTCACTCTCTACTACTCACTCTCTACTCCTCTCTACTACTCACTCTACTACTCACTCTCTACTACTCTCTACTACTCACTCTACTACTCACTCTTTCCTACTCACTCTCTACTACTTTTTACTACTCACTCCCTACTACTACTCTCTCTACTACTCCCTACTACTCACTCTACTACTCACTCTCTACTACTCTCTCTCTGCTACTCACTCTCTACTACTGACTCTACTACTCACTCTCTACTACTCTGTACTACTCACTCTCTACTACTCTCTTCTACTCACTCTACTACTCACTATCTACTACTCTCTACTACTCACTCTCCACCACTCACTCTCTACTACTCGCTCTATACTACTCTCTAGCAATCACTATACTGCTCACTCTCTACTACTCTACTACTCTCTACTACTCTCTCTAATACTCACTCTCTACTACTCTCTACTACTCACTTTCTACTACACACTCTCTACTACTTGCTCTCTACTACTCGCTCTCTACTACTCGCTACTACTCACTCTACTACTCTGTTTACTACTCCCTACTACTCACTCTACTACTCATTCTCTACTACTCTCTACTACTCACTCTCTACTACTCACTCTCTACTACTCTACTACTTTCTCTACAACTCAATCTCTACTACTCACTCTCTACTACTCTACTACTCTCTACGTACTCTCTCTATACTACTCACTCTCTACTACTCTCTACCACTCACTCTCTACTGCTCTCTTCTACTCACTCTCTACTACTCACTCTCTACTACTCGCTCTCTACTACTCTCTACTACTCACTCTACTACTCTCTCTACTACTCCCTACTATTCACTCTACTACTCACTCTCTACTACTCTCTACTACTCACTCTCTACTACTCACTCTCTACTACTCTACTACTCCCTACTACTTTCTCTATACTACTCACTCTCTACTACTCTCTACCACTCACTCTCTACTGCTCTCTTCTACTCACTCTCTACTACTCACTCTCTACTACTCACTCTACTACTCTCTATTACTCAATCTCTACTACTCTCTACTACTCACTCTACTACTCACTCTCTACTACTCTCTACTATTCACTCTCTACTACTCTCTACCACTCACTCTCTACTACTCGCTCTCTACTCCTCTCTACTACTCACTCTCTACTACTCACTCTACTACTCACTCTCTACTACTCTCTACTACTCTCTACTATCCACTCTCTACTACTCACTCTCTACTACTCTCTACTACTCACTCTCTACTACTCACTCTGCTACTCACTCTCTACTACTCTCTACTACTCGTCTCTGCTACTCACTCTCTACTACTCTCTACTACTCACTCTACTACTCACTCTCTACTACTCTCTACTACTCACTCTCCACTACTCACTCTCTACTACTCTACTACTCCCTACTACTCTCTCTATACTACTCACTCTCTACTACTCTCTACCACTCACTCTCTACTCACACTTTACTACTCACTCTCTACTACTCTCTACTACTCACTCTCTACTACTCGCTCTCTACTCACTCTACTACTCACTCTCTACTACTCTCTACTACTCACTCTACTACTCACTCTCTACTACTCTCTACTACTCACTCTCTAATATCCACTCTCTACTACTCACTCTCTACTACTCTCTACTACTCACTCTCTACTACTCACTCTGTTACTCACTCTCTACTACTCTCTACTACTCTCTCTGCTACTCACTCTCTACTACTCTCTACTACTCACTCTACTACTTCCTACTACTCAGTCTACTACTCACTCTCTACTACTCTCTACTACTCACTCTCCACTACTCACTCTCTACTACTCTAATACTCCCTACTACTCTCTCTATACTACTCACTCTCTACTTCTCTCTACCACTCACTCTCTACTGCTCTCTTCTACTCACTCTCTACTACTCACTCTACTACTCACTCTCTACTACTCTCTACTACTCACTCTCTACTACTCTCTACTACTCACTCTACTACTCACTCTTTCCTACTCATTCTCTACTACTTTCTACTACTCACGCCCTACTACTACTCTCTCTACTACTCTCTACTACTCACTCTACTACTCATTCTCTACTACTCTCTCTCTGCTACTCACTCTCTACTACTCACTCTACTACTCACTCTCTACTACTCTGCACTACTCACTCTGTACTACTCTCTTCTACTCACTCTACTACTCACTCTCTACTACTCTCAACTACTCACTCTCTACTACCCACTCTCTACTGCACTTTACTACTCACTCTCTACTACTCACTCTCTACTTCTCTACTACTCACTCTCTACTACTCTCTACTACTCACTCTACTACTCACTCTCTACTACTCTCTACTACTCTCAACTACTCACTCTCTACTCCCCACTCTCTACTGCTCTCTACTACTCACTCTCTACTACTCACTCTCTACTTCTCTCTACTACTCACTCTACTACTCACTCTCTACTACTCTCTACTACCCACTCTCTACTACCCACTCTCTACTACTCACTCTCTGCTACTCTATACTACTCACTCTCTACTACTCTCTACTACTCACTTTCTACTACTTGCTCTCTACTACTCACTCTACTACTCTCTCTACTACTCCCTACTACTCACTCTACTACTCACTCTCTACTACTCTCTACTACTCACTCTCTACTACTCACTCTCTACTACTCTACTACTCTCTACTACTCTCTCTGCTACTCACTCTCTACTACTCTCTACTACTCTCTCTGCTACTCACTCTCAACTACTCTCTACTACTCACTCTACTACTCCCTACTACTCACTCTACTACTCACTCTCTACTACTCTCTACTACTCACTCTCCACTACTCACTCTCTACTAATCTACTACTCCCTACTACTCTCTCTATACTACTCACTCTCTACTACTCTCTACCACTCACTCTCTACTGCTCTCTTCTACTCACTCTCTACTACTCACTCTCTACTACTCACTCTCTACTACTCTCTACTACTCACTCTCTACTTCTCTCTACTACTCACTCTCTACTACTCACTCTATACTCACTCAGTACTACTATCTACTACTCTCTACTACTTACTCTACTACCCACTCTCTACTACTCACTACTAATCACTCTCTACTACTCTCTACTACTCAATCTATACTACTCGCTCTCTACTCCTCTCTACTACTCACTCTCTACTACTCTCTACTACTCACTCTACTACTCACTCTCTACTACTCTCTACTACTCTCTCTGCTACTCACTCTCTACTACTCTCTACTACTCACTCTACTACTTCCTACTACTCAGTCTACTACTCACTCTCTACTACTCTCTACTACTCACTCTCCACTACTCACTCTCTACTACTCTAATACTCCCTACTACTCTCTCTATACTACTCACTCTCTACTACTCTCTACCACTCACTCTCTACTGCTCTCTTCTACTCACTCTCTACTACTCACTCTACTACTCACTCTCTACTACTCTCTACTACTCACTCTCTACTACTCTCTACTACTCACTCTACTACTCACTCTTTCCTACTCATTCTCTACTACTTTCTACTACTCACGCCCTACTACTACTCTCTCTACTACTCCCTACTACTCACTCTACTACTCATTCTCTACTACTCTCTCTCTGCTAC
The DNA here is from genome assembly GCF_964204655.1 of Triturus cristatus. Classification (NCBI taxonomy): domain Eukaryota; kingdom Metazoa; phylum Chordata; class Amphibia; order Caudata; family Salamandridae; genus Triturus; species Triturus cristatus. The sequence continues at coordinate 882,844,089 of NC_140579.1, forward strand.
TCACTCTCTACTACTCACTCTACTACTCACTCTCTACTACTCTGTACTACTCACTCTCTACTACTCTCTTCTACTCACTCTACTACTCACTCTCTACTACTCTCAACTACTCACTCTCTACTACCCACTCTCTACTGCTCTCTACTACTCACTCTCTACTACTCACTCTCTACTTCTCTACTACTCACTCTCTACTACTCTCTACTACTCATACTACTACACACTCTCTACTACTCTCTACTACTCTCAACTACTCACTCTCTACTACCCACTCTCTACTGCTCTCTACTACTCACTCTCTACTACTTACTCTCTACTTCTCTCTACTACTCACTCTACTACTCACTCTCTACTACTCTCTACTACTCACTCTCTACTACCCACTCTCTACTACTCACTCTCTACTACTCTATACTACTCACTCTCTACTACTCTCTACTACTCACTTTCTACTACACACTCTCTACTACTTGCTCTCTACTACTCACTCTACTACTCTTTCTACTACTCCCTACTACTCACTCTACTACTCACTCTCTACTACTCTCTACTACTCACTCTCTACTACTCACTCTCTACTGCTCTACTACTCTCTACTACTCTCTCTGCTACTCACTCTCTACTACTCTCTACTACTCTCTCTGCTACTCACTCTCAACTACTCTCTACTACTCACTCTACTACTCCCTACTACTCACTCTACTACTCACTCTCTACTACTCTCTACTACTCACTCTCCACTACTCACTCTCTACTAATCTACTACTCCCTACTACTCTCTCTATACTACTCACTCTCTACTACTCTCTACCACTCACTCTCTACTGCTCTCTTCTACTCACTCTCTACTACTCACTCTCTACTACTCACTCTCTACTACTCTCTACTACTCACTCTCTACTTCTCTCTACTACTCACTCTCTACTACTCACTCTATACTCACTCTCTACTACTCTCTACTACTCTCTACTACTCACTCTACTACCCACTCTCTACTACTCACTACTACTCACTCTCTACTACTCTCTACTACTCAATCTATACTACTCGCTCTCTACTCCTCTCTACTACTCACTCTCTACTACTCTCTACTACTCACTCTACTACTCACTCTCTACTACTCTCTACTACTCTCTACTACTCACTCTCTACTATCCACTCTCTACTACTCACTCTCTACTACTCTCTCCTATTCACTCTCTACTACTCACTCTACTACGCTCTACTACTCACTCTCTGCTACTCTCTCTACTACTCTCTACTACTCACTCTCCACCACTCACTCTCTACTACTCGCTCTATACTACTCTCTAGTAATCACTCTACTGCTCACTCTCTACTACTCTACTACTCTCTACTACTCTCTCTAATACTCACTCTCTACTACTCTCTACTACTCACTTTCTACTACACACTCTCTACTACTTGCTCTCTACTACTCGCTCTCTACTACTCGCTACTATTCACTCTACTACTCTCTTTCTACTCCCTACTACTCACTCTACTACTCACTCTCTACTACTCTCTACTACTCACTCTCTACTACTCACTCTCTACTACTCTACTACTTTCTCTACAACTCAATCTCTACTACTCACTCTCTACTACTCTACTACTCTCTACTACTCTCTCTATACTACTCACTCTCTACTACTCTCTACCACTCACTCTCTACTGCTCTCTTCTACTCACTCTCTACTACTCACTCTCTACTACTCGCTCTCTACTACTCTCTACTACTCACTCTACTACTCTCTCTACTACTCCCTACTACTCACTCTACTACTCACTCTCTACTACTCTCTACTACTCACTCTCTACTACTCACTCTCTACTACTCTACTACTCCCTACTACTTTCTCTATACTACTCACTCTCTACTACTCTCTACCACTCACTCTCTACTGCTCTCTTCTACTCACTCTCTACTACTCACTCTCTACTACTCACTCTCTACTACTCTCTACTACTCAATCTCTACTACTCTCTACTACTCACTCTACTACTCACTCTCTACTACTCTACTATTCACTCTCTACTACTCTCTACTACTCACTCTCTACTACTCGCTCTCTACTCCTCTCTACTACTCACTCTCTACTACTCACTCTACTACTCACTCTCTACTACTCTCTACTACTCACTCTCTACTACTCTCTACTACTCACTCTCTACTACTCACTCTGCTACTCACTCTCTACTACTCTCTACTACTCTCTCTGCTACTCACTCTCTACTACTCACTCTACTACTCCCTACTACTCACTCTACTACTCACTCTCTACTACTCTCTACTACTCACTCTCCACTACTCATTCTCTACTACTCTACTACTCCCTACTACTCTCTCTATACTACTCACTGTCTACTACTCTCTACCACTCACTCTCTACTCACTCTCTACTACTCACTCTCTACTACTCTCTACTACTCACTCTCTACTACTCGCTCTCTACTCCTCTCTACTACTCACTCTCTACTACTCTCTACTACTCACTCTACTACTCACTCTCTGCTACTCTCTACTACTCACTCTCTACTATCCACTCTCTACTACTCACTCGCTACTACTCTCTACTACTCACTCTCTACTACTCACTCTGCTACTCACTCTCTACTACTCTCTACTACTCTCTCTGCTACTCACTCTCTACTACTCTCTACTACTCACTCTACTACTTCCTACTACTCACTCTACTACTCACTCTCTACTACTCTCTACTACTCACTCTCCACTACTCACTCTCTACTACTCTAATACTCCCTACTACTCTCTCTATACTACTCACTCTCTACTTCTCTCTACCACTCACTCTCTACTGCTCTCTTCTACTTACTCTCTACTACTCACTCTACTACTCACTCTCTACTACTCTCTACTACTCACTCTCTACTACTCTCTACTACTCACTCTACTACTCACTCTTTCCTACTCACTCTCTACTACTTTCTACTACTCACTCCCTACTACTACTCTCTCTACTACTCCCTACTACTCACTCTACTACTCACTCTCTACTACTCTCTCTCTGCTACTCACTCTCTACTACTCACTCTACTACTCACTCTCTACTACTCTGTACTACTCACTCTCTACTACTCTCTTCTACTCACTCTACTACTCACTATCTACTACTCTCAACTACTCACTCTCTACTACCCACTCTCTACTGCTCTCTACTACTCACTCTCTACTACTCACTCTTTACTTTTCTCTACTACTCACTCTCTACTACTCTCTACTAGTCACTCTACTACTCACTCTCTACTACTATCTACTACTCTCAACTACTCACTCTCTACTACCCACTCTCTACTGCTCTCTACTACTCACTCTCTACTGCTCACTCTCTACTTCTCTCTACTACTCACTCTACTACTCACTCTCTACTACTCTCTACTACTCACTCTCTACTACCCACTCTCTACTACTCACTCTCTACTACTCTATACTACTCACTCTCTACTACTCTCTACTACTCACTTTCTACTACATACTCTCTACTACTTGCTCTCTACTACTCACTCTACTACTCTCTCTACTACTCCCTACTACTCACTCTACTACTCACTCTCTACTACTCTCTACTACTCACTCTCTACTACTCACTCTCTACTACTCTACTACTCTCTACTACTCTCTCTGCTACTCTCTCTGCTACTCACTCTCTACTACTCTCTACTACTCTCTCTGCTACTCACTCTCAACTACTCTCTACTACTCACTCTACTACTCCCTACTACTTACTCTACTACTCACTCTCTAGTACTCTCTACTACTCTCTCCACTACTCACTCTCTACTAATCTAATACTCCCTACTACTCTCTCTATACTACTCACTCTCTACTACTCTCTACCACTTACTCTCTACTGCTCTCTTCTACTCACTCTCTACTACTCACTCTCTACTACTCACTCTCTACTACTCACTCTCTACTACTCTCTACTACACACTCTACTACTCACTCTTTCCTACTCACTCTCTACTACTTTCTACTACTCACGCCCTACTACTACTCTCTCTACTACTCCTTACTACTCACTCTACTACTCATTCTCTACTACGCTCTCTCTGCTACTCACTCTCTACTACTCACTCTACTACTCACTCTCTACTACTCTGTACTACTCACTCTCTACTACTCTCTTCTACTCACTCTACTACTCACTCTCTACTACTCTCAACTACTCACTCTCTACTACCCACTCTCTACTGCTCTCTACTACTCACTCTCTACTACTCACTCTCTACTTCTCTACTACTCACTCTCTACTACTCTCTACTACTGACTCTACTACTCACTCTCTACTACTCTCTACTACTCTCAACTACTCACTCTCTACTACCCGCTCTCTACTGCTCTCTACTACTCACTCTCTACTACTCACTCTCTACTTCTCTCTACTACTCACTCTACTACTCACTCTCTACTACTCTCTACTACTCCCTCTCTACTACCCACTCTCTACTACTCACTCTCTACTACTCTATACTACTCACTCTCTACTACTCTCTACTACTCACTTTCTACTACACACTCTCTACTACTTGCTCTCTACTACTCACTCTACTATTCTTTCTACTACTCCCTACTACTCACTCTACTACTCACTCTCTACTACTCTCTACTACTCACTCTCTACTACTCACTCTCTACTACTCACTCTCTACTACTCTCTCTGCTACTCACTCTCAACTACTCTCTACTACTCTCTCTGCTACTCACTCTCAACTACTCTCTACTACTCACTCTACTACTCCCTACTACTCACTCTACTACTCACTCTCTACTACTCTCTACTACTCACTCTCCACTACTCACTCTCTACTAATCTACTACTCCCTACTACTCTCTCTATACTACTCACTCTCTACTACTCTCTACCACTCACTCTCTACTGCTCTCTTCTACTCACTCTCTACTACTCACTCTCTACTACTCACTCTCTACTACTCTCTACTACTCACTCTCTACTTCTCTCTACTACTCACTCTCTACTACTCACTCTATACTCACTCTCTACTACTCTCTACTACTCTCTACTACTCACTCTACTACCCACTCTCTACTACTCACTACTACTCACTCTCTACTACTCACTACTACTCAATCTATACTACTCGCTCTCTACTCCTCTCTACTACTCACTCTCTACTACTCTCTACTACTCACTCTACTACTCACTCTCTACTACTCTCTACTACTCTCTACTACTCACTCTCTACTATCCACTCTCTACTACTCACTCTCTACTACTCTCTCCTATTCACTCTCTACTACTCACACTACTACGCTCTACTACTCACTCTCTGCTACTCTCTCTACTACTCTCTACTACTCACTCTCCACCACTCACTCTCCACCACTCACTCTCTACTACTCGCTCTATACTACTCTCTAGTAATCACTCTACTGCTCACTCTCTACTACTCTACTACTCTCTACTACTCTCTCTAATACTCACTCTCTACTACTCTCTACTACTCACTTTCTACTACACACTCTCTACTACTTGCCCTCTACTACTCGCTCTCTACTACTCGCTACTACTCACTCTACTACTCTCTTTTCTACTCCCTACTACTCACTCTACTACTCACTCTCTACTACTCTCTACTACTCGCTCTCTACTACTCACTCTCTACTACTCTACTACTTTCTCTACAACTCAATCTCTACTACTCACTCTCTACTACTCTACTACTCTCTACTACTCTCTCTATACTACTCACTCTCTACTACTCTCTACCACTCACTCTCTACTGCTCTCTTCTACTCACTCTCTACTACTCACTCTCTACTACTCGCTCTCTACTACTCTCTACTACTCACTCTACTACTCTCTCTACTACTCCTACTACTCACTCTACTACTCACTCTCTACTACTCTCTACTACTCACTCTCTACTACTCACTCTCTACTACTCTACTACTCCCTACTACTTTCTCTATACTACTCACTCTCTACTACTCTCTACCACTCACTCTCTACTGCTCTCTTCTACTCACTCTCTACTACTCACTCTCTACTACTCACTCTCTACTACTCTCTACTACTCAATCTCTACTACTCTCTACTACTCACTCTTCTACTCACTCTCTACTACTCTCTACTATTCACTCTCTACTACTCTCTACTACTCACTCTCTACTACTCGCTCTCTACTCCTCTCTACTACTCACTCTCTACTACTCACTCTACTACTCACTCTCTACTACTCTCTACTACTCACTCTCTACTACTCTCTACTACTCACTCTCTACTACTCACTCTGCTACTCACTCTCTACTACTCCCTACTACTCTCTCTATACTACTCACTCTCTACTACTCTCTACCACTCACTCTCTACTCACTCTCTACTACTCACTCTCTACTACTCTCTACTACTCACTCTCTACTACTCGCTCTCTACTCCTCTCTACTACTCACTCTCTACTACTCACTCTCTACTACTCTCTACTACTCACTCTACTACTCACTCTCTGCTACTCTCTACTACTCACTCTCTACTATCCACTCTCTACTACTCACTCTCTACTACTCTCTACTACTCACTCTCTACTACTCACTCTGCTACTCACTCTCTACTACTCTCTACTACTCTCTCTGCTACTCACTATCTACTACTCTCTACTACTCACTCTACTACTTCCTACTACTCACTCTACTACTCACTCTCTACTACTATCTACTACTCACTCTCTACTACTCTAATACTCCCTACTACTCTCTCTATACTACTCACTCTCTACTTCTCTCTACCACTCACTCTCTACTGCTCTCTTCTACTTACTCTCTACTACTCACTCTACTACTCACTCTCTACTACTCTCTACTACTCACTCTCTACTACTCTCTACTACTCACTCTTTCCTACTCACTCTCTACTACTTTCTACTACTCACTCCCTACTCCTACTCTCTCTACTACTCCCTACTACTCACTCTACTACTCACTCTCTACTACTCTCTCTCTGCTACTCACTCTCTACTACTCACTCTACTACTCACTCTCTACTACTCTGTACTACTCACTCTCTACTACTCTCTTCTACTCACTCTACTACTCACTATCTACTACTCTCAACTACTCACTCTCTACTACCCACTCTCTACAGCTCTCTACTACTCACTCTCTACTACTCACTCTCTACTTATCTCTACTACTCACTCTCTACTACTCTCTACTAGTCACTCTACTACTCACTCTCTACTACTATCTACTACTCTCAACTACTCACTCTCTACTACCCACTCTCTACTGCTCTCTACTACTCACTCTCTACTACTCACTCTCTACTTCTCTCTACTACTCACTCTACTACTCACTCTCTACTACTCTCTACTACTCACTCTCTACTACCCACTCTCTACTACTCACTCTCTACTACTCTATACTACTCACGCTCTACTACTCTCTACTACTCACTTTCTACTACATACTCTCTACTACTTGCTCTCTACTACTCACTCTACTACTCTCTCTACTACTCCCTACTACTCACTCTACTACTCACTCTCTACTACTCTCTACTACTCACTCTCTACTACTCACTCTCTACTACTCTACTACTCTCTACTACTCTTTCTGCTACTCACTCTCTACTACTCTCTACTACTCTCTCTGCTACTCACTCTCAACTACTCTCTACTACTCACTCTACTACTCCCTACTACTTACTCTACTACTCACTCTCTACTACTCTCTACTACTCACTCTCCACTACTCACTCTCTACTAATCTACTACTCCCTACTACTCTCTCTATACTACTCACTCTCTACTACTCTCTACCACTTACTCTCTACTGCTCTCTTCTACTCACTCTCTACTACTCACTCTCTACTACTCACTCTCTACTACTCTCTACTACTCACTCTCTACTACTACTCTCTCTACTTCTCCCTACTACTCACTCTACTACTCACTCTCTACTACTCTCTCTCTGCTACTCACTCTCTACTACTCACTCTACTACTCTCTCTACTACTCTGTACTACTCACTCTCTACTACTCTCTACTACTCACTCTACTACTCACTCTCTACTACTCTCTACTACTCTCTACTGCTCACTCTCTTCTACCCACTCTCTACTGCTCTCTACTACTCACTCACTACTACTCACTCTCTCCTTCTCTCTACTACTCACTCTCAACTACTCTCTACTACTCACTGTACTACTCTTCTCTATTTAACTGGCCACTGGTTAAATAGTAGAGATTCTGCATTGTCCCACTGGTGGCCGTATAAATAGCAGAAAACCTACACAATTTACCCACCTACTGGCTAAACAGTACAGATATTGCACTATGCAGCTGGCAGCTGTGCAAATAGCAGCAAAACATCACTATGTACCCTGTTGCTGGCTTAGTAGAGATTCTGGACTGATTGGCTGGCAACTGTGCAATTAGCAGAAAACTAATTTTTTCCCGGCCTCTAGCTAAATAATAGAGATTCTGCATTCTTCACGCCAGCAGCCATGCAAATAGCAGAAAAACTTCACTATTTATCAGAGCACTGTTCAGACAGTAGAGATTCTAAACTGTTCTTCTGGCGGCTGTGCAAATAGCAGAAAAACATCTCTATTTACCCACCTGCTAATTAAATAGTAGTGATTCTGCTTCGTTCGGCTGTCAGCCCTACAAATAGCAGGAACATTTTAATATTTACCCGGATGCTGACTAAATAGTAGAGATTTTTTGCTGTCAGGCTGGCAGCAGTGCAAATAGCACATAAACTTAACTATTTACTCAGCCGCTAGTTAAATAGTAGTGATTCTGCATTGTTCGGCTGGTGGCAGTACAAATAACAGGAACACTTACATATTTACCCGTATACTGACTGAATAGTAGAGATTTTGCGCAGTCTGGCTGGAAGCTGTGCAAATAAAAGAAAAACTTCACTAGTCTTATGGTTATTGTCCCCCTGGCGCTCCTAAGCCTGTTCCTGGTCCTATTGGTACTGATTGTTCTAGTCCACCTTGCTCTGGTCCTGTTCCTCCAGGCTCTGGTCCTTTTGGTATTCATGGTACTGACCCCCCCATCTTCCTTTCTTCCTCCCTTATTCTGGCCCCCAGTCCTATTGGCCTGGATCTTGTCTTCCTGTATCTGGTCCTGATTCTCTTTTTTTCTGTTTAAATTAGTTTTTATTACAGTTTATAAGCTTTTCAATTACATCTGATATATCTGTGTTGGACCCGGCCTCGTGGCGTGGTCCTTAACCCCCCTGGACTGTGGCCGTTCCCCGCCCCGGCCTTCACGGGCCACCCGTCTGAACTGCTCCAAGGCCCTTCACCTGGAACTGCACGTGGTCGCATGCTCCTCATGGCTCCGCCATCTTGTTGGCATCTACGTCACCCCGTACACCAGCCGGCGCGACCCCGCTCAACCCGGCCTCGACCCCAGCGAAGCCCCGACCTCGAGGCACCACGGACTGGCCAGGGGGTGCCGCAGGAACCATTCATCGCCCCCGGCGGAGGACGGTATCGTTGGGACCCCCAACTGTCCTCCCCTCTCGAGGTGTGATCGCCCTGCAAACTCCCATGGGCCTGGCGCCTCTCCTGCTGGGCGTCTGGCCACCTCCACCCGGCCACTCCGCCCCCTCGGGCGCAAGGGTCCGGACATCAAAGGGCTCCAGACCTATATCTGGGGCGACCCCACCACAGCTCGGCAGTTGTATCCCGGAGTCGAGAGCCCTGCTGATCGAATCGCGGCTGACCCTACGGAGAAGAACTCTTGTCGGAACCATCACGAGCCCTGCTGACTGCGTCGCGGCTCCCTCTTGTGAACCTTTCCTGAACCACCTGGAACATCGGAGCCCTGCAGACGCCGTCGCGGCCCCACCTCGCTGAGACCTTCCTCGGAGCCCTGCTGACGACGTCGCGGCTCGAGCTGAGCGGAAACCATCTTGAGAGCCCTGCTGATTGAATCGCGGCTCTCCACGAACTGTACGCCAGAGCCCTGCTGACGCCGTCGCGGCTCGACCCCTCCGAGATCGGAGGTCCTCCAGCTTGAGGATAAGAACTGGGCCCCAGGTACCCTCGTACCACATTCCTGCCAAAGACTGTCCCGCTACCCCTACCCTTCCAAAGAGACATTGAGACTTTTGGTGGATCCCTCGATCCCTTCGTGTAAATATTGAACTCGTAACCTTTTATTGATGATAAAGAATTGCTTGTCTTGAGACAACCTCCTTGAGTCCGGTGTGGTGGTGTTACTGTGCTAGTACGTGATAGGAGAAGGATCTCTCAGGAGACTTCTCGGCAGCGCTCGGCTACTTCGTGCAGTGCGAGGGCCCCCCTTGGTGGTCTCACCGACTCCTCGGGGTCCGCCTTCCAACATTTGGTGGCCAGCGACGGGATCCGAGCCGAACGCAGTACGTACCAGCCAGTACCCACTAGCTACCCATCCAAACGAATAGCATCATGAGCAGCCAGGAAAACAACGCGACAATGGAGTTCCAGCCCGAACGGCTGGAAGAATATACGCACAAAGAATTAAAACAGTTCTGCAGAGACAAAGGCATTGCAACCACCAGCCTCGGTACCAAGGAAGAGATGCAGAAAGCTCTGAGGACATGGCTGGAGGCCAGGGCAGGCCCCTCCCAGGAAGAAGGGCCCTTGCCCCTGACGGAGACCACAGCAACCGCACTGACCCCGGCAACCGGAGGACGAAAGAGCCTAGAAACCGGCCTCTCCGAAGAAGAAATACGAGAGCGGGAAAAGGTCCGGAGCCACGAGCTAGAGCTCGCCCGACTGCGACTGGACGGCGAACTCCAGCTGGCAGAAAAGAAACTGGCCCTCGAGCAGCTACGCCTTCAAGAAGAGATAGAAGAGAAGAGACGACACCGGGAGTTGGAGGAAAAGAAGCTCACCCTTGAGCACGAGCGCAGCCTCAAGGAGCTCGAGATCAAGGCCAAGAACGGAGGGACCAACACCCCCAGTACGAGAGACACTCTACCGCCTGCCGAGGCCAAAGTACATATCCCGAAGGAGGTCGTCAAGGAGTATTACAAAAATGACGATATCCAACAATGGTTCAAGGCCTATGAGGTGGCCATGACCTCCCATCGAGTGCCCCGAAAAGACTGGGGCGCAGGCCTGTGGGGGCGATTCCTGAGTGAAGGGCGGGACACGCTGCTCCAGCTACCGGAGGAAGTGATGACCTCCTACGATCACAGGAAGGAGGCCCTGCTCACCCGCTACGGGCTAACAGCGGAGATGTACCGCCAGCGGTTCCGAGACTGCAAGAAAATCCCGGGTACCACATGGGTGGAATATGTGGACTTTTTTAGTCGGGCCCTAGAAGGGTGGATCAAAGGCAGCAAAGTAACCACCTACGGGCAGCTGGTCGACCTCATCGTGTGGGAACATCTTTCCAACAATTGCTTCGTGGAGCTGAGACAGCACCTCCTCGACAGCAAATTGACCGACCCGCGGAAACTGGCCGTCGAGGCCGATCGATGGGTCAACTCCCGGGTCCCCCGGAGCTCAATGGGGGAGTACCAGAGGAACCCCAACGGACCCCCACGCCAGCGCGGTGGGGGGGGAGGGCCGAACAGGAACCGAGACCCTCCCGCTGGGGCCCCCAGGAGCCCCCCTCGAGGGCCACCGCAGCCACATCTCTCCCCGAGCCTAGCACGAAGGGTGGGCCCGGCCCGACCCGGACCACGGCCACCAGTGACCTGCTATGGCTGCCAACAAACCGGACACTTTGCCAGCGACCCGGCCTGCCCTCTGAACCGAAGAAACGGGGCCGGCGGGCCCCCGCCCCGGCAGCTGACAGCCGCCGCCTTGGGGGGAGGAGAAGAGGAAGAAGAGGCCCTCGACCGAGAAAACACTGAGTGGGAGCCGGCAGCCATGTCCCTGGTCTGCCTGGGTAGCCGGGAGATGGTACCCTGCACCCCCATCCCAACCAACACCCAGAAGTACCGGCAGCAGGTCACGGTCAACGGACAACGGGCCGAAGCCCTTCGCGACACCGGCGCCAGTATCACCGCTGTCCGCTGCCACCTGGTGACCCCTGAACAGATTCTACCGAATGTGCTGTGCCCTGTCCGGACGGCCGACAACAGTGAAAGCCTATGCCAGATGGCCCTGGTCCCCTTCGAGTGGGGAGGGGTGACGGGCCTGCTGAAGGTGACAGTGCGCGACGACGCCCCGGTCGACTGCCTCCTGGGGAACGACTTGGAGAGTTCCCCCTGGGCTCAAGTAGAACGACGAGAGCACCTCCGAATGTTGGGACTGGCTGATTGGGCCTGCGCCATCACCCGGTCCATGACCGCCCAGGCCCCCCGCTCATCCTCGACCTCCGGGACCGCCCGACCCGAGGGGCTCACACCCCCTCCCGCCAGCAGCGAGGAGGAGGCGGACACCGACCCTGGGTCCAGCGAATCCTCCCCCGAAGAGATGACTTCTCCGAGCGCCCTACCAGAGCTGACGCAATGGCAACACGAAGGGGGCCCCACCCGAGAGCAGTTCCAGCAAGAGCAACAGTCCTGTCCCTCTCTCGAAGGGGTCCGGCAGCAGGCGACCGCGCAAGCCAACGGTGACCAGACCGGCACCCACTGGATCTACTGGGCCGAGGGCCTGTTGTACAGTGAACAGAAAGTAGCAGAACTCGGGGCCAGCCGCGTGTTGGTGGTCCCCCTCCGCTTCCGGGAGTTTCTTCTCAACCTGGCCCATGATGTGCCCCTCGCCGGACACTTGGGGCAAGACAAAACGTACAGTCGTCTGGTGACCCACTTCTACTGGCCCCGGATGCGGAGAGATGTGGACAACCACTGCCGGTCCTGCCAGACCTGCCAAGCCAGCGGAAAGACGGGGGGTCGGGTCAAGGCCCCCCTCCAGCCCTTTCCCGCCGTCAGCACCCCGTTTGAACGGGTCGGAATCGACATTGTGGGACCCCTGGACCCCCAAACCGCCCTGGGCCACCGCTTCATCCTGGTCCTCGTGGACCACGCCACCAGGTACCCGGAGGCGGTCCCGCTCAGAACCATAACGGCCCCTGTGGTAGGCCGGCCTTGATGGGGATCTTCTCCCGAGTGGGATTCCCCAGCGAAGTGGTGAGCGACCGCGGCACGAACTTTATCTCCCGGTACATGCGGTCCCTGTGGCAACAGTGCGGGGTCACATACAAGTTCACGACCCCATATCAACCTCAGGGGAACGGACTGGTTGAGCGATTCAACCGAACATTGAAAGGGATGATCCAGGGCCTGGAAGAACCACTCAGGCGGAAATGGGATGTCCTGCTGCCCTGCCTCCTGTTCGCCTATCGGGAGGTCCCGCAGAAGTCCCTGGGGTTCAGCCCGTTTGAACTATTGTATGGACACCCGGTCCGCGGACCGCTCAGTCTGGTCAAGGAGGGCTGGGAGATGAAGCCCCGAGGCGCCCCTCCTGACGTCTACCGATACCTCCTGACCCTCCGAAACCAGACCCGCAAGTTCCGAGCCCTCGCCGAAGCCAACCTCGAGGCCAGCCAGGAGGACATGAAGCGGTGGTACGATCGCAACACTTCTACTGTAGAATTCGAGCCAGGTCAGAAAGTATGGGTCATGGCCCCGGTCGAACCCGGCGCCCTCCAGGATAAGTGGACCGGGCCCTTCAAGGTGGTGGAGAAGAAAAGTCCCGTCACCTACTTGGTCGATCTGGAGTCCCCCCGGAACCCCCTCCGGGTCCTACATGCTAACAGGCTAAAACCCCACTTCGCCCGGACCGAACTGAGCCTGCTGCTGGCGACCGACGAGGGGGGCGAGGACGACTCCGAGCCCCTGCCCGACCTCTTGCAAGCCGACATTCACGATGGATCGATCGAAGGGGTCCAACTCGCCTCGTCCCTGACCCCGGAACAGCGCAACGACTGCCAGCGATTACTGCGGGACTACGCAGCCCTCTTCTCTCTCACCCCGGGGGTGACCCACTGGTGCGTCCACGACGTCGACACCGGGGAGAACCCCCCCATACGACACAGAGCCTACCGGGTGCCTGACCGAGTGCGGGCCTGCATCCAGGCCGAAGTAGCGAAGATGCTGGCCCTGGGGGTCATCGAGCCTTCCGACAGCCCGTGGGCCAGCCCTGTCGTCCTGGTGCCCAAGGCCGCAGCTCCCGGCCACCCCCCGGAGTTGCGATTCTGCGTGGACTACCGAGCCCTGAATGTAGTAACCAAGACGGACGCACACCCGATACCCCGGGCCGACGAACTCATCGACCGCCTAGGGGCCGCTCGCTACCTGAGCACGCTGGACCTCACCGCCGGGTACTGGCAAATCCAGCTCACCCCCGGCGCCCAAGAAAGATCCGCCTTTTCGACTCCGGATGGGCATTACCACTTTCGGGTGATGCCCTTCGGAATGAAGAACGCCCCGGCCACCTTCCAGCGACTGGTGAACAAAGTTTTGGCCGGGCTTGAGGCCTTCAGCGCGGCCTACTTAGATGACATTGCCGTGTACAGCAACCACTGGGCCGAGCACCTCCTCCACCTAAAGGCCGTCCTGGCCGCCCTCCAGCGGGCCGGGCTCACAATCAAGGCCAGCAAATGCCAAATCGGCCACGGATCCGTGACCTACCTGGGCCATCAAGTGGGGAGCGGGCAGGTGGCCCCCCTCCAAGCAAAGATAGATGCCATCCAGACCTGGGAACCCCCCACTACCCAGACCGCTGTCCGGGCCTTCCTGGGCCTCACCGGATACTACCGTCGGTTTATCCGGGACTATGGGAGCATTGTCGGCCCCCTCACAGAGTTAACGTCCAAAAAGCAGCCCAAGAAGGTACACTGGACACCCCGCTGCCAAACAGCCTTCGACACCCTCAAAACGGCCATGTGTACTGCTCCGGTGCTGCAGGCCCCGGACTACCAGAAGGAGTTCGTGGTACAGACGGACGCCTCCGAGTATGGGATCGGGGCCGTTCTCTCCCAAACTGACGAAAAGGGGCTCGACCGACCAGTGGCCTTCATCAGCCGGCGACTACTGCCCCGGGAGCAACGCTGGAGCACTATTGAGCGCGAGGCCTTCGCTGTGGTGTGGGCCCTCAAGAAGCTCCGGCCCTACCTCTTTGGCGCCCACTTCCGGGTCCAGACCGACCACCGGCCCTTGCAATGGTTAATGCGAATGCGGGGCGAGAACCCCAAACTGCTGCGATGGTCCATCTCGCTACAAGGGATGGACTTTGACGTCGAACACCGGCCCGGCAATGACCACGCCAACGCCGACGGCCTGTCCCGCTTCTTCCGCCTTGACGAGGAGAATCCCCAAGGAGATGGGTGACTCTCCATGCCTTCGGCTGGGGGGGACGCCTGTTGGACCCGGCCTCGTGGCGTGGTCCTTAACCCCCCTGGACTGTGGCCGTTCCCCGCCCCGGCCTTCACGGGCCACCCGTCTGAACTGCTCCAAGGCCCTTCACCTGGAACTGCACGTGGTCGCATGCTCCTCATGGCTCCGCCATCTTGTTGGCATCTACGTCACCCCGTACACCAGCCGGCGCGACCCCGCTCAACCCGGCCTCGACCCCAGCGAAGCCCCGACCTCGAGGCACCACGGACTGGCCAGGGGATGCCGCAGGAACCATTCATCGCCCCCGGCGGAGGACGGTATCGTTGGGACCCCCAACTGTCCTCCCCTCTCGAGGTGTGATCGCCCTGCAAACTCCCATGGGCCTGGCGCCTCTCCTGCTGGGCGTCTGGCCACCTCCACCCGGCCACTCCGCCCCCTCGGGCGCAAGGGTCCGGACATCAAAGGGCTCCAGACCTATATCTGGGGCGACCCCACCACAGCTCGGCAGTTGTATCCCGGAGTCGAGAGCCCTGCTGATCGAATCGCGGCTGACCCTACGGAGAAGAACTCTTGTCGGAACCATCACGAGCCCTGCTGACTGCGTCGCGGCTCCCTCTTGTGAACCTTTCCTGAACCACCTGGAACATCGGAGCCCTGCAGACGCCGTCGCGGCCCCACCTCGCTGAGACCTTCCTCGGAGCCCTGCTGACGACGTCGCGGCTCGAGCTGAGCGGAAACCATCTTGAGAGCCCTGCTGATTGAATCGCGGCTCTCCACGAACTGTACGCCAGAGCCCTGCTGACGCCGTCGCGGCTCGACCCCTCCGAGATCGGAGGTCCTCCAGCTTGAGGATAAGAACTGGGCCCCAGGTACCCTCGTACCACATTCCTGCCAAAGACTGTCCCGCTACCCCTACCCTTCCAAAGAGACATTGAGACTTTTGGTGGATCCCTCGATCCCTTCGTGTAAATATTGAACTCGTAACCTTTTATTGATGATAAAGAATTGCTTGTCTTGAGACAACCTCCTTGAGTCCGGTGTGGTGGTGTTACTGTGCTAGTACGTGATAGGAGAAGGATCTCTCAGGAGACTTCTCGGCAGCGCTCGGCTACTTCGTGCAGTGCGAGGGCCCCCCTTGGTGGTCTCACCGACTCCTCGGGGTCCGCCTTCCAACAATCTGCAACACAGTATAATGAACAGAGTGAGTCTATACAAATCAATACCTCTGCAACGTGTTGCCACGTGGCCAGTTACATTATATTTCAAGCCCAGTGTGCAATCAGTTGGCGTAATATCTTAGCAGTAAGAACTTAGTGCACAGAACTTAACTATAATCAACATAACAGTGAAATTATATAACATAACATTCGCTCCCCCATTGGATCATCTATATTATGTTTGTACATCTCTTCCAGTACCCTGTCCAATGTTGCCATATGTCTTTGAATCGTCCCGGCCGCCCAACTTTTGCTCGTATAGTATACAGGTGTGACTGCACATGTCGTACAGTGCCCAGGTTCCTTGTCAGAACGTCTTGTAGGGCCTAATTGCATGCAGGCTGTACTACTGTCTGCTCCGCATTGCTCTGTCATGTCCGCTAAAGTCTCCGAGCATCCCTGCCAGGCCGTGCGGAAGTCTGATAAGATTGCGTCCCATGCCGACCCCAACGGGTGCTTACGCAGCCCTATCGCATCTTCGATGTGGAGTGCTATGCTTTCCGCCTGCGCCCAGCACAACAGGGATCGATACCAGGCCTTCTCTGCCGGAGGGTCGAGGGACTTCCAGCGACGCATAAGTAATCGCTTAGCCACTATTACGCCCAGATCTATGTATCTTGACGTCACTTTGTATTTTTTGGGCCTTTGGTATGGTCTTAGTTTTCACGTTTCCCATGTCCAATCCAATGTTCATTCTATGCACTGGGTTAAGCACTTGATGCAATAATAAAAAAACGGGGGTGACCCCACTAACCAAGAGACAGGGTACCACTGGTAAATCAAAAAGAAAAACTTCTCTTGGACCTAGTTATTTTTAATAAGATATTCACACATTAACAATCAACAATATTCCTATTATGTAAACAAGGCCTAGATAGATAAGGACAAGGGTATAAACCCAGAACAACAACCACATGTACACAAAGACATCAAACTGTACCACAGTCAAAATTTATTAAAAATATAGAAAGATATACAAAATACAATATTGTAATATGGATATATATTAAAAGAAGAATTTAAAAATCATCATGAGAGAAAAAACAACTGATATGTGAAACACTTAAATTAATCAAATAAAGGTTATTGCCAAACAGGAATCTAGTATATTGTCACCATCAGTTTGTTTTTTGACATGAGGCAGTTCCTGGATATAACCCAAAACAGAGGAGTGCATCGACGCGTTTCAGTGGTAAAAGATTATTGCAGTACCACCTTCATCAGGACATTAAAAGATACTTGTTTCTCTCTCAACCAGTGTATACGTATTATTAGTTACACCGTTATCACATGGAAATTAGGATGCTAATAACATCACTTATCATGTCGCCAATATAATTAAAATCAAAATTGTGCGTCGCCCATCTAGATCCAGCTATTTATGCAAATTTCCAATCGTATCTGAGAGTTTCGATCTTCATATGTATGAAAAGAAATAATTATAAATTTTGCAGATAAATTATCAATAAGTAGTTTTAATGGAATTACATTGGTAATCACCGCCAGATATATTCCAAGGTAGGGCCACGGGTTACACACATCAGAATACGGTGACCAAAGATAACCGCGTGTAATTCAATCCCCTGCTTATTTATCGGCAACATGAAACAAAACCGTTCTGGTCCGCGTGCACTAGCTATGGCACCAATGGGGCCAGCCTGTTCGCCAAGATTTTTGTGAGCACCTTGTAAACTGTATTGAGTAGTACTAGTGGCCGATATGACCCGAGTAATTCTACATTTCTGTTAGGCTTGGGCAGGGACACTAGCAGGGATACATAAAGCGTTTCCGGCAGTATGCCTACTTCCTGCGCATTTTGGTATGCTTTGGAGTATTCGGACGGATAACCGTCCGGCTCCGGTGCTTTGCCCGTGGCCAGTGAGCGTATGGCTTCTTGCACTTCTGGCAACGTGAGTGGCTCATTCAGCTCGTTTTTTTTTGCTCTATTGTAATGTGGCACAAGGCTAAGGGAGTAAGGAAGGAGTCTATGTCTGTTGGCGCTGCGCAGTGGGACGACCGGTATACCTTGGTGTAGTGTGCGGTGAACTCACCGTGGATATCTCACTACGCAGTGAGCACCGGCACGGCCGCAAACCATAGCCTCATCACTGGTATCTGCGCATGTTCTTGCCAAATCATGCGTGTCAACAATCTGCCTGCTCTGTCCACAGCTACATGGGTTACCCGCGGCATGTGACGCATAGTTTAAACAGCGCAGCCGATCTAGTACAGCGGCATGTTGTTGACGCCGCTCGTCTATGGCTGACTGCACAATGTTCCCTTGTGCCAAGTCAGCTTCCAGCCTGGTCAAGTCATCTTCAATGCGCTTCACCTCGCCATCTAATTGTTTCCAAATACACCAACTCAACCCCATGCACTGCCCCCTGACCACTGCCTTGCCCGCATACCAAAGGATGCCCGCATCAGCAACTGATCCCTCATTCCTCTCAAAATACTCTTCTATCGCTGTACCTAACGCCTCTCATTACGGGGATCCTCCAGTGCCAGAGGTTGGACTCTCCAGAAGCGGGTGATGGTGCCTCCATCTTCTCCTTGCAGTGTCAGAATGTGCGGGTTATCATCCGAGTGTGTTTTTTCAAGAAAATCCGCGCTGAGGCACTGCGCTAGCAGCGGCACACTCGCGACAAAATGGTCGATACGACATGTAGCCCATGTGGGTGTGAGTAGTGTGAGTATAGTCGCTCCTGCGGGTTGAGGGCCCTCCACATGTCTGTCAGATCCCAGCGGTGTAACCATTCCCTTAGATGTCTTGCATTAGATGTAGCCGCCGTTTGCGGGAGCGGTGGGAATGACCTGTCAAGTGTCATGTTTAATACCGAGTTGAAGTCACCCCCTAGCAACCAGGGGACCTCGCACCAGCGTGAAAGGAGGTCCAGCTCAAATTGGGTACCTTGTCTAACCCATATTAATGCCCCCCTGGCATAGGTCGAGTAGCCCATGGCCAATATCCACCTCTGCTACAGTCTGCGGATTTCTGGTTGCGAGATGTGCGTTTCCTGCAGAAATGCCACGTGCACTGTGTGTCGTTTAAGATATGCGTATATTTCATACCTGCGTGCTGGTGTGTGGATTCCCCTGACATTCCAGGTAACTACGTTTGTGGGCAGCATGTGACATGGTTAGAAGGCAGTGCGCCGCATAGTCGGCTTGCTACACAAGGGTGATATGACAACATGCCGGGTACTGTGCTTTTGCGGATATGTAGGTTGTTGGAAGGCGGACCCCGAGGAGTCGGTGCGACCACCAAGGGGGGGGCCCTCACACTGCACGAAGTAGCCGAGCGCTGCCGAGAAGTCTCCTGAGAGATCCTTCTCCTATCACGTCCTAGCACAGTAACACCACCACACAGGACTCAAGGAGGTTGTCTTGTGACAAGCAATTCTTTATCAGCAATAAAAAGGTTACGAGGTCAATATTTACACGAAGGGATCGAGGGATCCACCAAAAGTCTGTGTCTCTTTGGAAGGGTCGGGGTAGCGGGACAGTCTTTGGCAGGAATGCGGTACGAGGGTACCTGGGGCCCAGTTCTTATCCTCAAGCTGGAGGACCTCCGGATCTCGGAGGGGTTGAGCCGCGACGGCGTCAGCAGGGCTCTGGCGTACAGTTCGTGGAGAGCCGCGATCCAATCAGCAGGGCTCTCAAGATGGTTTCTGCTCAGCTCGAGCCGCGACGTCGTCAGCAGGGCTCCGAGGGAGGTTTCAGCGAGGTTGGGCCGCGACGGCGTCAGCAGGGCTCCGATGTTCCAGGTGGTTCAGAAAGGGTTCACAGGAAGGAGCCGCGACGCAGTCAGCAGGGCTCGTGATGGTTCCGACAAGAGTTCTTCTCCGTAGGGTCAGCCGCGATTCAATCAGCAGGGCTCTCGACTCCGGGATACAACTGCCGAGCTGTGGTGGGGTCGCCCCAGATATAGGACTGGAGCCCTTTGATGTCCGGACCTATGCGCCCGAGGGGGCGGAGTGGCCGGGTGGAGGTGGCCAGACGCCCAGCAGGAGAGGCGCCAGGCCCATGGGAGTTGCAGGGCGATCACACCTCGAGAGGGGAGGACAGTTGGGGGTCCCATCGATACTGTCCTCCGCCGGGGGCGATGAATGGTTCCTGCGGCACCCCCTGGCTAGTTCGTGGTGCCTCGATGTCGGGGCTTCGCTGGGGTCGAGGCCGGGTTGAGCGGGGTCGCGCCGGCTGGTGCATGGTGTGACGTGGATGCCAACAAGATGGCGGAGCCACGAGGAGTATGCGTCCACGTGCAGCTCCGGGTGAAGGGCCTTGGTGCAGTTCAGACGGGTGGCCCGTGACGGCCGGGGCGGGGAACGGGCACAATCCAGGGGGTTAAGGACCACGCCACGAGGCCGGGTCCAACAGGCGTCCCCCCCAGCCGAAGGCATGGAGAGTCACCCATCTCCTTGGGGATTCTCCTCATCAAGGCGGAAGAAGCGGGACAGGCCGTCAGCGTTGGCGTGGTCATTGCCGGGCCGGTGTTCGACGTCAAAGTCCATCCCTTGTAGCGAGATGGACCACCGCAGCAGCTTGGGGTTCTCGCCCCGCATTTGCATTAGCCATTGCAAGGGCCGGTGGTCGGTCTGGACCCGGAAGTGGGTGCCAAAGAGGTAGGGCCGGAGCTTCTTGAGGGCCCACACCACAGCGAAGGCCTCACGCTCAATAGTGCTCCAGCGTTGCTCTCGGGGCAGTAGTCGTCGGCTGATGAAGGCCACTGGTCGGTCGAGCCCCTTTTCGTCGGCTTGGGATAGGACGGCCCCGATCCCATACTCGGAGGCGTCCGTCTGTACCACAAACTCCTTCTGGTAGTCCGGGGCCTGCAGCACCGGAGCAGTACACATGGCTGTCTTTAGGGTGTCGAAGGCTGTTTGGCAGCGGGGTGTCCAGTGTACCTTCTTGGGCTGCTTTTTGGACGTTAACTCTGTGAGGGGGCCAACAATGCTCCCATAGTCCCGGATAAACCGCCGGTAGTATCCGGTGAGGCCCAGGAAGGCCCGGACAGCGGTCTGGGTAGTGGGGGGTTCCCAGGTCTGGATGGCATCTATCTTTGCTTGGAGGGGGGCCACCTGCCCGCTCCCCACTTGATGGCCCAGGTAGGTCACGGATCCGTGGCCGATTTGGCATTTGCTGGCCTTGATTGTGAGCCCGGCCCGCTGAAGGGCGGCCAGGACGGCCTTCAGGTGGAGAAGGTGCTCGGCCCAGTGGTTGCTGTACACGGCAATGTCATCTAAGTAGGCCACGCTGAAGGCCTCAAGCCCGGCCAAAACCTTGTTCACCAGTCTTTGGAAGGTGGCCGGGGCGTTCCTCATTCCGAAGGGCATCACCCGAAAGTGGTAATGCCCATCCGGGGTCGAAAAGGCGGATCTTTCTTGGGCGCCGGGGGTGAGCTGGATTTGCCAGTACCCGGCGGTGAGGTCCAGCGTGCTCAAGTAGCGAGCGGCCCCTAGGCGGTCGATGAGTTCGTCGGCCCGGGGTATCGGGTGTGCGTCTGTCTTGGTTACTGCATTCAGGGCTCGGTAGTCCACGCAGAATCGCAACTCCGGGGGGTGACCGGGAGCTGCGGCCTTGGGCACCAGGACGACAGGGCTGGCCCATGGGCTGTCGGAAGGCTCGATGACCCCCAGGGCCAGCATCTTCGCTACTTCGGCCTGGATGCAGGCCCGCACTCGGTCAGGCACCCGGTAGGCTCTGTGTCATATGGGGGGGCTCTCCCCGGTGTCGACATCGTGGACGCACCAGTGGGTCACCCCCGGGGTGAGAGAGAAGAGGGCTGCGTAGTCCCGCAGTAATTGCTGGCAGTCGTTGCGCTGTTCCGGGGTCAGGGACGAGGCGAGTTGGCCCCCTTCGATCGATCCATCGTGAATGTCGGATTGCAAGAGGTCGGGCAAGGGCTCGGAGTCGTCCTCGCCCCCTTCGTCAGTCGCCAGCAGCAGGCTCAGTTCGGTCCGGGCGAAGTGGGGTTTTAGCCTGTTGGCAGGTAGGACCCGGAGGGGGTTCCGGGGGGACTCCAGATCGACCAGGTAGGTGACGGGACTTTTCTTCTCCACCACCTTGAAGGGCCCGGTCCACTTGTCCTGGAGGGCGCCGGGTTCGACCGGGGCCATGACCCATACTTTCTGTCCTGGCTCGAATTCTATAGTAGAGGTGTTGCGATCGTACCACCGCTTCATGTCCTCCTGGCTGGCCTCGAGGTTGGCTTCGGCCATGGCTCGGAACCTGCGGGTCTGGTTTCGGAGGGTCAGGAGGTATCGGTAGACGTCAGGAGGGGCTCCTCGGGGCTTCATCTCCCAGCCCTCCTTGACCAGGCTGAGCGGTCCGCGGACCGGGTGTCCATACAATAGTTCAAACGGGCTGAACCCCAGGGACTTCTGCGGGACCTCCCGATAGGCAAACAGGAGGCAGGGCAGCAGGACATCCCATTTCCGCCTGAGGGGTTCTTCCAGGCCCTGGATCATCCCTTTTAATGTTCGGTTGAACCGCTCAACCAGTTCGTTCCCCTGAGGGTGATAGGGGGTCGTGAACTTGTATGTGACCCCGCACTGTTGCCACAGAGACCGCATGTACCTGGAGATAAAGTTCGTGCCGCGGTCGCTCACCACTTCGCTGGGGAATCCCACTCGGGAGAAGATCCCCATCAAGGCCCGGCCTACCACAGGGGCCGTTATAGTTCTTAGCGGGACCGCCTCCGGGTACCTGGTGGCGTGGTCCACGAGGACCAGGATGAAGCGGTGGCCCAGGGCGGTTTGGGGGTCCAGGGGTCCCACAATATCGATCCCGACCCGTTCGAACGGGGTGCTGACGGCTGGAAAGGGCTGGAGGGGGGCCTTGACCCGACCCCCCGTCTTTCCGCTGGCTTGGCAGGTCTGGCAGGACCGGCAGTGGTTGTCCACATCTCTCCGCATCCGGGGCCAGTAGAAGTGGGTCACCAGACGACTGTACGTTTTGTCTTGCCCCAAGTGTCCGGCGAGGGGCACATCATGGGCCAGGTGGAGAAGGAACTCCCGGAAGCGGAGGGGGACCACCAACACGCGGCTGGCCCCGAGTTCTGCTACTTTTTGTTCACTGTACAACAGGCCCTCGGTCCAGTAGATCCAGTGGGTGCCGGTCTGGTCACCGTTGGCTTGCGCGGTCGCCTGTTGTCGGACCCCTTCGAGAGAGGGACAGGACTGTTGTTCTTGCTGGAACTGCTCTCGGGTGGGGCCCCCTTCGTGTCGCCATTGTGTCAGCTCTGGGAGGGCGCTCGGAGAAGCCATCTCTTCGGGGGAGGATTCGTTGGGTCCAGGGTCGGTGTCCGCCTCCTCCTCGCTGCTGGTGGGAGGGGGTGTGAGCCCCTCGGGCTGGGCGGTCCCGGAGGTCGAGGATGAGCGGGGGGCCTGGGCGGTCATGGACCGGGTGATGGCGCAGGCCCAATCAGCCAGTCCCAACATTCGGAGGTGCTCTCGTCGCTCTACTTGAGCCCAGGGGGAACTTTCCAAGTCGTTCCCCAGGAGGCAGTCGACCGGGGCGTCGTCGCGCACTGTCACCTTCAGCAGGCCCGTCACCCCTCCCCACTCGAAGGGGACCAGGGCCATCTGGCATAGGCTTTCACTGTTGTCGGCCGTCCGTACGGGGCACAGCACATTCGGTAGAATCTGCCCAGGGGTCACCAGGTGGCAGCGGACAGCGGTGATACTGGCGCCTGTGTCACGAAGGGCTTCGGCCCGTTGTCCATTGACCGTGACCTGCTGCCGGTACTTCTGGGTGTTGGTTGGGATGGGGGTGCAGGGTACCATCTCTCGGCTACCCAGGCAGACCAGGGACATGGCTGCCGGCTCCCACTCAGTGTTCTCTCGGTCGAGGGCCTCCTCTTCCTCTTCTCCTCCCCCCAAGGCGGCGGCTGTCAGCTGCCGGGGCGGGTGCCCGCCGGCCCCGTTTCTTCGGTTCAGAGGGCAGGCCGGATCGCTGGCAAAGTGTCCTGTTTGTTGGCAGCCGTAGCAGGTCACTGGCGGCCGTGGTCCGGGTCGGGCCGGGCCCACCTTTCGGGCTAGGCTCGGGGAGAGATGTGGCTGCGGTGGCCCTCGAGGGGGGCTCCTGGGGGCCCCGGCGGGAGGGTCTCGGTTCCTGTTCGGCCCTCCCCCCCCACCGCGCTGGCGGGGGGGTCCGTTGGGGTTCCTCTGGTACTCCCCCATTGAGTTCCGGGGGACCCGGGAGTTGACCCATCGATCGGCCTCGACGGCAAGTTTTCGCGGGTCGGTCATTTTGCTGTCGAGGAGGTGCTGTCTCAGTTCCATGAAGCAATTGTTGGAAAGGTGTTCCCACACGATGAGGTCGACCAGCTGCCCGTAGGTGGTTACTTTGCTCCCTTTGATCCACCCTTCTAGGGCCCGACTGAAAAAGTCCACATATTCCACCCATGTGGTACCCGGGATTTTCTTGCAGTCTCTGAACCGCTGGCGGTACATTTCCGCTGTTAGCCCGTAGCGGGTGAGCAGGGCCTCCTTCATGTGATCGTAGGAGGTCATCACCTCCTCCGGTAGCTGGAGCAGCGTGTCCCGCCCCTCACTCAGGAACCGCCCCCACAGGCCCGCGCCCCAGTCCTTTCGGGGCACCCGATGAGAGGTCATGGCCACCTCGTAGGCCTTGAACCATTGTTGGATGTCGTCATTCTTGTAATACTCCTTGACGACTTCTTTCGGGATATGTACCTTGGCCTCGGAAGGCGGTAGAGTGTCTCTAGTACTGGGGGTGTCAGTCCCTCCGTTCTTGGCCTTGATCTCGAGCTCCTTGAGACTGCGCTCGTGCTCAAGAGTTAGTTTCTTTTCCTCCAACTCCCGGTGTCGTCTCTTCTCCTCTATCTCTTCTTGAAGGCGCAGCTGCTCTAGGGCCAGTTTCTTTTCTGCAAGCTGGAGTTCACCGTCCAGCCGCAGTCGGGCGAGCTCTAGCTCGTGGCTCCGGACCTTTTCCCGCTCTCGTATTTCTTCTTCGGAGAGGCCGGTTTCTAGGCTCTTTCTTCCTCCGGTTGCCGGAGTCCGTGCGGTTGCTGCGGTCTCAGTCAGGGGCAAGGGCCCTTCTTCCTGGGAGGGGCCTGCCCCGGCCTCCAACCATGCCCTCAGAGCTTTCTGCATCTCCTCTTTGGTACCTAGGCTGGTGGTTGCAATGCCTTTGTCTTTGCAGAACTGTTTCAATTCTTTGTGCGTATATTCTTCCAGCCGTTCGGGCTGGAACTCCATTGTCGCGTTGTTTTCCTGGCTGCTCATGATGCTGTTCGTTTGGATGGGTAGCTAGTGGGTACTGGCTGGTACGTACTGCGTTCGGCTCGGATCCCGTCGCTGGCCACCAAATGTTGGAAGGCGGACCCCGAGGAGTCGGTGCGACCACCAAGGGGGGGGCCCTCACACTGCACGAAGTAGCCGAGCGCTGCCGAGAAGTCTCCTGAGAGATCCTTCTCCTATCACGTCCTAGCACAGTAACACCACCACACAGGACTCAAGGAGGTTGTCTTGTGACAAGCAATTCTTTATCAGCAATAAAAAGGTTACGAGGTCAATATTTACACGAAGGGATCGAGGGATCCACCAAAAGTCTCAGTGTCTCTTTGGAAGGGTCGGGGTAGCGGGACAGTCTTTGGCAGGAATGCGGTACGAGGGTACCTGGGGCCCAGTTCTTATCCTCAAGCTGGAGGACCTCCGGATCTCGGAGGGGTTGAGCCGCGACGGCGTCAGCAGGGCTCTGGCGTACAGTTCGTGGAGAGCCGCGATCCAATCAGCAGGGCTCTCAAGATGGTTTCTGCTCAGCTCGAGCCGCGACGTCGTCAGCAGGGCTCCGAGGGAGGTTTCAGCGAGGTTGGGCCGCGACGGCGTCAGCAGGGCTCCGATGTTCCAGGTGGTTCAGAAAGGGTTCACAGGAAGGAGCCGCGACGCAGTCAGCAGGGCTCGTGATGGTTCCGACAAGAGTTCTTCTCCGTAGGGTCAGCCGCGATTCAATCAGCAGGGCTCTCGACTCCGGGATACAACTGCCGAGCTGTGGTGGGGTCGCCCCAGATATAGGACTGGAGCCCTTTGATGTCCGGACCTATGCGCCCGAGGGGGCGGAGTGGCCGGGTGGAGGTGGCCAGACGCCCAGCAGGAGAGGCGCCAGGCCCATGGGAGTTGCAGGGCGATCACACCTCGAGAGGGGAGGACAGTTGGGGGTCCCATCGATACTGTCCTCCGCCGGGGGCGATGAATGGTTCCTGCGGCACCCCCTGGCTAGTTCGTGGTGCCTCGATGTCGGGGCTTCGCTGGGGTCGAGGCCGGGTTGAGCGGGGTCGCGCCGGCTGGTGCATGGTGTGACGTGGATGCCAACAAGATGGCGGAGCCACGAGGAGTATGCGTCCACGTGCAGCTCCGGGTGAAGGGCCTTGGTGCAGTTCAGACGGGTGGCCCGTGACGGCCGGGGCGGGGAACGGGCACAATCCAGGGGGTTAAGGACCACGCCACGAGGCCGGGTCCAACATAGGTGCATTAATCCTATCTAAGGGTGTGGGTAGAGGTCCTTGGAGGCACAACTGGGAAAGAGCAGAAATACAAAATATATCCGTCCAAACAGATAACCATGCCATACGGCAACTCACGGCTACGTTTGCAGCTTTGATCCCTCTAGGAGGTGGGGTGGGTGCGGAACCTGTGATGCGTGGGTTGTGTGTGCCTGGACCCGTCCTGCTCATCTACGTGCGTGCACTATACAATGCTGTATGTCATTCGCTAGAGGCTGGCAGCTCAAGGTGTATGCATGTCAGCATCAGCTTCTTCTAAACAGTGTAATCCTAAATATGTATTAGCAGGCTACATGTGTGCGGAGTACAGGCCTCACATATATATAAATACTTTTACAGTCTGGTACTTGCGTGTCCATGTGTTACAGTTAACTGCTATATTAAGTAATCTGCGGTCTGAGGTGTCACTTCTGGGAGAGACTGCAAGTCTTCATGGATCGGCCACACGGCTTGTGAGTTGTCGTCGCTCAGTGATTGTTCAGAGGAGGCATCTGCATCTCTGTTGTTTTGTCGCTCTCGTATGTTCGCCACCGCTTGCAGTGCATCTCTTCTTAGTACCCCCAGGGGCACCCCGCTGTCCCCCCTCCCCCATAATAGGTTACCCAAATGACACACACAAGACAGTTGGTGTTGGGTAACAATGCTGCAGGTTTATTACATAATTCCAGTATATGTAATGGGTGGGTTATTTTAAGGGCGATCCAAGGGCAGGCAACCAACTGGGTCGCCTGCCCACCTGATGAGCCGGGCAGCGCGGGAGCGATGCCCGCCGTTGCTGCCCTCCGGTGATTCTTTCTACGATCACGTGCCGTTGGTAATTCTACTCACGCCCCCCCTCTCGGGGCGGAGCGTCGCATAGCAAGCCCCCGGTTGTTCAGGCCCCCAACCGCCCGCAGGACTAGCGGGGCGCCGACACGGCTTCCGGGACCTCCTTTGAGGCTCCTCGGTTTTGGCTCAGGCACCCCCTATGGTACCGCGCAGAGGTACCCTTTGTACCGGCCTGCTTCCAGATCGCCCTGTAACTCCGCCACAGCCCTGGAGGCGGCTTACAGTCACAGCCAGGGCCCCCCACCAACCCGCTATAGTCTTACCTGCACCTCTCCTGCCTAGGGCTTCCTGCAACTAGCTGGAGGGAAACATCCCTGCCGAAAGGGGAGTTAGAAATGTTGCCCCCTCTCTCGCACTTCGACCACGCTGGCGGGACTCAACCCTTGACCTGTGGGATCCTTTTACCACCCCGGCACAAGGCTTGCCCAAGGGCTATAGATGGCCCCATCTATGTCCACAAGCCCTAGACGCTATCCTGGGTCGGATAGGGTCTGCTATTGTGGCATGAGGAATTACGTAACTTTGGACAGTCCCCTCTGTGCGCTTAAACCTGGTGCACAGGAGTGCTCCTGGCTGACAGTGCGTGACCATGGGCAAGGGGCGACTCTTGCCCCTGTCCACCATCCCTTATTTCTCCTGGAAATTATGCCCCTCCAGATCCCTCAGTGATGGAACCCCCTGGGCATACCATCTTCGGTAATGTGTCTGGTTTGAGCAGTGCGCGCTGTCTGCATGGTTCATGCTTTGAGGATTGTCTATGTCATATTATGTCCCTCCCATCCTGCTCCCCGGTGGGAGGGTGGCAGGGGGGGTGCCCCCCCGCCAACCCCGAGCCTCACCTGCGGGGCTAAATTCCTGCTCCGTGTAAGTAGAGTTTTGGTGGCACCCTGGGCGTGCCCAATGTTCTATCGACACACTGTCCCCTTGTGTTTGGCCCGCTGACACTCCAGTTGTTGGGACAGCAGGACCAAATGTTGGCTGGCCGCCTCCCCTAAGCGGGGTAAAAGTGTCCGTGAACCGGGTTCCCCGTTTCCTGCAGCTGCAGCACGCGAATTAGTAAAACAAGAGACATGGTTCACACTCATGGTTATTTAATAGACCTTAACTTATCCACACACTAACAAACCACTACAATCACGGCACACCCAAACGGGTGTGGGGGGGGGGGTGTGTGCCCTGGATAAGCTGGCCCCCATCATTCGCTCGTACTGGTATCCGGGATGGGTTGGCCAGGGCTGTCCTGCTTGGAGCAAGCAGTTGCGGCATGGGGGGCCCCGCATTTGCTGCACTTGTGAGTGAACCGACATGCTTTGCCCCAGGAGCAAGACCCTGTATTAAAAAGCCTGCAGGTGCCGGAGGACTGTGCCCTAACGCCTGGCTTGCGGCCACCCCCTTGACCGTCCCGAAAGGACTTCCTGCTCTGCCCTTTCCCCTCCTGTTTATCTTCCTTGCTCTTTTCGCTACTCGCTGTGCCTGACTTTGTTGTTGCCTCCACTGTGTGCTTTCCCATGTGCTTCACCCATAACCTGACTTCCAACTGATCCCACTCAAGTTCTGGACAGATAGCCCTCTGTTTCCGGAAGTCACAATCATAATGGTACCACCCCATGCTCCCGCCCTTGGCAGCCTCTTCTGTGATTACGCTTGCGTAGTGGAAGAGACCTTGCCCTTCATCCGGGAATTTCTCAACTATCACAGCTGCCATGATGGCGAAGGCCTGACCCCAGGTCCCAATGTTCTTCTCAGGATATGAATGGTACCGCACCTTCCTGTCCTCCTCCTTGGTGCACATCCTTCTAGTATCTACCCCCTCCGCCCCGTGCATGAGAAGGGTGAAGATATCTATGAATTCCCTACGCCAAATCCCTTCCTTGGCCGCTAATGGAACCATCCAAGCTAGGGAGCAGCGACCAGACACTAGCGGGGCAGTGGTAACTAGCGGCTTGGGAACTACAGCTAGAGTCTGGGCCGTCGTGGGTCCCACCGAGGGGACCCCCGCTGCTAGGTTGAGGGTGCTCGCCGTGGCACCAGCCACTACATCCGTCGGGGGGAGGGCAGCGGTGGGGGTACCACCACAGCCGGAGGCTGGCCCCAGACCTGCGTGAAGGCCCCCGGCCCCGGAGTTACGCTCGGTGTGGGTGGGGCGGACGGACCGACCCCTGTGGGTGACCTGGCAAGAAACAGGCCAGATCCGACCTCCTGCATAAAGTTTTTTAAAGTATCTGAGAGCTTACCCAGGTCGTCCGATGTCGCAAATGTCACCTGGGATGGGCCCGGGAGTGTGGGGAGTGGCCCAATACCCAAGCCAGCGATTGCCTGGGGGGCCATAGTGGCCCTGTGAGGGGCAGCGGCTCTGATCCGTGCCGGCGGTTGTTCGGCCAGAAAGTCCTTTATTGTGGGGCGGCGAATCCTTTTCGACCGCGAGGGGCCTGCGTCCTCACCCAAATCCCTGTCTGCGGACAGAACGTCACTGGTTATACCCGAGTCTGAGGGGTTACTGGCTTTCAACAGTTCCGTTGCCCAAGCTAAGCCCTTGGTCTTTGCAAACTCCAAAAAGGCGGCAATCCGGGCTTCTTCCGATGTGCCTGCCTGAGACTCCTCAACTTGTGGCCCTGGAGTGAACAGCGGGGGGGAGGATCCTTGACTGTCCATCGTATTGCGGCGACACTCTAATCTGCAAGGGGAAAGAGAGACAATTAACCTCATGTTCGCCCTCTCTGTGCCGGTCTATACGTCTGCAAGGGGAAAAGAGCTCAATTAACCTTATGCTCCTCCCCTGAGTTCCTCAGCGCCATGGACTAAGGATGCTACACCAGGCCCTCCCGTCCCCCACCTGCTCGTACTTACTCCCGTGAACGCTGACGATTGCGAAGAGCGTCCTGCTTGCGTTCGCTGTCCCGTCAAGGAGCTGCGCCCGATTGCACTTCGGCCAGAGCTAAACTGTAAAACAAACCATCGTTAGCAAAGAGGCAACCAAGACCACAAGCTCACGATCAAGAGGCTGTAATGGAAGGGGGGGGGGAAGGAGGCAAGTTCGCAACGCAGTGGAATGCTTCGCACACAAAATTTGTGCCATACAATTGCCCCCTTTACAAAGCGCCACCGGAGCGGGGCGCTTCCGCCGGCTCAACTTATGGAGCTGAAAGGCCCCAACGACGCTCTGAAGTGCCCCCAATATTCGCGAGGCCCAATGCATGGTCGCGCGCAAGCCCCTAAGGCAGCCCACCAATGCCTGTTGCCCCTTATATAGCGCAAAATCACCCCGAGCTGTTGGAGCGCTTTACCGAGCATCGTATTTACATTGGACCAGGCACTGGGACCAATGCGCACGCCGCCCAATGCACGCCTCCCCCCACCCTCGCGGCATCGTAGCCACCGGAGGGGGGGGGCGACCGATCCCTTGAGCGCCACGGGTTGCACCGCCCGCAATCCGCTGGCACCCAGGCAGCTCTTTAGTGCATAGGCGAGTGAAAGGGGACGGGGGGCCGCGCATATTTTACATAGAGCCAACACGACCCGAAGGAAATGGTGCCTTATTCATCCACGGATCATGTATCTGCCTGACAACTGCCATCTACGCATCGCTCCTCAGCCCGTGAGGCAGCCCACCAATGTCTGTTGCACACCGTGTCGCGCGAAATCACCCCATTCAACGAAATTATGTGTGTCAAATCGCTTGCCGCCTGTTGTATTTCTTTGGCGCGAGCTCGACCCGAAGTTATTGGAGCGCTTTCAGGCCCGGTGAGGTTGAGAGATTTGCCCCGAATCACAGGATGAAGGACGCGTGCTACATTCCCCGTGTTGAAAACACCCCCGGACCCCACTCGGGACACGGGGGGCGGTGGGGGTTAAATGATCTGCCCAGGATCACAGGAAAAGGACACAACCTTGCGGCCTGAAACCTGCCTATTCCCAATGTGGGAGCCGTGTACAGCGACTGCACCTGGCGGTGACAGGGACTGGAGAAGGTCCGCAGTCCGGAGTTTACACGCGGCGCCTCCTTCGAGGCGCTGCCAGGAGCCCTCTGTTCCACCGCGCTGGCATTTCATATTTGTTGTCACAGCAGCTGACTTCAGTACGCGTTCCCCTATTTTGCTCTTTATGCATATATTCATTATCTATCGTGAACTCGACCCGAAAGTATTGGAACGCGTAGCACCGTATTTACATACATATTTAGGCACGGGGACATAAAGAATAACAGAATGTGGACGCGACCTCGCGGCTCGCCCCCTGCGTTCCTGCATCAGAGGTTGCAGCGTAGTCGACGGACCACCTCCCTTCCCAACCCAGTTTCCGGCAATATAATCAGCTGCTTAGTTGCAGCAACACCCACCGGTGGGCGGCGCCGCCCTCGCCAGGGCGGTTCCGGACTAATCCCCCAATACAGCAAGTCGTTGCACGGGACGGGGGGGGGGGGTTGGTGTTCAGCTTAGCGCGCGCTCGGTAATTCTGGGAGCGCCAGGATCTACTCTGGTACCGGTAAGGGAAGGACGCGACCCGAGGCACGCACCCGGCTCTCTAGCGCCCAGGAGCAGTCAGGCCGTAGGGCCACTCTGTCGACAGAGGGAGCCGGGGCCACAGCTTATGGCAGCCGCCCTCGCGAAACTGCCCCAGGCGAGGCCCGCACCCACAACCTCAGCAAGGCTCCGTGTGAACAATCGGCGCGCTTTTCCGCCCACGCCCGCCTCCCCAACCCTCCATGCCCCTATCTTGCATCCCCTCCGCCCGTGGCCATCCTCGCCACAGGGCCCCGTCAACCTGGTACTGCCCAGGGACAGGGCCGGGGCGGAGTGGGTGCTGCAAGACTCACCACAATAAGTGGCGTAGAGGCGACGACGATCAACAGTGCTGTAGCATCGCGCTACAAAGAACCACGGACACTTCTTGTGGTTTAACAGGAGCTTTATTATCAGCCTCTTATCTCTGCCTTGCCCCTACACTAACTGGCGCCTATCCTGTCCGGACTCCTCCTCTTCCCTCGACCCTCTGGCTCCGCCCTCACCAACTACTGGACTGCTAACTCTATTACATCTCCCCTTTTCTTAATAAAACAAACAATCAACAGTGCTTTAGTCCATCTCTACAATGAGTCTCTTGGGTGGCCGGATTTCACGACGTGGCCGCAGTGACATGTTCCCGGTGAGCACACTCGTCACTGGCTCACTCTGCTGACCTCTGTCTCCAGAGTCACTAAGGTCATGTTCCTCACATGCAGGCATGAGAGTCGTGTCTATCCCTGGTCCTTTCGTGTCACGCGGACACCTCTTGAAATGGGAGACATTTCTGGTGATTCGACGCTGCTCAGATTCTGCGGTCAGCATAGTGCCCTTCTGTTGAGTAACTACCAGTGGCTCATCACGGAAGCGGGAATCGGTCTTTTTCTGCTGCTCTTGTTTGACGAGGACATGATCCCCTTCATGCAAGGACGGAGACCTCGCTCTTCTCTTAGCATCAGCATACGATTTCATTTTGTCCTTGTTGTGCTTATCAGTCACTACCATTTCCTGATGGATGAGATTTGGTGATACCGCTTGCAAGGCGCCCTCCCATGTCGGGATGCGATTTCTCATTGGTCGCCCTAGCATGAGGGTTGCAGGGCATTGTCCGGTGGTTGAGTGTGGTGTTGTCCGGTACGCCCTGAGGACTTCAGTCAGGGCTGCCTGTAATGCTTTCTTCTCAGCGGACGCTTGCTGAAATGTCTTTTTAATCGTGGCCATAAATCTCTCAATGGTGCCATTTGCTTGGGGCCAGAGTGGCGTGACCTTTCGGTGTTTGAAGTCCATGTGCTTCGCAAAGGCACTAAATTCGTGTCCATTGAATGGGGGACCATTGTCCGTTTTGACTTCTCTGGGGACACCCCATGTTGCAAATACTTCGTCTAGCACTTTGAGAGTGCAAGAGGCGCTGGTGGATGATATGATTTGTGCGATGGGAAATCGTGAATATTCATCGATTATGGCAACCACGTATTTGCCAGACTGCAGTGGCCCATAAAAGTCCATGGCAATTTC
The DNA here is from genome assembly GCF_964204655.1 of Triturus cristatus. Lineage (NCBI taxonomy): Eukaryota > Metazoa > Chordata > Amphibia > Caudata > Salamandridae > Triturus > Triturus cristatus. The sequence continues at coordinate 882,877,953 of NC_140579.1, forward strand.
TTGCCATACTCCACTGGGTAAGGTGGTCATCTGTAGCGGTGCCGGTGGATTGCTTTGGCTGGTCAGCTGACAGAGGTGGCAGTCCCTTAGCGTGGACTCCACCATCTGATCCAGGAAGGGGAACCAGACGCGTTCCCGTAGAGCTCGCTTTGTGGACACCACTCCTCTGTGGCCTTCATGGGCCAGGTCGATGACTCCCTGCCGTAGTTGACTGGGGATGACGAGTCGTTGACCTCTTAGAATGACTCCATCCGTGGTGACCGATAGTTCATCACAGACGTGCCGGAATGCCTGAATCTCTCTCCGGATTGTCGAATCTGTGTCTTCTTCTTGCGTGTTATGTCTCCATCTATTAGTTCGGATCTGGTGTAACACTATTTTCAGGATGGTGTCTTGGGCGGTGACCTCCCGAATGACATCCATGGGAATGGCAGGTGGCAGTGCTCGGGCAGCCACAAAGTGAATATATTCCTCGGCAATCGATGGTTTCGATTCTGAGGATGGCTGAGGGTGACGGGACATGTAGTCAGCCGGGTTCTCCGCCTTCCCCGGTTTATGAACAATCGTGAAAGTCTACTCCTGAAGTCGGAGACCGCATCTCTCAATTCTCGGAGGCATCTTGGATTTAGGATTGCCGTAGATGGTGATCAGCGCCTGATGATCCGTGATCAAGGTAAAGTGCTTGCCATATATAAACACATGAAAATGTTCGCACGCCCACACTACAGCAAGACTTTCCTTCTCCAGCTGCGAGTACTTCTTCTCGGGATCCGACAGGCTGCGGCTGGCATATGCGACGATCCGCCTCTGGTCAGAGTCATTATCATATTGAGCCAAGATGGCCCCCAATCCAACAGGGCTGGCGTCAACAGTGATCTCCGTCTTCCGTCGTGGATTGAAATAAGAGAGGCTGTCGGCCGACTCCACTGCACGCTTTATTTACGTGAACGCCCTCTCACACTCAGGGGTCCAGTCAAACGGTTGACCAAGCTTGGTCAGGATCCGAAGGGGGTGACTGATAGTCACGTAGTCCCAGATGTAACGGGCACAGTAGCTGGCCATCCCTAAGAAAGACCTCAAGTCATTGACATCCTGCGGGCTGTTGGTGTTGTTCAACGTTGCAATCTTATCCGGGTCAGGCTTCATGCCCTCGTCGGAAAAGATATGACCGAAGAACCTCAGAGTGGCCTTGTGGAACTCACATTTCTCTTTGTTCAGCGTCACATTTGCATCCAGCAGGGCATGGCAAACGCGATCAAGAGCGATGTCGTGCTCACTAACATCAGACCCATAGACCAGGATGTCGTCGCTGTAATTCAACGTGTTCGGAATGTGTTGAATGATCTGGCGGATAGCTTCCTGGAAGATTTCCGCGGCAGACGAGACACCAAAGCTCAGCCGTTTGTACCGGAACAGTCCCATGTATGTAGCGAACGTGGTAATGTATCGATACTTGGTGTCCAGTTCTAACTGGTGATAACCTTTATTCAGGTCCAGCTTCAAAAACACCCTTGCGCCATTCAGGGCAGCGATCATATCGCTCAGGTGTGGTCCAGGGTGTCGCTCTCTTTCAATTGCGGTATTGGGCAAGCGCATGTCAACGCACAGTCTCACTTTGTTGGGAGTCCCCTTTTTCGGTACGATGACCACCGGCGATACCCACGGTGTCGGGCCATCCGTGCGCTCGATGATGTCCGCTGAAAGCAGTTCCTGAAGTTCCTCCTCGACGGCACTTTGAAGATGATAGGAAACCCGTCGTGGGTGCTGCGCAACGGGTTTGACCTGTTCATTGATGCGCAGCCGAATTTGGCAACCTCTCAGCTTGCCTAGACCTTGAAAGAGTTCAGGAAACTTACTGACGTAGTCCTGTGTGTTGTTGACTTTGAATAAAATTTCCACCAGACGAAGCCGCTCTGCCGTGGGGAGGCTAAGAAGGCAGTCAGCTTCAGGCCCTTTGATGACATGTATGACCGCCTGTATGGTGATGTTGCCATGCGTGAGCGTTGTGTGGAATTTACCCAGACAGGGGAGCGGTTTGTTGGCCATCCACGTGAAAACGCGGACCGGTGCAAAAGTCAGTGGGGGTTTTGGGACCATTTTGTCATGCTCCGTAACTGGAATATAGTTCAGCGAAGCACCGCTATCCATGACAAATTTAGTGTTGTGATTCCCCACTTTAACCCCTTCCATGCTGCGCAAATTCCGGCGCTGTGCTGACGGTTTCTTGCGCGGGCGTGGTCATGACGGAACGGTTCCGTCATGAGCACAGCTCAACCGTGGCTCATGACGGAACCGTTCCGTCATGAGCACCGAAGGGGTTAATGTCTAGTCGCGGATATTTTTTTAGCTGATCGGGGTCCGCAATCATGTTCAAGTATTCCACTGTGTATGCCGAATGTCGGGAAGATGATGAGCTCGAGTCCCGAGATGGGGATCGGCGTTCCCAACATGACCTGCGTGATTCCCGGCTAGAATGTGATGAGCCTGGGGACCGCACAAGCTCTCCTTGAACGGCTCGTATGTGGTGTTGCCGGGTGTTTGAGCGGGACGATCTCGTTGTTTCACTTCGCTTGTTTCGATGGTAGTCCCCACACATTGCTTCGAAGTGGTTGGACCGCCCACATTTCCTGCATCGTTGACCCATGGCCGGACAGGTGTCCACATGGGGGTAGTCACGTCCACACCGATAACATCGCTTAGTCCTTTCTGTCTTCCGATCTCTTCGCCTGAGCTCCCTTCTCCCATACTCCGGATGCCGTTGGCGAGACGGCGTGCTGTGTCTCCATTTGTTCTCCGGCGAATATTTCCTTCTACCACTAGAGTGTTCTTGAACGCGGTGTGCTCGCTCATGGCTGACGTTGTGACCTGTTTCAATGGTGGCAGCGTGTTCCTCCGCTTGGTCATATATGCGGGTCATTTCTTCAATCTCTTCTAGTTCGTGGGGTTTCCTCAGTAGCCGTCTCCTGAGTGTTTCTGAGTGGCAACCTGTTATTATTTGGGATTTGATGGCAGCATCCGGCGAGAATGTTTCAAACTCGCAGTATCTCGACAGCCGTCGTAGCCTGGTGATGAATGCACCCATTGCTTCCTCCTTTCCTTGGCGTGCTTGATGGAATGTATGGCGCTCATAATCTACGTTTCTTTTATGAAGGAACTTTTTGTTCAGTGCCTCACGCACTTTGTCATACGTCCCCGTTTCAGCAGGCGAAAGATCCTTGATTATTTTGCTTATTTCTCGGCCTGCGAGGTTGCGGAGGGCGATTAACTTCTCTTTGTCTTCCGTCACCTTGGATCCCTTTTATTTATTTATTTATTTATTCATTTGTAAAGCGCATGGTTATACCTATCGGTGTGTCCCCGCGCTGAGATGTCAGAAAGAGGAGGACATAAGGAGACTGGCTGATCGCTTAGAGGTTTTTATTTAGAAATAGCCATGTCTTCAGTTGCCTGCGAAAAATAACTTCGCTGGATTCAGTTCTCATGGTTATAGGTAGTGTATTCCATACTTTTGCCGCCAGGTATCTGAAGGAGCGAGCTCCCATTCTGGCTCTGAAAATTCTTGGAATCGTTAGTAAGGCCATGTCCCTAGATCGTAGATCCCGGCCAGTGGTGTATCTGATACCAATGACTTGAGGTACGAAGGGCTTTTTCCTGTCAGAATGCGGTGAACATAACACGTAGCCTTAAACAGAATTCTTTTTTCTATAGGTAGCCAGTGTAAAGTGGCCAGAGCTTTTCTAGTATAGGTTCTCTTCGGGAGGCTGAGAGCCAGGCGGGCTGCCGCATTCTGTATTCTCTGTAGTTTCATGAGTCCTCTCTTAGAGGCTCCTAAATACAATACATTTCCATATTCTAATTGGGATGTAACTACGGCATGAACTACTGTTCTCCTTGCATTTACAGGGAGTAGGTCAATGACTTTCCTCAAAGTTTTCATTGCTCCATAGCATTTTCCCGCAATTTTCCGTATCTGGCTATCAAATGACAGCTTAGAGTCGACCCAGATACCGAGGTTCTTCACTTCTTCCTTAGGGATCGGGACCTGTCCTAATGTGTCTGGCCACCAGGCCGAGGACCAGATGTTCGGTGATTTGCCTACCACTAAGACCTCTGTTTTGTTTCCATTTAGTTTGAGGCAGTGGTCATTCATCCAGACTGCCACTTCTTCCAGGCATTCGAAAAACCGGATAGCATCTTGGTCATTGTTTTGAGATAGTAGTACAATTAGTTGGATATCATCGGCGTAGGATACAATTGATACCTCGTATTTTTGGACATATTCAGCCAACGGTCCTACATATATGTTAAACAGGGTTGGGCTAAGAGTAGAGCCTTGAGGAACTCCCTGTTTTAAAGCATAGCTATCCGATGTATGTGAGAGTTGTGCTACTTGAAAACTTCGTTGGGCTAGGAAAGAAGTTAACCACTGGAGGGCACATCTCCGTATGCCACAACTCTCTAATCTTTGTAATAGTAGGGGATGTGAGACCGTGTCAAAAGCTGCGCTCAAATCCAACAGGATGAGCGCAGCTGTTTTCCCCTCGTCCGCCAGTTTTCTTAGGGTCTCGGTGGCCATCAATAAGGCAGATTCAGTGGAATGTGCCTTTCTGAAGCCAGACTGCGAGGGATGAAGGATCGCATTAGCATCCAGATGATTCACTAGTTGTTTGTTTACTATTTTTTCTGCTATCTTAGCTGTCAGTGGTAGCAGTGAAATAGGACGCAGGTTCTCCAGTACGGAGAAGTCCAGAGAGTGTTTCTTTCTCAAAGGTTTAACAATGGCCCTTTTCCAGTTCAGAGGGACTGTCCCAGTTTTAAGGGAGCAGTTGATGAGTTCAGAAATATATGGTAGTATAGTATCAATACCCATCATTATTCTATCAGGCTTTGCTGGGTCACGAGGGGATCCTGAATTTATACCTCTGATCGTGGCTATCAATTCATCTCTTTGCGGTATGGTGAATTCATTGAGTATTGTACCTCTAAATTCCTCCTGACTGCAGAGGTACTGATTGCCTCCCATTTGGGCCTCAGTCGGGAACGACTCATAAATCTTAGTAACTTTGTCCGCAAAGAAACCTGCTATTTTATTGCATGTCTCTTTGGAGGAGGTTATTACTTCTTCCTCCTCCTTGTTTTTGAGGGATTTTAGTATGGCGAATAGTTCCTTATGGGAGTTTTCTGCCCTGGCAATTGTGTCTGTGTAGAAATCACGCCTAACTTTCTTTATTAACGCGTGATAAGCTTTCAATTCCTTATTGTATTTATTCTTGGATATCGTACAATAGGTTTTCCTCCAGGTGCGTTCTGCTTTTTTGCACCCTTTTTTTGCCATCTGTAGTTCTTCATTGAACCAGGGTGCTGTGATTTTTATCCTCTGAGGGGTCCTGGTACTCCAAGGAGCAGTTTTGTGTAAAACCCTGAGTTCCAGGTCTCAAACTGCTCGTTAGCTTGGTCTATATTATTATCTAATATTGGCATCATCTCTTTTAATACGTTTTCAAAGGATAGGGAGTCAAAGTTTTTCCATTTTCTGGTAGTGATAGTCTTCTTCACGGCTGGTACTTTTGTTCTGTATGCTGTCATCGTGAATGGGACCACGAAGTTATCCGACCAAGCTACTGGCCAGGGTGTTCCTATTTTAATCTCCTTTGAATTGGTGAAAATGGGGTCTAATATGTGGCCTCCTCAATATAATCTTCGAAGTCTTCTAATCATTCTTGCCACTTGGGGCCCATACTCCCTCATGTGGTCACGGTCAGAGGTTCCGGAGCTCGCAGGTGTGATCCTCCCGCAACAAGGAGCTTCCGCTGTGGTGAGGTCGCCATTGTGTCGTTGTCTTCTTTCCACTCCTTCGTTGGTGCTTGTTTCTTTATGTGTTCTCGCCAATGCTTGTTTATTTGCTCTCGTCAATGCTTGTTTATTTGCTCTTGTCAACGCTTGTTTATTTGCTCTTGCCACTGCTTGTTTACTTGCTCTCGTCAATGCTTGTTTATTTGCACTTGACAATGCTTGTTTTATGTCCCTTCGCCAATGCTTGTTTATTTGCACTTGACAAGGCTTGCTTATTTGCTGGGTGCCTGACTTCAAAATGGCCGCTCTGCAACACTCAAGGGGACTGTCTCGAAAGCTGCCTGACTTCAAGATGGCCGCCGTCCCTGCACACACACGAGGCTCTCTCTCCTGACTCAGTCAGTCCTCTCCATGCTGGACTCACCGGCGGGCAGCTTCAAGGGTGGCACTCTTCACGCTCTGCTTATTTTCGACGGCGACAGCTAACAGGTGAGGTCGGGGTGGGCTCCCGCCTTATTCTGCAGCTTCCCGCTTTTCCCTCGCGACAGCGTGCCAAAGCTCACGCATCGGGCGTGAGATCAGCTGGCATCGACGGGCTTTCAGCTCGCGTTTCAACGCGCTCAACGGCGTTCGCTGGCAGGCTTTCGGAGAAAGCGTCTCCAACGTAGAGGCACTCCTCTCTTCGCTCTGGGGCACAAAGCTGGGTCGGGGTAGGCTCCCGACTTCTGTACTCACTGGTGGCATTCAAATCTCACGCATCCAGCGTGAATCGCACTTCGGAGCGATCGGTCGCTTCAGGCAGGTCCACACCTGCTCCTGGGGCTGCTCCCGGCTCTTCAACAATCTCGGGGGCTCCTTGGACAGTGGGGCTTGCTCATCCCACCCTCGTCGCCAGTTGTAGCATCGCGCTACAAAGAACCACGGACACTTCTTGTGGTTTAACAGGAGCTTTATTATCAGCCTCTTATCTCTGCCTTGCCCCTACACTAACTGGCGCCTATCCTGTCCGGACTCCTCCTCTTCCCTCGACCCTCTGGCTCCGCCCTCACCAACTACTGGACTGCTAACTCTATTACAAGTGCCGTGGGGGCCGGAGTCACACGAGGACGGTGCGGACGACGGACCGATGCTGCTGAGGTAAGGCGAAGCGGGCGACAAAGAGGTCGCCAGGAGGGTGGGGGAAGGCTAAATAGCCTCCCCCTCACACCAGGGCCAGGAAGTGACACGCATTGCGCGTCACTTCCGGCCATCCCGAGGAGGGGGGCTCCGGTCTGCGTCCCCGCCCCCCCCCCCAGTGGGGAGAGGGTGGGGAGGGGTGACCGGTGCCCCGGGGGCACTGAGGCGCCGACCGCCGATCGGCCCCCAGCGGGGGCCGCGGTCAGCGGCTTTCTTGTAGAGCCTGTTCTCGATTAGGAGCAGCCGTTGACTGCGTTGATGATTCTGCTGCTTGGATCCTACGGCTGCTGCGGCGGCTCCTTCGTACGTTCGCCTGCGTTTCCAAGTTGCTACGCCTCTGGCTCGGAGAGGCGTGATGGCTTTTGGTTTCAAGCCAGTCCCATGCATCCTCTGCCCTGTTAAAGAAATGCGTAGCACCATCTGCGACTACCCGCAGGCGGGCAGGGAATATGAGAGAGTATTTCAAATTCAATTCTCGCATCCACCTTTTAACTGCAAGGAAGGTACTCCGCTGCTTCTGCACACCTAGGGCGTAGTCCGGGAAGAAGAGAACAGGTGAGTTGCCCACCTGGACTGCTTCCATTTTCCTAGCCTCTCGAAGTATTGCGTCTGTCCTTGAAATTCATGAGTCGAAATAGGAAAGGTTGTGTGTGGCCCTGCTCCCTCCTGGAGTTTGCGAGTGTGCCTTAGATCTCCCCCAACCCAAAGCCAACTCTGTGTCTCGCCACTATAGCCGGTTTCCTGTAAAGCAGGCCCTGGGGCTACATCGCGCCAGTTGCTTTACATCACTTGAGGGAGCGTCGTCTTGAGCGTGTCTTGAATGAGTCGTCACTTCACCTCACCTACCACCGCAGGCCCACCTGATGTCCTTGTGGGCTCTGCGTCGCCGAGCATGTGTGGCCCTCCTGTCGCTCCAAAAAATCGAAGTAGTACCGGCCTGAAGCCAGGCCACGGACTCTTCTACCTGACCAGTTTATGCCCACTGAGTGACCAGATGAAGCAGGGGCTCTTCTCACTTACCTTAATAAGCAGCAGGCGGCCCATCAGCTAACAGCCCTCGCGTCCTGTACGTCATCAAAGGTGCTTGTTCCTCTATCCTCTAAGTGCTGTCTGCAGTTGCCAACAAGGTGCACAACACGCCCCTAGATTAGTATCACCTCTCAGGTCTGCTCCCGCTGCTTCGGTTCACCTGGCAATAGTCCATGCAGCCGTCTATATTATCCCAGGGATGGAGCGCATCTCCAGCATGAATCTGCTGATCTCGATATCTTGGCCCTCCTATGTGTATATGTCCGTGGGGGCCCCTCTGCCGTACGATGTATCGGTTTTGTGTTCAGGCAGCATGCGACCTGGAGGGGTGCCTGTGTCCGCAATGTGGTCGGCTCAGCAGCGGGTGGCAGCAATTCCAAACCAGTCCTTCGCCCCGCAGGACCATTTTCAGAACCAGGCCAATCAGAACAGACCCCCACCGCTGTTCGGCCAGCCAACAATCAAGTATAGACGTGTCCACCGACTTGGCGAGCGGCCGGTAGTGCTGCCAAAGCCTCTTCTCATGCAGCATCCGCTCACGCCACGTCTCCACTGCAGCAGGCTTCAAAGCAAAGTGAAATAGATGCTGCTGCGAGCTTCTGGCCTACTGTGTCTTCCTGGCTCCTGCCTGATTCGTTACATCGAGGGAGGCTGCAGCATGCTTCCAGGCCCAATCAGTAAGCGGGGAAAGGAGATGAGGAAGCAAGGAGGAAAATCGGAAGCACTTCTCGCTCCGCTTCAGTCCCGATCAATTATTCCTCTCGGCGACTTCTGCGCTAGTGCGTTATTTCAGTGTCCTAGCTCATACTCTGCTGCTCAGCAGTGTCTGCACTCCATCTCCGCGGCCCATATCAGTATGCGGCCAGGCCCATAGTGCAGCACCAACGCTGCATCCAGAGTCCGCTCCTGGTGTCATGCAGGTGCAACACACGCCTGCGAGTTGCCTTTCTTCTGCCGTGGGATGCCAAGCTCAGCCGCAGCCTCAGGGTTGTCCCGTGTCGTGGCGGCGCTCGGCTCCCTGCACACCGTATCTCGGCACATACAGCTCTCAGCAGCTTCAGACTTACTGTACTCGTCTACAGGGGCCCCCTAAGCTTAATGGGCTGATTTCGACAGTACGATGGCACTCCTGTGAACAGGATAATTGTAGGATTCTCGGGCCACGGGACGGAGCCTAACTAGAGTGCGTCCGCCATCTTGGTTGGCTAGCCACACCCCCGTGCTGATTCTCTTTGCCCTGATCTTCCTTCCTGCTGTTTGTCCTTGTGCTGAAACACAAACTCCTCACCCTCCTTTATCTGAGCCTCCTGGGCCTGGCCATCCTGTTGCTCATCTTCCTGGCCATCCTGTTCCTAGCTCATCATCCTGATCCTTCTTATCCCTATCCTGGTCTTGATTTTCAAGGACCTGATCCCCTTTGTCTTAATCTTCCTGGTCCCCTTACTCCTTTGTTTCCTGTTCCTCTTAGAGTTTTTCCTTCTGACCCTGACTGCCTGTGTGCCTGGTCTGAGGTACCTGGCACTCCTCATCATGGTCATGCTATTCTTGTGTTTCATAGTTCTTGTACTTCTTGAGACTCTGTGCCCATTGTCCCTGATCCTCCTGTCCTGCTCTTATAGGTTGGGTTCTCCTGGACCTAGTTCTCCTGCACCTGACCCACCTCCTATCTTAGTCTTGGTCTCCTTGGTCCAGGTCTTCCTGGTCCTTCTTGTCCTATTGCGCTTGTTATCATAAACTTTGCCTTATGGCTATCATGGCCCTTCCTGGTTCCTAAAGTCTTGGCCCATCTGGTCCTGTTCCTTTTTGGTACTCTTGGTCCTAGTAACCTGTCCTGGTTTTCCTTAACATCAACCTCCTAGCCCTGGTACCGCAGGCCCAGGTCCATCTTGCTTCTAGGTTTCTGACACTTTTAGTCTTTGTCCTCCTGCTTTGGGTTGTATTTGTTCTCCAGGATCTGTTTGTTGCACATATTAGTCCTACTGGTACTGCAGCCATTGATTCAGGTCCTCCTTGTTCAGGTCCTCTTGAGCCTTATTATTTTAGTCCTTGTCCTTCTGCCCACCACTGTCCATTCTACTTACCTCAGATCCTCCTTAACCTGGTCCAGCTACTGATTGCTCTGCCCCACTTGGTAAACCCAGTCCTGGACCCCTAAGTCCTGAGCCTAATGACACTCTTAGCCCTGTTTTCTGTCCTCCTGGTCATGATCCTTTTAGTTTACATAGTCCTCTTGCTCTGGTCTTCTGGCAGTCCTTGCTACTGCCCCCCTCGGTCTTCCTAATTCCTCTCCTGCTTATCCTTGTATTGTGGACATACTGGCCATTGCCCTTCTGGTCCTGATCTTCATTGTCCTCTTTAATTTGGTCCTGATCCTCCTGCTCCTTGCCAGCATGGAGCTGCAATAACTTGTCCTGTCACAGATTATCCTAGCCTTTCTTAGTTCTGATGTTTCTTGTTCTCTGGTTCACGTTAGTCGAAGAACTTACTGGCCCTGTACTTTCTGGTCCAGGTTTGATTAGTCATCATTCCCATGTATGCCTCCTCCTAGTTGTTTCGATCCTGGGTCTCCTATATCACAGGCTCCCGGTCCTGGACCGTTCCAACCCCCTCACCCTAATTCTCATCCATTAGTCCTCCTGGTCCAGCACCCCTGGTTTATCTATCCCCTTGTTTGCCTGCACCTAATCCTTCTGATCCTGGTCACTGTGGTTCATGTAGTCCAGTTATTCCTTTTTCTGGCCCTCATGTATCGGTTGTTCTGGTACAAGTTACGCTGCCCATGGTTTCCTAGTCCCCGGTCCTCCTTCCCCATCCTACTCCTTGTAGTCCTCTCGGTCACCTGGTATGCCTTTTCTACCTTGTTCTTTTCCATCTAACCATGGGCCCCTCTATCATGGTCCTCATTGTAATGGTCCTATTGGGCCTAGTCTTCCTCATTCATGTGGAACCAGTCCTCCTAGTTCCTATTTTGTGGGTGACCATGGTTCATGTATTTCTTGTCACCCTGGTTTAGAATCTTCCTGAGTCTGACACTCCTGGACGTTCTGATCCTGGTCCCACTGGACCTAGGCTACCTTGTCCTTTATATCCCCTGATCATTCTAATCTAGGGTCTCCAGGTCCTGCAAGCCCCAGTAGCTCTGGTTGTAGTCTTCCTGGCCCTTTTGCTTCTTGGCCCTCCTTGATCTAATGTCTGTGGTTTTGACCCACCTGTCTCTGCTTCTGCTCTCTATTGGTTTCCTGGTGCTGGTTCTCTTTGGTCTGTCTACTTGGGTTTGCTAACCCTGGCCCTGGTTTTCCTAGTGCTTTTGGGCATGGTCGGTGTGCACAGGTCCTCATAGCCCTCCTTGTCGTTATGGTCCTGGGCATTCTGTTCCTTCTACTTCTGGTCCTTCTGATCCTTTGGGCCCTTGTCCAATGGGCCTAGATCCCCCTGTTTCACATCCTCATGGCCCTCTTGATCCTTCTAACTCTGGCTCAGCTACTCCTAGTGTTGTTATTGTCCTATTCTTCATCGTCTATTTCTTACTGGTCCCCACTGGCATTGGTAACTCTGGTCCTCATAGGTTAAGTCTCTCTGCATCGATTCTTCTTATCCTGGTCCTTGTGGCTCTGGTCGTCCTTCGCCTTTCTAGTGGGTCACCTCTTAATCCTTAATTTCCTATTTTTCATCTTCTTCCCCCTACTGCTTCTTTCCCCAGCACTCCTCCACAATGACTTTAATCAGGTACAGCCTCCAATCCTGGCATGCAGATTATTTTTCATTTTTGCCTTCCAGGTTTCTTTTGCTGAGACAGCACTGTCAAATACAGAAATAAGGGCACAGTAGAGACAAGATCTTGCACTGCTTAACATGTTAAAATCAATCACTTTTTGCTGAACTGCTGATGTGCTTTGACTGTGGGGGCCCTGGGCTCCAGCTAATCAGGTACCCAGGGCCTATGTTCTTTCCCTAAAACTGCATTGAAGTCTAAACCCAATTGGCATCTCTGGCCACAGGTCAGCCCCTGGTAAATGATACCACAGGTACCTAGGGCACTGTGAACAGAGAAGGTGTCTAAGGGCTGCAGCAGTTATTGTGCCACCCATAGAAGTCCCGTACCTTTACACACACACACTGTCTTTGCAGGCTGCGTGTTTTGGTGCAAAAAGTGAAAAGTCGACATGGCACACATCTCTGTGTGCCATGCCTACAGCCCACTGCCCTGGCATAGATCAGTCACCCCTCTAGCTGGGTGCACTATACCAGTGGTGAGGGTACAGGTGCATGAGCCCTGTACCCCTACAGTGTCTAAGTCCATTCTTAGACATTGTAAGTGCAGTGCTGCCATTAAGAGTATATGGTGCTGGGAGTTTGTCATTATGAATTCCACAGCACCATAATGGCTACACTGAAAACTGAGTAGTTTGGTATCAAACTTTTCAGCACATTAAACCCACGCTTATGCCAGTGTGGTATTTAATGAAAAATGCACACAGAGGGCATCTTAGAGATGCCCCCTGAAAACTAACCTACCACTAGTGTCCAGGCTGAGTGGCTGCTTTCAGCTGCCACCACCAGACATGTTTCTGGACCCCTGGGTCGAGAGCCTGCTGCTCTCTGGGGACTGAAACAATGCACATCCTGGGACGAGGTGCCAAGCCTCCATCCCCAGGATGGGTGGGGTTCACAAGGGGGAAGCTTCAAAGGCGTGCCGCCTTTGTGAGCTTCGCCAGGCCACTTGCTGCTCTCAGCAATGGTCCCCACTGGTTCAGACCCCCACTTTGGGCGGGAGAACCGGCGGGAAAAACAAGTGAGGAAGAGAGGTGTGCCCATCTCTACCAACTCCACCCCTCAGGTGGGGGAGGCGAGGTAAAGCACAACTCTCAGTCCATGCCATCTTGAAGATAGGGGGGACTCAGCCAACCAGGGACAGGCTCATGCCCCCTCTCTATGGAGGGTGGCATAATAGGGGACGTACCCACCCCAGGGAAGGGACCCATTGGTCCCTGTCTTTTACCTACCTGACACACCTCTAAATCTAGTATTTAGGGGCACCCTTGAACCTTGCTTCCTCAGACAAGAAGAAACTACAAGAAGAAGAAGAAGGATCAAACAGCCGTGCAGCAGCTAACAAGAGGAAGATGCCCACTGACTTGGCCCCAGCCCTACTGGCCTGTCTCCCCCTCGAACCTGCACCTGCGAAATCCCAGTGTGTCCGGCAGCCAGCAACCTCGAAAATCCCGGAGGACCTGCCTGCCTTCAACCACAAAGACTTTATCTCCTGTGAACACCGGATTTATTCATCTGCAACCTCTGGCTCCGGCCGGACACCACGAATCCGCCCCACTCTGCACCTGCCATCCAAGGCCCAAGCTCAAGTGGGCAAACACCACAAGGAGGTCACCCTGGCGATCCTGACCTCAGATCCAGGGGCCCCTCACCTGCTTAAAGCCTCCAGGTGATGCCTGCAGCCTAAATCCAGATGGTCCCCCCAACCGCAACCAGGAGCTGGTAAGAAGATCCGACCTCAAAAGGCACCCCTGCACCCAACGTCCCTCGGCCTTGTATACTCAAACCAACTTTGCATAACCAACCCCTAACTTCCCAACTTACCTCTCGAAGTAGTGGTCGCACCCAGAAAATGTTTTTTCCTAAGCCCGCAGTGCCTTTGGAAACCGGAGGTTCCTCATTGAAAACAACAGGGCACCCGATGTTGAAACAGCACCCTGCACCCGGCCGCCCTAGTGCCGCTGAGGGTGCACCTTTGGTGCTACTTTGTTTCCCCATTTGCCCTGAGCTAAAGTCCAGGGGCTTTGCTTCCACAACCGAATGGCCTGCTTGCCAGCAGCCACCAACCGGAGGCCCCTTATCCCCCATTGGATAACATTGGGCCTCAGCACTCTGCACCCGGCCGCCCTAGTGCCGCTGAGGGTGTAACTAGAGTGCATCCTTGACCCTGGGAGACCCCTGAGTCTATCTCCAGAACCTCAACTCTCACTACCAAATACTTACCTCAAAACCGATAATACTATTTTCCTCCATGGGATAACAGTGACTGTTTTTCTGCGAAAAAGCAACTAAGTGTGAAGTTTGAGAAACTAAAGAAATTCTTTAAAATTGAAGAATCCAACAAAAACTTACCTGTTTTCAGGAAATGTCCTAGAGTAGTGTCTAGGTATACTACTCTGTGTAAGCCTTGTAATCTCAAAAGTTACTTACCTGCTATTTTACTAAAAAGCATATCCAAATCTATGTACTGCATTTACTAAGTATTGCATTTCTCTGCATCCATATTGTAAATCAAACCAAAGTGCATACACAATTATCATTCAAATTGTATTTCAATTGCATTACTACTGTAATGTATTTATTGCTTACCTGTGCCAGGCTTGCTTGGTTCTAGAAAATAAAATAACTAAAAGGATATTTTTATACAAAAACAATTGGTCTGAAGTTCAGTCTTTGAGTGTGTGAATTCATTTGCTGACTGAGTGTGTACAACAAATGCTTAACACTGTCCTCTGATACTGCCTTACTGCTCTACCACACTACCACAAATAGAGAGTGAGGTGCTATCTAACTTTACCTCTGCCTACCTTTGGGGTTCCAGTGGACTCTGTGCACTCTATACCTCACTTTGGTATAGTATATACAGAGCCAGCTTCCCACAAGGGGTCACTCATGAAATGGGACCAATAAGCATCAATGCCCTAAACCTACTCTGCAAGGTGAATAGTATGACATTGTGTTTTTATTCAAAGTCAGATGAGTGAACTACTCCTGTGAATTAACCAGATGCATTACTTACCTGTCTCCTGCTCAATTACCCTTTCCCCAGACACCCCATTACAGTGTCTCACACAATATATCTCTTGCCAGTGCCCCAAAGCAATGTGCCCCCAAACACCAATTACCTACTGTACGTGTCACCTTATACAGAAACCTAAAGCTAACATAAGACCTTCCATAAGAAGCCTAAAAAGAGCCCAGACTTCAAAACTCATCATGAACACAAAATAAAACAATGTATTCTCATGAGTGAATAAAACATTTATATAGCATGCTTTAAAACCGTACTGAGCATTCTTTGCTGACAGACAAATACTCTGTGACTGAAGTGCAAAAAATCTGTCAGCCATATCCTGAAGCTTCTGTTTAATTTCGGCAAGTCTTATTTGAATATTAAAATAAAAAATATTTAAAAAACATATTTGATTTTACATTTTTTTCATCTATAAACAGCTTAGCTTTATTCATGCACTTACCTCTTTACAAACTATTGTACATTTGTATATGCACTTACTTTCAAATGCATCCCACATGTTCTGTCCCCATTAAAAGATGGCCACCACACTGCCATTGCCTGGAGTCCCTTTTTTTATGCCCGGCCAAATAAAGACCTCCTTCACACTATTTATCGGCAGCTGGTCAAATTGTACATCATCTCTACTATTTAGTTGTAGGTCCTCAAAGTTGGGACGAGATCCCCATGTTGAGTTCAATCCCCCTTCCCCACATCCCCTTACATTACGCACTAGGAAAACCAGGGCCAGGATTAGCAAACCCAAGTTCACAACACTACACGGAAAGGTAGCTCTGCGCTTTCTACGGGAACACTACTCCGACTGGGAATCACCGGGCACCCTAGCCCAGCCAGGACCAGCCCCACCAGCCCCCATAGACACCACGACATGACACCCAGAGTAACAACTACAGATATCAGCTTCCTGACGTTGAATGTTAGAGGCCTGCACACACTAAGTAAATGATATGCAGTTTATTCCTTCACCAAACGTCAAATTGCACAGATCGCTCTCATGCAAGAGACACACTTAATATCACGGGAGATAGACAAGCTGCGGGCTAGATGGCGGGGGAACATATGTGCCACGTCATATTCCGCTTACGCGTGAGGGGCATTGATCTGGGTCAGACCAGGGACCCCGTTTCAAGAACTCCGAAGAACGGTGGACAAAGAAGGGAGATACGTATTTTTAGAGGGCCTCCTTGATGGTTATTCGATACTTTTAGGTAGCATATATGCCCCGAACACCGAGCAAGACCGGTTTTGGGACCACCTGACAGGAGTCCTCGCCCAATTCAAATCTATACCATGGATATTGGGGGGCGATTATAACTGTGTGTTGAATCTTACCCTGGACTGCTCCCACCCTCCGCCCACACACTCGCCTACTCACAAGCAAACGGAACGCTATCAAACATGGGTCGCACATTGGGCACTCACGGACGCATGGAGAGACCGATACCCGCAGACCAGACTTTAATCATTTCACTCCGTCCCACACAATCTACGGGTCAGGCTAGACCAGAGGTCTTCAAACTTTTGGATGCCGAGACCCTCCTGTCAAACTTTCCAGGCATAAGGACCCCCTCCTGACAAAAATTCCTCGAACTTGGTACTCCTCATCACCGACAACCACAAACGCCCCCAGTTCCCATGGCAAATCATTTTTACAGTGGGGAAATATTATTAAAGAATGGGACCGCTCGCTATGTGTGCGACGGTCCCGCATGTACAATTAGGATGCGCCCACCACGTTGGCGGGCGCATTCCGCATTTTTTGCATTGCGGTGGGTGTTGCTGTCAGCAGCACCCGCCGCAATGTAAAAAAGGCATCTGTGCATTTGCATGCACAACGTGGCAGGCACCACGCGGAGCCTGCCATGTCGTCCCCCCATGTTTCCCCCCCACCGCCCCAACATCCTGGGGGCCTGCAACGGGCCCCCAAACCGATGAATCCGCATGCCTTTCTGTGGCGGCAGCACTGCCACGGAAAGGCTGCTTCTCGCTGACATTGTAATATGGATGGCGGTATCTAGCAGACACCGCCACCATATTCAACCCTTTTCCGCCCAGTCCGCACGGTCTTCCCGTTGGCCGCGGTACCCCCCGCCATCATAATATGGCAGAGGGGAAATAGGAGGCGGGCGGGGGATGATGTTGGGCGGATCGCCACCGCCATGCGGGCGGTGGCGATCCACCCGACATCATAGTAGACCCCATAGCGTTTTTCTTACATTTAACTTGACTCTCTTGGGAATGCATTTGACCCCCTTCAACCATTGCCAATCCCTTTATTCTCTGTGAGGTTTCTTCCATCTGAGTGCAATCTATCTCCACCACTATGTCTAATGTTAAATTTATTGTGAAATATGAGTAATTATTTTTCCTGCACCTTTTTGTTATTTGTTTGCTGAACTACCACGTTTAATAACTTGTCAGTAAGGAATTACATCTTTAAACAATCTCGATGCTGCCATGTGGCTATGAACTGGTTCCCCCACAATTTATCTTCTGTTTATAAACTTGTGCCGCTCTACAACGTATTTTTCTTTTGCAATGATTGAAATATTTTTTATATACAGCTAACTATAGGCGATAAAGTTCCTCATTTGTTCTCTAATAGTTAAGGAGGTAATTGTTTGAAATTGATTGCTTTCTCTTTTTTTGTAAACATACCTACATTAACTATTACATACACATCAAAACAGTCCCTCCATTTCTTACAAATAAGTGCAAACGTTAAAATGTTGATGGTGCCATCGTACTTTACAGCATGACACTGTGTGGATCCCCAGTGAGTTATGGTTTTCAGCCCCTCCTGCCTCCTATACCTTTCTCCCAGTTTTCAGTTTGATATTAATGATCATCCTTTTTCTTAAGTTAATTCCAAGGTTCACTATCTCAAGAAAGTGCAGTCGCTGTGTGATGGGCAACACTATGCTTTCCTCACTATGGCAAACAGAAGGACACCTTTTCTTAAATCACTGGGTAATTCAAATGCCATAAAACTATGCACCAAATTGCCACAAGCCTGCGTAGATCGCTCTTCAGGTTGCTATTTTCACAAATGATGTGTGTGCAGCAGCTTGCTAGAAATCCCATAGCTTCAGATATGCGTGCCTTCAAAAAATGCCTCCAACACAGTATCATGTTGTACATTTGCACTTTTTGAATCAAAAAAGAAATTCCCATCCTTCGTGTGTGTGTGTGTGTGTCTCTGAGGGGTTAAAGGCCAGCTTGGAAGGCGGGGAAAGAGGCAGCTTTACTTACAAGTTTTGTGAAGCTCCGGTTGCCTTGGAAACCAGGAAACAGCCGGGAGATCGGATTTCAGAGGCAACCACAAGGAAGAAGCGCGAAGAGGACACCAGCTAGAACAACGCAGTAGCAACGAGCAAGTCCAGGAAAGGTAACAGGAACAAACAAATACTGAAGCACTCCAGCGCCGTTCACACTCCGCAGGTGCATATTTATGGCCCCAGTTCCCGGCATTTCCTGGTGTGCATCCTGCAGTTTCTCTGATTCTCTGACAGTCGCCTGTCTGCCAATCAGAGAGCTCCTTGTGATGCACTGTTTGGAATCCAAAACGAAGGGTAAACGTTTTGGATTCCAGAGTCAGGCAGTTCCAAGCAGAAGTGCGGCCGGAAGGCGTGACCCCCTTCCCCCGACTCCACGCCCCCCCTGGGGGTCGCGCCCCACAGATTGAAGACCCCTGGGCTAGACAGATTTTTATGCACAACATCGTTAGTCCCCAAAATTCAGCATGTGGATTACCTAGGCCGGGTCCTTTCCGACCATGACGCCCATATATTACGACTACACTAGAGACCCTCCCACCCCCCAGTACCCACCTGGCGGTTACCAAGGGACTGCCTAACAGACCAGGTTTTTAAACATGACCAGGGACACAGCATACAAGAGTATTTTTTTACAAATGCAGGAACACGACATTCAAATTAATAGAATGGGATGCATTCAAGGTAGTAGGTGACTTCCTGAAGAATTCTCTGCCACTTTGTGTTTTTGATCTGGGGTCCTGATTGCCCCTGTTTGTGGCGACCGTCTTATTTCTGTGATGGTAGCTGGCTACCCCTCCTCCCTGGTCCTTCTGTTCAGAAGATCTTGGAAACAGAAAGGAGCCGGCTTAATCGTAACCAGCTTAGTTTGGTGGCCATCTTGGATTGGGATGCTGTTCTTATAGACACTCATAGTTTGGTGGCCATCTTGGAATGGTAAGTGAAGGTGAATGAATACCCATACATATTGACTGTGCATATTAAGAGAAAAATAATTTCCTCACCCCCTGCCTTTGGTTTGCCTCCGGGAGTGGTCCTGCTGTCGCCGCCAACACACACAGCTTTTTGGTTAGTTGTCTTCCCACTCTATGGCGCCAGCTTTCCTCACGCTAACACCATCCTCCCCCCACCATCAATACATATCCTTGGGTCAATAGTCACTTTTCTCACAATGGTTCTGATTCCGGATCCCTCTGGTTCCAACGCTTCTATCATCAACTACCCACCCAACTTATCGAAAAATGCAGCCAAGAAATATAAGCATCACCTTCTCAAGGCCTGGCCCGAAACTTTATTCTCTGATGTCTACTTTTCCACTATCAACGGTACCAAAGTCAATTACCTTATTTTCTACACCAGGAAAAGAGCTTGCTGGCGAAAAGTCTTCCACTCTCTGCTCCGAATAACAAGCGACAGGAAAACACCATATGGTATCAAGCTCACAACAGCCCCTTTGTCCTCTCTCAACGCTAATACCACCATCACCCTCTATAACAATGGTATCATCCTAATCCAAGCGTCTAATGTCAATCTACTTAAGATAACCAACATCTTCCCGTTACTCAAAAACACGGCTTCCTCGAAACCCAATGTCACCCAGACTCACCCTAAAATCTCTCAGGACCCGGCGAGTCCACTTCCTGCTACGTTAGGAAGTCCTTTTCCACACCTCCCTCTAAATCACGCCTCACCACCTGTTCACCACAGAGGGGTCTCATTCCAGGTTGCTGCACCCCAACTATTGAGTCCAGACGCACATCTAGCCAGGACGAGCCTATCGGTTACCCGAGCAGAGAGTACCCATGATATTCATCTTGCCTTGCCTCCAATCATTGAGTCCTCATCCCAGATTGCTGCACCCCAACTATCGAGTCCCGACGCACATCTAGCCAGTCCGAGCCTATCTGTCCCCCGAATAGAGAGCATCCTTGATATGCATCTGGCCTGGCCACCAATTATTGAGTCATCTTCCCCCAGTCCCCCACGTTGTCTATTAAAAGGCTAGAATCCAAGCAAATGCCCTCCACCAAACATGACCAGTCAACGTCAAGCAATCTGTGGAGTCCTTGTCCTAACCCTCAGCCTAACGATCACTCCCCCCTCACTAAGACACCTTCCTCAATTTTAAAAGCTCTTGGATCTCAGTCAGACTCAGTTGACCATCTTCCTCCACAGGATCTCCTGCCCACTACCTCGGACCTTGCTGATAGTCACCGAGACCTCCCCCTACTGAGAGACTCCCTTTCACACTCTCCTCCTCTCGCTCAACACACAGATTTGGCGGCTCACCTAGATGAGATTTATCTTCAGTTGCACCTTCTAACGTCTGAGCTACATGGCTTGAAAGCCCTCTCAGATGACCTTTTCCCCATGCTAAGATCTTTCCTCACCGCTGCCAACTGGTCCAATGCTCCATCTTGTGATAGATACTCATTGGTCAAGCCTTTACCTTCCTCCATCTTGAAATCCATTCCCCTAC
This sequence comes from Triturus cristatus, assembly GCF_964204655.1. Classification (NCBI taxonomy): domain Eukaryota; kingdom Metazoa; phylum Chordata; class Amphibia; order Caudata; family Salamandridae; genus Triturus; species Triturus cristatus. Next base: position 882,898,510 of record NC_140579.1, read on the forward strand.
CCAATGACACCTCCCGCCCTAGAAGATATGAGACCTACCTTGCGTCCTCAGAGCTACAGGACCTGCTCAACTCTTACCCTACTTGGTCCAACCCTAACAGGAGCCCACCGAGACAAATACAGTCTATCCTTTCTAACCCAAATAGAGGACCGCCTGTCAATCCCAGAGGCAGCAATAAGATCAACCTCACTCACGTGAATATCACCCAGACTCCTCCTTCCACAAAGCCACTACGAATTAAATGTGTACTTCTAAATTGCAGATCAGCCAGTAAACACGCCACTGATATCTTCAATCTCATACAACACTTGGACTTAGACATTATCATCCTCACTGAAACTTGCTTAAATCCCGCTTCCACTCCGATTCTCGACATCCTAGTACCTCCCACTCATGATATTATTAGGTTAGATAGAGCTGGGAAACTGGGCTGGGGCTTAGCCTGTATTCATAGAAACTCACTTTCGATCTCTCCAGTTGAGTCCTCTGCGCCCTCCTCCTGTGAATATCTCTGTCTCAACATCTCAAATAAGAACCTACCAGTCTGCAAACTCCACACTTTCTACCACCCCCCTGGAGACAATCTCCCCTTCATTGAGGAATTATTTGAAATCATTTCTAGCAATGTAGACTCAGCCGTGCCCCAAATCTTCCTCGGTGACTTTAATCTGCACTGGGCAAACTCCATAGACCCTGCAGTTTCAAGCCTTAAAGCCTTTCTAAGTGATCAGGATCTGACCCAGCACTGTGACCAACCAACCCATAATAAAGGAACAATTCTTGACCTCATTATTTCGAATGGGCAAACCGTCTCATTGGATTTTATGACCCCATGTGACTGGTCTGACCACCACTACATCCTTTTTTTTTATCAACAAGGAGGTACAGTTGTGGAGGGCCCAACCAACAAAATCAAAGATATGGAAAAGGGACCTCAGACTAGTAAATCCTGTTGAGCTAGCAGCCCTCTGTACATCGACCCTCTCCGCTCATGCGGACCTGACGGAGGTGCAGTTACTCACTGACTCCTATAATGTGACCATCTCCAACATCATGAATGACATTGCTCCACTCAAACACAAAAATTCCTCAACTAAAATATCCAAACCATGGTTTAATGAAAACCTAAACACGGAATGTCGCAATCTTAGGGCAGTTGAACGCTCCTGGAGATCGAATCCCTCCACGCACCAACTTAAACTCCTAAGAGACTCTAGGAGCGTTTACTACAAACAAATCAGGAACGCCAAGTCTAACTATTTCAGACACCAATTAGATCAAGCGGCAAACCGCCCTAAGAAGCTTTTCAAATTGGTCAAACAGCAATCAATTGTAGGTCCTAACCTATCAGAACCTGGAAGCAGTCCACCCTCATGTGACGATCTCGCCTCTTTCTTCATGGAGAAATCTAAACTCATATCATCTGACCTCGCTGCTAAGAATACTGAACTCCTCTCCTCCAGGGCAGCCTCTTCACCTGTCCTCTTTGAAAAGCTCAACTCTACCCCCCTGATCCCTAAGAACAATGCGGCCTGGGACACCTTTACCCCGCTCAGTGAACAAGACATCAAAAAGATTCTCCTGAATATCAACCCTTCCAATCACTTCAGTGAGCCGTTACCCCCATCCATTTTCAAGGAAATGAAGAATGCACTCATCCCCACCTGGACAAGGATTGTAAACGCGTCTCTGTCACAAGGCACAATCCCTGATTGCTTAAAAGCCGACCAAGAATCCCCTATACTAAAAAAATCTTAACGCGGATAGGTCAGACCTCAATAATTTCCGACCTATCTCCAACATACCCACCCTTGCGAAACTCCTTGAAAAATGCGTTCAATTCCAACTCTGTGCTCACATTGAGAACTACCAGCTCTTGGACCAACATCAATCTGGCTTTTGGAAGGGGCATAGCACTGAATCGGCCCTCATTCTTGTGATGGATGACATTCTAAAGATTCACGATCAAAACGAATCCTACCTCCTGATCCTCCTTGACCTCTCCTCTGCTTTTGACACGGTCAACCATGACAACCTCTTAGCCATCCTGCAAAACAGGATGGGTTTTGGTGATCAGGTGTTACAGTGGTTCTCGTCCTTCCTCCATCACAGATCGCAAAGAGTCAAGGCAAATCACTCTCTCTCCAAGCCCTCGCCTGTTCTCATGGGGGTCCCCCAAGGATCTGCTTTATCTCCTATCCTCTTCAACCTTTTCTTGGAACCATTAGCTAACGCACTGAACTCCATGGATATTCATTTCCACATGTATGCCGACAACACGCAACTCTACTTGAAAATCTCATCACGGGAAAACCTAATATCACTTAACTCCATCCTAACGTTTACTCAAAATTGGCTAACTGAGAACCATCTCCTGCTCAACACCTCAAAAACAGAATTCTTGCTCGTCTCCCCTCTGAATAACACCCCCAACCTTGACCTTGACCTCTGGATGAGTCACCTCACTGCGTTCAACTGCACTCCGCTCATCGTAAACTCTGCCAAATCTCTAGGAGTCACCTAGGACAAGAACCTGAATATGAAAAATCATATCAGCAACACATGTAAAGGAGCAAACCACTTGATAAGGACACTCAGAAACATCAAACCTTTCCTTCCACTTAAGGATTTCAAGCAGGTGGTTCAAGCGCTTGTTCTACCGAGGCTAGATTACAGCAGTGCTACCCTCTGTGGCCTGCCCAAATACACTCTGGCTCCGCTAAGGGCCTCACTGAATGCTGCTGCGAGATTGGTTACAGGCACCAAATGCAATGAGCGCATATCGCCAGTCCTAAAAACTCTAAATTGGCTCCCCTATGAAGCACGAATCTAGCTAAAAATTGCCACGATGACGCACAATAGCATGGCTAGCCCAACAGGATACTGAAATAAAACCCATTACGGAAGCGCTTGACCCCACCGGTACCCTAGTGCGTTCCCAGGTGGAAATACTCCAGTTATTCCAACAGTACTACACTGAAGTATACAGAAATCCAGTACAGGCCGGGCAAGGAACAGTAAACCCTTTCCTCGACCCACTGACACTGCCACAAACAGCAGCGGCAGAGAAAACTGCACTAGACACGAAAATCCAATCTACGGACATTACCCAAGCAATCCATGCCCTGGCTCGTAACAAAGCTCCAAGGCTAGATGGTTTCCCCCTGGAGTATTAAGCAACCTTCTCCCTCCAGCTGGTCCCCCGCCTTGTAGAGGTGTTCGCAGAAGCTTTAGAAAAGGGTGAGCTCCCGGGATTCCTTAGGGAGTGAATCTTAGTTGCATTCTCGAAACCAAACCGAGACCCACAACAGCTGGCCTTATATCGTCCCATTACATTGCTATCCGCTGACTGTAAGATACTAGGGAAGATACTGGTGGATCGCTACACACAAATCCTGCGACCACTGGTCCACCCAGACCAATGTTTCAGTTTCAGTTTCTTTATTTTGCATAGTTAATAAATACCATTGCAATATTAACATTTAAAAGCAAGGAATTTAGACAAATATTCATTCTGAATTCATCAGCCAATTTCCACCTTGTTGGACGTTATATTATCAGAACATTTTTCAAGTAAAACCAGTTGAAACCCAAAATAGAAAATTACTTTACAATTTAAAATCAGAGTTAATGATAGATGCACTGTTGAATGTCATTAGTTCACAGGTGGAGTGGGGTGCAGACACAAAAAAGAATTCCGCTCCTGCTGGACTTGCCCAAAGGCCCGCCTCTTGTTGTGTGTGTTGATTCTGATTTTCTGGACTTATTGCAAGCTTATTAATTAAGATGCAGGTGATCCATCTGTGGTGAAGTCAAAGCAAAAGGCCTCTTCCCATCTGCAGGACGTCTTACAGCTTCAGAGCTTTGTGTTTGATGTATCACATTTTTGGGATTTTGGGCATTTTGTGTTTGGCCAGCATAAGGAATTTTGCCAATCTACAGTTCAGTTGTGTGTTCTCCGGATTTAAGCAGGCCAGCACTGCTTGCCTCCTAGTGTGGGTGCCTTTCTGCTTAAAAGGTTCTTTTAGGAGCTGTTGACGTTCTTGATGCAGTTCCTTGCATGAGCAAATTAGATGTAAAATGTCTCCTTGCGTGGTTTTACACAGCCTACACGTGTCATGTACTGTTGTCCTCAGCCATGGTGGACGATGCTGAGCACATGGAAAGATCCCCAGTCTATGCTTTAGAAAGAGCATTTTAATGGTTTTAGAATCTCCCTGATTAAAATATGTTTGCAGAGCAAGTGATTTGTAGGAGTTCAAAGTCATCCAGGCATGTGATCTATTTGCGAAGCTTGCCTTGTCCTCCAGCAAGGAAATTTGTTTTATGCATTTCCAGACTTGTTTTTTAAAGGTTATGTAGTCGAGTTGTATGTCCCAGAGTCCCTTGAGTCTGGTGGATTCCAGGGCTAACAGGAGGTAGCTTCTAGCTTGGGAGAGCTCCCTATGCTGGATGTCGTGCCACAGCAAATGATTTAACGAGTTTGTAGTGGCGCTTCTGATCTTGTGCCAGCAGATGATGTAAGATCCGTGCCTGGCCAAGACTTGTTGTAAGAGATCGAACTCCAACCTTATTTGAGCCGGTGAAGTGCAGGGCGGGAGGCAGAACATAGTTCTATATCCTTTGACCAGTGTGTTGTCCAGATCCTTAGCATCTCTTCCCCTCAATGCCTCGCTGCCATAGGCAATTGAGGGGAGTAGTTTAGCCTGGATTACCTTCAGAAACGGAGTCCAAGTCGGCCCCATCAATTTGTTTGAGAGGTTTTTCATCGATAGAGATATCGTCAGGCCTTTCCTTCTTATTTCCTCTTTCTTGCGCTTGAATGACCCTTTCTTGTAAATTATAACTCCTAGATACTTGTACTCGTGGGCTGGTTCAAGTTTAGTGAGCCCCCCCACCCCCCGCAAAAAACAGTTCCTCTGCACTTTTTGTTTATTGTGTACTGTCATTGTCCGGGTCTTGCTCAGATTTATTTTTAAGTGATTTTCTATGGCGTAGTTCTGCATTTCCATTAATAAATGTTGAAGGCCAATGTAAGTATGACTGAGCAGAACCACGTTGTGTGCGTATACAAGGTTGGTCAAGGTTTTTCCTCCTAGCTTGGGTGAGTGGGAATTGCAGGTATCAAGTGCTTTTGGGAGGTCGGCCATGAATAGATTGAACACGGTTGGTGCCAGCACACAACCCTGTTTCAGTCCTTTTGTGGTAGGGATTTTTGAGGAGAGGTGGGTACCGCCGCCTAGTTTCACCTGCACCCAAGTGTCTGTATGTAGAAGCGACAGAATGTTTAAATAGGCTGTGGGATGCCCCATAGCGCCAGTTTCCCCCACAGTCTGTCCCTCTCTACGTTGTCGAAAGCAGCGCTAAAGTCGATGTAACATAGATGCAGTGGTAGGCTAGAGGTTTGTGCTGCGTCGATTAGTAAAGAGATTGTGAGGATATTTGTTGCTGTGCTGGTCATTTTGCGGAAACCGGTCTGTTCAACGGTATTATCTGGTTCACCTCTGCCCAAGATGTAAGCTCCTCCAGTATGATACCCCCAAAGTATTTTGCTTCGTTATCTAGCAGGGCGACTAGGCGGTAGTTGCTAGGCTCGACCTTACCTCCTTTTTTGTAGATTAGCACAATTGTCGAGCCATTCCAAGATTCGGGGATTCTGTTTAGCAGCCTGACTTCCCGAAAGAAAGGGTGCAGGATATCGGCCCAGGCCTCCATCTTTGCTTTGAACAATGCAGGAGGGATGCCATTCGATCCCGGAGCCCCTTCTTTCCTCCCTTTAGCAATCTGCTTTTTTATTGGGAGTGGCAGGGGGGTGCTGGATGTGCATGGTGGTATGTTTTCTGTGGCTGGCATCTACTGCTCCCTCATGTCTGTGGCACATACATCCGCTTGGTCTTCTGGTGGCCAGCTGTTAAAAGGTTGTGCTCCGACGCCTCCCGTTTGGGTATTAAAATGAGTAGTAAGGAATTCTATCCAGATTGCTTCCAAGATACATGACGCGATGCCCAGATGATAAGGATGGATAATCCCATTCACGATTTTCCAGAAGCGGGTGCTGTCATTGCAATTTGTGTCATGTAAGAGTTTTGCCCAGGTTGCATTCTCTTGGTCTCTGCTGATGTTCCATTTTAGTTTTTTAAGTGCTGCCTTTTGGTCCTTCAAGAACGATCGTGCGCGGGCATTTCCAGGGAGTCTTCTCAGCCTGCGCTAAGTCGTATTGATCGATTTTTTTTAAGGGACTTAAGCTGGTCTCTTTGGCCTCTCGGCATTATGTTTTTTCGGCATGATTTCTGGGAGTAGCCTTTTGTGGAAAAAGTACCTGCGTGTTGTTCTAACAATGTGACGGTATACTGTTCAAAGTGGGCAATTGGGTCTTCCAGACGGGATGCTTGAGATTTAAAAAGTTGGATTGCAACTTCAGCCTGAGGATTTATGTTGTTTGCTGAACATTTAATCCTTCTTAAGTTGGAGGTATAGATGGACCTCAGGGTTACATCTGGCTTGATGGATCTAGGTGTAATAGCTTTTAGCTGCAGTTCCTGTGGGAGATGGTCGCAATCCCCATTATCCCCCATTTTAAACCCACAAATATATGGGATTAGAGAGAGGCTTACAAAGGTGTAATCCAGTATGGAGCTTGTTGTTGTAGAATAGAAAGAATCGACTGGAGGGGAGTCTTCTGGGAATCTGCTGTTTAGCGCCCAGAGGTTTAGGTGTTCTTAGTCATCTAAAAGGCAGCTTTTGCATCATTTCTTCCTTCCATGCAGTGGGGAGCATTGTATAGGGATGTTATAAAGACCAGTTTGGATAGATACCACCTCACCTTCTGTTGATCCAAAGAGATATTGGTTTAGGTCCCCTGTCAAGATAAACGTCGGTGTTGTCATCTCTGTTGCGTACTTGGCCACTTGCTCTATGAGTTTTTTTGAGTTTTTCTCTTTATGTTTGGGATGAACATATGCGTTGATTATGCACATTTGTTTCTTCGTCCTGGAGGGAGATGGTGATTGTAACTGCTATTATTGCATTTGACGTTGAGCCCATAAGCGTTGTTGAAGGGATGCTCATTGTGGATACGTAGGTGGCAAGCCCCCCAGAGCGATGTCCGAATCTACCGCTCTTTGTCGTAGGTGCTACAAAGCACATGTAGCCCTGAATGTGCTGCGGGTCCGTGAGCCAGGTCTCTTGTAGCAAGATTATATCAAAAGTTCTGACATAACTCAGGAAGTCCGAGTCTTGTATTTTTGTTGCTTATCCATTGATGTTCCACAAGCATAGTGGGGTCCCCTTTGTCTTGCAGCAGCCTTCATCCTGCAAATAGCGTCAGTCCTCCACTGCGCGGGTTATTATAGTGTGGGATATAACTTGTTAAATCCTTGACTTGTGGAGATGGCTGCCGTCCGTAGTGTTTCTTGTGGTTCCAGCTGACTGCTAGCACTATGTTCTCCTGATCTGCCCCGGGCTCCTCTGAGTACACAGTTTGAGTGTGTGTGCTGTATTTTTGGTCCTGAGCTTGTGTTACTTTGTAATAGTGGAAGTGGGGAGGCTGAGTTTTGAAAAGGGGCGATATCAATACCCCAGCTTTGAAATGTGTCCAGTTCTGCTAGAATTGACTCTGCAATTTTACTTGAGATCCATGTTGCCTTTGTGGCCTGTGGTTTTTGAGAATTGACAGTGCGTATGAACTCTATAGAGAGTAGATCATTCAAACTTATGCCGGCGAGGTTTGGGATTGCTTTCGTTAGTCTTAAAATGTTACCTCGATTTAACATATCCTGGTGGCCCTTGGAGGTATATAGGGGGTAAAATACCAAAGCCTGTATTTCTTGCTGCCTGGTTCTTGATGTTTGTGTTTGTGTTGACGGCAGATGTTGATTTTACTGTGGCCATCGGTGCGGATTGAAGAGTGGAACTAGTTGCTTCTTTGAGCTGGAGTTCCAATTGGTTACTAAATGCTCCTGCCGTTGTGTTCCTTGAGTTTGCCTTAGATGGTATCAACTTAGGGGTATTTGATTTGAGTCTAGCACGCCATCCCCAGCCATTTTGTCCGGAAGCCTCCAGCTGGAGCAGTCATTAGTTAGAGGAAGAGGCCATTTGAGCTCTCTGAGCAGTGTGTCCTGATTTGGCGCGTCTGTTTTTCCTGTGCCTCCTCTACTGGGCCCGTTGTTTGAGCTCATATTAATGTCTTTACACTTTATTTCTGTCACCCTTGGGGCCCCAGAGTTGCCCACCTCTCCGCTTGTCTGTTGGAGGTGTGAAGAGTTATTGTGTAGGGCTCGTGTCTCTCCCCTCGGGTCTTGGCTGTGTGCTGTATGTTGACTGTGGCCTATAGATTTGCCCCGGGGAGAAACACTTCCAAAAATCTACACTGATTATTTCATGTGTAAGATCAGGTGAGGGCCACATTCCCCAGGGCAGCCTGTCTCATTTTAGATCTCGAGAAGGCCTTTGATACTCTTATGTGGCCATACCTATTCACTGTCCTGCAACGGACAGGGATAGGCCCGACCCTCCTAGCATATACGCGTCTCTTATACACTAAACTTATCTCGTGCATACGCATTGGACGATATATATCATCCGTGTTGCCCACCCTCACCCTTACTGTTTGCCCTAACGGTAGAGCCTCTTGCAATACGATTGCATCAGGGGGGAGGAGTGGAGCATCCCCATAGTGGGCATCACACAAAGGTGCCGATTCCGATCCGGGTCGGAAGGGCACCGAATGCGATCCGGCCAGAAAAACTACGAGCCGTACGCGTGTTTTCCGCCCGACTCGTACAGCTGTACGAGCAAGCTAGTACGATGCGAGCTACGTGCAATTCACCGACCGAGTCGTTCCCGGGTCTGAACCGCTCCGTACGTCTCGGCCATAAGTTAACCGTGGCATGCAATGGATGCGGTTTACAACCGAGCCAGTGCGATGCATGTGTCGGACAGCCGATGCGAGCTGGAGTATCCGGCTCGCAAAAAGTCTGGGAAGTTGCTTTTGGGGGTCCGCGTCGGACCCCCTGTCACCCACAGCCCTACGACTCAGACACAGGGGGAGACCCAAGGGTCTCCCCAGCACAGGCATGTACGGTGCGGATGACACCGAGGTGTACCCACTGTAGGGGGCGGCCTTGTGCGAGACGTACCCATTCAGTCAATGGGAGCCCATGTACACGTCGTACGACCAGCTCCCATTGACTTCTATAGGAGTACGACTGACCCGAGTCCGGCAGCATAAGACCGCATTGTACTCGTTCGATCGGACTGCAGGACTCCGGCTGGGTCGGAAAACACTCCGGATCCGGCTCAGTCGGAGAGCTTTCCAACCCGGATCGGAATCGGCCCCATAGTGTCTCCATGTACGCGGATGACCTTTTAATATATGTGCGGGATATCACCGTGGACCTGACGTCGATATGGACAACACTTGAGGAATTTGCAGAAGCATCTGGACAAGTCCACAGTCTACCGTTGCATCCGGACCTTGCCCCTCGGGGCGTTCAGATAGGGGAAGAGATCATAACATGAAGCACGAGTGGCCCCGATACCTCAGGGTTCGCTTGTATCACTCCCCAGCTGATCTCTTCTAAGGCAATTACCGTAGAGCACTAGCTGGGATTAGATTGGCAGTGGGATTCTGGAAGAACCTCCCTTTGGCCCCAATAGGACGTGTGGCCCTAGCAAAGATGATCATAGTCCCACGTCTCTTGTATCACTTTACAAATTTACCAGTAATCCCACCCCAAGCTTTTTTCAAGGATTTAGACTTGTTACTCAGCTTGCTAATCTGGGGAGCAGGCAGACATAGAATAGAACTGGCTAAGTTACAACTGCCCACCACTCAGTGAGGGCTAGGCGCACCTTCCTTCGAGTCATGCTTTCTGGTGGCGCAATTGCAGTGGCTATCCTATTGGACGGCAGGCAGGCACATGGGGGGACCCACGCAGTAACAGGCCCCATACCCACGCCAGAACTCTGCCGCTTGCTGCTGCCCGGCACTAAACTACGATGCACACACCCAATACAAGTGTCGGTGGCTCGTAAATGCATGCAGAGAATACACCGAATGTCCACAGGGGTACCTCTGTACTCTCCCTTACTGCCTTTGGTGGGCTGGCCTAGACGAGAGGTGTACTACACGACTAATATGCTCCGCATATGGACAGAGCACTCCCTGACCGAGATAGAATCCTTCTTCAAGGACGGGCAACTGCGACCGTTCCACCAGCTGGTGTAAGACTATGATCCTCCCCCCGGCCAATTTTTACTCCACAGACAAATCATAGAAAGCTATCGCTCACTACACGATTTGACAGAGGGAGAACCAGCAACACATCTGGTCCTTCACGCAATCATGCACATGGGGGCTGGTCGACACCTGGTCACTTGGCTTTATAAAGTCTTACGGTAGCTTCTAAACAAACCATTGGATGCGCTATGGGCAAAATGAGAGGAAGAGCTAGGACGCCAGCTGCACGACAAGGAATGGGAACAAGCACTCGAATATCCCAAGAAGGTTTCCCGAAGCGCACGCTTTAAAAACATACAATTTTACATCTTACACAGAGGGGTCGGTTCCGATCCGGGTTGGACAGCTCTCCGAGAGCTGTTCGTAGCCTTACCGTGCGACTGACCCATACCCGGAGCCAGTCCGTCCTGTTGATGAAGTACGATGCGCATAACTGCCAAAATCCCGACCGACACTTAGGCTGTGACTCAAGCTCCATTTTCCGTCCGAGCCGTAACTCGTAACGCCGAACCGAGTCACCCGGAAGTAGTATCCATAGCAGTTTCCGCCCTGACAAGTACGATGCGTACTTCCTACGCGCTGGACGGGTCACCACGTACGGCACGTCACAGCATCCGGAAAAGAAGCATATCAGCTACGATTCGCGCCACAACTCAATCCACGGCTACGAGACGGACCAGCTTGCAACGGGTACGAGACGGAGCAACAAGCAGCGTGTATGAGACAAACACATCATGAATCCCATCGTGCAGGTCATACCAGTACTCTACATCTATGACCGGATCAGGAACAGACGCGGACACCTACCACACAAACAAACGACACGTACCCGCAAAATGACACACACACACAGGGGATCCACATCCTGGCCACTAACAACAGGCCCCCATAGGGGTTGTATGGCCAGCACCACTACCACCCCGACCCATAGGGCTTATGTTGCCCATCACCCCTGCCACCCCCACTCATAGGGTACCTTTGCCCATCACTACTGCCACCCCCACCCATAGGGCTTATGTTGCCCATCCCCCTGCCACCCCCACTCATAGGGGACCTGTTGCCCATCACTACTGCCACCCCCACCCATAAGGCTTATGTTGCCTATCACCCCTGCCACCCCCACCCATAGTGGACCTGTTGCCCATCACCCCTGCTACCCCCACTCATAGGGGACCTGTTGCCCATCACCCCTGCCACCCCCACCCATAGTGGACCTGTTGCCCATCACCCCTTCCACCCCCACTCATAGGGGACCTGTTGCCCATCACTACTGCCACCCCCACCCATAGGGCTTATGTTGCCCATCACCCCTGCCATCCCCACCCATAGTGGACCTGTTGCCCATCACCCCTGCCATCCCCCCTCATAGGGGACCTGTTGCCCATCACTACTGCCACCCCCACCCATAAGGCTTATGTTGCCCAACACCCCTGCCACCCCCACCCATAGTGGACCTGTTGCCCATCACCCCTGCCACCCCCACCCATCATGGACCTGTTGCCCATCACCCCTGCCATCCCCACTCATAGGGGACCTGTTGCCCATCACCCCTGCCATCCCACCCATAGTGGACCTGTTGCCCATCACCCCTGCCACCCCCACTCATAGGGACCTGTTGCCCATCACTACTGCCACCCCCACCCATAGGGCTTATGATGCCCATCACCCCTGCCACCCCCACCCATAGTGGATCTGTTGCCCATCACTACTGCCACCCCCACTCATAGGGCTTATGTTGCCCAGCACTACTGCCACCCCCACCCATAGGGGACCTGTTGCCCATCACTACTGCCACCCCCACCCATAGGGCATATGTTGCCCATCACCTCTGCCACCCCCACCCATAGTGGACCTGTTGCCCAGTACTACTGCCACCCCCACTCATAGGGCTTATGTTGCCCAGCACTACTGCCACCCCCACCCATAGGGCTCATGTTGCCCATCACCCCTGCCACCCCACTCATAAGAGACCTGTTGCCCATCACCCCTGCCACCCCCACTCACAGGGGACCTGTTGCCCATCACCCCAGCCATCCCACTCATAGGGCTTATGTTGCCCAGCACTACTGCCACCCCCACCCATAGGGGACCTGTTGCCCAGCACTACTGCCACCCCCACTCATAGGGGACCTGTTGCCCATCGCCCCTGCCACCCCCACTCATAGGGGACCTGTTGCCCAGCACTACTGCTACCCCCACTCATAGGGCTTATGTTGCCCAGCACTACTGCCACCCCCACCCATAGGGCTCATGTTGCCCATCACCCCTGCCACCCCCACTCATAGGGGACCTGTTGCCCATCACCCCTGCCACCCCCGCTCATAGGGGACCTGTTGCCAAGCACTACTGCCACCCCCACTCATAGGGCTTATGTTGCCCAGCTCTACTGCCACCCCCACCCATAGGGGACCTGTTGCCCAGCACTACTGCCACCCCCACCCATAGGGGACCTGTAGCCCATCACTACTGCCACCCCCACCAATAGGGCTTATGTTGCCCATCACCCCTGCCACCCCCACTCATAGGGCTTATGTTGCCCAGCACTACTGCCACCCCCACCCATAGGGGACCTGTTGCCCGTCACTACTGCCACCCCCACCCATAGGGCGTATGTTGCCCAGCACTACTGCCACCCCCACCCATAGGGCTTATGTTGCCATCACCCCTGCAACCCCCACTCATAGGGCTTATGTTGCCCAGCACTACTGCCACCCCCACCCATAGGGGACCTGTTGCCCGTCACTACTGCCACCCTCACCCATAGGGCGTATGTTGCCCATCACCCCTGCCACCCCCTCCCGTAGTGGACCTGTTGCCCATCACCCCTGCCACCTCCACTCATAGGGGACCTGTTTCCCAGCACTACTGCCACCCCCACTCATAGGGGACCTGTTGCCCAGCACTACTGCCACCCCCACCCATAGGGCTTATGTTGCCCATCACCCCTGCCACCCCCCTCATTGTGGACTGTTGCCCATCACTACTGCCACTCCCACCCATGCGGGACCTGTTGCCCATCACCCCTGCCACCCCCACCCATAGGGGACCTGTTGCCCATCACTACTGCCACCCCCACCCCCGCCCATAGGGCATATGTTGCCCATCAACCCTGCCACCCCCACCCACAGTGGACCTGTTGGACATCACCCCTGCCACCCCCACTAATAGTGGACCTGTTGCTCATCACCCCCGCCACCCCCACTCATAGGGGACCTGTTGCCCATCACCCCTGCCACCCCCACCCATAGTGGACCTGTTGCCCATCACCCCTGCCACCCCCGCTCATAGGGGACCTGTTGCCTATCACTACTGCCACCCCCACCCATAGGGCTTATGTTGCCCATCACCCCTGCCACCCCCACCCATAGTGGACCTGTTGCCAATCAGCCCTGCCACCCCCACTCATAGGGGACCTGTTGCCCAGCACTACTGCCACCCCCACCCATAGGGCTTATGTTGCCCATCACCCCTGCCACCCCCACCCATAGTGGACCTGTTGCCCAGTACTACTGCCACCCCCACTCATAGGGCTTATGTTGCCCAGCACTACTGCCACCCCCACCCATAGGGCTTATGTTGCCCATCACCCCTGCCTCCCCCACTCATAGGGGACCTGTTGCCCATCACCCCTGCCACCCCCACTTATAGGGGACCTGTTGCCCATCACCCCTGCCACCCCCACTTATAGGGGACCTGTTGCCCATCACCCCTGCCACCCCACTCATAGGGCTTATGTTGCCCAGCTCTACTGCCACCCCCACCCATAGGGGACCTGTTGCCCAGCACTTCTGCCACCCCCACCCATAGGGGACCTGTTGCCCATCACTATTGCCACCCCCACCCATAGGGCTTATGTTGCCCATCACCCCTGCCACCCTCACCCACAATGGACCTGTTGCCCATCGCCCCTGCCACCCCCCCACTCATAGGGGACCTGTTGCCCAGCACTACTGCTACCCCCACTCAGGGCTTATGTTGCCCAGCACTTCTGCCACCCCCACCCATAGGGCTTATGTTGCCCATCACCCCTGCCACCCGCACTCATAGGGGACCTGTTGCCCATCACCCCTGCCACCCCCGCTCATAGGGGACCTGTTGCCCAGCACTACTGCCACCCCCACTCATAGGGCTTATGTTGCCCAGCTCTACTGCCACCCCCACCCATAGGGGACCTGTTGCCCAGCACTACTGCCACCCCCACCCATAGGGGACCTGTAGCCCATCACTACTGCCACCCCCACCCATAGGGCTTATGTTGCCCATCACCCCTGCCACCCCCACTCATAGGGCTTTTGTTGCCCAGCACTACTGCCACCCCCACCCATAGGGGACCTGTTGCCCGTCACTACTGCCACCCCCACCCATAGGGCGTATGTTGCCCATCACCCCTTTCACCCCCTCCCGCAGTGGACCTGTTGCCCATCACCCCTGCCACCTCCACTCATAGGGGACCTGTTGCCCAGCACTACTGCCACCCCCACCCATAGGGGACCTGTTGCCCAGCACTACTGCCACCCCCACCCATAGGGCTTATGTTGCCCATCACCCCTGCCACCCCCACCCATAGTGGACCTGTTGCCCATCACCCCTGCCACCCCCACTCATAGGGGACCTGTGCCCAGCACTACTGCCACCCCCACCCATAGGGCTTATGTTGCCCATCACCCCTGCCACCCCCACCCATAGTGGACCTGTTGCCCAGTACTACTGCCACCCCCACTCATAGGGCTTATGTTGCCCAGCACTACTGCCACCCCCATCCATAGGGCTTATGTTGCCCATCACCCCTGCCACCCCCACTCATAGGGGACCTGTTGCCCATCACCCCTGCCACCCCCACTCACAGGGGACCTGTTGCCCATCACCCCTGCCACCCCACTCATAGGGCTTATGTTGCCCAGCACTACTGCCACCCCCACCCATACAGCTTATGTTGCCCATCACCCCTGCCACCCCCAATCATAGGGGACCTGTTGCCCATCACCGCTGCCACCCCCGCTCATAGGGGACCTGTTGCCCAGCACTACTGCCACCCCCACTCATAGGGCTTATGTTGCCCAGCTCTACTGCCACCCCCACCCATAGGGGACCGGTTGCCCAGCACTACTGCCACCCCCACCCTTAGGGGACCTGTAGCCCATCACTACTGCTACTCCCACCCATAGGGCTTATGTTGCCCATCACCCCTGCCACCCCCACTCATAGGGCTTATGTTGCCCAGCACTACTGCCACCCCCACCCATAGGGGACCTGTTGCCCGTCACTACTGCCACCCCCACCCATAGGGCGTATGTTGCCCATCACCCCTGCCACCCCCTCCCGCAGTGGACCTGTTGCCCATCACCCCTGCCACCTCCACTCATAGGGGACCTGTTGCCCAGCACTACTGCCACCCCCACCCATAGGGGACCTGTTGCCCAGCACTACTGCCACCCCCACCCATAGGGCTTATGTTGCCCATCACCCCTGCCACCCCCACCCATAGTGGACCTGTTGCCCATCACCCCTGCCACCCCCACTCATAGGGGACCTGTTGCCCAGCACTACTGCCACCCCCATCCATAGGGCTTATGTTGCCCATCACCCCTGCCACCCCCACTCATAGGGGACCTGTTGCCCATCACCCCTGCCACCCCCACTCACAGGGGACCTGTTGCCCATCACCCCTGCCACCCCACTCATAGGGCTTATGTTGCCCAGCACTACTGCCACCCCCACCCATAGGGGACCTGTTGCCCAGCACTACTGCCACCCCCACTCATAGGGGAACTGCTGCCCATCACTACTGCCATCCCCACCCATAGGGCTTATGTTGCCCATCACCCCTGCCACCCCCACCCATAGTGGACCTGTTGCCCATCACTACTGCCACCCCCACCCATAGGGCTTATGTTGCCCATCACCCCTGCCACCCTCACCCACAGTGGACCTGTTGCCCATCGCCCTTGCCACCCCCACTCATAGGGGACCTGTTGCCCAGCACTACTGCCACCCCCACCCATAGGGCTTATGTTGCCCATCACCCCTGCCACCCCCACTCATAGGGGACCTGTTGCCCTTCACCCCTGCCACCCCCGCTCATAGGGGACCTGTTGCCCAGCACTACTGCCACCCCCACTCATAGGGCTTATGTTGCCCAGCTCTACTGCCACCCCCACCCATAGGGGACCTGTTGCCCAAGACTACTGCCACCCCCACCCATAGGGGACCTGTAGCCCATCACTACTGCCACCCCCACCCATAGGGCTTATGTTGCCCATCACCCCTGCAACCCCCACTCATAGGGCTTATGTTGCCCAGCACTACTGCCACCCCCACCCATAGGGGACCTGTTGCCCGTCACTACTGCCACCCTCACCCATAGGGCGTATGTTGCCCATCACCCCTGCCACCCCCTCCCGTAGTGGACCTGTTGCCCATCACCCCTGCCACCTCCACTCATAGGGGACCTGTTTCCCAGCACTACTGCAACCCCCACTCATAGGGGACCTGTTGCCCAGCACTACTGCCACCCTCACTCATAGGACTTATGTTGCCCATCACCCCTGCCACCCCCACTCATAGTGGACCTGTTGCCCATCACTACTGCCACTCCCACCCATACAGGACCTGTTGTCCATCACCCCTGCCACCCCCACCCATAGGGGACCTGTTGCCCATCACTACTGCCACCCCCACCCCCGCCCATAGGGCATATGTTGCCCATCACCCCTGCCACCCCCACCCATAGTGGACCTGTTGGCCATCACCCCTGCCACCCCCACTAATAGTGGACCTGTTGCCCATCACCCCTGCCACCCCCCCTCATAGGGGACCTGTTGCCCATCACCCCTGCCACCCCCACCCATAGTGGACCTGATGCCCATCACCCCTGCCACCCCCGCTCATAGGGGACCTGTTGCCTATCACTACTGCCACCCCAACCCATAGGGCTTATGTTGCCCATCACCCCTGCCACCCCCACCCATAGTGGACCTGTTGCCCATCACCCCTGCCACCCCCACTCATAGGGGACCTGTTGCCCAGCACTACTGCCACCCCCACCCATAGGGCTTATGTTGCCCATCACCCTTGCCACCCCCACCCATAGTGGACCTGTTGCCCAGTACTACTGCCACCCCCACTCATAGGGCTTATGTTGCCAAGCACTACTGCCACCCCCACCCATAGGGCTTATGTTGCCCATCACCCCTGCCACCCCCACTCATAGGGGACCTGTTGCCCATCACCCCCACTTATAGGGGACCTGTTGCCCATCACCCCTGCCACCCCACTTATAGGGCTTATGTTGCCCATCACCCCTGCCACCCCACTCATAGGGGACCTGTTGCCCATCACTACTGCCACCCCCACCCATAGGGCTTATGTTGCCCATCACCCCTGCCACCCCCACCCATAGTGGACCTGTTGCCCATCACTATTGCCACCCCCACCCATAGGGCTTATGTTGCCCATCACCCCTGCCACCCTCACCCACAGTGGACCTGTTGCCCATCGCCCCTGCCACCCCCACTCATAGGGGACCAGTTGCCCAGCACTACTGCCACCCCCACTCAGGGCTTATGTTGCCCAGCACTACTGCCACCCCCACCCATAGGGCTTATGTTGCCCATCACCCCTGCCACCCCCACTCATAGGGGACCTGTTGCCCATCACCCCTGCCACCCCCGCTCATAGGGGACCTGTTGCCCAGCACTACTGCCACCCCCACTCATAGGGCTTATGTTGCCCAGCTCTACTGCCACCCCCACCCATAGGGGACCTGTTGCCCAGCACTACTGCCACCCCCACCTATAGGGGACCTGTAGCCCATCACTACTGCCACCCCCACCCATAGGGCTTATGTTGCCCTTCACCCCTGCCACCCCCACTCATAGGGCTTATGTTGCCCAGCACTACTGCCACCCCCACCCATAGGGGACCTGTTGCCCGTCACTACTGCCACCCCCACCCATAGGGCGTATGTTGCCCAGCACTACTGCCACCCCCACACATAGGGCTTATGTTGCCCATCACCCCTGCCACCCCCACTCATAGGGGACCTGTTGCCCATCACCCCTGCCACCCCCGCTCATAGGGGACCTGTTGCCCAGCACTACTGCCACCCCTACTCATAGGGCTTATGTTGCCCAGCTCTACTGCCACCCCCACCCATAGGGGACCTGTTGCCCATCACTACTGCCACCCCCACCCATAGGGGACCGGTAGCCCATCACTACTGCCACCCCCACCCATAGGGCTTATGTTGCCCATCACCCCTGCCACCCCCACTCATAGGGCTTATGTTGCCCAGCACTACTGCCACCCCCACCCATAGGGGACCTGTTGCCCGTCACTACTGCCACCCCCACCCATAGGGCGTATGTTGCCCATCACCCCTGCCACCCCCTCCCATAGTGGACCTGTTGCCTATCACCCCTGCCACCTCCACTCATAGGGGACCTGTTGCCCAGCACTACTGCCACCCCCACCCATAGGGGACCTGTTGCCCAGCACTACTGCCACCTCCACCCATAGGGCTTATGTTGCCCATCACCCCTGCGACCCCCACTCATAGGGCTTATGTTGCCCAGCACTACTGCCACCCCCACCCATAGGGGACCTGTTGCCCGTCACTACTGCCACCCCCACCCATAGGGCATATGTTGCCCATCACCCCTGCCACCCCCACCCATCGTGGACCTGTTGGCCATCACCCCTGCCACCCCCACTAATAGTGGACCTGTTGCCCATCCCCCCACTCATAGGGGACCTGTTGCCCATCACCCCTGCCACCCCCACCCATAGTGGACCTGTTGCCCATCACCCCTGCCACACCCGCTCATAGGGGACATGTTGCCTATCACTACTGCCACCCCCACCCATAGGGCTTATGTTGCCCATCACCCCTGCCACCCCCACCCATAGTGGACCTGTTGACCATCACCCCTGCCACCCCCACTCATAGGGGACCTGTTGCCCAGCACTACTGCCACCCCCACCCATAGGGCTTATGTTGCCCATCACCCCTGCCACCCCCACCCATAGTGGACCTGTTGCCCAGCACTACTGCCACCCCCACCCATAGGGCTTATGTTGCCCATCACCCCTGCCACCCCCACTCATAGGGCTAATGTTGCCCAGCACTACTGCCACCCCCACCCATAGGGGACCTGTTGCCCATCACTACTGCCACCCTCACCCATAGGGCGTATGTTGCCCATCACCCCTGCCACCCCCTCCCGTAGTGGACCTGTTGCCCATCACCCCTGCCACCTCCACTCATAGGGGACCTGTTTCCCAGCACTACTGCAACCCCCCCTCATAGGGGACCTGTTGCCCATCACCCCTGCCACCCCCACCCATAGTGGACCTGTTGCCCATCACCCCTGCCACCCCCGCTCATAGGGGACCTGTTGCCTATCACTACTGCCACCCCAACCCATAGGGCTTATGTTGCCCATCACCCCTGCCACCCCCACCCATAGTGGACCTGTTGCCCATCACCCCTGCCACCCCCACTCATAGGGGACCTGTTGCCCAGCACTACTGCCACCCCCACCCATAGGGCTTATGTTGCCCATCACCTTTGCCACCCCCACCCATAGTGGACCTGTTGCCCAGTGCTACTGCCACCCCCACTCATAGGGCTTATGTTGCCAAGCACTACTGCCACCCCCACCCATAGGGCTTATGTTGCCCATCACCCCTGCCACCCCCACTCATAGGGGACCTGTTGCCCATCACCCCCACTTATAGGGGACCTGTTGCCCATCACCCCTGCCACCCCACTCATAGGGCTTATGTTGCCCATCACCCCTGCCACCCCACTCATAGGGGACCTGTTGCCCATCACTACTGCCACCCCCACCCATAGGGCTTATGTTGCCCATCACCCCTGCCACCCCCACCCATAGTGGACCTGTTGCCCATCACTATTGCCACCCCCACCCATAGGGCTTATGTTGCCCATCACCCCTGCCACCCTCACCCAGAGTGGACCTGTTGCCCATCGCCCCTGCCACCCCCACTCATAGGGGACCTGTTGCCCAGCACTACTGCCACCCCCACTCAGGGCTTATGTTGCCCAGCACTACTGCCACCCCCACCCATAGGGCTTATGTTGCCCATCACCCCTGCCACCCCCACTCATAGGGGACCTGTTGCCCATCACCCCTGCCACCCCCGCTCATAGGGGACCTGTTGCCCAGCACTACTGCCACCCCCACTCATAGGGCTTATGTTGCCCAGCTCTACTGCCACCCCCACCCATAGGGGACCTGTTGCCCAGCACTACTGCCACCCCCACCCATAGGGGACCTGTAGCCCATCACTACTGCCACCCCCACCCATAGGGCTTATGTTGCCCATCACCCCTGCCACCCCCACTCATAGGGCTTATGTTGCCCAGCACTACTGCCACCCCCACCCATAGGGGACCTGTTGCCCGTCACTACTGCCACCCCCACCCATAGGGCGTATGTTGCCCAGCACTACTGCCACCCCCACCCACAGGGCTTATGTTGCTCATCACCCCTGCCACCCCCACTCATAGGCGACCTGTTGCCCATCACCCCTGCTACCCCTGCTCATAGGGGACCTGTTGCCCAGCACTACTGCCACCCCTACTCATAGGGCTTATGTTGCCCAGCTCTACTGCCACCCCCACCCATAGGGGACCTGTTGCCCATCACTACTGCCACCCCCACCCATAGGGGACCGGTAGCCCATCACTACTGCCACCCCCACCCATAGGGCTTATGTTGCCCATCACCCCTGCGACCTCCACTCATAGGGCTTATGTTGCCCAGCACTACTGCCACCCCCACCCATAGGGGACCTGTTGCCCGTCACTACTGCCACCCCCACCCATAGGGCGTATGTTGCCCATCACCCCTGCCACCCCCTCCCGTAGTGGACCTGTTGCCTATCACCCCTGCCACCTCCACTCATAGGGGACCTGTTGCCCAGCACTACTGCCACCCCCACCCATAGGGGACCTGTTGCCCAGCACTACTGCCACCCCCACCCATAGGGCTTATGTTGCCCATCACCCCTGCGACCCCCACTCATAGGGCTTATGTTGCCCAGCACTACTGCCACCCCCACCCATAGGGGACCTGTTGCCCGTCACTACTGCCACCCCCACCCATAGGGCATATGTTGCCCATCACCCCTGCCACCCCCACCCATCGTGGACCTGTTGGCCATCACCCCTGCCACCCCCACTAATAGTGGACCTGTTGCCCATCCCCCCACTCATAGGGGACCTGTTGCCCATCACCCCTGCCACCCCCACCCATAGGGGACCTGTTGCCCATCACCCCTGCCACACCCGCTCATAGGGGACCTGTTGCCTATCACTACTGCCACCCCCACTGTTGGACCCGGCCTCGTAGAATGGCCCGACGTGCCCCCGCACCACCGAAACCTGGTACCTGCAGCCCCAAGCACAAGGCCCAGCCGACCCTCCCCACCAGGACACACGCACCGACCCGGACATCCCCGTCCATGGCCTCTCCCCTTTCGGCCACCCCGGGCCCGCGTGCCCACTTCATGCACCAAGATGGCCGCCCGGCCCCAGCGCGACCCGGGCCTAGAGGCGCCACTCCGGCTGGAGGACATCACGCTTCCAGGGGATGAGAGAGGGAGGAGCAGTTTCTATCGCACCTCTGAACTCCCCTGGGACGATGGGTTTCGACCGGCCCTCCGGCCTCCCTGAGGGCTGGCTCCGTGCCTGCTGGGTGTCTGGGACTCCTCCCGACCCGGCCCTGAAAGGATCAAAAGACAATAGCAGGAAATCCCGACAAGCGACCCCCAGGTGACAAGACCCCTGCCTGCACAGACTCCGGACATCAAAGAGGGGTCGACCTATAACAAGGGGTGCTCTGGGTCTGTCCGCAGATTCGACGCTGGAACAACAAGAGCCTGCCGACGTGGTCGCGGCTCCTGAAACTTGGACCCTCCTGAGCCCTGCTGAGTGACTCGCGGCTCCCTGAAGATCGTAAGACCTCCGAACTTGTACCTGAGCCTGCTGAGTGACTCGCGGCTCCCTGAAGATCATAAGACCTCCGAACTTGTACCTGAGCCTGCTGAGTGACTCGCGGCTCCCTGAAGATCATAAGACCTCCGAACTTGTACCTGAGCCTGCTGAGTGACTCGCGGCTCCCTGAAGAGCTTAAGACCTCCGAACTTGTGCCTGAGCCTGCTGAGTGACTCGCGGCTCCTTGAAGCTCGTAAGACCTCCGAACCTGTACCTGAGCCCGCTGTGTGACTCGCGGCTCCAACAGACTCTCATGGTCCCGCCGGACCCCGACTACAACAACGTATCCCCCAGCTCGAGGATTGTGAGCTGTGCGCCGGATACGTCCCTGCCTTGAACCTTTACCAGAGACTGTCCCGCTACCCCCTACCCCTTCCGAGACTCATTGAGCCCGTGCTCACCTTGTACATATTTGCAGTGATAACCTACTTGATAAAGATTGATTTCTAAGAATATCCGGTGTGGTCACTCTGTGTCGTGTGGTGCCAGAAGTACGATCCTAGATACGAGATTCTTCCCCCTGGGGAGTCTCCCGCCAGTGCCCGGCTACGATACTTTGAGGGTGGGTCTCAGGGTAGTCAGAACCCCTTCCAGGCTCCTCTGAGGTCGCCATCTAACACCCACCCATAGGGCTTATGTTGCCCATCACCCCTGCCACCCCCACCCATAGTGGACCTGTTGACCATCACCCCTGCCACCCCCACTCATAGGCGACCTGTTGCCCAGCACTACTGCCACCCCCACCCATAGGGCTTATGTTGCCCATCACCCCTGCCACCCCCACCCATAGTGGACCTGTTGCCCAGCACTACTGCCACCCCCACCCATAGGGCTTATGTTGCCCATCACCCCTGCCACCCCCACTCATAGGGCTTATGTTGCCCAGCACTACTGCCACCCCCACCCATAGGGGACCTGTTGGCTGTCACTACTGCCACCCCCACCCATAGGGCGTATGTTGCCCATCACCCCTGCCACCCACTCCTGTAGTGGACCTGTTGCCCATCACCCCTGCCACCCCCACTCATAGTGGACCTGTTTCCCATCACTACTCCACTCCCACCCATACGGGACCTGTTGCCCATCACCCCTGCCACCCCCACCCATAGGGGACCTGTTGCCCATCACTACTGCCACCCCCACCCCCGCCCATAGGGCATATGTTGCCCATCACCCCTGCCACCCCCACCCATAGTGGACCTGTTGGCCATCACCCCTGCCACCCCCACTCATAGGGGACCTGTTGCCCATCACCCCTGCCACCCCCACCCATAGTGGACCTGTTGCCCAGCTCTACTGCCACCCCCACCCATAGGGCTTATGTTGCCCATCACCCCTGCCACCCCCACTCATAGGGGACCTGTTGCCCATCACCCCTGCCACCCCCACTCATAGGGGACCTGTTGCCCATCACCCCTGCCACCCCACTCATAGGGCTTATGTTGCCCAGCACTACAGCCACCCCCACCCATAGGGGACCTGTTGCCCAGCACTACTGCCACCCCCACTCATAGGGGACCTGTTGCCCATCACTACTGCCACCCCCACCCATAGGGCTTATGTTGCTTATCACCCCTGCCACCCCCACCCATAGTGGACCTGTTGCCCATCACTATTGCCACCCCCACCCATAGGGCTTATGTTGCCCATCACCCCTGCCACCCTCACCCACAGTGGACCTGTTGCCCATCACCCCTGCCACCCCCACTCATAGGGGACCTGTTGCCCAGCACTACTGCCACCCTCACTCATAGGGCTTATGTTGCCCAGCACTACTGCCACCCCTACCCATAGGGCTTATGTTGCCCATCACCCCTGCCACACCCACTCATAGGGGACCTGTTGCCCATCACCCCTGCCACCCCCGCCCATAGGGGACCTGTTGTCCAGCACTACTGCCACCCCCACTCATAGGGCTTATGTTGCCCAGCTCTACTGCCACCCCCACCCATAGGGGACCTGTTGCCCAGCACTACTGCCACCCCCACCGATAGGGGACCTGTAGCCGATCACTACTGCCACCCCCACCCATAGGGCTTATATTGCCCATCACCCCTGCCACCCCCACTCATAGGGCTTATGTTGCCCAGCACTACTGCCACCCCCACCCATAGGGGACCTGTTGCCCATCACTACTGCCACCCCCACCAATAGGGCATATGTTGCCCATCACCCCTGCCACCCCCTCCCGTAGTGGACCTGTTGACCATCACCCCTGCCACCTCCACTCATAGGGGACCTGTTGCCCAGCACTACTGCCACCCCCACCCATAGGGGACCTGTTGCCCAGCACTACTGCCACCCCCACCCATAGGGCTTATGTTGCCCATCACCCCTGCCACCCCACTCATAGGGCTTATGTTGCCCAGCACTACAGCCACCCCCACCCATAGGGGACCTGTTGCCCAGCACTACTGCCACCCCCACTCATAGGGGACCTGTTGCCCATCACTACTGCCACCACCACCCATAGGGCTTATGTTGCTTATCACCCCTGCCACCCCCACCCATAGTGGACCTGTTGCCCATCACTATTGCCACCCCCACCCATAGGGCTTATGTTGCCCATCACCCCTGCCACCCTCACCCACAGTGGACCTGTTGCCCATCGCCCCTGCCACCCCCACTCATAGGGGACCTGTTGCCCAGCACTACTGCCACCCTCACTCATAGGGCTTATGTTGCCCAGCACTACTGCCACCCCTACCCATAGGGCTTATGTTGCCCATCACCCCTGCCACACCCACTCATAGGGGACCTGTTGCCCATCACCCCTGCCACCCCCGCCCATAGGGGACCTGTTGTCCAGCACTACTGCCACCCCCACTCATAGGGCTTATGTTGCCCAGCTCTACTGCCACCCCCACCCATAGGGAACCTGTTGCCCAGCACTACTGCCACCCCCACCGATAGGGGACCTGTAGCCGATCACTACTGCCACCCCCACCCATAGGGCTTATATTGCCCATCACCCCTGCCACCCCCACTCATAGGGCTTATGTTGCCCAGCACTACTGCCACCCCCACCCATAGGGGACCTGTTGCCCATCACTACTGCCACCCCCACCCATAGGGCATATGTTGCCCATCACCCCTGCCACCCCCTCCCGTAGTGGACCTGTTGACCATCACCCCTGCCACCTCCACTCATAGGGGACCTGTTGCCCAGCACTACTGCCACCCCCACCCATAGGGGACCTGTTGCCCAGCACTACTGCCACCCCCACCCATAGGGCTTATGTTGCCCATCACCCCTGCCACCCCCACTCATAGTGGACCTGTTGCCCATCACCCCTGTCACCCCCACCCGTAGTGGACCTGTTGCCCATCACCCCTGTCACCCCCACTCATAGGGGACCTGTTGCCCAGAACTACTGCCACCCCCACCCATAGGGGACCTGTTGCCCAGCACTACTGCCACCCCCACCCATAGGGCTTATGTTGCCCATCACCCCTGCCACCCCCACTCATAGTGGACCTGTTGCCCATCACTACTGCCACTCCCACCCATACGGGACCTGTTGCCCATCACCCCTGTCACCCCCACCCATAGTGGACCTGTTGCCCATCACCCCTGTCACCCCCACCCATAGGGCTTATGTTGCCCATCACCCCTGCCACCCCACTCATAGGGCTTATGTTGCCCAGCACTACAGCCACCCCCACCCATAGGGGACCTGTTGCCCAGCACTACTGCCACCCCCACTCATAGGGGACCTGTTGCCCATCACTACTGCCACCACCACCCATAGGGCTTATGTTGCTTATCACCCCTGCCACCCCCACCCATAGTGGACCTGTTGCCCATCACTATTGCCACCCCCACCCATAGGGCTTATGTTGCCCATCACCCCTGCCACCCTCACCCACAGTGGACCTGTTGCCCATCGCCCCTGCCACCCCCACTCATAGGGGACCTGTTGCCCAGCACTACTGCCACCCCTACCCATAGGGCTTATGTTGCCCATCACCCCTGCCACACCCACTCATAGGGGACCTGTTGCCCATCACCCCTGCCACCCCCGCCCATAGGGGACCTGTTGTCCAGCACTACTGCCACCCCCACTCATAGGGCTTATGTTGCCCAGCTCTACTGCCACCCCCACCCATAGGGAACCTGTTGCCCAGCACTACTGCCACCCCCACCGATAGGGGACCTGTAGCCGATCACTACTGCCACCCCCACCCATAGGGCTTATATTGCCCATCACCCCTGCCACCCCCACTCATAGGGCTTATGTTGCCCAGCACTACTGCCACCCCCACCCATAGGGGACCTGTTGCCCATCACTACTGCCACCCCCACCCATAGGGCATATGTTGCCCATCACCCCTGCCACCCCCTCCCGTAGTGGACCTGTTGACCATCACCCCTGCCACCTCCACTCATAGGGGACCTGTTGCCCAGCACTACTGCCACCCCCACCCATAGGGGACCTGTTGCCCAGCACTACTGCCACCCCCACCCATAGGGCTTATGTTGCCCATCACCCCTGCCACCCCCACTCATAGTGGACCTGTTGCCCATCACCCCTGTCACCCCCACCCGTAGTGGACCTGTTGCCCATCACCCCTGTCACCCCCACTCATAGGGGACCTGTTGCCCAGAACTACTGCCACCCCCACCCATAGGGGACCTGTTGCCCAGCACTACTGCCACCCCCACCCATAGGGCTTATGTTGCCCATCACCCCTGCCACCCCCACTCATAGTGGACCTGTTGCCCATCACTACTGCCACTCCCACCCATACGGGACCTGTTGCCCATCACCCCTGTCACCCCCACCCATAGTGGACCTGTTGCCCATCACCCCTGTCACCCCCACTCATAGGGGACCTGTTGCCCAGAACTACTGCCACCCCCACCCATAGTGGACCTGTTGCCCATCACTACTGCCACTCCCACCTATAGGGGACCTGTTGCCCATCACCCCTGCCACCCCCACTCATAGGGGACCTGTTGGCCATCATCCCTGCCACCCCCACCCATAGTGGACCTGTTGCCCATCACTACTGCCACCCCCACCCATAGGATGGGTGATGCGCCACACATCCATCATACTCCAACATTAGGTATGTCAGCAAAATACATCTCCTGTAACATCATGACAACAGTGTGTGGTCTGTGACAAATGCCAACAACAGTGATTATGACTTCAAACATACAATGTAACTACCATCACATGTGTAACCAAAAAATTAGTGTGGCCTACACAAGGCAAGCATCACTATAGCACTATGTCAATGTAAAAATAACACCCCCTCACTGTGTAGAACAAAAGTTAAGTGTGGGGTACCAAACTGCAGAAAATGTCGAGCATTGTGCTGATGGGGTCAAAACCCCCCCTCATCACTGTGACCAAAAGGTAAGTGTCATCATGGTCAAAGCTGCAAATGCCAAACAGCATGTATGATTCCCGGTCCCAACACATGAAACACTTTTGTGGCAAACTAGTGGCTGTGTCCCATACCCACAGAGATGTGGTGAGGCTAACAGTGCTGTGAAAACATAACATACTCTCGGCCATGTGCAGACAAGCACCACACATGGGGGCTGACAATGCATGCAGTGTACAATGACACAAAAGCAGAAGTGACCATCACAAAGTATACACACATCTCGAAAATAGACACACAAATCAAAACAACCTGTGTAGACTGTAGGTGTCAGGTCACAAACTCCCATTCCATGCCAGCAATGGCACCTAACAACCAGGATGAATGTGCAGAATGATGTGATATGACTCACAGGGACAGCAGGTTAAATCACAAAAACAGCATCCAGACAATGGCCCACAACAGCAATACCAACGCACTGGTGCAGATGCACAAACACAAACAGGCAACCTCACACTGCACATCTGACACAACATGTGTGTGTGTGTGTGTCTCAGTATCCCCAGGCAACTACACAACATATGAGGGGGGCTGAACCACAGTGACACAGATGTGGAGACAGTGCCATACAAAAGAAAGCCATCATTGGGACCCCCTTAGTGGGCAATCAGGCATTGCGAGGTGAGAGGGAGCACAACAGACACATGTGACACAAGCTAGAATGAACACAAAGTAACACAGCAAGAGACTGACACACAACAGCACTACCCCCAGGGACCAGACATTGGGGTGACACAAGCATGCATGACACCTCCACTGTGATGACAAAGGTAGATGTCGTACAAACTGTGAAACCCAGACATGTGTCCTGTGCCACAAACGTACATCACATCTGCACAAACACAAATCACTCAGCATGGCCCGTCATCCATGGACAAACGGGAGCTAGGGGCCCATCCTTGCAAACATTTACATCAGTCCACCCTCAACACCGCACACCCTGAACTGCACCAATGTGCATCTCTGAAGCCCACATGGACAAGTGACATTGCACATGCACCCATGACAAACACAGGAATGTTGAGAGGAACTAAGGTGCACAGACTCATCACACAAGGACAGTTCACAACCCTGGTGAATGACAGACATACTGCACAGTATGCGGTACATGGCCATGATGTCAAAGCTCACGTAACCTTCAGAATACCTGCCACAGTCCCAGGACAATGCAGAAGCCAAGGCAAACCAAAAGGCACACATGCTGACACCTGCAAACATTGCAGCCCTGAACCGGACAAGTGGGAGCAGTCGCACACACATACACATGTCTCAATCACTGAAAGGTATAACCTAGGGACAACTAAATGATATTGCGAACAAAGAAGTGCCTTGGGAACCCCTGACGGTGTCCCATCTGCATCTGACAACATCATCACCACTCAGAACTGACAAATCCCAATGATGAAACACCAATTAACAGTAGTGTGTCATGCACCCACACATCTGATAGCCCATGGCAAAGTTGTGGGATGAACACAGTACCACTCAGCAAGCATGAACAACAGGAACACATCAAGGGAACACTGCCTGTGTATGAAAAGGGATGTGGACACACAGACACATGCTCACACAACACACCATGGGTCCAGGTTATGTCACGGAACAACACACTTACTTGAGGGGACCCAACTCCTGTGTAAGCCCAGCTGTGCCAAACATAGTCACAGCACCTCTCAGTCATTTCAGCAGAACACTTGGTCATTCAGCCATCAGTTACCACACACTGAAGGCTTTGGTCACAACAGCCTGGGTATGGGAGTCTCCCTTAAGTCATCTGCACATACTCAACACATATGTACAGCAAGCTGCACAGAGGACACAGTTGCTCCTACACCAATGATGCCTACACCTGTAGGTCCAGTGGTGATGCGCCTAAAGTCAGGGAAATAGACCAATTGGACAATGGGAGGCACATCATATGTGCATGTGTGCAAGCCACAGATGTGACCATGCAAATGAAATGTTCACAGAGATGTGCACAAATTGTTGATCATGACACACCCAGTTAGCTGCAAAGGATGACATGGATACCGACCAGAATAGGATACATATCTCATGGACCACATGGAGTACCTCACATCAACACCTCAGTATTCAACATTGGAAATCAAGCATTACAGGTGCAAGGTCATGCTAAACATCATCAACCTAATGTACAGCTAAATCAAGTTCACAAGGATAATGAAAAAAGCTTTATTCAGCATATGAGAATTTAAACGTCCGTTCAAAACAAAGGCAAATGGCCAGTCCATTATCAAACGACAAGGAGTGAACTTGAGTGACAACTGTCACACGTTGCTTACCTGCACTGCTAAGGACAGGGGACATCCCCTCGGAGGGCCATACATGGGGGCAGGCCAGGCACCGCAGGGACAGGATCAGGACGCAGCAGAAGGAAGCAGTGAAGGGGTGGTGGATGCAGGAGAGTCACTTGCAAGTGCAGTGGAGCTGACTGAAGTGGTGGGTGCAGTCACAACTGTGGGGCACAAGTCAGATGGGGTGGTTGCCGGCACAACTTCAGTGGGCAGGTCAGATGGAGTGGATTGGGTCCCCACTGCAGTGCCCAAGTCAGACGGGGTGGTCGTGGACTCCACTGTAGTGCCTAAAATCCATGTGAGCGGAATGGGGTGCAGGTGAGGTCGGCAGGACAGAGGGGGGGACACGGTCCCCACATCAGTGGCACTAACCATCTGACCAGGTGTGGAGGAGCAAGTGGTAGGGGGGGAGGGCCTCAGCATTTTGGGGATGGTGTATCTGTGGGTGGGGGAACCCGGGGCAGGGTGTGGCGGGGGAACCTCTGGAGTGGTGGCTTTGGGAATAGAGGACGGGGACTTTGTCGTGGAGCTGTGGGGCGGGGGTGGGGTCTTGCTCTTCCGGCTCCGGGGGGACTTGCGGGTGGGGGCCTCAGTCTCACTGCGCCAGGGGGAGGGTGTCCAGGTGTGAGGGGCACTCCCCTCTGTGTGTGAGGACTTCCTCTTCCCCTTGTAATCTGGATCTGCTGGGTCAGTGGTTAAGAGGCCAAGGTCACAGAGGAAGAGCTTCTGTGGAGATGGGGTTGCAGGTGAGGCAAGGGAAGGGGGCTGGGAGGGAGAGGTTTCGGAGGACTGCGGAGTGGTTGTGGATGCCTGTGTGTGTGTCTGCAAACCATCCCCTGTGAGTGTGGTATCAGTCCCCTGCGCTTGCTTATGTGTACGTCTAGACCTTGGTTTGGGTGTTTGTGTGCTGCCCGTGTCTGTGGCTTTGTGAGAATGTGCAGGGGTGTGTGTGCTTGGGACAGGTAGGGTGCTAGGAATCGTGGGTGGTGCAGGGGTAGGAGGGGTGTGAGATGGCAGGTATTGTGTTTGTCTGACTAGCATACACATCTTGGGATGATTATATATTGGTAGGCTGTCCGGAATACGGTTAAAACCGACTCTGCCCGACAGTACCCTACCGGATGAAAATCGTCTGACCCGCTTTAAACCGAGTGTCACTGATTTTCATAGTTGTTGCGCCACTTGGCCACTTGATGGAGCCAAAGCATTAGAAACCATTGGCCTGCCTGTGGTGGCCTGGCGCAGAGGTGTCAGGGGAAAACACTGCTTCTGCACATGGGGAGCCGAGGTGTGAATGGCCCTAGGGCCAGAGCAACACCAGGCCCCCTGCCTGGCTCACGTGGGGTGCGGAGAAGAGCTGTTGTGGTCTGCCGCCGTCTGTCTTACTACTGCCGTACGCTAGTACTTCACAGGTCTTTAAAAAGACCATTTACTTAATGAGGCTACCTTTGAAATCGCTTGGAAGGCTAATTGTTGTAGGCGCTGCGTAGTGGTTAGATGGCCAGTCTTAGGTTTAGGGTAGCTGAAGTCTAATCCTGGCTCCTCGACAATGTGTGATCCTGGCCTGTGCCTCGTCCCTCATGCACTAAAACAAAAGTCGCCTAAGAGCACGCGTGCACTCAGCATCATGAGGCAGAGAAGCGCTGTACAAGGGATGTAAAAAGTTATTAATTATAGGGCGTACCTGTTTGTGGGTGATGTGGACTCTCCTTGCTGTCCCAGCAGAGAGGCCTCCTCCTGCCCCATACCGTCCGCCATGGTCCTGCCCATCAGTACAATCCTCAGTGAAGGCTTTGGGGAGCTTTGGCACATTGGCAGCTACGGGCATCTCTTGCTGCTCCCAGCACTGCCTTCTCTGCGCGCTTCTCTGCTCCTCCCCTCCCACCAGGGATCGCCCCCAAAACATGGCGAGCAGCTGCTCCAGTCTAGGGGTGTACAATTGTCAAAGGAAGTCACCCCGGGAGTGAGCGCAGGCGGGAGATGTCAGCGAGCGCACAGAGGCCGAGTCTGGGAGTCAAAGATGCATTCACCACCGCGAGTGTAATTGTGAATAGTGCAGTAATCACTTTCATGGCCATTTTCCATGAGGAGTCGCTGCATTAAAGGTGGCTCATGTGCGTCTTCCTAGATGTTGCAGTGTGGCGGGAAGGAAGGGAATCCCTTCAAAGGAAGCGGTTTCCAATGGCGGTCCCTTCCTCCTTTGCCTCTGCAGCCGTGAGCACCCATGCCGCCAAAAAACATAGTGTAGTGGGCAAAAGAACGATGGATTTAAACCAGATCTCTTGACTGGGGGAGAATGTATGCATTGTCAGCATTCCGTCCATCATTTGTTTGTTGTAACGCTTTTCGCCCTAAGTGGGATGGGTATTCCCAGACGTGGGACCCGTGCTCACTACGCCACTGGAGTCAAGCTATCCTGGCTGATGACCGCTGATAGCCAGAAACCGGTCCTAGGATGCTTGATTCCGGTCCAGGGAAGACATGGCTTGGCAGTTCGGGCTGGACTGTTCCCATGAGGCACAGGGTCAAGACTGATTTGCATATGGCCATGTCTAAACTGGGGTGGTGTAGTGGGCAAAAGAACGATGGATTTAACCCAGATCTCTTGACTGGGGGAGAATGTATGCATTGTCAGCATTCCGTCCATCATTTGTTTGTTGTAACGCTTTTCGCCCTAAGTGGGATGGGTATTCCCAGACGTGGGACCCGTGCTCACTACGCCACTGGAGTCAAGCTATCCTGGCTGATGACGGCTGATAGCCAGAAACCGGTCCTAGGATGCTTGATTCCGGTCCAGGGAAGACATGGCTTGGCAGTTCGGGCTGGACTGTTCCCATGAGGCACAGGGTCAAGACTGATTTGCATATGGCCATGTCTAAACTGGGGTGGTGTAGTGGGCAAAAGAACGATGGATTTAACCCAGATCTCTTGACTGGGGGAGAATGTATGCATTGTCAGCATTCCGTCCATCATTTGTTTGTTGTAACGCCAAAAAACATATATGCACGTATCTAGCTAAGCCCAGCGAGGGGCATAGAAGAGGATCGTCTTTGTCCCCTGCAGTACAGCAGCAGCCAGATCAAGGCAGCCTGCATCGGATATGCAGTGGGACCTTCCTTCTATTGAGCGCCAGAGAGGACAGAGACATAAATACTGGACATTTATAATATTTTAAGATTCTGCTAAGGCCTGCTAATGATGTTTAAAAATAGGACTCTATATAAACTCACCCGTATTCATTTTTAAAATGGCTTTTCTGTCTTTTTTCCGTCTTTACCAGTGAAGGATAGTCAAAACAGTTCGAGCACAAGTTTGAAAACGCTTTCTTTATTTGCTGTTTGAAGTATGTAATGGGAAGGGGATAAAATACCGACTCAAAGAGATTTTCATAATTTTTGTATTGGCTAGGCATTGGCAATGCCAGTGAAAAACCAACAGGTGGCAACCCTAATTTATGCGGCCTTGAACTTTCCATTGCACACAAAGATTCCTTCAAATCCGGCGTGGCAGGGCTTTAAGGGGCTTGAAATGAGTGCAATAGCGAGCCCTATATTCATGTTCACTGGAGTGGCTGCCACTCTAAAGGAGGGCAAGCCTTTTCTCAGATTGCAATCAATGACTGCATTTGTAAAGCGCGCTACATACCCGAGAGGGTCTCAAGGCACTGGGGAGGGGGGGTGCTACTGGTTGAAGAGCCATGTCTTGAGGAGTCTTCTGAAGGCCAGCAGGTCCTGGGTCTGTTGTAGGATGGTGGGGAGAGTGTTCCAGGTCTTGGCGGCGAGGTAGGAGAAGGATCTGCCGCCGGCGGTGGGTTTTCGGATGCGGGGGACTGTGGCGAGGGCGAGGTTGGCTGAGCGGGGGCTTCGGGTGGGGGTGTGGAAGCTGAGTTGGTTGTTGAGGTAGGTGGGTCCGGTGTTGTGCAGTGCTTTGTGTGCGTGGATCAGGAGCTTGAAGGTGATCCTTTTGTTGACGGGGTGCCAGTGCAGGCCTCTCAGGTGGAGTGTGATGTGGCTGCGGCGGGGGACAGCGAGGATGAGTCGGGCAGAGGCGTTCTGGATGCGTTGGAGTCGTCTCAGGAGCTTGTTTGTAGTTCCTGAGTAGAGGGCGTTCCCGTAGTCGAGTCTGTTGGTGATGAGGGCCTGGGTAACGTTTTTTCTCGTGTTGAGGGGGATCCATTTGAAGATCCTGCGGAGCATACGGAGGGTGTTGAAGCAGGACGCGGAGACGGCGTTGACTTGCCTGGTCATGGAGAGAGTGGAGTCGAGGATGACCCCCAGGTTGCGTGCGTGGTCCGTGGGTTCCGGGGCTGTGCCTAGTGACGTGGGCCACCAAGAGTCGTCCCAGGCTGATGGGGTGGGTCCGAGAATGAGGACCTCCGTCTTGTCTGAGTTCAGCTTCAGTCTGCTGTCCTTCATCCAGTCGGCTACGGCCTTCATTCCTCTGTGGAGGTTAGCTTTGGCGGTGTGGGGATCTTCGGTGAGGGATATGATCAGCTGGGTGTCGTCGGCGTAGGAGATGATGTTGAGGTTGTGTTGTCGTGCGACGTAGGCGAGGGGGGCCATGTAGATATTGAACAGCGTCGGGCTGAGGGAGGATCCCTGTGGGACGCCACAGATGATCTCGGTGGTTTTGGAGCGGAAGGGTGGGAGGCGGACGCTCTGGGTTCTGCCGGAGAGGAAGGATGTGGTCCAGGCCAGGGCCTTCTCTTGGATACCGGCGTCATGGAGGCGTGCTGATAGGGTGCGGTGGCAGACCATGTCAAATGCTGCTGATAGGTCCAGGAGGATGAGGGCAGCTGTTTCTCTTTTGTCCATCAGGGTCCGCATGTCGTCAGTGGCGGCGATGAGGGCGGTCTCGGTGCTGTGGTTGCTGCGAAAAACAGATTGGGAAGGGTCCAGGATGTTGTTAACTTCGAGGTAGCGGGTCAGCTGTTTGTTGACAATCTTCTCGGTCACTTTTGCCGGGAAAGGGAGCAGGGAGAAGGGCCGGAAGTTCTTGAGGTCCTTGGGGTCCGCCTTGGGCTTCTTCAGAAGGGCGTTGATCTCGGCGTGCTTCCAGCTTTCTGGGAAGGTTGCCGTCTCGAAGGAACAGTTGATTGTTTTCCGGAGGTGGGGCGCGATGGTTGCGCTGTCTTTGTTGAAGACGTGGTGAGGGCAGGGGTCCGATGGGGATCCGGAGTGGATGGAGTTCATGGTTTTGATGGTGTCTT
The DNA here is from genome assembly GCF_964204655.1 of Triturus cristatus. Taxonomy (NCBI): domain Eukaryota; kingdom Metazoa; phylum Chordata; class Amphibia; order Caudata; family Salamandridae; genus Triturus; species Triturus cristatus. The sequence continues at coordinate 882,933,693 of NC_140579.1, forward strand.
TGTCGCTGACGCAGGACCAGACGGTCAGGCGACTGGTGCGAGTGGTAGTCGCAGGGGTGGTGCACTCGGTGGTGGGTGCGGGGGGTCGGAGTTGAAGCTGTCGTGGATGTCGGTGATCTTGCGGTGGAAGAAGGTGGCCAGGGAATCGCACAGGTCTTGAGATGGCGGGATGTCGTTGGTGTTGGAGCAGGGGTTGGAGAGTTCTTTCACGATGCTGAAGAGCTCTTTGGTGTTGTGTGCGTTGTTGTCTGGGCGGTCCTTGAAGGCGGTCTTCTTGGCGGTCCTGATGAGTTGGTGGTGTCTGCGGGTGGCGCTCTTGAGGGCTGTGTGGTTGTCTGGTGTTCGGTCGTGAAGCCATTTCTTCTCCAGCTTCCGACAGGTGTGCTTGGAGATCCGGAGGTCCTCGGTGAACCAGGTGGCTTTCTTGTTGGTGTGGTTGGTTGTAGAGGTCTTGAGAGGAGCGAGGGTGTTGGCGCAGTCGTTGATCCACTGTGTGAGGTTGGTCGCGGCGGTGTCTGGGTCGGTGGGTGGTCTCAGGGCGAGGGCGGTAGTCAGTTGGTCCTCGGTGACCTTGCCTCAGCAGCGTGGTGGTAGCCGTTGGGTGAGGTGGTGTGTGGTGGGTTTTCTGAAGGTGAAGTGGACGCATCTGTGGTCGGTCGAGTGTGGTTCGGTGGTGTGGATGAAGGAGACGTGGGGGCTTGCGGAGAAGATGGGGTCGAGCGTGTGTCCAGCGGCGTGGGTAGGTGTCGTTACGAGCTGTTTGAGTCTGAGGTTGGTGAGGTTGTTGATCAGGGCGATAGAGTTGGCGTCGTTGTTGTTCTCGAGGTGGAAGTTCAGGTCCCCGAGGAGGATGTAGTCCGTGGAAGCGAGGGCGTGGGTGCTGATGAGGTCGGCGATGGTGTAACTGAACTGTGGGCGGGGTCCGGGAGGTCTGTAGATGAGAGTTCCTCTGAGGGTTGTGTTGGGGTCGGTGTGGATCTGGAAGTGCATGTGCTCGGCGGTGGTGAGGGTGTCATCGGTGTTCGTTGAGATTTTGATGGAGTCTTTGTGGATAATGGCGATTCCTCTTCCCACTCCGTTGGTGCGGTCTCTGCGGGAGATCTTGTAGCCCTGTGGGATGGCTATGGCGATGTCTGGTGCTGAGGTGGCGTTCAGCCAGGTCTCCGTCAGGAAGGCGACGTCGGGGGCGGTGGAGTCTAGGAGGTCCCAGAGTTTGATGGCGTGCTTGCGAGCGGAGCGGGTGTTGAGGAGGATGCAGCGGAGGTGGTTGGGTTCTCTGGCTGGTGGTGTGGAGGGTTGGATGCTGGTGAATCTGCAGTTCCGGCAGGTGAAAGACCCCTGGGTGCATTTCGGGGTGGCCCGGTAGCAGGGGTGGTCTCGTCTGGTGTTGAGTGCGTGGAGGGTGCTTACGTCGTAGTGCAGTCTGGCATTGCGGGGGGTGCGGGGTCCAGGGGTTCTGGCGCGGGGTGCGGTCCAGGCGCGGACGGGCGCAGACCGGCTTGCCTTAGGCGCACCTTCGGCGCGCCAGCGGCACGGCCGCTTCGCGGCCTCCATATGAGGGCAGAGGGAGGGAGGAGCAGCTGGGAGGTGGGAGCGGGGCGGCCAATGGGAGTGAAGGGGGCGAGGCCACAGGGGCTCAGCGGCGTGGGAAAACCCGGGGAAAAAACGGCGGGAAAAGACGGCGGGAGAGGGACAACAGAGCACAGGGGTACAGAAAGCAAAACACAGGGGCACAGAATGAAAAAAACAAAGTGGCACAGAAAGCCAAGCGCAGGGGTACAGAATAAAAAAGGGAGCGAGCAGTCAGGCGGCAAAAGCGACAACGGAGGTTCAACCCACAGGGGGCTGCGTGGCGTATGGGGGAGCGACCTGCCTGGTGACAGGGTCAGAGGGCGCTCTCTACCACCACTTCGCGGCCTCCATATGAGGGCAGAGGAAGGGAGGAGCAGCTGGGAGGTGGGAGCGGGGCGGCCAATGGGAGTGAAGGGGGCGGGGCCGCAGGGGATCAGCGGCGGGGGAAAACCCGTGGAAAAAACGGCGGGAAAAGACGGCGGGAGAGGGACAACAGAGCACAGGGGTACAGAAAGCACAACACAGGGGCACAGAATGAAAAAAACAAAGTGGCACAGAAAGCCAAGCGCAGGGGTACAGAATAAAAAAGGGAGCGAGCAGTCAGGCGGCAAAAGCGGCAACGGAGGTTCAACCCACAGGGGGCTGCGTGGCGGATGGAGGGAGCGACCTGCCTGGTGACAGGGTCAGAGGAGCGGGGGATAAAGGGTAAAATAAGGGACACAGGGAAGTGAACAAAAAGACTTATAGAAGGGTCAGGCGATAATAAGCAGAGTAGTGAGATGATAGAACGACGCACATCCTCCCGGTGTGATGAGATCAAGAGCATTTGGACTTGATAAAGTAAGTGTGAAAGTCTCATTGTGCCTGTCAGTGGGTCACAAAGGTGTTCAGACAATTTGCACATCCAATCCTTGGCCTCTCAGCAGCGTGTACAGAGCAATAGCTCCATATGTGCCAGGTTTAATTATGATTCTGTAGGTAAGTGTGTGAAGGAGGTATGCAGCAGATGAAATATTAACAGTAGGAAAAGAAAATGTTCATATACGGGTGTGAAGAGAGAGTGAACATGTACATGTTTGTGCATGGGAGAGGGCAGGGTGAAGAGGAAATGAAGCAAGATTGTCATGAAGATGGAGATAAAGTGCGAGTTAAATAATTGCCACTAAGGTGGAGATAATGTGAGAGATGAAATGTAAAGATTCAGGAACACTTGATCTTGAAGTTCAGGATTAGTTTATTAATTACAGATGAAATCTAACAGCATCTCCAGCTCAGCACAGCTCACCAGCTGCTGCTCTTCAAACTCCAGGTGCCATCCTATGTCATCAATGACCACATACATTCTAAAGTAAACATCAGATCCTTACATATTTTCCCCCTTTTGATATATTAAGAATCAGAAATAATATAAAAAAGGATTATAACACTATACATTGCATAGAGAAAAAGGAATAACAAGCATAACAATAAAATATATTATTAACCCTGACCTTTACAAACATCACACATACTTCTCGTGGTACCATTTTCTAAAATTACCACATTACGCTTGACCTCTTTCACTTTGTAAAGATCAGCATATTTACTCTGACCCTTACAAACAAACCCTCTTAACTTGACAACCACCCAATCTCCAGGTTTAACACAACAACGCTTCACCCTGTTCTTTTTATTATAATACTCCATGTTTTTGATTTATGATCTTAAAACATTCCTTTGGATCTCTGCCCGATCCACTCTGACATCAGTTACCACTCCATTCAGCCACATCGGACATTCTTTTACTCCAGGATTTCTCCCTTTAAAGGAGAAACTCCCTTCGTTGAATGAGGACTAGTTCTATGCGTCCACAACCTCCTTCTCAACTCTCTCTTCCATGGAAGATGATTAGAAAGGGACAATTGTATGCTGTCCATCACCAATCGATTTACTCTTTCTACCAACCCATTGGCTTGGGGTCGAAAAAGAGCCACTTTATCACGTTGTATTCCCATGCCAGATAAATAATCCTTCATCTCCCTAGACACAAATTGTACCCCATTACCCGAAACAATTTTCTTGGGCACGCCTTCCTCCACAAAAACTTCTTCCAAGAACTCAATAATGTGTGAAGTCTTCACTTCACTCACATCTTTAAACAGAAACCATTTGGTATGATAATCTACCAAAATTAAAATAAATCTGCTGTTTGATCCTAACCTTGCTATAGGTCCCAGAATAGAGATGGCTAATTTTTCCCAAGGTTTTTCTGGAAAGCTTACAATATCCAATGGAGGTTCCCTAACCCTTTTTGTTTTATCGCTATTAGCACATATAGAGCAGTTCTTGACCTTTTCCTCAACATCCCGATCTACACCCGGCCACCAGTACGATTGTCTGATTTTCCTTTTTACAACACCACGACCCAAATGGCCCTCATGAACAATATTGAAAATCCTAGCTTTAATACCAACTGGCGGCACTAATTGATTTCTCCTCATCAACTTCCCATCAATTATACTCAATTCTTCCTTGACTTTAAAATATTCTCATAATTCAGCATTCATTTCACAACTTTCGTCCCATCCATGTACAACCTTTTCCTCAACTACATCCATCCCAAGATCCTCTCCTCTGGCAGCCATCCATTCTTCAGGCATTATAGCCATCTCACCACTGACAAATACTCTACTACTAGAAACTTCTCCAATTTCATCATCACTGTCTTCAGATACTCTTGATAAAAATTCCGCAATTACATTTTTTATCCCTCTCACAAATTCAGTCTCAAAATTATAGTCCATTACTGACAGAAACCACCTCGAGATGCGTGGAGTGACATTTCCCTCCAGTCCTCTACCACCTTTAAAAATGAATGTCAATGGTTTGTGATCCGTTCTTAGTTTGAAAGGGATTCCCCACACATAGAACCTGAATCTGTTGATTCCCCAACAACAAGCTAAGGCTTCTCTTTCAATCACAGAATACTTAGATTCCGCTCCTTGCAACCTCCTAGATGCGAAGCCAATTATATTTTCCACACCATCCTTAACCTGTGTAAGGACTGCACCAATTCCCACTTTACTAGCATCCATCGTTACATATGTTTTTGCTGTAACGTCAAAATGTCCTAGTGTCGGAGCACGACTAATATTTTTTTTTATACATAAGACTGCCTTTTCACACTCAGCACACCAGACATATTCAGCTCCTTTTTTTTAACAATTTCCTCAATGGTTCCACAATCTCAGTAAATCCCTTTATAAATTTAGCCAAGAATGATTTCAATTCATCCTTGCATTTATAGTATGTCCAAGATAAGTCACTTCATTCTTCCTAATTTGGCACTTTTCTTTTTGTTATTGTAATACCATGTTTGCGTAACCTCAACATCACCTCATTAAACAATGTATCATGTTCAGAAAAATTCTTCCCTATAATTAATATATCATCCTGAAAACACAATATATGATTGAGATCCCCAAAAATGTTCTTCATTATTCTCTGAAACACTGCAGACACCGAGGTTAGGCCAAACGGCATCCTCTTGTAACGAAAAGCACCTAAAGGCGTCACAAAAGATGTTAAGTGCCTTGATTCACCATGCAAATCTACTTGATGATAAGCAGACAACATATCCAGAACACTGAAAACGACCCTGCCACCATTCATCGTCAGCATCTCAGATATATTGGGAAGCGGATGCCTATCCACCCAAATTGATTTGTTTAAATCACGGAGGTCAATGCATAAATAAATTTTTCCTTCAGCTTTGGGCGCTATGACAATTGGGCCAACCATTCAGAAGCTTCAATAGGTTCGATAATTTCTTGTTCTAGCAATGTGTCTAACTCTACTTTCAAGAGTTCTTTCATGGCATTAGGGACATTCCTCACTCTATGTACCACAGGTTTTGCTCTTTCCTTCAATATAATTTTATGTGAGAACCCCTTTAACAATCCCAACTTATCAGAGAATACATCTGGATATTTATCAATTAGATCCTCACTTTCTGTGATATCAACTTCTTTTATTTGTTCACACACAGATAACATCACAGGCTCAGGGGCATTAGGATTGATGATTATCCCTAGATCACGTTGGTGACACCAACCCAATAGATTAGAGCCATAATCACTAATGTATACTCTACCATACACCTTCATACCTTTGAAGTCAATGGTTAACCATCTCATTCCCAAAATTTCAATCTTCTTTCCAGCGTATCCTACCGCTTTTATGTCTGATTTGAGTAGTGATTTGATATCCCAACTAACTTCAAATACTTCTTTTGATATCAAAGTAAATAAGCTTCCAGAATCTACTAGCACACGTATGGGCACACCATCAAGAAGTACTTGACAATGGGGTTTCTCCAAATTGTCGGTACTCTCTACTTTCACCCCATCGGGACTCTGGCTTATCACACACTTTCCCCCTGGTGCTTGACCATCTACCATAGAAATAATCTCTACTGTAGAAATTAGTTCTTGACCATCATCACATGAATCAATCATTTGTGATTCAACTTGTTGAATTTGCTTGCTATTCGTAGACTCCATTTTAGTTTTACACATTTTTGCATGATGACCCCTTTTGCCACATTTCCTGCAAATGGAGCTTCTCGCAGCACACCTAGTACTGGATGCAATATGTCCCGGAGCACCACAACGAAAACACTTTGGGGCCGATTCCGATCCTGTATTTTTTTTTCCCGTACGACTCGTATCCGTATTTTTTTCCGTACGAATCGTACAAGTCACGTCCGACCCGTGAAGTATGATTAGTACGGGAAAAAGTACATACGGATCAGCCCTATCCGTACGAATCAGATCGGGAAAAGTTGTACGAGACGTACCCGGACACTTTTCTGTACAAATCGTAAAAATGCAGTCCGACCGTACTAGTACGATCCGGACCGGCTTTCCGATTTCCGATTTGTATGGAAAACGTCCGTCCCGTACACGGGGAATGACTTGTACATATGTATTGTATTGTATTGTATTGTATTGTATAATCTCTTGTATAGCGCTGTCTGCCACCCTACGGGTATCCTGGCGCTGAGAGACTATAATAACCTGGGACAGTAAGAAGCGAAAGCCGGTGGACAAGATTGATGCCCTCTATTCTCTGCCAAAAAGCCACGTTTTAAGGTCTTTCCTAAAACTCAGCAGCGTTTTGGCTTGACGCAACTCTTGGGGGATCTGATTCCAGAGGCGGGCTGCCGCCGTACTGAAGGCCCTACCTCCCATCTTGGTAAGTTTTACTCTGGCAACAACTGCCAGGCTTTGGCTGGTGGACCGGAGGAGTCTCTTTGGTTCGTACCAAGATAATCTTTCACACAGTGGTAGCGGACCAGTGTTATGAAGGGCTTTATAAACCATAACCAGTGACTTAAACTCGATCCTTTTATTAACAGGGAGCCAATGGAGGTCCCTTAATGCCAGCGTTGCCGAAGAATCACGTTGTCTCCCAAGGGCCAGTTTAGCTGCAGTAGACTGTATTCTTTGCAATCCCTGTACAATATAAAGGGGAGCACCCAAGTACAGTGAATTACAATAATCCAGTCTACTCAGGATCACACTCTGGACCACCAAGGGCCTTGCCTCATTAGGGAGAAGCGGGAGAATTTGGCGAAGAGCTCTTAGTAAAGCAATGCAGGTGCCGATAGTCTTATTCGCCTGGGATTTCAACTGGAGGTCTTCGTCCATCATGACCCCCAAGTTACGGACTGTTTTTGCTGCCGCTATTGGGGCGTCTTCCAGCAAAAGCCGGAACTCGCCCAGGAGATGTTTGGGCATTCTAGCTGCACAGCAATGCAGTAACTCCGTTTTTCCGGCATTCAGCTGTAGTGAGTTGGCTCTCAACCAGTCCGAGACTTTCCTCATGCATGCCTGAAAAGAACTCAGAGGAACTGCATGCTCTCCTTCTATGGAGAACATTAGCTGAATGTCATCCGCGTAGTTAACCACCTCGATCCCGTAAGATTTTATTAAAGGGATCAGGGGTCCTAAATAGGCATTAAAGAGTATAGGGCTGATAGCTGAGCCCTGGGGTACTCCATGGCATACCGGGGACCAAGGGGAGACAAATGGCGTTAGGGTCACTGCCTGTTGACGATCAGTCAGATATGACCGTAGCCATTCCAAGGCACGGCCCGTCACCCCCAGACCCTCGAGCCTTGCCAGCAGCACTGAATGACTGACCGTGTCGAAAGCTGCCGACATGTCCAGCAGCACCAACATTGAGGAGCAGCCACTGTCGGCTTGCATTCGAAGTTTGTCTAAAACGGTTATCAGCGCAGTCTCCGTCCCATGCCCAGGCCGAAAGCCAAACTGGTCCCTATCTAGGATCAGATGTTCTTCCAAAAAATTAGACAGGGACTTGCTGACCAATTTTTCCAAGATTTTAACTGGAAATGGTAAAAGGGATATAGGGCGGAAATTGGCTGGCAGGGATGGATCAAGAGAAGGTTTTTTCAGTAGTGGAGTGACTATCGCTTGCTTCCACCTACTTGGTACAGTACCTTCATTCAGGGATTGACAACAGATTTGCGACAGGTCCGGAAATAAGTCGGATCCGAACTCCTTCCAGACCTTATGAGGAAGGGGGTCCAGAGGTGACCCCGATGATATCTCCCGCGCTATCTTATTAAAGGAGTCCTCCGTAGGGGGGTTGAAGTGGCTCAGGGAGAAATCTTTCTTGATATCTGCAGTGGTCGAGGGGGACTCGGTAGTAATCTGATCAAACCCACCCACGATATTGTTGACCTTGTCAACAAAGAACGTAGCAATTTCGTTGCACAGATTTTGTGATGGCTGGACAGTGCTGGCCAGGCAACCCGGATTACTGAGGTCTCTGACGATGTTGAACAGCGCCCTGGTTCCGTTGGATGCCTGCAGAATGGAACTAGCATAGAATTGCGACTTGGCCTCCCTGATAGCTACCTTATATTGATGTTGTATAATTTTTAGGGCTTTTCTGTCTACTTCCAAGTACTGCCTATGCCAGCTTCTTTCGGTCTGTCGGCGCGCTAAGCGTAGCGCTTTTAGCTCCTCACTGAACCAGGGGGCTGATGGAGTACTGCGCACTCTAAGTTTTTTTTTTTGGTATGTATCCTTCCAATACTAAATTAATGGAGTTGCTATATCTGATATAGTTCTCTCCCGGTGCCTCATTTGGGTCAAACTAGTTAAGTCTTGAGAAGAGGGGGGTTATACCCCTCTTGGAGAGCTTAGCCCAGTCCCTTCCCCACCTAGAGTTGACTTGTTTATTCCCAACTGGTTTGTCCTCTTGTATACTCATACTAAACTGTATTAGATAGTGATCAATCCAGTTTAATAGGGAGATGCTACGCACCGTACAGTAGCAATGTCGGTGTACGCACCGTACATAAGCGATGGCGGTGTACGCACCGTACATAATCGATGACTGTGTACGCACCGTACATAGCAAAGGGGGTGTTCGCACCGTACATAAGCGATGGCGGTGTACGCACTGTACATAAGCGTTGGCGGTGTCCGCACCGTACATAGCAATGGGGTTGTACGCACCGTACATAGCAATGGGGGTGTACGCACCGTACATAGCGATGAGGGTGTTCGCACCGTACATAAGCGGTGGCGGTGTACGCACCGTACATAGCAATGGCGGTGTACGCACCATACATAGCAATGGGGGTGTACGCACCGTACATAAGCGATGGCGGTGTATGCACCGTACATAGCAATGGGGGTGTACGCACCGTACATAGCGATGGGGGTGTTCGTATAGTACATAAGCGATGGCGGTGTACGCACCACACATAGCAATGGCGGTGTACGCACCGTACATAAGTGATGGCAGTGTACGCACCGTACATAGCAAAGGGGGTGTTCGAACCGTACATAGCAATGGCAGTTTATGCAGCGTACATAGCAATGGCAGTGTACGCACCGTACATACACAACGCATGGGGGTGTGTGTCTGTACGACTCGTACCCCTGTACCGTACTGAACCATGGACACTGTAAAACAGCACAAGGAGGGTCTATTCGACTCGCACAATACAATTTACGATTCGTAAGGAAAACGTCCCGTACACGGGGAATGACTTTGCCCGCTATGAAGCGAAGTTTGTACGCACCGTACCCCAGTGCGAATGTACAGTGCGTACCCCCAGCGCGTAGGTACACACCGTACCCCCAGCGCGTAGGTACGCACCGTACCCCCAGCACGTAGGTACGCACCGTACCCCCAGTGCGAATGTACGGTGCGTTCCCCCAGCGCGTATGTATGGTGCGTACCCTCAGCGCGTATGTACGCACCGTACCCCCATGCGAAAGTACGGTGCGTACCCCCAACATCGTGTATGTACGGCGGATGTTGTGGGTACGTGATGTTACGGGTATGCACCTTACATTCGCGATGGCGGTCTATGCACCCGCACCGTACAGAAGCATTGGGGTGTATGCACCGTACATAGCAATGTCCGTGTACGCACCTCACATCCACTGAGCATGGGGGTGTGTGGCTGTATGACTCGTACCCCTGTACTGTACTGAACCACGGACACTGTAAAACAGCACAAGGAGGGCCTATTCGACTCGCACAACACCACAAAATACGTCTACACTGCACAAAAAATGGAAAGGACTGACCTGGACACATCCAAACAGGCAAACAGAGGGGCAAACTCACAACCACCCCTTATAACACACCCACCAAAAATTCAAACTGAGCCACACACACAAATGGACCAATAAAAAGGGCCCACACACACAAACCATGAGCCTTTGCAACAGACTCACTGCAGCTAGAGAGCACACACCAACAACTGCACCCATCCACCTTAACATATACACCTTCACACAACCTCCTTCACACATACCCCCTCTACACATTCACACCCACACCGTCACATATAGACCCACACACCCACAACCATCCACACCCTCACCCTACACCATGCCCACACACAAGGATCCAAAGTTCACAAGGGAGGAGCTGGAGATCCTTGTCAATGAAGTCATCAGAGTCGAGCCACAGCTGTTTGGAACATTAGTCAGACAGACCAGCATAGCTGAAAAATCACGCCTGTGGCAGAGGATCGTCGCTAGGGTGAATGCTGTTGCACCCATCAGAAGGACCAGGACCGAATGCCAAGCCAGGTGGTACGATCTGCAGAGGGCGGTCAAGAGAAAAATGAATGACGACTACGCCCAGAGCAACATCACTGGCGCCCCGCAGACCAGTACATTACCATCCCTGGGAGGAGAAGGAGATGGCCATGCTTCCGCCGGTGGGAGTACATGGACTCCAAGGAGTTGCAGAGCCTGGTGAGTGCACAAACAACTTATGTAACATGGGGGTAAAGGCATCCACACCCCAACTACACCAAATGCACGCAAATACCCCCAAGCCATCACCGGCCAGAACCACAGTCAAAAACTACGCTAATGCCAATAACATGTGTATGCCCCATTGAGAAAGCAAGGCCATGCTATGTCCCATGCTACATGAAGCACCAACCCAAGAATGGATGTCCGGTATGCTGGGAGGGTGGGTGGCACAAAACGCATGTTTGAATCATAAATCAGACACAATTGCCCTCATCCTATATGGTATATAGATGCCAACGTGCACTCTTTTGTAAAAACGTTTTTCAATAATATTACTTCCTTGTGCTCTAAACACCAAGACGATTGTCCAAAGCGTCACATAGATGAATATGAATGAAAGTGCATGAAGAGAAGGTCTCTCCTGCTGGTGTGAGCACGTTAACACAGCAAACAATGTTGCTACCACTCAGATAAACCAATTTTGGAGTTTAGTTATGAACGCTCATGAGCGGGTATACAGTCTTTGAAAACTTTTTATTGCATTAATTCCATGCAAATCTGATTCATTTGGAATCAAGTTGTGTGAAACAAACACAAATCATCCGAAAATGACATAATTCATCAAAACCTGATGCATTTCGGGTCAAATCCAGACCCTTCGTCAGGGGTCATTTCATCCATACTGAAAAATAAACAAAAAGGCAATTTACCAAACGGTCCTCACATCATGATGTCAATCTGTACTTACTGCTACCCATTATTAACATTGATGTGTGTGTAAAGATACAATTGTGCCCTTAGTCAACGTTTGAATGAGTGATAAGAAACACGATAGCGAGATGTAATCTAGCAACTCGGTGAGCAAAACGTGACTAATAAAGACATGGAAATCATAAAAAACAGTGGCTCAAGCATAAAAAACACGGAGTGTTTACCATAGATTACACGAAGTGAAGAAGATAATTGCTACTGAGGCTTAACCGGCTTAAATATAGTGCAAATCACAATTAAACTGCCAACTCACCAAGTAAAGTGAGGTTACGCGCCAAAACGCCAAGAATTTAAAGAGCGCAGCGAACTTACCAAGAGTAATCATTGTGCATGGCTTCTCAGCCAGGAACGTTTACGTAGCGTGAATCAACGTGACTATTTAAAGATCCCATAACCATAAACATAGAAAACGGGTCACCGTGATTTGTGATGAACATAGAGAGCGGAAATGAGTAGAAACGCTGAAACAAACACAGGATCAAACAGCCTAAAACTAATAAAGATGCTGACAGTTCATCATGAAAAAAAGTAGCAAGAAGTTCAGCAAATATATATGTCACGTACAAGTTCTATTTACAAAAAACAACTAAATTCAATCCTGTCATTTAATCCCAATGGTTGGAGAGATTGCAATTTTTTGGTCCAAAAAAATTCAGAACGTGCCAATGATTTAACGGGATCATGCTCTCCTGTGGGTTTTTGCACTTCCAGAATAGTGAAACACAGTTGCGCTATGTTATGCCTTGCTTCTTTCCAATGCAATGCTACTGACGATTTCTCATTCATCAGTCGAATATTGCTCTTGTGTTCTCCTATTCGTGTCTTGACTTTTCTTTCAGTTCGACCTACATAAATTTTGTCGCAAGGACATTTCAAAGCGTAAATCACGTTCTTGGTGTCACAAGTGCTTTAGTGCTGCAAATTAATTTTATACCCTTTAGTTGGATGATAAAAAAGAGCGCCTGTCATTACGTTGTTGCAGTGTATGCAATTCATGCATTTTTGCATGCCTTTGAATGTGGTTTTAGGATCCGTGGATTTCTCTAACAAGAGTTCTTTGAGATTTTTTGATCGTTGCATTGCAAAAATCGGACGCTGCGGAAAGAGATGATTGAGATCTGGTTCGGTTTGTATGATGTCCCAATGTTTTATGATGGTTGATTTGATCAATGACGATTGTGTTGAATGTTTTAAGACACAAACAGGGCGATTGGTGTATGGTTTCTCAGTGGATGTTAATAAATCAGTGTGGTCAACAGTTTCCAATCTTTGACAGGTTTGTTCAAGAATGTGATCTGGATATCCTCTTACTCGAAATTTATCGGAAAATTTATGAATGATGTCTACAGTATCTTGAGGATCAGAAGTTATTCTCTTTAGACGAATGAATTGAGAATATGGCAAGTGCTTTTTGAGTGTAAATTGATGGAAACTTCTAAAGTGCAAACTGTTATTTCTGTCTGTGGCTTTGACAAATACGTTGGTTTTGATGTGACCTTCGTGGATTTGAATCAATACATCTAAGAAATTGATTTGAAGTTTGTTGATCGTATAGGTGAATTTAATACGATCGAAGTCGAATGGAAAGGCATATTTTATGCCCAGAACAACGGCACTTCGATGGGCTTTACGGGGGCACCCTCGTACGCCAATATCTTTATGTCCAAACTTGAACATGATCACATCTTGCACAATGAAACATGGTCTCAACATCTGATCTTATACAAGCGTTACATTGACGACATATTGATAATTTGGAAAGGCAACCCTAATCTTCTTGAAAACAACATTGGCGATCTCAATCATATTCACGATCGTATTAAATTCACCTATACGATCAACAAACTTCAAATCAATTTCTTAGAAGTATTGATTCAAATCCACGAAGGTCACATCAAAACCAACGTATTTGTCAAAGCCACAGACAGAAATAACAGTTTGCACTTCAGAAGTTTCCATCAATTTACACTCAAAAAGCACTTGCCATATTCTCAATTCATTCGTCTAAAGAGAATAACTTCTGATCCTCAAGATACTGTAGACATCATTCATAAATTTTCCGATAAATTTCGAGTAAGAGGATATCCAGATCACATTCTTGAACAAACCTGTCAAAGATTGGAAACTGTTGACCGCACTGATTTATTAACATCCACTGAGAAACCCTACACCAACCGCCCTGTTTGTGTCTTAAAACATTCAACACAATCGTCATTGATCAAATCAACCATCATAAAACATTGGGACATCATACAAACCGAACCAGATCTCAATCATCTCTTTCCGCAGCGTCCGATTTTTGCAATGCAACGATCAAAAAATCTCAAAGAACTCTTGTTAGAGAAATCCACGGATCCTAAAACCACATTCAAAGGCATGCAAAAATGCATGAATTGCATACACTGCAACAACGTAATGACAGGCGCTCTTTTTTATCATCCAACTAAAGGGTATAAAATAAATTTACAGCACTCAAGCACTTGTGACACCAAGAACGTGATTTATGCTTTGAAATGTCCTTGCGACAAAATTTATGTAGGTCGAACTGAAAGAAAAGTCAAGACACGAATAGAACACAAGAGCAATATTCGACTGATGAATGAGAAATCGTCAGTAGCATTGCATTGGAAAGAAGCAAGGAATAACATAGCGCAACTGCGTTTCACTATTCTGGAAGTGCAAAAACCCACAGGAGAGCATGATCCCGTTAAATCATTGGCACGTTCTGAATTTTTTTGGACCAAAAAATTGCAATCTCTCCAACCATTGGGATTAAATGACAGGATTGAATTTAGTTGTTTTTTGTAAATAGAACTTGTACGTGACATATATATTTGCTGAACTTCTTGCTACTTTTTTTCATGATGAACTATCAGCATCTTTATTAGTTTTAGGCTGTTTGATCCTGTGTTTGTTTCAGCGTTTCTACTCATTTCCGCTCTCTATGTTCATCACAAATCACGGTGACCCGTTTTCTATGTTTATGGTTATGGGATCTTTAAATAGTCACGTTGATTCACGCTACGTAAACGTTCCTGGCTGAGAAGCCATGCACAATGATTACTCTTGGTAAGTTCGCTGCGCTCTTTAAATTCTTGGCGTTTTGGCGCGTAACCTCACTTTACTTGGTGAGTTGGCAGTTTAATCGTGATTTGCACTATATTTAAGCCAGTTGAGCCTCAGTAGCAATTATCTTCTTCACTTCGTGTAATCTATGGTAAACACTCCGTGTTTTTTATGCTTGAGCCACTGTTTTTTATGATTTCCATGTCTTTATTAGTCACGTTTTGCTCACCGAGTTGCTAGATTACATCTCGCTATCATGTTTCTTATCACTCATTCAAACGTTGACTAAGGGCACAATTGTATCTTTACACACACATCAATGTTAATAATGGGTAGCAGTAAGTACAGATTGACATCATGATGTGAGGACCGTTTGGTAAATTGCCTTTTTGTTTATTTTTCAGTATGGATGAAATGACCCCTGACGAAGGGTCTGGATTTGACCCGAAATGCATCAGGTTTTGATGAATTATGTCATTTTCGGATGATTTGTGTTTGTTTCACACAACTTGATTCCAAATGAATCAGATTTGCATGGAATTAATGCAATAAAAAGTTTTGAAAGACTGTATACCCGCTCATGAGCGTTCATATCTAAACTCCAAAATTGGTTTATCTGAGTGGTAGCAACATTGTTTGCTGTGTTAACGTGCTCACACCAGCAGGAGAGACCTTCTCTTCATGCACTTTCGTTCATACTCATCCTATATGGCCCAGCTACATACCCATGCACCATGCGCAATGCACAGGGATTGGGAAAGTACTGACAAGATAGCTCACACTTGGCCCTGGTGTAGGCAGCACAATGCCCTACTGTGACCACTGCAAACACAAACACCAAGACAACAAGGTCAGATATCTAGGACAGGAACTCACTGTCATGGCAGCATGCTCCATGGGGGGACAGCTACATCACCTGGGAGCCCCAGGGCCAAATCACACTACACCCGCCAGCAGGCCCTGTCACACATACCCCTTACACAAGGCAGACACCACCAGGACAGGCAATGGATTTACCCACTGTCACAATGGACATGCAACACAACAAGACCAATACATAGCCGAAGAAGCATCCAAGCCACAAATCGACATGTCAAAGACTCAGGAGAACATATCAATCTGTCCCCCGCAACATACCCATCCACAAGTGAACATTGAGGAGAATGCTATGCACATACAACTACCTGGAGGAACAGTGCCAACTTGAATGTGTATGAAACATGCATGTTGCATGAAACAGCATTAACATTGTCTGTCTCTCACACACAGGGCAACGTGATGAATATCCCCCCAACAATGGGGGGGGAAGAATCACAGTCACAGGCTCGGGAGGAACCTGATCCCACCGGCAGCGACGCCTCTCAACACTGCGCGGATGACCCCGACCGACCTGGATCCTCTGGTGTCCAAGCCCCTGCAGAACCTGGTTCAGGAACATCTGTGCCAAACACCACCCCCATTCCTGCCACATCCCAGGAGGCACCCAGGAGCCCTGCCCGTAGTGAACAACTGAGCCAGTCTGACCAGGAGGGACAAGGTGCGGCGGGCACCCAGGAGGAGGCAGACAACACCGCCACTGCCATCCCTCAGGGATCCCGTAGACCCGATGTGTCCACAACGGCAGGCCAGGCTCGTGTGGGCAGGGGTGGTGGGAGTGGAGGACGGTGGAGGCGAGAACCTGACCAGCCGGATGAAGGGACCGGTATGTCACAAATCCACAACATCATGGAGGCATACCGGCGTGACACCAGGGAGTTCAGCCAGGTAGTGGTGACCCTCACAGAGATCAAGAACCAGCAGGCCGAGCAACACGCCAGTCAACAAGAACATCAAGGACGGATGGAGGCAAGACTGGCTGAGCTCCTGGCGGTGCAAAGGGACATAAGTCATTCACTCCGTCGGATCGCTGACAACATGGGCAACCCTCCCTGTGCCACCAGGCGCAGACCACCACCAGGCACAGGGAGGGAGGAGGAGGAGGATTCGTCCGATGGAGCGTCCCAAGCATCGTCAAGGCCTGCATCTGAGGGTCCCGCGAGGAAGGTGGGTCGTCCACGGAAAAGACCATGAGAGGCAGCGGCCCATACACATCTCCCAGGTCACCTGGCCTGCCACCTGGCCTTCATGTACGACAGCATCACCTCATTGACTGACATCATCTGTCACATGGACTTGCTGGTCACAGTCTGACCAATGATGCCAAACACTGTGGTCTGGACTCTGATGACTTCAAATGCCAAGGATACCATCTCCCCCTGTGAACTTTGGATTCCATGGTCCCTGCATAGCACCTTTTTCTGTGCACAAATAACGCCCCAAAGCTATAAATAAAAAATTAATACATGAAATTTTATGTTGCAGTCATTTAGGATGAGTCCACAACATACGTGTGGGGATATGTCGAAGTATGCCTAAGTGTGGAACAAACGCCAGCCATTCATACACTTGGATCTGAGTCCGGTCGAGGACACACATGGGTCACAATGTATCACAAAATACACACATGGAGCCCAATACTCACCCGTGATGGCCTCAAGCTGCTAAGGGGGTGCTTGCAATACTGCTCAGACAGACCAATTTGGAAGAGTATCATGAAGGTGTAGAGTTCATGGGTCATGTTGATGTGCCCGGGGAGGGAGTCCCAGGTCTGTTTGGTGAGGTGGGAGAACTATCTCCTGCATGCAGTTTTTGTGTGGATGTGATGAATGGTGGCCAGGGCAAGGTGGGCTGCATGGAGTTGGGCCAACGGGGTGTTGGATGACAGACATCCAAGGTCGGTGTTGGGTCTGGGGTTGTGAACTGCCTCCTGAGTGTGGTTGAGGAGTCTGAAGATGATCCTACAGCACACAGTGAGCCATTGTACCTATCTCAGGTGGACGGTGAAGTGGCCGGGGCGGGAGATGTTGCAGATGAGGTGTGCGGATGCACCCTGGATGTGGACAACTTCTCCTGGACCAGGGGGACGGTCTGTCTTGCCTTGGATCCATCTGTGGGTCATTTGCAGCATGTGGAGGGTGTTGCAGCATGAGGTACAGATGGTGGTGAGTTCCATGGTAATTGTGAGCGATGGGTCCATGATGAACACCAGCTTGCGTGCGTGGCCACTGGGTGCTGGTGCGGTGCACAGACCAGTGGGACACAAGGAGTTGACCCAGCTGTAAGGGGACAATCCTCAGATGATGACCTCTGTCCTGTCCAAGTCCAGCCTCAGGTGGCTAATGTTCAGCCATTCCTCAACGGATCCCATGCCTTCTTGAAGTTTGGATCTGGCAATGGCTGGGTCTTTGGTGAGTTTGAGGAGCAGCTGTGTGTCAATGGCATACGAGATGATGATGAGGTCGTGTGCGCATGTGATGGTGGAGAGGGGGGTCATAGAGACATTGAAGATCGTCACGCTGAGAGAAGAGCCCTGTGGCATGGGCCAGATGACCCCAGTGTACTACATGTTGCAGGGTGGAGGCAGACTCCCTGGGCCTTGCTGGTGAGCGACTTTCTGATTTAACCCTGGGCCCTCCTCTGGATACCAGTGTTGGAGATGTGTGAGCTGACAGTGTGGTAGAACATGGTGTAGAATGCCATTGAGAGGTCAAGGGTGGTGGCCTCACCATTGTTGAGCATGGCAAAGTTGTCGTTGGTGGTGGCAATGCTGACGGTTGCAGTGGTGTGATTACTGTGGAAGATGGTCGGTGCCGGTTGCCTGGAGATGGTTGCAAGGAGGAAAATTGTAATTTGCTTGTTGAGTGTCTTCCTGATGACATTTGCTGGGTAGGGAAGCAGGGTGATGTACCAGGAGATCCTGCGGTACTGCCGTCCATTCTTTAAGAAGGGCCTGGGTCTCTGCATGCCTCCTGCACCCATGTAATGTGGCAAACTCAAAGGAGACATTCAGGACGCGCTGGACGTGGGCTTCAAGGATGTGGAATGATGTGGTCTAGATGTTGTGTGGGAAGGGGCCTGATGGAGAGCCACAGTGGATGGTGCACATGATCCCGGTTGTGTACTTGCTGCTGACGGGAGTCCATGACCTGAGGGGGGTTTTTCTAGCGGATAATAGTGCTGTCTGCCTCTGTGTGCCAAGGCTGTTGTGTATGGCCATGAGCTTGCAGTGGTACAAAGTTGCAAGGGATGGGATCTGCCTTGCAAGGGTGGGGTGTCTTGGATGGAGATCTGCTGTCAGTTCACTAACAATGCTGATGAGCTCCTTGATGTCGTGTGTTTGGGTGTCTCTGCACTATCTGAAGGATCTCCGCTTGTCCTTCCTGATTATATGGTGATGGCTGTGTGTGGTGTTTTCCAGGGCTGTAAGGCAAATGATGGCTCTTTGTGTTGCAAGGTTTGCACAAGAGTCCGGCTAAGACTGTAGGAGTCCAGTAGGTCTGCCTTGTCCCAGGTGCCTTAACTGTTGTTGTGCTTCACAGGAAAGTCCGTCAATGTGGCAAGATTGTTGGATCAGTTGCTGATCCAGTGCGTGAGGTTGCAGGGTGTGGCGGGGGTGTTGTTTTGAGTGTCCCACACAGCTTGTCTGTGGTGACTTACATCAAGCATCTTTGGGGGATCGGTAGCGGGGTGTGGGGAAGTGTGTTGCTTGTCGGAGATGTGGATTCAAATGTTGATGGACCAATGATGGATGGTGGTGTGGTTCTCCTCCAGCAAGAAGTTACTGGCCCCCAGCCACATGTAGCCCGTGGAGGTGAGGGTGTGCGTGCAGATGTACGTGTTGATGGCTTAGCGGAATAGTGGCTGTAGGCCTGCAGATCTGTAGATGAGTGTTACTCTGAGGGATGCCATGGAGTTGCTGCAAACCCGGATTTGTGACTCTGAGGGTGTATAAATAGCAATTCATCCCCCGGGATTGGTGTTGCCGACCCTGCGGGTGATCTTGTATCCGTCTGAGATGGCAATGAAGACGTCATGTGCTGAGGATGCTTTTGTCCAGGTTACTGTCATGAAGGTGATGTGTGGGGCTGCTGTGTTGAGGAGGTAACAGAGTCCAATGGGAGGCACATTACCTGGTTGTTCTGACAGGGTCTGGTAGGCTGGGCATCGCTGTGTAGGCAGTTGGAGTAGCACACTCAGCATGCGAAGGTGTCGAGTGTGTGCTTAGGGGTTGCCTGATAGCAGGAGGATGATTGTCACGATGACATTGCTTGGAGAGTGGCTGCAGCATGAGCCTGTTGTGTGACGTGAGTCATGCAAAGACTAGAGGGTCGTGCACTGTGCATGTTGCAGGCACAGATGTTCCTGCCCTTGGCACGGCGCTGGGGCTACAGTGGCACAGAAAAGCTGCTGCCTGCATTTCAAATGGGTGGTGGGGGAAGGGCAGAGCATTTTTGAGGCGTGGGGGTTGCAGAATCAGGGCACTCAGTGGGGCAGTGCCGCAGGTGAGGCAGCAGCAGGCGGAAGGGGTTAGAAAATAGGCAAAAAGTAGCACACAAAGACAAGGTCTGAAAGGCACAGTGCAACAGGTGTATGTAAAGGAAGGAGTGTCAGGTTGCTCATGGGTCACTCCGCGAAAATGTATGAACAATCACCATAAATTACAGCCACTGGATCAGGCAACAAAATGCGGAGATGCGCAAAGGAGATACACCATCAGCAGGCGTTCACGTCCCGTTGTGGGGAGCAACCTGCACAAATACATACCCAACTAGGTACTTCATGCACAATAGAGATCGTTAGCCATAAAGCACTGCATGCATGTTGCCAAAGTACACATACACACAGATGCTCAATCTTTGACAATTATGCCATAGATGACGCATGCAAACTGTCAAGAGAGCTGCAGTGACAGAGATGAGGCACTTTGGATTGTGGTGAACACCTTTATTCCACATACACACACAAAGGGATATGCATCCATATTAACAGACTCACAGGTCAGTTGACAGAACATGTGGGACATACGCTGGACACCCCCTTCACAACACGGATGATGTAAATCCCAATGAACTGGCACACAAGTTAAGGGGATGAGCCAAACACATCCTGCTGTACACGGAGAGGCTGCAATTCCCCATGGAGCCTGTTGTTGTGATGTCCCCCACTATGTCCACCCGTAGCATCTGCAATGTTTCAGAGGCAAGGTTATCACACATTGATGCCTTCATCAGACGCCACATCCACTACAGATGACTGTCAAGAAGGGTGACTATCATGTCATGGGAGTGATGCTACATGTTATATGCTCCATGGTGAGAAGACATGTATGCATGGTACCACAACATGCATAGAAGCAGTCCCCACACATTCCAAACCCGTACCACCACACAAAATCCTTGCTGCAATCCTTACCAAAACTGACCTTTCCACATGTCCGTGCATGGAACGCTGATTCAGCACACGTTGCAATCCTCATGAGGAATAGCAGGAGGACAACGATGACACGAGCAGACAACAGGCGCAAAATACCTGGGAATGACAGACACACAAGAAGTCACCTAAAACAATTCTCACCGCACACATGGACATTTACCAAACATGAACAATGTTTGACACATGTAAATTGCAAAGAAAGTCTCTCCGCAAAACTGTGTGGCATGACATCATCACTCGAGTGACACATCAGAACACACATCCAAGTCACTTTGCATTCAGTCAGCTGGACACACACATTGCAACACATGCCACTCAATGCTACAAGCTTGCACACTCATACCCAGTGACTCACCATTATGAAAAGAAGTTGCGTATGAGCTGACTCCGGATATCATCCTCCTCCTCCTCCTCATCACTAGCCTCGTGAGCAAGCCCTTGATCCTCCACGGGTGGATGTTCCTGCTCATCCGGATCCAGGATGAGTGGCACTGCTTTCTCAACTCCCATGTTGTGCAGCATGCAGCACACGAGGAAGATTCGGCAGACCTTCTCCGGGGTATAAGGGAGGGACCAGCCTGTCTTGTCTAGGCACCGGAATCGGCTCTTCAGGAGGCCAAACGTCCTCGCAATCACTCACTTGGTCTGCCCGTGTGCATTGTTGTACCTGTGATCTGCAGCTGTTCTTGGGTTGCGGAGAGGTGTCATTAGCCATGGCATGTTGGGATATCCAGAGTCCCCTACATGGAAACATCATGTAAAAAAGTGGGTCAGGAGATGCCGTAAGAGCCAAAGATACCACAACACACAGGACAAACAGAGTATACCCAACAAGACATGCTCGTTCGTTGTGCAGCCGCAGCATCATTTGTGGCACCCTGCTACGCCTCATGATGTAGGCATCGTGTGCTGATCCTGGAAAACGTGCACAGACATGGGAAAACAGCATGTTAGCAAGACACACCACACGGGCATTTATCGAGTGGTAATGTTTTCTATTGTGATAGGCTTGTTCCTGTGCCTGTGGTGGTACCAAAGCCACATGTGTACCATCAATGGACCCAATGACATGGGGCATCCCTCCCAGGGCATAGAAATCACCCTTGACATCTGTCAACTCCTCAGGAGTAGGAAATGTGATGAATTCATCAAGGTGCTCCAACATGGCTGCTAAAACATCACGCAGGACACGGCTGAACATTGTCTGTGACATGCCACCAACATCAGCTATGGTGAATTGAAACGTACCTGTGGCAAAAAAATGTAGGGCTGCCATCACCTTTATCTTTGGGGTCAGCGCAGTAGGATACCTGTGTCGCGGTTGGAGGTGTGGTGCCAGCCTGTCGGTCAAGTCCTCAATCAACTGTTGAGTGAATCTGTAACGTCGGATGCAGGCACGTTCCCCATGGCACCCAAGTCTGGCATTGGTCTTGGGACAGGCGGTGCCCTGCAAGACATTGTTTGTAAGAATGAAGATTGAGAGTCTGCCATTATCAATGTCAATGAACATAGCACATGCTACACTGCTAATACACATCAGGTAACTATGGAGTCGGGTGTGTGCAATACATACAGGACACATATGCCAGTTTGCTGGCACTCCTACAAAAAGCCAGATACACCTGTTGATTGTCAAGTCAACATGACATGCCCTGAAATGATTTGGAGGCCAGTCTGAGTGAAGAGCCACAGATATCACCGGAGTGACACACAACCACATAGCTGCATTGGAAGGATGTCATCTCATCCAGACAGCTGACTGAAAGGCACACGCACAGGTCACATGGAATGTCAAATGTACATATCAAACACAGTGCGATGAAGGGGTACACATGACAACACAAAGACACAGCCATTGAGACAACGCACACATGTATGACTGGGAAAATATGATGTCCGATGCACACAGACCCTACAGCCGTGTGAATCCACATGTGGCATGGTGTGCGTAGATGTGTTCTATGCCCATCTCCACACAGACCCCTGTTGGATGCACCAACAGCAGATGCAGTTGACGGGACACTGACATCAAGCTCATGGGAACACATGACACACACCTGACATAGTCCCAAAGGGGCACGCTGATCGTGACAGGTCAGTTGATAGAGTGTCCCTGTCCCTGGCATCAGGAGACAGGTGCGGGTGTTGATGACTGTGCCATCCCACTGCTGCTGTGCATGACACAGTTGGACTACAGACACACATGTGGCAAGTGTCAAGGTGATGTGTGCCACATAGTGCCCCCTCACACATGACATGTGTCCACAGGTCATCACACATCAATTGTGCAACTAGATGAGATGACCTGTGCAATATCACTGGCTAACACACCTAGAGCCTGTACATGAAAGTATGAAATGACTAGTACTTGATGGACATCCTTGTGCGACTCGTAGCCCTCCATTCCTGGCATGTGTACGCCTGTATTACCATTGTAAGCGTGTGAAATGCGTACCCGTACATGTACGCACTAGTAGTACACGTACGTGTACTACTTTTGCGATTCCCTTACGGGTATGCACTAGTAGTACACGTACGTGTACTACTAGTGCGTACCCGTAAGGGGATCGCAATAGTAGTACACGTACGTGTACTACTAGTGCGTACCCGTAAGGGGATCGCACTAGTAGTACACATACGTGTACTACTATTGCGATCCCCTTACGGGTACATACTAGTAATACACGTATGTGTACTACTAGTGCGTACACGTACGTGTACTACTATTGCGATCCCCTTACAGGTACACAATAGTAGTACACGTACGTGTACTACTAGTGCGTACCCGTAAGGGGATCGCACTAGTAGTACACGTACGTGTGCAACCCTGATTTTTCATTGCCAGGTCTGACTTGTGTGTGAGAATTGGTTGTACAGAAAATCAACGTGCAGTGCCCCTGTGATGGTGGCCAGTGCTTAATGTTCGTGTTTTTCAGCCTGTGTCAGTTTTTTACAAACATGTATCGTGCACATACATTTTTTGCACCTGTGTGTGGTTCAGATGCAACGCAATTTTGACTTTGTGTGCTGACATCTGTGTGTACATTCTGGCTTGCCATGAGGGTGTCCCCACAGTACAGCTAGGCTTTTTTCAAACCAATTGCAGGCCCATTAGCTTATGCATTGTCCTGGGTGTGGACATGTGTGCCACTCCAGATGACAGGCAGTAGGTCATATGTGTAGCCAACTGTGTAATCAGGTGATGGATAGCCATGTGACAAATGACATAATTCAAGTTGTTACTCTAAATAAATTGTACCTTGGCACTCACAGCACTTGTCAACAGTTCTTCATGTTTTAAATGTGGTAATTTGATGATTTGTGTTGAGAACAATGATGTGCCTGCATGAAAGATATCTCCCAAGGAAGTGCACACCAAACGGCATTTCCACTTTCATTGAACACACTGGCACCTTTTCAAAGAAGCCACTGTTAGAATTAATTGGTGTTGCAGATTCTCCATATACATGTTCCCAGAGTGGTCTGGAGTTTGTGAGACTTCTTTGTTGTTGGTGATACGAACTAACGAGTGTCAAGACATCAATCAATCAATCAATCAAGAAATTTGTATAGTGCGCTACTCACCCAGAGGGTCTCAAGGTGCTTGGGGGAGGGGGGTCCGCTACTGCTCGAACAGCCAGGTCATTAGTTGCTTCCTGAAGGAGAGGTGGTCTTGGGTCAGACAGAGGTGGATGGGGAGGGAGTTCCAAGTCTTGGCTGCCAGGTAGGAGAAGGATCTTCCTCCCATGGTGGCTCTTCGGATGCGTGGAATGACAGCGAGGGCATGGCTGGTTGATCGTAGCTGGCGAGTGGGAGTGTAGAAGGTCAGGCGGTCGTTGAGGTACCTGGGGCCCAGGTTGTTGAGGGCCTTGTGTGCGTGGGTGAGGAGTCGGAACGTGATTCTCTTGCTGACGGGGAGCCAGTGCAGGTCTCTCAGGTGTCCGGAGATGTGGCTGTGTCGGGGGATGTCCAGCATGAGTCGTGCGGAGGCGTTCTGGATGCGTTGGAGTCTTTTCTGTAGTTTGGCTGTGGTTCCGGTGTAGAGGGTGTTTCCATAGTCCAGTCAGCTGGTGACGAGGGCCTGGGTGACTGTCTTCCTGGTTTCGGTGGGGATCCATCGGAAGATGTTTCGGAGCATGCGTAGGATGTTGAAACATCAAGACCTCCGTGGGCACATGTATATGTACTTTCTGCAACACCATTTATTTCTAACTGTGGATTCTTAGAAAAGGTGTCAGCTTCTTCAATGACAGGGTAAATGTACTTTTGTGTGCACTCCCTTGTGCGACATATTTCATCCAGGCACATGAGTGTTCTTTTCACGAGATGGCGAATTTCCACATTCAAAACATGTCGATTGTGTAAAGTATTGTGAGTCCCAAGGTAACAACATTTTTATGTTTTGTGTTCCAAAGTACTTACAGGTCTCTGAGTGTGGTGACACCTTGAGTATTGAGGTGTGTTAGTTTGCCTTGGGTGCACCACTACTTTTTCTTTCAGGGTAAACAAGAGGTGGCATGACTTCATTGTATTGCTGTGCTCACCGGTTCACAGACACTAGCTTCTCAGTGTATTTCTCATTCAAGTTGTGGCCTGGTGTGTTATTTTTTTCATGGTGTCCAAGTGGCATAGTGGGTCTACCAACAGGGCAGTACAGGGCATACATATGTGCGGATTAATGTAGCTGTTACTCATGATGCATTGCCGGATATGCACTGTGACCAATTGTTTTGTGCTCATGTGTCAGATGTATACAGGTGACTGATGCATTTTGGTTTCTTATCCTTGCCCACAGCATCATCAACCGAAACCGAGGGAGACACCTGCATGGACCTGGAGGAGGGACCCAGCGCCAGTGCCACCAGTGCTGTGGAGTCAGCAGGAGCCAGTGGCACGGAGGGCGAGGGGAGTCAGTTGGAAGACCTGTCTGGAGGCGAGAGTAGCTACAACGCCGACGGGTCCGAGGCTGAACTCCCTGAGGAGGCGGAGGCTACAACACCAACTGGCAGCATCCCCACATCTGTCCCCGCCTCCTCCATTCCCATCTCAGCCCTCCCAGCTGCTCCCATCCCTCCTGTCCGTGCAGCGTCCCACCATGTCTCCTTCGGGCCAGGCACCGCACCCCCTGCCCCTGTCACCCCTGCTGCCCTCAGTGAAGAGTCTGTGGACATACTGCGGGAGTTGCAGGTTGGGCAGGCATCGATGCTGAATGTCCTCCATGACCACACTAGACTGCTCACACAGGTGGTGTCGTTCATGGGGGGCATGTCAGCATTGATGTCTGACCAACGCAGGATTCTGCAGTCCATGGACTCTTCACTGGTGGCAGCAGTTACTGTCCTGCAGCGCTCCGTCCCCCCCTACCCCGCACTCATCCACACTGCCCTCTCCCATGCCTGCCCAACACACACCCAGACAGTCACGGGCACGCACCCCAACAGACACATCCAGCACACCCACAAGTAAGGCACAGCGCACACATCCTGGCACGCACACTCAGGGGGATGTAGGCACACCCACAGGGTCTGGGGGAAGACAACAGACACGCAGCCACAGTCATAGTCCACAGTCCTCACAACCCAGTTCCTCCAAAACCACTCCCCTTAGCTCCCCTGCCAAACTGTCACCCAAGGACATCTACATGGCTGATCTGGCCCTCATCCCCCACTGTGACACCACCCCACAAGCGGGTGAGGAAGTCCCAGGGCAGGGGAGTTGAGTCCTCCCATGTCCACCCCCTCCCCAAAGAGCGCTGCACCCCATCCCTCGGCCACCACACCCTCTGTTGGCCCTGGGGTATCTTCAGGTGCAGGGGTTAGGATGGAGGCCCTAGCAACAGTGTGCAGCGCCGTGCTCAACTCCACCTTTGGTGCTGCCCCACCCCCTGTGGTGGAGATGTCCAGCCCTGCACCCACGACACCTACCCAACCCCCTCCTGTCCCTGCAGTGCCTGGTACTGCCACAGATGATGCCCCCCCCCGGTCGACAAACCTTGAGGTTCGTTTGTGCAGGCAAGGTAGAGGTGGACGCGGTCCCCTACGTCCACCCTTGAACTCGAGAAATGGACTGGCCATTGGCCTTTGTACATAGTCTTATTAATTTATTATTTTTCTGTGCTGAATAAGGCCTTTTTACTTTCAACACTATTGCATTTCAGGTACTTGATGTTGGTGATGAGGCTCATGAAGTTGGTGTTCTGATAATGAGTTAGGGTTATGAGATATATTTTTGTATGATGGTCATGAGGTGGACCATGGTATCTGTGTGCCATCACAATGTCTGTGCAAATACTCATTGGTAGTGTGTGTTCATTCCCTTTGGAGACATTGTCCTAAGGAGTGTTCCTTCCTCTGTGGCACCTGACATCGTCCCTGCAAACAGTTGCACAATTGTTGTGCTGACCTGTGTCAACATTTCCTTTGTTGGTGACGGATCCCCTCAACAATGGCCATGCCTGCTCACCGATGTCTCCTGCTGAATCATCTGTGCCATCCTTGCTAGTCACTGTACTTGTGTTTTGTGTATGTAGGAATGGCATAAGGGACCAATTGCCCCTTTTCAGCACTATGCATGTGTGTAATCACGGCCTACCACACAAATGGTACGTGTTATGCAGGGTATTTGGGCACCTGACTCACAATTGTGGGCATTGTATCTAGTGGCATTGAACCCTATTCCTTCCATGAGAGACAATATCTTGGTGGCTGGACCAGCACCTGGACATTTCTATCAGTCCTGGGATGTTCGTGACAGTGTGTGTTCCCTTTGGCTATCTTAGTTTTGTATGCAGTTACATGACAATACAGTCTGTTGGCATGAAATCAGGGTGTGTATTGTGCTGCATCTGCCATGGGTGGGTATGCATGTGTTATATGTCCTCAAACCCACATGCAGTGTGTGAAAGACATCCATCCTCCTGGGAGTGGGACATTGCTGGGAGTCCTCTGCACCCACCCCTCATATGTCTGTCCACTGCTGGTAGTAATATGCACCCACCCTCATATGTCTGTCCACTGCTGGTAGTGATATGCACCCACCCCTCATATGTTTGGACACTGCTGGCAGTGATATGCACCCACCCCTCATATGTCTGGACACTGCTGGGAGTCATATGCACCCACCCCTCATATGTCAGTCCACTGCTGGTAGTGATATGCACCCACCCCCATATGTCTGGACACTGCTGGTAGTGATGTGCACCCACCCCCATATGTCTGTCCATTGCTGGTAGTGATATGCACCCACCCCTCATATGTCTGGACACTGCTGGGAGTCATATGCACCCACCCTTCATATGTCTGTCCACTGCTGGCAGTGATATGCACCCACCCCTCATATGTCTGGACACTGCTGGGAGTCATATGCACCCACCCCTCATATGTCTGTCCACTGCTGGTAGTGATATGCACCCACCCCCATATGTCTGGACACTGCTGGTAGTGATGTGCACCCACCCCCATATGTCTGTCCACTGCTGGTAGTGATATGCACCCACCCCTCATATGTCTGGACACTGCTGGGAGTCATATGCACCCACCCTTCATGTCTGTCCACTGCTGGCAGTGATATGCACCCACCCCCATATGTCTGTCCACTGCTGGTAGTGATATGCACCCACCCCCATATGTCTGGACACTTCTGGGAGTCATATGCACCCCCCTCATATGTCTGGAGCTGGACACTGCTGGCCTGGACCTACACACACACCAATATGATGTTAACATGCTGGGCCAGTCCTCTAAGCTCACATTCATGGTGTGTGTACGCCTCGTATCCCAAATGTACTGATGCCATAGGGGTACGTGTGGTACGCACCGTACCCACGCATTCATGCGTGAGTACGGTCCGTACCTGCGTTGTCATGGTGCCGTAGGGGTACGTGTGGTACGCACCGTACCCACGCATTCATGCGTGGGTACGGTCCGTACCACTGTTGTAATGGTGCCGTAGGGGTACGTGTGGTACGCACTGTGTGGGTACGGTCCATACCACTGTTGTAATGGTGTCCTAACTGTTGTAATGGTGTCCTAGGGGTACGTGTGGTATGCACCGTACCCACGCATGAATGCGTGAGTATGGTCCATACCACTGTTGTAATGGTGCTGTAGGGGTACGTGTGGTATGCACCGTACCCACGCATTCATGCGTGGGTACAGTCCGTACCTGAGTTGTCATGGTGCCGTAGGGGTACGTGTGGTACGCACCGTACACACGCATTCATGCATGGGTACGGTCCGTACCACTGTTGTAATGGTGCCGTAGGGGTACGTGTGGTATGCACAGTACCCACGCACTCATGCATGGGTACGGTCCGTACCACTGTTGTAATGGTGCCGTAGGGGTACGTGTGGTACGCACCGTACCCACGCATTCATGCGTGGGTACGGTCCGTACCTGAGTTGTCATGGTGCCGTAGGGTTACGTGTGGTATGCACCGTACACATCCACTTCCATTGTTGCGGTACACAGGGGTTGCTGGACAAGCCCCCCCAAGTGACCAGAGCCTGGTGGTAATGTATGGCCTACATATTATAAGTTTGGGTTTGTGTATGGGGTATGTTTCCTGCCCCTCACCCCCACCCTGGCCCCTGGGTGTTGTTCTCACCTTCTGCGGCGTATGCGTCGGGTGTGGTGCACCAGGTCGTAGGCCAAGAGGACCGGGATGACACGTACGATGGGGTTCATGGCATGTACGTCGCGTACCGGTGCTCCGTTGCGTAGTGGTTCGCGTCGAACTCTGCTTTTCCGGCTGTGTTTAACTCCCGTAAAAAAAAGAGCAGTACAGAGTGACGTAGGGACGAATCGTACTTGCTGGGCCGGAAACCGCTGCCTGAATACGTCCGGACGTCGCGTACAAGCTGTTCCGGATAAGAATCGTAGGTATTTCTTCCACGTACGGTCTTTTGTACGATTCGTACGGAAATAGGCTTTCTGTACGAATCGTACTTCCTAGGTTGTAGGGACAGTTTACCGGGTGCGAGTCGTACGGAGAAAACACTCCGTAAGACGATTCGTAGGGCCTTTTTACAGGATCGGAATCGGCCCCTTTATCTCTCACCAATCACCACTAGACTGTCTAACCTGAACATCACTTTTTGGTTTGGATTCTGTCCCCACTTTCACATTACCTTTTTCTTTACCATGTACCATTCCTACCTCAGCAACCAGAGTTTCCTTTTTGTCACCACCTGAACTATCAATTTCTTTCAGCCATACTGCTGTGTGCTCCATTCCTTTAGCAATTTTGATAGTTTCATCCAAATTAGGATCTTTCATTAACAACCTTTCTTTAATTCTTTTGTTATTTGTGCATCTAACTATTTGATCCCTAATTAAGGAATCAGTCAACTGCTCAAATTGACATGATTGAGACAGCCCTCTTAAGGTAGCGACATAAGACGCTATATCTTCATCTTGCTTTTGTACCCTAGAGCAAAATTTATGTCGCACTAATACTAAATTTGTTTTAGGAGTGAACTGGATCTCAAGCATTTGCATAGACATATCGTACACATTGTTTGGTTGTCCATCACCCATGCCTAAAGGCACTTCAGGCAGGTCTTCATATATCCTTCTCCCTTCAATTCCAAGATGGTGAAGTAGTATTGCTTGTCGCCTAAGTAGTCCATAACGATCACCACCAATAGCTAATAAATAAGTCACGAAGAGTTTCTTCCACTGTTTTCCAGGGTACAGGAGGTTCACCAGGCGATGACAGAAAAGGTGGAGGTGAGGACATAGACTAATCACCCAAGTAACAAAACAAATTAAAATATATACTTAAAATAACAATCCAATATAATAAACTAACATAAAAATTTAAAACAATAAAATTACTTCCAATATTTCTTATTTCATATCTTATGTTCACCCTTTTTCTTTTTTTTCTCTTTTTTTTTTTTTAGGGCTTCTTTCCTTTAACTTTCCAGCTTTCTGAAAGGTCGATTTTTTTTTTTTTTTAAACTTTCCAGCTTCTTGAAAGGACTTTCCTCTAATTTTCCAGCTTCTTGAAAGGTCCTTCCCTCTAATTGTCCAGCTTTAAGGATCTTTCCTCTAATATCACTACTTCCTTTGTTAGCGATGAAATGAGACGATGACTAAAAGAGCTGCCGATTGTTGAAGGTATGAGAAAGCACCGATATAATTTATGCTTATGAAATCTTCTTACACACCTCGCGCTTCAGAAACGTGCATTTGATTCCCCACACGCCTCGCTCTTTCAATGCCTCGTGCTTTAACAAGGAGTCAATGTGTATTGGGACATAGACTATGCGTTAAAGTCGCACCTCAGTTCAGTGAGTTAGCACTGGATTATATACATTATGCTTTTTGACACCATCTCCACGCGCACTACATGATCTTTTTGACACCATCCAAACGCGTAGTGCACGTGCTTCCCACTGTACGCGCTTACATTTTTGTTGTGATATCCTGTGAGGTGATGTGAGATCCTGTTGACATACACGGTTAGCGCAGGTTTGTGACACTTCCGCTCAATTTAAACGGTGGAACAGCACTGATTAACTTGTACTGCACGCGTACTGCATGCGCTGAGCTATACGCGTGTATAGCGCTTATTGAACTCGTACTGCATGCTCATTGCATGCACTTCCCTACACGCGCACTTCAACGCGCTGTGATCATTTAAGACTTCGAGGAGGCTCGCGCTAAGTTGCGGTGACAGTACAGTTAACAACAAATAGTAGGAATTTAAGAATTAAAAATGTAGAGATGGATGTCGCATTGATTGTGGATAATCTTTATCAGTTCCACTTGCCTGATTTACCGTCCTTATGTTTTCCAAGGGTGGAGATGCTGATGTCTGTCCCTTGCACAGCACACTTTCTTCTTGTCCTCTGTCTTGTCTTTTTCTTGAGTTGTCTTCTTCTTTAACTTCATCCCACCCTCGTCGCCAATGTAAAGATTCAGGAACACTTGATCTTGAAGTTCAGGATTAGTTTATTAATTACAGATTAAATCAAACAAGCTTCTCCAGCTCAGCACAGCTCACCAGCTGTTGCTCTTCAAACTCCAGGTTCCATCCTATGTCATCAATGACCACATACATTCTAAAGTAAACATCAGATCCTTACATGAAGGATATCAAAGTGGAGAAAAATGATGCAAGTGTCACACAATAAAATGGTGTACAGTGGAAAATAGGATTAATTGGCAAACACTAAAAACCACCGCCACCCCATCCAGATATTACAATGTCTAATTCACAAACTCATATTTTCAGAATTGAAACATTTTGAATTTGTTTGGATCTTATTAAATGTTTTCCTCTAACTCCGCCTCCTAACCACACACTCTGGCCTCACCCCCACACCAGCAGCCTAATTTGATGAGTACCTACACTTTTTTCCAAGCACTGGCAGTAATGTACTCTCCCTCCACCCACCCGATCACGTGGCCCACGCACAAGCACGTGGCTATGAGTTAGTGAATGAATGAATAATGAATGAAGAACATGGCAGACCAACGCTACAAACATTGTCTCCCGCCCACATTAAAACAAGCGTGGCCCGCGGCACTCCGAAATCAAGCAGTCAAAAAACTACACCTATTGGCTGTGCCAATGCTTGTTTTCAGTTTGCCATGCAGTGCTCTTCGGGGTTTGGAGTGCCATCCAGTGCATGCAGTGGATTCCCGATGCCAATAGTTTCTAAAAATCGTTTTCCAAGTAAGAAGACCCTCATTACAACTTTAACAGCCATGCTTTTTCCCAGACCCGATACTTGAGTAGCTATTTACTTCACAGATTAGTAGCCCATTTACTGTAGCATGGCTTTATCTGTTGTAGATATTTGTATAGTGTAAAAGTCTATGGGCTATGATTTTAATATCAAAGGTAAACAACACGAACGCATAATTACTAGCAACACGCAGATATCTTATTCTAATTCAGTGTCTAGAGATTAAAAGCAAGGAAAGTGAAAAAGAGCCAAATTGAAAACTATTAACCTGTCTTAACGCGGCGTGAGTTGTGCTATTAACAGCCCGCGTACAACAAGTTGATCTTAAGCAGGGCCAAATCTGTCAGTGAGCGAGTTGGTACAAATGTTAAAAATAGTGTTGCATTGGTAACCATCGCCAACGAGAGAGAGAGTTTCACAGGCTGTTATGCGCGAGATGAGGCAGACATTCCAGTGTGTTTGATTGACTGCGATCGCGGAGCTTGGAACTGTCCCAAAAGCTCAGAGCAATGAACGCTCTGTTTGTGGAGTCCAGGCTGCTAGCAGCCCCGTCCTGAATAATGAAAAGGCATCCAGGTGGCAGGTGTGCCTTACAACTAGTCCCTGCTGGCGAGCAGGCGGTAATCAGGTGCACGGTACATACGAGCTGTTTTCACCCATCCGTACATTGTCAGTGTTAGTCATGGGTAGAGGTGTTGTACGACCTGACCCTTTCCCAATTTTGTTTTCTGCCTTTTACGTGCGTTACACTAATTGTGGCCTCCAACTTCCCCATGGCCTCCACATTCTCTACGTGCACTGTATGTGTTCCGCACAACGTGCACGCAGGGGGAGCGCTTTGCCTGGGTTTAGAGACCGCTTAGCTGGCCGGACAGTTGCCTTTAAGTAAGTTACGTATTTTCAAAGGGATGCACGCACCTCACGCTAATTTTGGCTATACCAGTAAAACCAAAACCAGCCCGTCCAGAAGGTGCCGGTGCCCAAGACAGCCAGGGGTCATGCTATGTCTGTACCCGCATGTGTTGCGTAGTTCATTATGTATACCCTGCACGAAATTCTGTATTTTCATTTTTCATCCCCAATTAGAAGTGAGGAAGTGAAACATGCATTTCAAAGTGAATTCTTTTAGGGCTCCTACTCTGACTGGCAACGTCAAGGAAGTGAAACATGCATTTCAAAGTGAATTCTTTTAGGGCTACTCCTCTGACGTGCAACGTCACGCCAAACAAAGATGGCGTTGGCCTGTCCACGTGGGCCGTCCTGAAAGTGGACAAGGCCGTCGCCAAGAAGCCTGATTTCCAATCACGCGCCACCATTTGCCATAAACGATGACGCGAGTAATGGGAAACAGGGGCGGGCTTCAAGTCCCTTCTGAATCCGTATTGATTGCTAATCCCTTCAGAATCCCTGTTTAAAGCTAAAGTTAAAGTATGCACCCAGTTCAACGCATGTTGCAGAACCTGTCCCAGAGAATGTCAACCTTCAGGTGCATCAGTATTGGCATGGAAAGCTATGTCAGTGGCCAGAGGTGGCAAATTGTGTACTGGCTGTTTTGGCGTTGCCAATCTCAAGTGCCAATGTCGAGAGGGCCTTTTCACAAATAAAAGTTTACATGGGAAGTAAAGAGAGAGCACGAATGACCAAAGACTCACTGAAGAAATATTGTATGGTGTACTACAATAAGTTGCACTTGTAAAAATGTATTTGGACCCCATATACACTGTACGTACACTGTCCATATACCATGCATCAATGAAGAGAGAAAGCAATATTAAAAGCAAAACACTGTTTCAGTTGTTTTTTTATGGCGCGAAAATGAGTAACAGACCAATATGTCAATAACATGACAACTATGTTATCCAACCGAAACCACTATGCCCCCATCAGTATTGATCCCACCAAAAGAGTATCTAAATTGATAAAGGATTTGACTAAAAAAGCCCTGGACAATGGGGATATTTGTGAACAAGAATGGATGTTTCTGAATGTGGCCAAACCAAAGATGGCCTCGATATATGGTATCCCCAAGATCCATAAAAGTGTCACAAATCCGCCATATAGGCCCATTGTAACCACCATTGGGTCAGCCACGGAGGCTCTATCCAAATATGTTGATGCCACATTACGTCCTCATGTCCCTAGAATAAGATCTTACATTAGGGACACATCTGATATTATCAATAAAATTGAACAAATCAATTTCAATCAGACGGCACAACTTTTGGTAACGATGGACATAGAGGCCCTCTATAGCAATATTCCACAAGCAGCAGCACTGGAAGCCGTGAGATGGTTCATTGAGACCTATGAAATTGTTTGCCCGGATAAATTCATACTGGAATGCCTTGAAATCATACTCCAAGAAAACACCTTTGAATTTAATGGATCTCTATATCAACAAACCCAAGGAGTAAGCATGGGGGCTTCGTGTGCCCCAACGGTAGCAAACATCTTCATGGCGCATTACGAACATAAATTTATCTACAACGATGTGGCACCATTCAGTGAATCTATCACTAGTTGGTCTAGATTCATAGACGATGTCTTTTACATTTGGAATGGGGCAGAAGATGATTTAGTGGAATTTGTCTCTTGGTTAAACCTTTGCGACACGAACATCCGCTTTGTAGCTGTCAGCAACAAAAATAATGTCGAATTTCTCGACGTGACTATTAAAGCTAATGGGCAGCAATTGTGGGTGGATCTGTTCACTAAACCAACGGCAAGAAACACACTCTTGCATTTTTCTAGTTACCATCCTAGAACACAAAAAACAACTATCCCGTTTGGATAATTCCTCCGTCTTCGGAGGAATTGTACCAATCTTGTGGATTTTGACAAACAGTCAGAGATCATGAAGGCTAAATTTTTAGCTAGAGGCTATCCAAAAAGATTGATACGCGACTCCTTTAAACCAGCACGTTAATATGATCGCCAATGTTTGTTAAATAAGAAGACACCTAAAGAACAAAACTGCTTGGTAATGGTAATGAGGCACTCGACTATGAATGAGTCTGTGCGGCAGATTGTCAATTCGAATTGGCACATTCTCAATGCAACAAGAAACAAATTAAATCCCTTACCAAAACCTATGTTTGCTTATCGGAAAAATAAAAACCTTAAGGATCTAATAACAAGGTCCCGGATGCCAAAGTGTACATCTA
Source organism: Triturus cristatus (assembly GCF_964204655.1). Classification (NCBI taxonomy): domain Eukaryota; kingdom Metazoa; phylum Chordata; class Amphibia; order Caudata; family Salamandridae; genus Triturus; species Triturus cristatus. Next base: position 882,969,576 of record NC_140579.1, read on the forward strand.
CCTCCATACAAACTACTATTGGAGGGCTGCTGGTCATCAAAGGAAACTACAGGTGCATGTCATGCATTGCTTGCAACTCGGCATTAGAGGTAAAGCAATACTCCATCAACGGAGTTACAATAGAATTGCAGAGTCTAACGAATTGTAAAACTGCCAATGTAATCTATGCAGTTCTATGTCCCTGCAATAAGACCTATGTGGGTGAAACATCTAGATCTATGGCGACCCGCCTAACTGAACATAGATCAGCAATCAGGACGAAAAAATTACAAGCACCACTGGTACAGCACTTCATTGATTTTAATCATACCATTGAGGACATTCGATGGTTAATCTTGGAAAAAGTCAATATCAGTGGACCTCAAGGAATGGAGATCCATAAGAGAAGGGAAGTATATTGGATATTCTCTCTGGACACATACAAAAGGGGTTTAAACAACGAGATTCCTTGGAGTCAAGCGATTCGTTACAACACCTGACGAGTCCTTGGTGGGTCATGAGGGTTGCTTTGAATTAAAATAAATTGGCATGACAGGATGCTTTTTACCGTATTTGAGGAGAGGAGTATTGAGGCACTATAGGCTTTTTTTGTTCACGTTGTCCATATAATTTAATTGCAATCAAATGCGGAATAGGGGAGCGCTTATATGTCTGCAGCATGTGGTTGGGCATTGACCCCACTTCTACATCTTTTGGCAGTGCTGGCGATTTGCATGGCTGCACTAACGCGTATATACGCCTTTAATTTGTAAATGGACATTGAGTGTTTAAGACAGGCCATTGGCCAAAGCAAATAACTATTTGACCAATAACAGAACGGTTTAGGCCATATATTAAACTCGTCGACTAACGGCATTGGCTTCACATCGACGCGGCGTTCTGAAACCAGACGAAATGAAAATGACGATAACATGGTGAGTGCGGCCGGGATCTGTTCCTAAGTGAATATAGGAAAACCTCTCTTTTAAATATTACGGTTGTGACAGATAGCTATAATGATGTGTGCTTACTTTTAGATAGCGGCTCTGCACCTTTAACGGAACGACCGGTTTAACCAAACGCTGTTGATTGTGGTGGGATAACCAAACTGCCGTCCGCCTACAATACACTGACATTCTCTAGTAAGTATTTGACAAAAGCAGCAAGTCCAAAGCAATAGTGAGAGATTTCTATGACGAGATGGTAATTTAAAAACATTAGTGTGAATACTCGTTTTTTCTAGATGACAAGGTAGCATAACAACATTGGTTGTACATCGACGCGGCTTTCTAAATCTAGACGAAATGAAAATGACGATGACCTGGTGATTGCGGCCTAAATATATTCCTAAGCGAGCACATTGAACTTCTCTTTTTAAGTTCGCGGTTGTGGCAGGTATTCATAATGATGCGTGCTTAATTTTTAGATGGCATTACTGCATCTTTAAGAGAACGAGCAGTTCAACTAAACGCTGTGATTCTGGTGGGATAACCCAATTACTGTCCGCCCGTAACACACTAACATTTTTTAGTAAGTATTCGATAAAAGCATCAAGTACATGGTAATAGTAAATGGCATTCTCTATGATGAGACGTTAATTCAAAATAGTAGTGTTAATACACGTTTTTTTCTAGATGACGAGGCAGTATAACTCGGAAAGTGAACATTAACTGACACGCCTGTGGTTTGGTGGAAACGATTAACCAACAAACATTAGGCTTACGTGATCATTGGGAAGTAAGTCAGCAAGTGTTGCACTTATTTGATTATTATTTATAGGCCCGAAGTATATAGAAGGTGTCACCATTGAAACATGTGTGCCGTTTTGCCCTTATGGGTTTGAGAATCGGAGTCATGAGCACAGTCGACAGGTCTTTGAAACAACAGGATACTGTTAAATTAGAAGGGATGATTTTTTTTAAACCTATCCCCATTGGAAATCTGCAAACTGATAGACATATAAAAACCATGAGAACAGGGATAATACGCTAATGCGAGTATATATGCAGAGTAATGCGGTTATATATGTAGAGCAAGGGAATATATGATTAATTAACCCGTTGCCTGTCGATAGTTAATTGATTAAAACCAAAATTAAGGTTTCAAGAAACAAAATGATTCTACATCACTGTGAACATTATGTTAGAGAGTTTTTGACCAAATCTATGTATTCAAATTGTAAAAATACAAGATTATCAGGATAAATAGTTGATGGGATATAATTCGGTATCGTGCACGCCATAGTCACCTAGATATTAATTACGGCTTTTCTAGCATTGTTTTGAATAGTCTGAGTCATCGGCCATGCTAAAAGATGTTGTAGACCTGTTAGTGATAATTGGAAATGGATAAGATTGATTACTTGATTTTTTGTAAATAACATGTATATATACAAGATCAGGATGTATATATGTTTGTAAATAAATGTATATAAAGATACTGTTTTTATACTTAAAAATGTACACTTAAATGAGCCGATATGTACAGGCAATTACAGTTTGTGTTTCTCTTATTATAGGAGTTATCAAAAATATGGCCACCTGAGGAAGGCGGAACGCCGAAACGCGCGTAGACCTAAATATTAGCCATAATTTATAATTAATGATTACCCTCTGTTCTTCTTTTTTTGTTTCCTTTCTTTTGTACCTAAAATGTGGAATATAAATGTATTTCTTTTGAATGGGCATGAAATAATACTATGTTGATAAGAATAAGCATTCAGAAAGAAGGGCTATAAAGAAATAAGGAAAATGAAATGACCTTCTATTGCTAAAAAGAATATATAAAAAAAACAAATAAAGAGATTTATTGAAAAGAAAGGTCTTTCATTAGTCATAATTGTTGGATGGGGGTACACATGAGAAATGTTTAATTGTCTGCACATTATCTGGCTTTTTTATAAATTGTTTCCTATATAACTTTGTTAAAAAAAAAAAATGTTTGCTTTAAAACCCTGAGATAGGAAACTAAATTAGGGGTACCCTTGTTATGTTACAATATATGCGAAAATGAGTAACCACTGAAAATCACTGTTTTTTTGAGGTATTGAAATCTCTGGAAAACACTGAAAAAACACCACCAGAATTTACCAAAAATAGAAACTGAAAACAGGAAAGCCTATCTATTGGTTACTGTGGCTTTGCTTGCGGTGCATGGTTTCACTGTCCCCTTGCCACACAATATTGGGTATGTTGTTTGTGTACTCACCAGGCTCTGGTATGCCTGTTAGACCATGGACGCTCTCTGGTGGTAGGATGTCCCGCACCTTCTCCTCCCAGGTCCTGAAGTAGACTGGTTTGGCAGGAGGGCCACCGCCGGTGCACTGACTCAAGGCGTGATCTTTTTCAATGAGTTTCTTGACCCTCCTGCTCACGTCATACCACCTGTTCTGGATATCGTCCTTTGTACGCCTTGCTGGTGCTTGTGCGTTCACCTTGTCCACAATCCTCACCCACATCTTTGTTTTCTGTGACATGGGGGTTCTTTGGACCAATGTACCAAACAAATGTGGCTTCACTCTGATGATCTTGTCTACCAGCACTTCTAACTCACTATCTGTGAACTTTGGATTCGTCTTTGAGGGCATGGTGATGGGTGGTGAGTGATGTGTGTGTGAGGGTGCGAGTGAGGGTGGGTTAGTGTTGGTTTAGCTAGCTGTATGTGTCAGTGCTTTTGGTGAGGTGCTGATGGTGTGTGAGTTGTGTGATGGGTGAGTTGTGAGTGTGTCTGTGGTTGCTGTGTGATGGTGTTTGCTGCTGGCTGTGTCTCCTATTTGCAAAGTATCATGGTAGTGATTGATGTCCATTATATAGGTGGAGTTGTGGGTGTGTCTTTGTCCCAGGTTTTTTTTTTAATATTTATTGGTTTTGTCATTGCTTGTTTGGTCCGTTTTTTGTCTTTTTTCCTTTGTGTTTTCTAGGTATGAAGGAGACGTTCTTCTGACCGAGACGGACACTGATGTTGGCTCGTGCGGGATTCTCCGCCTCGTTCACGCTGCCTATCTTCTGTTTTTTATACGCGTAGTTCGCGGAGATCTCTATTACTTGTGGGCCCGGTTTTCTGTGAGTTTCAGTCATGCGGCTTGGGCTCCGTGCGAGTCGGTCTGGTTTTACACGCATTGCATCGTACTGCGCGGGTCGGACATCGCGGGTACGTGTCGGTCGGGTTCATTCCGGGTTTGTGTCGGTCTGTGAAACTCGCGTTGGTTTTCCGGCCGGATCACTATTTTCCCTACGGCTCGGTCGTACGGCTTGTATTCCGTATGTGTCGGTTGTAATTCACACGCGTTGCATCGTACTGCACGGGTCGTACGGCGCCGGTCCATGTCGGTCGTTCTCCGGTCCGGGTCCGTGCCGGTCGGTACGTTTTGCGTGCGGAATTGGAACCGGCCCCAGAGCGTATCAAACGCCAGCACGTCTCCAGCGATTTTATCCGTCCACACAATTTCTTTGCCCCAGATGTCAAACACCGGACGCGGATTTTCACCATATGTTCTGGGCCTGCCCTACAATAGGACAATATTGGCACACTATTCACAAGACTCTCAGGGAACCCACGGGTCTTCCTAACATGAACACATGGGAGGCCTGCACACTAGGAATTTTCCGGAGACGGAAACAGCACAAAGTACCAATTTGCTTTGCTGCGCTGGCAACCCTATTGGTAAAAAGAGGCATAGCTATGCACTGGCGAGCTCCTGGGGGACCACCGATAGCAGCCTGGGTGGGAGCGGTGAACAAATGGGCAGCAGTGGAGGACGAAACGCTCAGGAAGGAGGAGGTAAAGGGGATACATACGAATTCCATATCCATGGAGTGGACCCTATTACTACACCAATTCAAACAGCAAACAACGCCAGACAATTCCAACACCCCGTCACAAACTCCAATAACCCCGCAACCACAGGCGTAGATCGACAACACACACAGTAGTTCCCATATAAATGCAAGTGCGCACCGGGGCACGACAATGCAACCACTCACATACTAGATCAACCAGATAGGCGGTAGCGCTGGGCAGGTACCAACCCGTTGACTTTACACGTAAACACAAGAAGAATATGCAGAAGCCTCGAAACCCTGTCTGACTCATACACCTCAGAATTTATGAACACTACCACAGTTAGACTCCCCAGTTAGTAATTAAGCATTATAACCAGTACTTAACACACTGGCAACCAAAGGGAAGGAGATGTATCCTCATGTGAAAGGACATGCAAAGTTGGGTGACACCGTTTATGGCAGCAATTATACTATGTATTAGATAACTATCAACCCAGAGACATGACCGTGGTTCCACAGATCGGAAACACACGAAACAATACCAATTTACATGTACTATCATGCAATGTGTTTCTCTTAACAAAATGTTAATAAAAAAAACTTGGGAAAAAAAAAATCTACTATCTAGTCTATGGCTGGCTAAACAGTAGAGATAAGGTACTATTCTGCCGGCCACTGGGTGAATAGCAGAGATGTTATACCATTTGGCTGGTGGTTGGGTAAATAGACACTTCCTTTTTAAATACTAAAAATAATGTTCAGGTCGTTCTAAGTTTGCTTTAATATCTTCCCTATTGCAATGGCAGGTCTTGGGGGATCCGAGAACTATTGCAGTTTTCTATCTCACTTGGTGGTGTCATTGTATATTTACTTCTAGGCTTATGCCCTGGCCAAGTTTTTGTTTTTGAAAATCAGTTCACCCTAAAAGAGTGGTGGGTGATGGCCTATCAACAAAGAGTGCTTGGACAAAATTAAATCCAGCAGCTATTCTCAAGCCAGATCTGGACTCCAGGTTGATCTTTGTGAATCTTCCAATCAGTGTCCCGGCGCCGTGTTGTAGCGATTCTTCACAGGGTGCTTCTCTGTCTGGAACAGCCTGCAGGGGTGGTTCAAATACCTCCCTCAATGTAAATTAACTCCTCTAGTCAAGTTGTGCCCTGACGTAGAGCAGTTGCAGCTCAATTGCAGCGTCATTTCTTGCTCAGCAGGCCACTTCAACCTAATGCCAGGTCCCATTGTATCATCCTTAGAATAACAAAAGATTGAGGTAACATCTGCAGGGCTTCAAACTTAAGCCTTGCACCTTGCATGGAGATGTTTTAGACAACTCATTTAGCTAATTTATAAGGATGGTGACTTGGAACCTACAGGTAACTCAAGGATCTCTGCAGAAGCCATTAACCAAATAGTTATCTTAACAAAAGTCCTCTGAGCTTTTTTAAGATGCAAAACAAATAATGGCCAGACATGATACACATCTCTCCAGCAAGTGCATTACCCACTAGAAAATCTACTATCCAAAACAATGAGGGTCAAATATGTGTGCACTGAAGAATATAAAATTAATACATATTTTACTAAACGTATATATTCCACTCCACCTCCAGTGGCCCACCGTAAGAAACCACTCAAAAACAAACAATGTATCAATGAATGGAAGGAGTGGGTAGGTAATCCGTCAACAATAAATTATTGTAGTCCAAAGAAATTATTTTCTGTAGTCCAAGAAGTTTCTTCCAAATAGATTCTTTTATTCTTTCAAATTATTTTCAAGTTGGTGCTCCAACACATTCTTAGAAGTCCAAACACAATCTTAGTTATACATAAACACAGCCTATGACAATCTTTAATCTGAATAATTTACCCAAAAAAACATAATCACACAATATTAAAAGCATAACATCATAATTTGTCATGCTACGAGGAAGCCATTGCTAGAATAGAAGGTATGAGGTTACAATTGAATATTTGGTTCTAACATGTTGATACTCTGTCTAATTAGGCCCGATCCGTCCGAATCGTAGCTGAAAAATTAGTACGAGACGGACCCGGTTACTTCTCCGTACAAATCGTAAAAATGTTGTCCGACCGTACTAGTACGATCCGGACCGGCGTTACAATTTACGATTCGTACGGAAAACGTCACGTACACGGGGAATGACTTTGCCCGCTATGAAGCGAAGTTTGTACGCACCGTACCCCCAGCGCTAATGTACGGTGCGTACCCCCAGCGTGTATGTATGGTGTGTACCCTCAGCGCGTATGTACGCACCGTACCCCTATTGCGAATGTACGGTGCGTACCCCCAACATCGTGTATGTATGGCGGATGTTGCGGGTACGCGATGTTGCGGGTTACGCACCGTACATACGCGATGGAGGTCTATGCACCCGCACCGTACAGAAGCATTGGGGTGTATGCACCGTACATAGCAATGTCCGTGTACGCACCTCACATCCACTACGCATGGGGGTGTGTGGCTGTACGACTCGTACCCCTGTACCGTACTGAACCACGGACACTGTAAAACAGCACAAGGAGGGCCTATTCGACTCGCACAACACCACAAAACACGTCTACACTGCACAAAAAATGAAAAGGACTGACCTGCACACATCCAAACAGGCAAACAGAGGGACAACCTCACAACCACCCCTTATAACACACCCGCCAAAAATTCAAACTGAGCCCCACCCACAAATGGACCAATAAAAAGGGACCACACACACAAACCATGAGCCTTTGCAACAGACTCACTACTGCTACAGAGCACACACAAACCACTGCACCCATCCACCTTAACATATACACCTTCACACACACCCCTTCACACATACCCCCTCTCCACATTCACACACACACCGTCACATTCAGACCCACACACCCACAACCATCCACACCCTCACCCCACACCATGCACACCGACAAGAATCCAAAGTTCACAAGGGAGGAGCTGGACATCCTTGTCAACGAAGTCATCAGAGTCGAGCCACAGCTGTTTGGAACATTGGTCAGACAGACCAGCATAGCTGAAAAATCACGCCTGTGGCAGAGGATCGTCGAGAGGGTGAATGCTGTTGCACCCATCAGAAGGACCAGGAATGAATGCCAAGCCAGGTGGTACGATCTGCGGAGGGCGGTCAAGAGAAAAATGAATGAAGAGCACGCCCAGACCAACATCACTGGAGGTGGTGCGCCCCGCAGACCAGTACATTACCATTCCTTGGAAGAGAAGGTGATGGTCATGCTTCCGCCGGTGGGAGTACATGGACTCCAAGGACCTCCAGAGCCTGGTGAGTACACACACAACTTATGTAACATGGGGATAATGGCATCCACACCCCAACTACACCAAATGCACGCAACTACCCCCAAGCCCTCACCCGCCAGAACCACAGTCACAAACAGCGTGAATGCCATTAACATGTGTATGCCCCTTTGAGAAAGCAAGGCCATGCTATGTCCCATGCTACACGAAGCACCAACCTCAGAATGGATGTCCGGTATGCTGGGAGGGTGGGTGCACCAAAACGCATGTTTGAATTCCAAATCAGACACAATTGCCCTCATCCCATATGGCCCAGCTACATACCCATGCACCATGCGCAATGCCCAGGGATTGGGAATGTGCTGACAAGATAGCTCACACTTGACCCTGGTGTAGGCAGCACAAGGCCCTCCTGTGACCAGTGCAAACACAAACACCAACACAACAAGGTCAGATATCTAGGACAGAAACTCACACTCACTGTCATGGCAGCATGCTCCATGGGGGGACAGCTACATCACCTGGGAGCCCCAGTGCCAAATCACACTACACCCACCAGCAGGCCCTGTTACACACACCCCTTACTAAGCAGACACCACCAGGACAGGCAATGGATTTACCCACTGCCACAATGGACATGTAACACAACAAGACCAATACATAGCCGAAGAATCACCCAAGCCACAAATGGACATGTCAAAGACTCAGGAGAACATATCAATCTGTCCCCCGCAACATACCCATACACAAGTGAACATTGAGGAGAATGCTAGGCACATACAACTACCTGGAGGAACAGTGCCAACTTGAATGTGTATGAAACATGCATGTTGCATGAAACAGCATTAACATTGTCTGTCTCTCACACACAGGGCAACGTGATGAACCTCCCCCCAACAATGGGGGTGAAGAATCACAGTCACAGGCTCGGGAGGAACCTGATCCCACCTGCAGCGACGCCTCTCAACACTCCGCGGATGACCACGACCGACCTGGACCCTCTGGTGTCCAAGCCCCTGCAACACCTGGTTCAGGAACATCTGTGCCAACCACCACCCCCATTCCTGCCACATCACAGGAGACACCCAGGAGCCCTGCCCGCAGTGAACAGAGCCAGTATGACCAGGAGGGACAAGGTGCGGCGGGCACCCAGGAGGAGGCAGACAACACCGCCACTGCCATCCCTCAGGGGTCCCGACGACCCGATGTGCCCACAACGGCAGGTCAGGCTCGTGGGGGCAGGGGTGGCGGGAGTGGAGGCAGGCGGAGGCGAGAACCTGACCAGCCAGCTGAAGGGACCGGTATGTCACACATCCGCAACATCATGGAGGCATACCGGCATGACACCAGGGAGATCAGCCAGGTAGTGGTGACCCTCACAGAGATCAAAAACCAGCAGGCCGAGCAACACGCCAGTCAACAACAACACCAAGGACGGATGGAGGCAAGACTGGCTGAGCTCCTGGTGGTGCAAAGGAACATTAGCCATTCACTCCGTCCGATCGCCGACAACATGGGCAACCCTCCCTATGACACCAGGCGCAGACCAGCACCAGCCACAGGGAGGGAGGAGGAGGAGGATTCATCCGACGGAGCATCCCAAACATCGTCAAGGCCTGCATCGGAGGGTCCCCGGAGGAAGGTTGGTCGTCCACGGAAAAGACCGTGAGAGGCAGCGGGCCATCCACATCTCCCAGGTCACCTGGCCTATCACCTGGCCTTCATGTGCAACAGTATCACCTCATTGATTGACATCATCTGCCACATGGACTTGCTGGTCACAGTCTGACCAAGGATGCCAAACACTGTGGGCTGGACTCTGATGACTTCAAATGCAAAGGATCCCATCTCCCCCTGTGAACTTTGGATTCTATGGTCCCTGCATTTCCCCATTTTCTGTGCACAAATCACGCCCCAGAGCTAGAAATTAATAAATTTATAATTGAATTTCAAGTTGCAGTCATTTAGCATGAGACCACAACATACGTGGGGGGATATGTCAAAGTATGCCTGAGTGTGGAACTAACTCCAGCCATCCATACACTTGGATCTGAGTCCGGTCGAGGACACACATGTCTCACAATCTATCACAAAATACAGACATGGAGCCCAACACTCACCCGTGATGGCCTCAAGCTGCTGAGAGTGGGGCTTGCTATATTGCTCTGACAGACCAATTTGGAAGAGTTACATGAAGGTGTAGAGGTCATGGGTCATGTTAATGTGCCCGGGAAGGGAGTACCAGGTCTGTTTTGCGAGGTGGGAGAACTATCTCCTGCATGCAGATTTTATGTGGATGTGACGAATGGTGGCCAGGGCAAGGTGGGCTGCATGGAGTAGAGCCAACGGGGTGTTGGATGACACACGTTCAAGGTCGGTTTGGGTCTGGGGTTGTGGACTGCCTCCTGAGTGTGGTTGAGGAGTCTGAAGGTGACCCTGCAGCACACAGTGAGCCATTGTACCTCTCTCAGGTGGACAGTGATGTGGCTGGGGCGGGGGATGTTGCAGATGAGGTGTGCGGATGCACCCTGGGTGTGGATAAGTTCTCCTGCATGTTTGCTGTTGTCCTCTGTAGAGGTCGGTGCTGTATTTGAGCCGGCTGGTGTCCTGGAACAGGGGGACGGTCTGTCTTGCCTTGGAGTGGGTCATCAGCAGCATGTGGAGGGTGTTGCAGCATGAGGTACAGATGTTGGTGAGTTGCATGTTAATTGTGAGCGATGGGTCCATGATGAACACCAGCTTGCCTGCGTGGCCACTGGGTGCTGGTGCGGTGCAAAGACCAGTGGGACGCAAGGAGTTGAAGAACCACAGTTACACCCAGGGTCTGGCCCGGGGAGGGAACTAGAGGCGTTAGGGCAATAGAGAACGGTCAGCCTCCAACCAAAGCTATGAACCACAGAAAGGACCGTCCCTAGTTGTGTCTTAAGAGATGCCCAATTTAGTGGGGGCAAATCACAAAAATTGACGGACTGGCATCACACACCACCAGGTGTCATGCTTCATCATCCTCGCCCTCTAAAAACCGCGTTTGATAGAGGGCGGGCATACACCTGAAGACAGGGATGCACTTCTAAACTAAGTGGGGGTCCAAACAAAAAAAGGAGTGAGTGAATTTAAAAACCATCACAGTATACCTGAACAATTTTTATTCTATGGGGTTACTATGTGGCATTAAAATATATAAGTGGGGTGAGTGGGGACCTTATCATCCCGTCGCCGCTGTGAATCAGTGATTGTTAATAGGGGGTCAACATGTTTCTGCCTGTATTGTCCACTTGGGTATGTGGCATTCGTCAGGACCTTAAATATTGGGCTCCAATCTTACCACTGGGGGCGTAGGCCTATAGCCAGCTGCCACCTGTTTAGAGAAACCTGTAAGAGAGAGGGGGTGAGACAAACATAAAATACTCAAAAATGGTTGTCATTCGGTAGACCTTGATGTGTCACAGTCACGCTCCATACTTACTGCTCTCTCCTAAAGTGAAAAAGGTGAAAAATGTATATGAGTGTCAGGCATCTGTGTTCACTCTGACATTCATGTGAAACAAATATAGACGTCTTACCCTATTGGAAAAACCTATTTGCCCCATGGGAGGGGTAGGGGGGGAAATCCTTGTGGCCACATTCTGGTGGGAGACGATAAAGGATGAAGACAAAAGGGTTAAAAACCAGACTGGTTGGGAAGGTATATCAAAGATACTGAATTAGTTAGCAGAAAAAACCGTCAAGGCGTGCTTGGTCTACTATAGTTTCAACCTGTTGGAAGAAGAAATCAGAACAACAACTTACAGTTCAAGGCGTACTCCCCGCTAGAAAACCTAGTGCTGCATGCGTCCAGCCTCCTCCCCGGTGACAATAAGTGTAGTGCGCAGCAACCTTTTATACTGTTGGGTGGGGTCGTGGCATGCGATATGGTTTTCAGGTGAGCGTGGCGCACAGTGATGATGCTGCATTTCCTGTGTCCTGAGCGAAGCATGCAGAAGGGACTGCACGTTGCCTGTTTGTTGCCTGACCCTCGTTGGGGTGTGTCAGCACATGGCGCTGCTCTATGATACGCCGCTTTCTGTGTCCCGTCATTACCTCAGATGATTGCCTGGGGTGGGGCGGGACCAGCTGTGGTCCAATGAATGCGCCTGCCATAGTTTCTGGAAATACAAAGGAGTGATTTAACGTGTGTAGCCCTGCTCATGAGTATTATTTCATGACGGGAGCAGTTATGAGTATTTACACAGAAGAAAGGAAGAGAAAACAAACCCAGATTGTTTACAGTCAGGGTGACGGTGTGGTTAAACCTACAATTAGTGCACAAGTTGATTTTACAGCTACCGCATGATTGCTGATCAAGATGATTCTAGTTTTAGGGAGTAAGGGAAACTACGTATAGCTCTATTCACATGTATTACTGTGTCTATTGTTTGTGTTTTTGTCTTTATAATGGGTACTGTTAAAGTGTATGTTTTAGTGAGCGCTAAGGGAAGTTACTTCATTTGTAGCCACGGGATATCATCGTTCAATCCGTTTTTCCATGTCCCAAGGCGAAACACCCAACGCTGTTCTCTAACATGTAAGACATGTGAGAGGCAGACATTGCGCTTCTGTACTACTTCCAGTACCGACCATCTTAGATCTTTATCAGAGTGTTCTTTCTCAAGGAAGTGTTTTGTTAATTTGGTGTTATCTTTCTTCCTTCTGATAGTGCTCCGGTGCTCACTAATTCTGATCTTTACACGCCTAGTAGTCATGCCAACATACATGAGTTGGCAAGGGCATTTGAGTAGGTACACTACATTTTCTGTGTTGCAGTTAGAGAAGTTCTTCTGAGTCCATGGCCGCTCAGTACCTATGTCCACTTCTTTTGTGGTGGCCGTGAATTGGCATGATACGCAATCGCCACAGGGGTATTGTCCAGTTGGTCGTTGGTGGCCCCATAGTGTCAGTTGGTTGTCATCTGTAGCGGCTGGTGGTTTTGTATGGACTAGTTCATCCTTGATGTTCCTACTGCGTTTGTACGCAAATAGGGGTTGGGTCCAGACTTTGTCGGTGGTGTTTAATATGCGCCATTTCTTTTGAATAATGTTCTGAATTTTGTTGGACGCTGGGGTAAAGGTGGTGACACACACCATCCGGTTGGCCGGCTCCTTTGGCGTATTTTCTAAAAGAGCTGCCCGGTTGTTGTTTCGAGCTCTTTTTTTGGCATTCTTGACCAATTTTCTGGGGTAATTTCTTGCTCTGAGTTTCATTTCCAGGGTGTCTGCTTGTTCATGAAAGTCTAAAATTTCTGAACAATTTCTGCGGATGCGCAGAAATTGCCCTACCGGGGGGTTTTGTCTTAGGGCTTTGGGATGGAAGCTTTCAAAAAGCAGAAGGCTGTTTTTGTCGGTTGCTTTGTTGTGAACTCTTGTGCGTAGGCCTTCTGAAGATAGGTTGATCTCAAGGTCCAGGAATATTGCTCTTTCTTTGTCGATGGTATGTGTGAATCTCAAATGTGGATCAATGCTGTTTACCCATTCCACAAATGATTGTGCTTCTTCATTGGTACCCCTCCAGACGATCAGAACGTGGTCGATGTACCTCTTCCACATTTTGATTTGATCAAGGTAGGGGTTGGTTTCCTTAAAGATATGGTCCTCCTCAAATTGGTGCACGTAGAGGCATGCCAGACTGGGAGCGAATGTGCTCCCCATTGAAGTACCTTTCATCTGGTGGTATATCACGTCCTTGAATTCAAAAAAGTTCTCACATAGTGCCAGTTCTGCGCATTCCATTATGAAGTGTTGTGGTGTGACATAGTTCCAATCTTGGTTTAGAATTATTTGCTCTACCACTTGTAAAGTGCGCTCCTGTGGTAAACTGGTATATAGCGCTTCAATATCCATGGTGACCAGGGTGTCTTCCATATGATTGATAGGCATGTCACGTAGGAGACAGAGAACATCCTTGGTGTCCCGTAGGTAGGTTCTTGAATTTTGGACAATAGGTCTCAGGAACCAGTCACAGAACTGGGATAGGGGTTCTAATATGGAACCGATCCCTGAGACTATGGGTCTTCCTGGTGGTGGGACCCTGTTTTTATGTATCTTCGGCAGGGTATAGAACCTGGGCATCCTAGGGTTCTCATTAATGAGGAAGTCTGCTTCATGTTGTGTAATCCAGTTGTTGGCGGTGGCTTCTACCACGATGGACTTTATTTTAGTCATTAGGCGTCCAGTAGGGTCCGTCTGATAAACCTCATAGCTGGTTGCATCGGCTAATAGTCTCAGGCACTCTTGATCGTATGCGTTTGTGTCCAGGATCACTGTGGCCCCACCTTTATCCGCTGGTTTAATCGTGATGTCTCTGTTGGTTTTGAGATTTGACATCGCGGATTTTTCTTCCCGGGTTAGGTTTTGGAAGCCTTTTAGATTGTGAAAATCGATCTTTTCAATTTCTGCCAATACTGCCTGTTCAAAAGCTAGAACCTGGCATGGAATGGATTGTATAGGTGGGCAAAAGGTAGATTTATTTCTTAGATCAGTATGTCCATCGTCCTTCGGTTTGTTTATTTCAGAGTCTCCAAAGAAGGCCCTGAGTCTGATTTTCCGAAAAAAATGTGCCATTTCGGTATGTAGGGTAAATGGATCATTTTGGGGAGTGGGTACGAAGCCTAAACCTTTCTGTAGTACTGATTGTTCAGGTCCTGATAGTTGGTAATTACTCAGGTTCACTATGTTCGTGTCTGGGCATCTCTTAAGACACAACTAGGGACGGTCCTTTCTGTGGTTCATACGCAAGGAGTTGACCCAGCCGTAAGTGGACAATCCTCAGATGATGACCTCTGTCCTGTCCAAGTCCTGCCTCAGATGGCTGATGTTCAGCCATTCATCAACGGATCTCATGCCTTCTTGAAGTTTGGATCTGGCAATGGCTGGCTCTTTGGTGAGTTTGAGGAGCAGCTGGGTGTCAATGGCATACCAGATGATGATGAGGTTGTGTGTGCATGTGATGGTGGAGAGGGGGGTCATGGAGACATTGAAGATCGTCACGCTGAGAGAAGAGCCCTGTGGCATGGGCCAGATGACCCCAGTGTACTACATGTTGTAGACTCCCTGGGCCTTGCTGGTGAGCTACTTCCTGATTGAATCCTGGGCCCTCCTCTGGATACCAGTGTTGGAGATGTGTGAGCTGACAGTGTGGTAGCACATGGTGTAGAATGCCGTTGAGAGGTCATGGGTGGTGGCCTCACCATTGTTGAGCAGGGCAAAGTAGTCGTTGGTGGTGGCAATGATGACGGTTGCAGTGGTGTGATTACTGTGTAAAACGGTCTGGTGCCGGTTGGCTGGAGCTGGTTGCATGTAAGAAATTGGTCAGTTGCTTGTTGAGTGTCTTCCTGGTGACATTTGCTTGGTAGGGAAGTAGGGTGATGTACCAGGAGATCCTGCAGTACTGCCGTCCGTTGTTTAAGAAGGGCCTGGGGATCTGCATGCCTCCTGCAGCCATGGAATGTGGCTAACTCAAAGAAGACATTCATGACGCGCAGGACGTGGGCTTCAAGGATGGCGAATGATGTGGTTGAGATGTTGTGTGGGAAGGGGCCTGATGGAGAGCCACAGTGGATGGTGCACATGATCCCAGTTGTGTACTTGCTGCTGACGGGAGTCCATGACCTGAGGGGGGTTTGTCTAGCGGATAATAGTGCTGTCTGCCTCTGTGTGCCAAGGCTGTTGTGTATGGCCATGAGCTTGCAGTGGTACAAAGTTGCAAGGGATGGGATCTGCCTTGCAAGGGTGGGGTGTCTTGGATGGAGATCTGCTGTCACTTCACTCACAATGCTGATGAGCTCCTTGATGTCGTGTGTTTGGGTGTCTCGGCACTATCTGAAGTATCTCCACTTGTCCTTGCTGATGATATGGTGATGGCTGTGTGTGGTGTTTTCCAGGGCTTTAAGGAAAATGATGTCTCTTTGTGTTGCAAGGTTTGCACAAGAGTCCGGCTAGGTCTGTAGGAGTCCAGTAGGTCTGCCTTGTCCCAGGTGCCTTAACTGTTGTTGTGCTTCACAGGAAAGTCCGTCAATGTGGCAAGATTGTTGGATCAGTTGCTGATCCAGTGTGTGAGTTTGCAGGGTGTGGCGGTGGTATTGTTTTGAGTGTCCCACACAGCTTGTCTGTGGCAACTTACATCAAGCATCTTTGAGGGATCGGTAGCGGGGTGTGTGGCACTGTGTTGCTTGTTGGAGACGTGGATTCAAATGTTGATGGACTAATGATGGATGGTGGTGTGTGTCCCCTCCAGCAAGAAGTTACTGGCCCCCAGCCACATGTAGCCTGTGGAGGTGAGGGCCTGCGTGCAGATGTACGTGTTGATGGCTTAGCAGTATTGTGGATGTAGGCCTGCAGATCTGTAGATGAGTGTTACTCCAAGGGTTGCTAGGGAGTTGCTGCGAACCCGGACTTGTGACTCTCAGGGTGTACTTGTGAATAATTAACAATTCAGCCCCCGGGATTGGTGTTGGCGTCCCTGCGGGTGATCTTGGATCCGTCTGAGATGGCAATGAAGACGTCATGTGCTGAGGATGCTTTTGTCCAGGTTACTGTCATGAAGGTGATGTGTGGTGCTGTAGTGTTGAGGAGGTAACAGAGTCCAATGGCGTGCTGGTGGATGGAGCGAGTGTGGAGTAGGAGGCACATAACCTGGTTGTTCTGACAGGGTCTGGTAGGCTGGGCAGCGCTGTGTAGGCAGTTGGAGTAGCACACTCAGCAAGCGAAGGTGTCGTGTGTGTGCTTAGGGGTTGCCTGATGGCAGGAGGATGATTGTCACGAAGACATTGCTTTGAGAGTGGCTGCAGCATGAGCCTGTTGTGTGACGTGGGTCATGCAAAGACTAGAGGGTCGTGCACTGTGCATGTTGCAGGCGCAGACGGTCCTGCCTTTGGCACGGCGCTGGGGCTACATTGGCACAGAAAAGCTGCTGGCTGCATTTCAAATGGGTAGAGGGGGAAGGGCTGAGCATTTTTGAGGCGTGTGGGTTGCAGAATCAGGGCACTCGGAGTGGCGGGGCCGCAGGTGAGGCAGCAGCAGGCAGAAGGGGTTAGAAATCATGGAAAAATCAACACACAAAGACAAGGAGGTCTGCAAGGCACAGTGCAACAGGTGTATGTCAAGGAAGGAGTGTCAGCTCACTCATGGGTCAGTCCCAGAAAGTGTATGATCATTCACCATAAATTACAGCCACTGTGTCAGGCAACAAAATGCGGAGATGTGCAAAGGAGACACACCATCAGCAGGCATTCACGTTCCGTTGTGGGCAGCAACCTGCACAAATACATACACAACCAGGTACTTCATGCACAATAGAGATCATAAGCCATGAAGCACTGCATGCATGTTGCCAAAGTACACATACACTCATATGCGCATGCAAACTGGTAAGAGATCTGCAGTGACCGAGATGAGGCACTCTGGATTGTGCTGAACACCTTTATTCCACAAACACACACAAAGGGATATGCCTCCATATTAACAGACTCACAGGTCAGTTGACAGAACATGTGGGACATACGCTGGACCCCCCCTTCACAACACGGATGATGTCAATCCCAATGAACTGGCACACAAGGTAAGGGGATGAGCAAAAGACATCCTGCTGCACACGGAGAGGCTGCAATTCCCCATAGAGCATGTTGTTGTGATGTCCCCACTATGTCCACCCGTAGCATCTGCAATGTTTCAGAGCCAAGGTTCACACACATTGATGCCTTCATCAGAAGCCATATTTCACTACAGATGACTGTCAAGAAGGCTGACTATCATGTCATGGGAGTGATGCTACATGTCATATGCTCCATGGTGAGAAGACATGTATGCATGGTACTACAACATGCACAAAAGCAGTCACTGCACATTCCCAACCTGTACCACCACCAAAAAGCCACGCTGCAATACTTACCCAAACTGACATTTCCACATGTCCGTGCATGGAACGCTGATTCAGCACACGTTGCAATTCTCACGAGGAAAGCAGGAGGACAACGATGACACGACCAGACAACAGGTGCAAAATACCTGGGAATGACAGACACACGAGAAGTCACCTAAAAAAATTGTCAACGCACACATGGAAGTGTACAAAACATGAACAATGTTGGACACATGTAAATTGACAATCAAGTCTCTCCGCAAAACTGTGTTGCATGAAATCATCACTCGAGTGACAGATCCGAACACACATCCAAGTCACTTTGCATTCAGTCAGCTGGACACACACATTGCAACACATGACAATCAATGCTACAAGCTTGCACACTCATAGCCAGTGACTCACCATTATGAGAAGAAGTTGCGTATGAGCTGACTCCGGATATCATCCCCCTCCTCATCATCACTAGCCTCGTGACCAAGCCCTTGATCCTCCACGGGTGGATGCTCCTGCTCATCTGGATCCAGCATGAGTGGCACTGCCTTCTCAACTGCCATGTTGTGCAGCATGCAGCACACAATGAAGATTTTGCAGACCTTCTCCGGGGCATAAGGGAGGGACCCGCCTGTCTTGTCCAGGCACCGGAATCTGCTCTTCAGGAGTCCAAACGTCCTCTCAATCACTCGCCTGGTCTGCCCGTGTGCATCGTTGTACCGGTGATCTGCAGCTGTTCTTGGGTTGCAGAGAGGTGTCAGCAGCCATGGCATGTTGGGATAGCCAGAGTCCCCTACATGGACACATCATGTAAATAAGTGGCTCAGGAGATGCCGTAAGAGACAAAGATACCGCAACACATAGGACAAAAAGACTATACCCACCAACAAGACATGCTCGTTCGTTGTGCAGCCGCAGCATCATTTGTGGCACCCTGCTACGCCTCATGATGTAGGCATCGTGTGCTGATCCTGGAAGACGTGCACAGACATGGGAAACCTTTGCCTGTGGTGGTACAAAAGCCACATGTGTACCATCAATGGACCCAATTACATGGGGCATCCCACCCAGGGCATAGAAATCCACCTTGACATCCCTCAAACCCTCTGGAGACGGAAATTTGATGAATTCATCACGGTGCTCCAACATGGCTGCTATAACATCACGCAGGACACGGCTGAACATAGTCTGGTACATCCCACCCACATCAGCTATGGTCAATTGAAACGTACCTGTGGCAAAAAAATGTAAGGATGCCATCACCTTCATCTTGGGGGTCAGCGCAGTTGGATACCTGTGTTGCGGTTGGAGGTGTGGTGCCAGCTTGTTTGTCAGGTCCTCAATCAACTGTTGAGTGAATCTGTAACGGCAGATGCAGGCATGTTCCCTCATGGCACCCAAGTCTGGCATTAGTCTTGGGACAGGTGGTGCCCTGCAAAACATAGCTTTGAAGAATGAAGATTGAGAGTCGGCGAACATCAATGTCAATGAACATAGCACATGCTACACTGCTAATACACATCAGGTAACTATGGAGTCGGGTGTGTGCAATACATCCAGGACACAGATGCCAGCTTGCTGGCACTCCTACAAAAAGCCTGATACACCTGTTGATTGTCAAGTCTACATGACATGCCCTGAAATTATTTAGGGGCCAGACTGAGTGAAGAGCCACAGATATGACCGGAGTGACACACAACCACATAGCTGCATTTGAAGGATGTCATCTCATCCAGACAGCTGACTGCAAGGCACACACAAAGGTCACATGGAATGTCAAATGTACATATCAAACACAGTGCGATGAAGGGGTACACGTGACAACACAAAGACACAGCCATTGAGACAACAAACACATGTATGACTGAAAATATATGATGTCCCATGCACACAGACCCTACAGCCTTGGGAATCCACATGTGGCATGGTGTGCATAGATGTGTTACATGCCCATCTCCACACAGACCCCTGTTGGATGCACCAACAGCAGATGCCGTTGACGGGACACTGACATGAAGCTCATGGGAACACATGACACACACCTGACATAGTCCCAAAGGGGCACGTTGATCGTGACAGGTCAGTCGATAAAGTGTCCCTGTCCCTGGCATCAGGAGACAGGTGTGGGTGTTGATGACTGTACCACCCACTGCTGCTATGCATGACACAGTTGGACTACAGACACACATGTGGCAAGTGTCAAGGTGATGTGTGCCACATCGTGCCCCATCACACATGACATGTGTCCACAGTTCAGAACACATCAATTGCGCAAATAGATGAGAGGACCTGTGCAATATCACTGGCTAACACACCTAGGGCCTGCACATGAAAGTATGCAATGACAAGTACTTGATGGACATCCATGTGTGACTCGTAGCCCTCCATTCCTGGCATGTGTACGGCTGTATTACCAATGTAAGCGTGTGAAATGCGTACCCGTACGTGTACGCACTGGTAGTACACGTACGAGTACTACCAGTGCGTACACGTACTTGTACACATATGTGTAGGCACTGGTAGTACACGTGGACCACGCACAAGCACGTGGCTATGAGTTAGTGAATGAATGAATAATGAATGAAGAACATGGCAGACCAACGCTACAAACATTGTCTCCCGCCCACATAAAAACAAGCGTGGCCCGCGGCACTCCGAAATCAAGCAGTCAAAAAACTACACCTATTGTCTGTGCCAATGCTTGTTTTCAGTTTGCCATGCAGTGCTCTTCGGGGTTTGGAGTGCCATCCAGTGCATGCAGTGGATTCCCTTTGCCAATAGTTTCTAAAAATTGTTTTCCAAGTAAGAAGACCCTCATTACAACTTTAACAGCCATGCTTTTTCCCAGACCCGATACTTGAGTAGCTATTTACTTCACAGATTAGTAGCCCATTTACTGTAGCATGGCTTTATCTGTTGTAGATATTTGTATAGTGTAAAAGTCTATGGGCTATGATTTTAATATCAAAGGTAAACAACACAAACGCATAATTACAAGCAACACGCAGATATCTTATTCTAATTCCGTGTCTAGAGATTAAAAGCAAGGAAAGTTAAAAAGAGCCAAATTGAAAACTATTAACCTGTCTTAACGCGGCGTGAGTTGTGCTATTAACAGCCCGGGTAAAACAAGTTGATCTTAAGCAGGGCCAAATCTGTCAGTGAGCGAGTTGGTACAAATGTTAAAAATAGTGTTGCATTGGTAACCATAGCCAACGAGAGAGAGAGTTTCACAGGCTGTTATGCGCGAGATGAGGCAGACATTCCAGTGTGTTTGATTGACTGTGATCACGGAGCTTGGAACTGTCCCAAAAGCTCAGAGCAATGAACGCTCTGTTTGTGGAGTCCAGGCTGGTAGTAGCCCCGTCCTGAATAATGAAAAGGCATCCAGGTGGCAGGTGTGCCTTACAACTAGTCCCTGCTGGCGAGCAGGCGGTAATCAGGTGCACGGTACATACGAGCTGTTTTCACCCATCCGTACATTGTCAGTGTTAGTCATGGGTAGAGGTGTTGTACGACCTGACCCTTTCCCAATTTTGTTTTCTGCCTTTTACGTGCGTTACACTAATTGTGGCCTCCAACTTCCCCATGGCCTCCACATTCTCTACGTGCACTGTATGTGTTCCGCACAACATGCACATAGGGTGAACGCTTTGCCTGTGTTTAGAGACCGCTTAGCTGGCCGGACAGTTGCCTTTAAGTAAGTTACGTATTTTCAAAGGGATGCACGCACCTCACGCTAAGTTTGGCTATACCAGTAAAACCAAAACCAGCCCGTCCAGAGGGTGCCGGTGCCCAAGACAGCCAGGGGTCATGCTATGTCTGTACCCGCATGTGTTGCGTAGTTCATTATGTATACCCTGCGCGAAATTCTGTATTTTCATTTTTCATCCCCAATTAGAAGTGAGGAAGTGAAACATGCATTTCAAAGTGAATTCTTTTAGGGCTCCTACTCTGACTGGCAACGTCAAGGAAGTGAAACATGCATTTCAAAGTGAATTCTTTTAGGGCTACTCCTCTGACGTGCAACATCACACCAAACAAAGATGGCATTGGCCTATCCACGTGGGCCGTCCTAAAAGTGGACAAGGCCATCGCCAAGAAGCCTGATTTCCAATCACGCGCCACCGTTTGCCATAAACGATGACGCGAGTAATGGGAAACAGGGGCGGAGCTTCAAGTCCCTTCGGAATCCGTATTGATTACTAATCCCTTCAGAATCCCTGTTTAAAGCTAAAGTTAAAGTATGCACCCAGTTCAACGCATGTTGCAGAACCTGTCCCAGAGAATGTCAACCTTCAGGTGCATCAGTATTGGCATGGAAAGCTACGTCAGTGGCCAGAGGTGGCAAATTGTGTACTGGCTGTTTTGGCATTGCCGGTCTCAAGTGTCAATGTCGAGAGGGCCTTTTCACAAATAAAAGTTTACATGGGAAGTAAAGAGAGAGCACGAATGACCAAAGACTCACTGAAGAAATAGTGTATGGTGTACTACAATAAGTTGCACTTGTAAAAATGTATTTGGACCCCATATACACTGTACGTACACTGTCCATATACCATGCATCAATGAAGAGAGAAAGCAATATTAAAAGCAAAACACTGTTTCAGTTGTTTTTTATGGCGCGAAAATGAGTAACCACTGAAAATCACTGTTTTTTTGAGGTATTGAAATCACTGGAAAACACTGAAAAAACACCACCAGAATTTACCAAAAATAGAAACTGAAAACAGGAAAGCCTATCTATTGGTTACTGTGGCTTTGCTTGCGGTGCATGGTTTCACTGTCCCCTTGCCACACAATATTGGGTATGTTGTTTGTGTACTCACCAGGCTCTGGTATGCCTGTTAGACCATGGACGCTCTCTGGTGTTAGGATGTCCCGCACCTTCTCCTCCCAGGTCCTGAAGTAGACTGGTTTGGCAGGAGGGCCACCGCCGGTGCACTGACTCAAGGCGTGATCTTTTCAATGAGTTTCTTGACCCTCCTGCTCACGTCATACCACCTGTTCTGGATATCGTCCTTTGTACGCCTTGCTGGTGCTTGTGCATTCACCTGTCCACAATCCTCACCCACATCTTTGTTTTCTGTGACATGGGGGTCCTTTGGACCAATGTACCAAACAAATGTGGCTTCACTCTGATGATCTCATCTACCAGCACTTCTAACTCACTATCTGTGAACTTTGGATTCTTCTTTGAGGGCATGGTGATGGGTGGTGAGTGATGTGTGTGTGAGGGTGCGAGTGAGGGTGGGTTAGTGTTGGTTTAGCTAGCTGTATGTGTGAGTGCTTTTGGTGAGGTGCTGATGGTTTGTGAGTTGTGTGATGGGTGAGTTGTGAGTGTCTGTGGTTGCTGTGTGATGGTGTTTGCTGCTGGCTGTGTCTCCTATTTGCAAAGCATCATGGTAGTGATTGATGTCCATTATATAGGTGGAGTTGTGGGTGTGTCTTTGTCCCAGGTTTTTTTTTATATTTATTGGTTTTGTCATTGCTTGTTTGGTCCTTTTTTTGTCTTTTTTCCTTTGTGTTTTCTAGGCATGAAGGAGACGTTCTTCTGACCGAGACGGACGCTGATGTTGGCTCGTGCGGGATTCTCCGCCTTGTTCACGCTGCCTATCTTCTGTTTTTTATACGCGTAGTTCACGGAGATCTCTATTACTTGTGGGCCCGGTTTTCTGTGAGTTTCAGTCATGCGGCTTGGGCTCCGTGCGAGTCGGTCTGGTTTTACACGCATTGCATCGTACTGCGCGGGTCGGGTTTGTGTCGGTCTGTGAAACTCGCGTTGGTTTTCCGGCCGGATCACTATTTTCCCTATGGCTCGGTCGTACGGCTTGTATTCCGTATGTGTCGTTGTAATTCACACGCGTTGCATCGTACTGCACGGGTCGTACGGCACCGGTCCGTGTCGGTCGTTCTCCGGTCCGGGTCCGTGTCGGTCGGTACGTTTTGCGTGCGGAATTGGAACCGGCCCCAGAGCGTATCAAACGCCAGCGCGTCTCCAGCGATTTTATCCGTCCACACAATTTCTTTGCCCCAGATGTCAAACACCGGACGCGGATTTTCACCATATATTCTGGGCCTGCCCTACAATAGGACAATATTGGCACACTATTCACAAGACTCTCAGGGAACTCACGGGTCTTCCTAACATGAACACATAGGAGGCCTGCACACTAGGAATTTTCCGGAGACGGAAACAGCACAAAGTACCAATTTTACTTTGCTGCGCTGGCAACACTATTGGCAAAAAGAGGCATAGCTATGCACTGGCGAGCTCCTGGGGGACCACCGATAGCAGCCTGGGTGGGAGCGGTGAACAAATGGGCAGCAGTGGAGGACGAAACGCTCAGGAAGGAGGAGGTAAAGGGGATACATAAGCATTCCATATCCATGGAGTGGACCCTATTGCAACACCAATTCAAACAGCAAACAACGCCAGACAATTCCAACACCCCGTCACAAACCCCGATAACCCCGCAACCACAGGCGTAGATCGACAACACACACAGTAGTTCCCATATAACTGCAAGTGCGCATCGGGGCACGACAATGCAACCACTCACATACTAGATCAACCAGATAGGCGGTAGCGCTGGGCAGGTACCAACCCATTGACTTTACACGTAAACACAAGAAGAATATGCAGAAGCCTCGAAACTCTGTCTGACTCATACACCTCAGAATTTATGAACACTACCCCAGTTAGACTCCCCAGTTAGTAATTAAGCATTATAACCAGTACTTAACACACTGGCAACCAAAGGGAAGGAGATGTATCCTCATGTGAAAGGACATGCAAAGTTGGGTGACACCGTTTATGGCAGCAATTATACTATGTATTAGATAACTATCAACCCAGAGACATGACCGTGGTTCCACAGATCGGAAACACACGAAACAATACCAATTTACATGTACTATCATGCAATGTGTTTCTCTTAACAAAATGTTAATAAAAAATACTTGGGAAAAAAAAATCTACTATTTAGTCTATGGCTGGCTAAACAGTAGAGATAAGGTACTATTCTGCCGGCCACTGGGTGAATAGCAGAGATGTTATACCATTTGGCTGGTGGTTGGGTAAATAGACACTTCCTTTGTAAATACTAAAAATAATGTTCAGGTCGTTCCAAGTTTGCTTTAATATCTTCCCTATTGCAATGGCAGGTCTTGGGGGATCCGAGAACTATTGCAGTTTTCTATCTCACTTGGTGGTGTCATTGTATATTTACTTCTAGGCTTATGCCCTGGCCAAGTTTTTGTTTTTAAAAATCAGGTCACCCTAAAAGAGTGGTGGGTGACGGCCTATCAACAAAGAGTGCTTGGACAAAATTAAATCCAGCAGCTATTCTCAAGCCAGATCTGGACTCCAGGTTGATCTTTGTGAATCTTCCAATCAGTGTCCCGGTGCCGTGTTGTAGCGATTCTTCACAGGGTGCTTCTCTGTCTGGAAAAGCCTGCAGGGGTGGTGCAAATGCCTCCCTCAATGTAAATTAACTCCTCTAGTCAAGTTGTGCCCTGACTTAGAGCAGTTGCAGCTCAATTGCAGCGTCATTTCTTGCTCAGCAGGCCACTTCAACCTAATGCCAGGTCCCATTGTATCATCCTTAGAATAACAAAAGATTGAGGTAACATCTGCAGGGTTTCAAACTTAAGCCTTGCACCTTGCATGGAGATGTTTTAGACAACTCATTTAGCTAATTTATAAGGATGGTGACTTGGAACCTACAGGTAACACAAGGATCTCTGCAGAAGCCATTAACCAAATAGTTATCTTAACAAAAGTCCTCTGAGCTTTTTTAAGATGAAAAACAAATAATGGCCAGACATGATACACATCTCTCCAGCAAGTGCATTACCCACTAGAAAATCTACTATCCAAAACAATGAGGGTCAAATATGTGTGCACTGAAGAATATAAAATTAATACATATTTTACTAAACGTATATATTCCACTCCACCTCCAGTGGCCCACCGTAAGAAACCACTCAAAAACAAACAATGTATCAATGAATGGAAGGAGTGGGTAGGTAATCCGTCAACAATAAATTATTGTAGTCCAAAGAAATTATTTTCTGTAGTCCAAGAAGTTTCTTCCAAATAGATTCTTTTATTCTTTCAAATTATTTTCAAGTTGGTGCTCCAACACATTCTTAGAAGTCCAAACACAATCTTAGTTATACATAAACACAGCCTATGACAATCATTAATCTGAAGAATTTACCCAAAAAAACATAATCACACAATATTAAAAGCATAACATCATAATTTGTCATCCTACGAGGAAGCCATTGCTACAATAGAAGGTATGAGGTTACAATTGAATATTTGGTTCTAACATGTTGATACTCTGTCTAATTAGAGCCGATCCGTCCGAATCGTAGCTGAAAAATTAGTACGAGACGGACCCGGTTACTTCTCCGTACAAATCGTAAAAATGAAGTCCGACCGTACTAGTACGATCCGGACCGGCGTTACAATTTACGATTCGAACGGAAAACGTCCCGTACACGGGGAATGACTTTGCCCGCTATGAAGCGAAGTTTGTACGCACTGTACCCCCAGTGCGAATGTACGGTGCGTACCCCCAGCACGTAGGTACGCACCGTACCCCCAGCGCGTAGGTACGCACCGTATCCCCAGCGCGTAGGTACGTACCGTACCCCCCGTGCGAATGTACGGTGCGTACCCCCAGCGCGTATGTATGGTGCGTACCCTCAGCGCGTATGTACGCACCGTACCCCCATTGCGAATGTACGGTGCGTACCCCCAACATCGTGTATGTACGGCGGATGTTGCGGGTACAAGATGTTGCGGGTTACGCACCGTACATACGCGATGGCGGTCTATGCACCGTACAGAAGCATTGGGGTGTATGCACCGTACATAGCAATGTCCGTGTACGCACCTCACATCCACTATGCATGGGGGTGTGTGGCTGTACAACTCGTACCCCTGTACCGTACTGAACCACGGACACTGTAAAACAGCACAAGGAGGGCCTATTCGACTCGCACAACACCACATAACACGTCTACACTGCACAAAAAATGAAAAGGACTGACCTGGACACATCCAAACAGGCAAACAGAGGGGCAACCTCACAACCACCCCTTATAACACACCCGCCAAAAATTCAAACTGAGCCCCACCCACATATGGACCAATAAAAAGGGACCACACACACACACCATGAGCCTTTGCAACAGACTCACTACTGCTACAGAGCACACACAAACCACTGCACCCATCCACCTTAACATATACACCTTCACACACACCCCTTCACACATACCCCCTCTCCACATTCACACACACACCGTCACATTCAGACCCACACACCCACAACCATCCATACCCTCACCCCACACCATGCACACCGACAAGAATCCAAAGTTCACAAGGGAGGAGCTGGACATCCTTGTCAACGAAGTCATCAGAGTCGAGCCACAGCTGTTTGGAACATTGGTCAGACAGACCAGCATAGCTGAAAAATCACGCCTGTGGCAGAGGATCGTCGAGAGGGTGAATGCTGTTGCACCCATCAGAAGGACCAGGAATGAATGCCAAGCCAGGTGGTATGATCTGCGGAGGGCGGTCAAGAAAAAAATGAATGAAGAGCACGCCCAGACCAACATCACTGGAGGTGGTGCGCCCCGCAGACCAGTACATTACCATCCCTGGGAGGAGAAGGTGATGGTCATGCTTCCGCCGGTGGGAGTACATGGACTTCAAGGATCTCCAGAGCCTGGTGAGTACACAAACAACTTATGTAACATGGGGATAATGGCATCCACACCCCAACTACCCCAAATGCACGCAACTACCCCCAAGCCTCACCCGCCAGAACCACAGTCACAAACAGCGTGAATGCCAATAACATGTGTATGCCCCTTTGAGAAAGCAAGGCCATGCTATGTCCCATGCTACACGAAGCACCAACCTAAGAATGGATGTCCGGTATGCTGGGAGGGTGGGTGCACCAAAACACATGTTTGAATTCCAAATCAGACACAATTGCCCTCATCCCATATGGCCCAGCTACATACCCATGCACCATGCGCAATGCCCAGGGATTGGGAAAGTGCTGACAAGATAGCTCACACTTGGCCCTGGTGTAGGCAGCACAAGGCCCTCCTGTGATCAGTGTAAACACAAACACCAACACAAAAAGGTCAGATATCTAGGACAGAAACTCACACTCACTGTCATGGCAGCATGCTCCATGGGGGGACAGCTACATCACCTGGGAGCCCCAGTGCCAAATCACACTACACCCACCAGCAGGCCCTGTCACACACACCCCTTACACAAGCAGACACCACCAGGACAGGCAATGGATTTACCCACTGCCACAATGGACATGTAACACAACAAGACCAATATATAGCCGAAGAATCACCCAAGCCACAAATGGACATGTCAAAGACTCAGGAGAACATATCAATCAGTCCCCCGCAACATACCCATACACAAGTGAACATTGAGGAGAATGCTAGGCACATACAACTACCTGGAGGAACAGTGCCAACTTGAATGTGTATGAAACATGCATGTTGCATGAAACAGCATTAACATTGTCTGTCTCTCACACACAGGGCAACGTGATGAACCTCCCCCCAACAATGGGGGTGAAGAATCACAGTCACAGGCTTGGGAGGAACCGGATCCCACCAGCAGCGACGCCTCTCAACACTCCGCGGATGACCACAACCGACCTGGACCCTCTGGTGTCCAAGCCCCTGCAGCACCTGGTTCAGGAACATCTGTGCCAACCACCACCCCCATTCCTGCCACATCACAGGAGACACCCAGGAGCCCTGCCCGCAGTGAACAGAGCCAGTATGACCAGGAGGGACAAGGTGCGGCGGGCACCCAGGAGGAGGCAGACAACACCGCCACTGCCATCCCTCAGGGGTCCCGTCGACCCGATGTGCCCACAACGGCAGGCCAGGCTTGTGTGGGCAGGGGTGGCGGGAGTGGAGGCAGGCGGAGGCGAGAACCTGACCAGCCAGCTGAAGGGACCGGTATGTCACACATCCGCAACATCATGGAGGCATACCGGCATGACACCAGGGAGATCAGCCAAGTAGTGGTGACCCTCACAGAGATCAAAAACCAGTAGGCCGAGCAACACGCCAGTCAACAACAACACCAAGGACGGATGGAGGCAAGACTGGCTGAGCTCCTGGCGGTGCAAAGGAACATTAGCCATTCACTCCGTCCGATTGCCAACACCATGGGCAACCCTCCCTGTGACACCAGGCGCAGACCAGCACCAGCCACAGGGAGGGAGGAGGAGGAGGATTCGTCCAACGGAGCATCCCAAACATCGTCAAGGCCTGCATCTGAGGGTCCCCGGAGGAAGGTTGGTCGTCCACGGAAAAGACCATGAGAGGCAGCGGGCCATCCACATCTCCCAGGTCACCTGGCCTGGCACCTGGCCTTCATGTGCAACAGCATCACCTCATTGATTGACATCATCTGCCACATGGACTTGCTGGTCACAGTCTGACCAATGATGCCAAACACTGTGGGCTGGACTCTGATGACTTCAAATGCAAAGGATCCCATCTCCCCCTGTGAACTTTGGATTCTGTGGTCCCTGCATTTCCCCATTTTCTGTGCA
Organism: Triturus cristatus; assembly: GCF_964204655.1. Classification (NCBI taxonomy): domain Eukaryota; kingdom Metazoa; phylum Chordata; class Amphibia; order Caudata; family Salamandridae; genus Triturus; species Triturus cristatus. The sequence goes on from NC_140579.1 coordinate 882,999,119, forward strand.
CAAATCACGCCCCAGAGCTAGAAATCAATAAATTTATAATTGAATTTCATGTTGCAGTCATTTAGCATGAGACCACAACATACGAGGGGGGATATGTCAAAGTATGCCTGAGTGTGGAACTAACTCCAGCCATCCATACACTTGGATCTGAGTCCGGTCGAGGACACACATGGCTCACAATGTATCACAAAATACAGACATGGAGCCCAACACTCACCCGTGATGGCCTCAAGCTGCTGAGAGTGGGGCTTGCTATATTGCTCTGACAGACCAATTTGGAAGAGTTACATGAAGGTGTAGAGGTCATGGATCATGTTGATGTGCCCGGGAAGGGAGTACCAGGTCTGTTTTGCGAGGTGGGAGAACTATCTCCTGCATGCAGATTTTATGTGGATGTGACGAATGGTGACCAGGGCAAGGTGGGCTGCATGGAGTAGGGCCAACGGGGTGTTGGATGACACACGTCCAAGGTCGGTTTGGGTCTGGGGTTGTGGACTGCCTCCTGAGTGTGGTTGAGGAGTCTGAAGGTGATCCTGCAGCACACAGCAAGCCATTGTACCTCTCTCAGGTGGACAGTGATGTGGCTGGGGCGGGGGATGTTGCAGATGAGGTGTGCGGATGCACCCTGGATGTGGATAAGTTATCCTGCATGTTTGCTGTTGTCCTCTGTAGAGGTCGGTGCTGTATTTGAGCCGGCTGGTGTCCTGGACCAGGGGGATGGTCTGTCTTGCCTTGGAGTGGATCTATCTGTGGGTCATCAGCAGCATGTGGAGGGTGTTGCAGCATGAGGTACAGATGTTGGTGACTTGCACGTTAATTGTGAGCAATGGGTCCATGATGAACACCAGCTTGCCTGCGTGGCCACTGGGTGCTGGTGCGGTGCACAGACCAGTGGGACGCAAGGAGTTGACCCAGCCGTAAGGGGACAATCCTCAGATGATGACCTCTGTCCGGTCCAAGTCCTGCCTCAGATGGCTGATGTTCAGCCATTCATCAACGGATCTCATGCCTTCTTGAAGTTTGGATCTGGCAATGGCTGGCTCTTTGGTGAGTTTGAGGAGCAGCTGGGTGTCAATGGCATACCAGATGATGATGAGGTTGTGTGCACATGTGATGGTGGAGAGGGGGGTCATGGAGACATTGAAGATCGTCACGCTGAGAGAAGAGCCCTGTGGCATGGGCCAGATGACCCCAGTGTACTACATGTTGTAGGGTGGAGGCAGACTCCCTGGGCCTTGCTGGTGAGCTACTTCCTGATTGAATCCTGGGCCCTCCTCTGGATACCAGTGTTGGAGATGTGTGAGCTGACAGTGTGGTAGCACATGGTGTAGAATGCCGTTGAGAGGTCAAGGGTGGTGGCCTCACCATTGTTGAGCAGGGCAAAGTAGTCGTTTGTGGTGGCAATGATGACGGTTGCAGTGGTGTGATTACTGTGTAAAACGGTCTGGTGCCGGTTGGCTGGAGCTGGTTGCATGTAGGAAATTGGTCAGTTGCTTGTTGAGTGTCTTCCTGGTGACATTTGCTTGGTAGGGAAGTAGGGTGATGTACCAGGAGATCCTGCAGTACTGCCGTCCGTTGTTTGAGATGGGCCTGGGGATCTGCATGCCTCCTGCAGCCATGGAATGTGGCTAACTCAAAGAAGACATTCATGACGCGCAGGACGTGGGCTTCAAGGATGGCGAATGATGTGGTTGAGATGTTGTGTGGGAAGGGGCCTGATGGAGAGCCACAGTGGATGGTGCACATGATCCCGGTTGTGTACTTGCTGCTGACGGGAGTCCATGACCTGAGGGGGGTTTGTCTAGCGGATAATAGTGCTGTCTGCCTCTGTGTGCCAAGGCTGTTGTGTATGGCCATGAGCTTGCAGTGGTACAAAGTTGCAAGGGATGGGATCTGCCTTGCAAGGGTGGGGTGTCTTGGATGGAGATCTGCTGTCAGTTCACTCACAATGCTGATGAGCTCCTTGATGTCGTGTGTTTGGGTGTCTCGGCACTATCTGAAGTATCTCCACTTGTCCTTGCTGATGATATGGTGATGGCTGTGTGTGGTGTTTTCCAGGGCATAAGGAAAATGATGTCTCTTTGTGTTGCAAGGTTTGCACAAGAGTCCGGCTAGGTCTGTAGGAGTCCAGTAGGTCTGCCTTGTCCCAGGTGCCTTAACTGTTGTTGTGCTTCACAGGAAAGTCCGTCAATGTGGCAAGATTGGTGGATCAGTTGCTGATCCAGTGTGTGAGTTTGCAGGGTGTGGCAGTGGTATTGTTTTGAGTGTCCCACACAGCTTGTCTGTGGCGACTTACATCAAGCATCTTTGAGGGATCGGTAGCGGGGTGTGTGGCACTGTGTTGCTTGTTGGAGACGTGGATTCAAATGTTGATGGATGGTGGTGTGTGTCCCCTCCAGCAAGAAGTTACTGGCCCCCAGCCACATGTAGCCTGTGGAGGTGAGGGCCTGCGTGCAGATGTACGTGTTGATGGCTTAGCAGAATTGTGGATGTAGGCCTGCAGATCTGTAGATGAGTGTTACTCCAAGGGTTGCTAGGGAGTTGCTGCGAACCCGGACTTGTGACTCTGAAGGTGTACTTGTGAATAATTAGCAATTCAGCCCCCGGGATTGGTGTTGGCGTCCCTGCGGGTGATCTTGGATCCGTCTGAGATGGCAATGAAGACGTCATGTGCTGAGGATGCTTTTGTCCAGGTTACTGTAATGAAGGTGATGTGTGGTGCTGTAGCGTTGAGGAGGTAACAGAGTCCAATGGCGTGCTGGTGGATGGAGCGGGTGTGGAGTAGGAGGCACATAACCTGATTGTACTGACAGGGTCTGGTAGGCTGGGTAGCGCTGTGTAGGCAGTTGGAGTAGCACACTCAGCAAGCGAAGGTGTCGTGTGTGTGCTTAGGGGTTGCCTGATGGCAGGAGGATGATAGTCCCGAAGACATTGCTTGGAGAGTGGCTGCAGCATGAGGCTGTTGTGTGACGTGGGTCATGCAAAGACTAGAGGGTCGTGCACTGTGCATGTTGCAGGCGCAGACGGTCCTGCCTTTGGCACGGCACTGGGGCTACATTGGCACAGAAAAGCTGCTGGCTGCATTTCAAATGGGTGGAGGGGGAAGGGCTGAGCATTTTTGAGGCGTGGGGGTTGCAGAATCAGGGCACTCGGAGTGGCGGGGCCGCAGGTGAGGCAGCAGCAGGCGGAAGGGGTTAGAAATCATGGAAAAATCAACACACAAAGACAAGGAGGTCTGCAAGCCACAGTGCAACAGGTGTATGTCAAGGAAGGAGTGTCAGCTCACTCATGGGTCACTCCCAGAAAGTGTATGATCAATCACCATAAATTACAGCCACTGTGTCAGGCAACAAAATGCGCAGATGCGCAAAGGAGACACACCATCATCAGGCATTCACGTTCCGTTGTGGGCAGCAACCTGCACAAATACATACACAACCAGGTACTTCATGCACAATAGAGATCATAAGCCATGAAGCACTGCATGCATGTTGCCAAAGTACACATACACTCATATGCTCAATCTTTGTCAATTCTGCCATAGATGACGCATGCAAACTGGTAAGAGATCTGCAGTGACCGAGATGAGGCACTCTGGATTGTGCTGAACACCTTTATTCCACATAAACAGACAAAGGGATATGCCTCCATATTAACAGACTCACAGGTCAGTTGACAGAACATGTGGGACATACGCTGGACCCCCACTTCACAACACGGATGATGTCAATCCCAATGAACTGGCGCACAAGGTACGGGGATGAGCAAAAGACATCCTGCTGCACACGGAGAGGCTGCAATTCCCCATAGAGCATGTTGTTGTGATGTCCCCACTATGTCCACCCGTAGCATCTGCAATGTTTCAGAGCCAAGGTTCACATACATCGATGCCTTCATCATACGCCATATTCCACTACAGATGACTGTCAAGAAGGCTGACTATCATGTCATGGGAGTGATGCTACATGTCATATGCTCCATGGTGAGAAGACATGTATGCATGGTACTACTACATGCACAAAAGCAGTCACTGCACATTCCCAACCTGTACCACCACCAAAAAGCCACGCTGCAATACTTACCCAAACTGACATTTCCACATGTCCGTGCATGGAACGCTGATTCAGCACACGTTGCAATTCTCACGAGAAATAGCAGGAGGACAACGACCAGACAACAGGTGCAAAATACCTGGGAATGACAGACACACGAGAAGTCACCAAAAAAATTGTCAACGCACACATGGAAGTGTACAAAACATGAACAATGTTGGACACATGTAAATTGACAATCAGGTCTCTCCGCAAAACTGTGTTGCATGATATCATCACTCGAGTGACACATCAGAACACACATCCAAGTCACTTTGCATTCAGTCAGCTGGACACACACATTGCAACACATGACAATCAATGCTACAAGCTTGCACACTCATAGCCAGTGACTCACCATTATGAGAAGAAGTTGCGTATGAGCTGACTCCGGATATCATCCCCCTCCTCCTCATCATCACTAGCCTCGTGACCAAGCCCTTGATCCTCCACGGGTGGATGCTCCTGCTCATCTGGATTCAGCATGAGTGGCACTGCCTTCTCAACTGCCATGTTGTGCAGCATGCAGCACACAATGAAGATTTTGCAGACCTTCTCCGGGGCATAAGGGAGGGACCCGCCTGTCTTGTCCAGGCACCGGAATCGGCTCTTCAGGAGTCCAAACGTCCTCTCAATCACTCGCCTGGTCTGCCCGTGTGCATCGTTGTACCGGTGATCTGCAGCTGTTCTTGGGTTGCGGAGAGGTGTCAGCAGCCATGGCATGTTGGGATAGCCAGAGTCCCCTACATGGACACATCATGTGAATAAGTGGCTCAGGAGATGCCGTAAGAGACATAGATACCGCAACACATAGGACAAAAAGACTATACCCACCAACAAGACATGCTCGTTCGTTGTGCAGCCGCAGCATCATTTGTGGTACCCTGCTACGCCTCATGATGTAGTCATCGTGTGCTGATCCTGAAAGACGTGCACAGACATGGGAAATCAGCATGTTAGCAAGACACACCACAAGGGCATTAATCGAGTGGTAATGTTTGCGGTTGCGATAGGCTTGTTCCTGTGCCTGTGGTGGTACAAAAGCCACATGTGTACCATCAATGGACCCAATTACATGGGGCATCCCACCCAGGGCATAGAAATCCCCCTTGACATCCCTCAAACCCTCTGGAGTCGGAAATTTGATGAATTCATCACAGTGCTCCAACATGGCTGCTATAACATCACGCAGGACACGGCTGAACATAGTTTGGGACATCCCACCCACATCAGCTATGGTCAATTGAAACGTACCTGTGGCAAAAAAATGTACGGATGCCATCACCTTGATCTTGGGGGTCAGCGCAATAGGATACCTGTGTTGCGGTTGGAGGTGTGGTGCCAGCTTGTTTGTCAGGTCCTCAATCAACTGTTAAGTGAATCTGTAACGGCAGATGCAGGCACGTTCCCTCATGGCACCCAAGTCTGGCATTAGTCTTGGGACAGGTGGTGCCCTGCAAAACATAGTTTTGAAGAATGGAGATTGAGAGTCGGCGAACATCAATGTCAATGAACATAGCACATGCTACACTGCTAATACACATCAGGTAACTATGGAGTCGGGTGTGTGCAATACATCCAGGACACAGATGCCAGCTTGCTGGCACTCCTACAAAAAGCCTGATACACCTGTTGATTGTCAAGTCTACATGACATGCCCTGAAATGATTTGGGGGCCAGTCTGAGTGAAGAGCCACAGATATGACCGGAGTGACACACAACCACATAGCTGCATTTGAAGGATGTCATCTCATCCAGACAGCTGACTGCAAGGCACACACACAGGTCACATGGAATGTCAAATGTACATATCAAACACAGTGCGATGAAGGGGTACACGTGACAACACAAAGACACAGCCATTGAGACAACAAACACATGTATGACTGAAAATATATGATGTCCCATGCACACAGACCCTACAGCCTTGGGAATCCACATGTGGCATGGTGTGCATAGATGTGTTACATGTCCATCTCCACAAGACCCCTGTTGGATGCACCAACAGCAGATGCCGTTGACGGGACACTGACATGAAGCTCATGGGAACACATGACACACACCTGACATAGTCGCAAAGGGGCACGCTGATCGTGACAGGTCAGTTGATAAAGTGTCCCTGTCCCTGGCATCAGGATACAGGTGCGGGTGTTGATGACTGTGCCACCCACTGCTGCTATGCATGACACAGTTGGACTACAGACACACATGTGGCAAGTGTCAAGGTGATGTGTGCCACATCATGCCCCATAACACATGACATGTGTCCACAGGTCAGAACACAACAATTGCGCAACTAGATGAGAGGACCTGTGCAATATCACTGGCTAACACACCTAGGGCCTGCACATGAAAGTATGCAATGACAAGTACTTGATGGACATCCATGTGTGACTCGTAGCCCTCCATTCCTGGCATGTGTACGGCTGTATTACCAATGCAAGCGTGTGAAATGCGTACCCGTACGTGTACGCACTGGTAGTACACGTACGAGTACTACCAGTGCGTACACGTACTTGTACACGTATGTGTAGGCAGTGGTAGTACACGTATGTGTACAACTAGTGCGTACACTTACTTGTACACGTACGTGTAGGCACTGGTAGTGTACTACCAGTGCGTACACGTACTTGTACACGTACGTGTAGGCACTGGTAGTAGACATACGTGTACAACTAGTGCGTACACGTACGTGTACAACTAGTGCATACACGTACTTGTACACGTACGTGTAGGCACTGGTAGTACACGTATGTGTACTACCAGTGTGTACACGTACTTGTACACGTACGTGTAGGCACTGGTAGTACACGTACGTGTACAACCAGTGCGTACACATACTTGTACACGTATGTGTAGGCACTGGTAGTACACATACGTGTACTATCAGTGCTTACACGTACTTGTACACGTACGTGTAGGCACTGGTAGTACACGTACGTGTACTACCAGTGCGTACACGTACGTGTACAAGTACGTGTACAAACTAGTTGTATATGTACGTGTAGGCATTGGTAGTACACGTACGTGTACTACCAGTGCCTACACGTACGTGTCAAACGCACTGTGCAACTGGTGCCGTAGGGGTACGTGTGAAACGCACCATACCTGTGTGTGGCTTTCAAAATTACATAGGGGACACATAAGGGACAAGTATTAGGCCCTAAATGCATGCTGGTTGACATGGATAACAAGTTTTCTCTTCAAATTATTCCATCAGGTGTCCTGGAAAAGTCAGTTGGCCACAAAATACAATGTTGCAAAGTGGTTGTTGACTTGACGTGATGCTTTAAATTTGAACGATGCAAATGATGTCACTGGTGTATGTTTAAAGGGATTGGAGTAAACGTAAGATGCGAATGATTCTGACTAATCACTATGTACTCCTCAAAATGAATGCCCCTCAGCAAGACAGATATAAGGCAGCCAGAAGCCATGAGAGGGCACTTGCCTGCGCAACTTTCCTGTCGACAACACTGCTGCTGTCTCTGCTTCCCTGGACCATGTCTCGTGCTGTGGAGAGGGCCCAGCCATTCACCCTGGAGGAGAATCAGGCCCTGCTGGACGTCCTCCTCCCACAGTACACCAGCCTGTATGGGAGACCAGGGGAGCAAGTGAGTGCTGAGTCCACTACCTTTGCCTATGCACCTGTTGTGTGACTGTCAATATTGTGTCCAGGTGGGACTGACATGCAATGTTGTTCAGAGTGTGTCCCGGGGGGGGGGGGCATGCTTATGTCTCTCATGCAGTGCATCATGTAGTTCCTGTGTGCACTTTCACTGCATAGTGCATGAGACAGTCAGCCTGAGTAATCCTTGGGGCTTTTATTCCTGTTGTCCTGAGGTGATGATTCAGTGGTCCCCCCGGTGTGACAGGTGACTGTACCCACAGATGTGTATGAGTTGAGTGGACCTGTGGTGAGAGTGTCTAAATGACGTGTACGACCTTATGGACATTGATGTGTGTGAAGGTTCCTTGTCATGTGGATGAGTGTCTATGTGAAGTGTTGCACCACAGCTGCATGCTGGAGGCTACTGATCTAACCATCTGATGTGACAAGTGACTAGTGCTTTGTGTCTAACTTGCAGAGCTAGCACGACACCTGTGACTCCCCCCTGGCAAATGGCACATGTGCAGAGTGAGGGTTGTATCCGCTGTTGTCAATGACAGGCCAGTGATCTGTGGCTGGGTGTGTCAGTCTAGTCTGCTGAGGGTGCGTCAGTGGAGTGGGACATGTGACAGCATGGCACGTGCTGCCCATCAGCCTGCTGTTGCATGTGCTGCACAGTGTGTGTAACATGTAGACTTTCAATGCCATGTACTGCTTTGGCACTTGCACACAGGCCAATTTGATGTTGTGAATGAGGCTATTCATGTCAGCATCCTATGCCCTGTTCAACATTTCGAAGATGTTCTAATGTGTGTCTGTGGGACATGGAGCAGGTGTTTTGATGCTGTGTCACTTTGTCATCCTGACAGGTAACTGCCTACGAGAAGGGGGTGATCTGGACCAACGTCGTCAGGGCCGTGAGGACTGCGGGGGTGGGATCGCCCGGGTCCAGCTCAAGCTCTCTCCACCTCGCCCCCACGGCGGCCGCCGACACCTGACCCACCACATGAAATGTGTCCTGGCGGTGGTCTTCCCTGACCTCGATAGGCAGTTACAGGAGAGACTGCAGCAAGGAGGGGGTAGGTACATGGCTTTTTGTCGTGTTATGTGTCGCCAGCTTTAGGAAGTGCTATTTTGCATGAATACACTCCCAGAGTTCATATGTGCAGTGCATTTTCTGTTCCCAAATGTCACCTGGGGATCTTTTTCATCCCTTCCTCTCCTTGACATGTGTCCCCTGCTGTGTGTGTAATCACATTTGCACATGGACATCTAGGGTGCCAGTACATCTAAGTGCACATTGCTTTCTGCATCATGTGGGAGGGTGGTCTGTGACTTGTATCGGTACCTTGCCTGTGCCATGACCTGTTCACTATGTTGGGGGTCCATAGTTGTTGTCACTGATGCTGATTCTCAACATAGAAGTGTGAGCTTTCAACTGGACACCCTTGCAGCATGCATGAGCAATGTTGTGGCCTCAGACATGATGTGCATGAGTGTGAGATATGCATAGTGCCATGACGGTTGAACATGGTAGAGTCAGCTCATTCCAGGACCATGGAGCAGTGGGCCCACTACAGTCCCCTGAGACACCCTGGCCTCCTAATCATGTGTGTCATTCAACACTGTGCACATTCTCTGTGTGTGCTGCATAGGTCTGCCTCTGTGGCATTGTTCCCTGGCCTAGTTTGGATTTAGTTAATGTGTGCTACATGTGTCCACTGGACAGGGATACACCATTTTCCTTGTGCATACTCACACTGGGCAGTGCCTGTGTGGCTATTCACAACAATCTGTTGATGGTTGTTTGTCAGAAATATGTGTTGTCAGCCCCACGAGGTGATGTGGTGTAGATGAAGCAATTTTTCTAGCACAGTTGTTGTAACCCTGAATAAGAGGTGTCACTTCTTGATCTGTATAAATCACATTGACTCAGGTATTGGGGGGGGGGGGGGGGAGGGTGCGGGAGAGGCATACATGTGCAACCCTGATTTTTCATTGCCAGGTCTGTCTTGTGTGTGAGAATTGCCTGGACTAAAATACACTGGGCAGTGCCCCTGTGATGCTGGCCAGTGCTTAATGTACATGCTTTGCATCCTGTGTCATTTTTTTACCAACAAGATTCCTGCTCATACATTCTGTGTACATGTGTGGTTCAGATGCAACGCAGTTTGGACTTTGTGTGCTGACATCTGTGTGTACATTCTGGCTTGCCATGAGGGTGTCCCCACAGTACAGCTGGTCTTTTTTACCAACCAATTGCAGGCCCATTAGCTTATGCATTTTCCTGGGTGTGGACATGTGTGCCACTCCAGATGACAGGCAGTAGGTCATATGTGTAGCCAACTGTGTAATCAGGTGACGGATGGCCTGGTGACTACTGACATGATTCAAGTTGTTACTCTTCATGAATTGTACCTTGGCACTCACAGCACTTGTCAACAGTTGTTCATGTGATGATTTGTGTTAAGAACACAACTGTGCCTGCATGCAATATGTCGCACAAGGCACTGCACACAAAAGTACATTGACACTGTCATTGAATAAGCTGGCACCTTTTCAAACAAGCCACTGTTATAAATAAATGGTGTTGCAGATTCTCCATATACATGTTCCCACGGTGGTCTTGATTTTGTGAGACTCATTAGTTGTCGGTGATACAAACTAACGAGTGTCAAGACGTCAAGACCTCCGTGGGCCCATGTATATGTACTTTCTGCAACACCATCTATTTCTAACAGTGGCTCCTCCGAAAAGGTGCCAGCTTCTTCAATGACAGTGTCAATGTACTTTTGTGTGCACTGCCTTGTGCAACATCTTGCATGCAGGCACAGCAGTGTTCTTTTCACGAAATGGCCAATTGGCACATCCCAAACATGTTGATTGGTTAAAGTATTGTGAGTCCCAAGGTACCAACATTAGTTCGTTTTGTGTTCCAAGGGACTTACAGGTCTCTGAGTGTTGTGACACCTTGAGTATTGAGGTGTGTTAGTTTACCTTGAGTGCACCACTCCTGTTTATTTCAAGGTAAACAAGAGGTGTCATGACTTCATTGTATTGCTGTGCTCACCGGTTCACAGACACAAGCTTCTCAGTGTATTGCTCATTCAAGTTGTGGCCTTTTCTGTATTGAGTTTCCTGGTGTCAAAGTGGCATGGTGGATCTACCAACTGGGCAGTACAGGGCTTACATATGTGCGGAGTAATCCAGCTGTTACTCATGATGCATTGCCTGATATGCACTGTGACCAATTGTTCTTGTGCTCATATGTCAGATGTATACAGGTGACTGATGCTTTCTGGTTTCTTCTCCTTGCCCACAGCATCATCATCCACAAGCGAGGGAGACACCTGCATGGACCTTGAGGAGGGACCCAGCGACAGTGCCACCAGTGCTGTGGAGTCAGCAGGAGACAGTGGCACAGAGGGTGAGGGGAGTCAGTCGGAGGACCTGTCCGGAGGCGAGAGCAAGTTCAACACCGACGGGTCCCAGGCTGACATCCTTGAGGAGGCGGAGGATGTAACAACATCTGGCAGCATCCCACCATCTATAGCCGCCTCCTCAATTGCCATATCCGCCCTCCCAGTTGCTCCCGTCCCTTCTGTCCGTGCAGGGTCCCACCGTGTCTCCTTCGGACCAGGCACCGCAGCCCCTGCCCCTGTCACCCCTGCTGCCCTCAGTGAAGAGTCTGTGGACACACTGCGGCAGTTGCAGGTTTGTCAGGCATCAATGCTGCATGTCCTCCATGAACACACTAGACTGCTCACACAGTTGGTGTCGTTCGTGGAGGGCATGTCATCAACGATGACTGAGCAACGCAGGTTTCTGCGGTCCATGGACTCTTCACTGACGGAAGCAGTGTCTCTCCTGCGGCGCTCTGTCCCCCCTCTACTCCGGACCCATCCACACTGCCCTCTCCCATGCCTGTCCAAAGCACACACAGACAGCCACAGGCACACACCCCAACAGACATATCCAGCACACCCCCAACTAAGGCACAGCGCACACCTCCTGGCACGCACACTCAGGGGGATATAGTCACACCCACAGGGTCTGGGGGCAAACGGCAGACACGCAGCCACAGTCAGAGTCCGCAGTCCTCACAACCCGCTTCCTCAAAATCTACTCCCCTTAGCTCCCCTGCCAAAATGTCACCCAAAGAGACCTACATGGCTAGTCTGTCCCTCAGCCCCACTGTGACACCACCCCGCAAGCGGTTGAGGAAGTCTCCGGCCAGGGGAGTTGAGTCCCCCCCCATGTCCACCACCTCCCCCAAGAACGCTGCACCTCATCCCTTGGACCCCCCCCTCCGTTGGCCCTGGTGTTTCTTCCGGTGCAGGGGTTCCTCTGGACGCCCTGGCAGCAGTGTGCAGCGAGCTGCTCACCACCACCTTTGGCGCTGCCCCACCCCCTGTGGAGGATACGTCCAGCCCTGCACCCACCACACCTACCCAACCCACTCCTGTCCCTGCGGTGCCTGGTACTCCCACTGATGATGCCCCCCCCGGTCGACAAACCTTGAGGTGACTGTGTGCAGGCAAGGTAGGGGTGGACACAGTCGAATACGTCCACCCTTGGACTCGAACTATGGACTGGCCATTGGCCTTTGTAAATAGTGTCTTCTTACAATTTTTTTTTTAATGTGCTGAATAAAGCCTTTTCATTTAGTTTCCACACTATTGCATTTCAGGTACTTGATGTTGGTGATGAGGCCCATGAAGTTGGTGTTCTGGTAATGTGTTAGGGTTATGAGAAATGTTTTAGTCTGATGGTCATGAGGTGGACCATGGTATCTGTGTGCCATCACAATGTCTGTGAAAATATTAATTGGTAGTGTGTGTTCCTTTGGATTGTGAGACATTGTCCCAAGGAGTGTTCCTTCCTCTGTGGCACCTGACATGTTCCCTGCAAACAGTTGCACAATTGTTGTGCTGACCTGTGTCAACATATCCTTTGTTGGTGACGGATCCCTTCAACAATGGCCATGCATGCTCACCGAGGTCTCCTGCTGAATAGTCTGTGCCATCCTTGCCAGTCACTGTACTTGTGTTTTGTGTATGTAGGAATGGCATAAGGGACCAATTGCCCCTTTTCAGCACTATGCATGTGTGTAATCACGGCCTAACACACAAATGACACGTGTAATGCAGGGTATTTGGGCACCTGACTCACAATTGTGGGCATTGTATCTAGTCGCAGTGAACCCTATTCCTTACATTAGAGACAACATCTGGGTGGCTGGACCAGCACCTTGACATTCCTATCACTCCTGTGATGTGCGTGACAGTGTGTGTTACCCTTGGCTAACTTATTTTAGTATGCATTTCCATGACTATACAGTCTGTTTGCATGAAATCAGGGTGTGTATTGTGGGGCATCCGCCATGGGTGGGTATGCATGTGTTGTATGTCCTCACACACACATGTGGTGTGTCATGCAGTAAGTGAATGACATCCATCCTCCTGGGAGTGGGGCACTGCTGGGAGTCCTCTGCACCCACCCCTCATATGTCTGGGCACTGCTGGGAGTCCTCTGCACCCACCCCTCATATGCCTGTCCACTGCTGGTAGTGATATGCACCCACCCCTCATATGTCTGTCCACTGCTGGGAGTCCTCTGCACCCACCCCTCATATGTCTGTCCACTGCTGGTAGTGATATGCACCCAACCCTCATATGTCTGTCCACTGCTGGGAGTCCTCTGCACCCACCCCTCATATGTCTGTCCACTGCTGGGAGTCCTCTGCACCCACCCCTCATATGTCTGGGCACTGCTGGGAGTTCTCTGCACCCACCCCTATGTCTTTCCACTGATGGGCGTCCTCTGCACCCACACCTCATATGTCTAGGCACTGCTGGGAGTCCTCTGCACCCACCCCTCATATGTCTGTCCACTGCTGGGAGTCCTCTGCACCCAACCCTCATACGTCTGGGCACTGCTGGAAGTCCTCAACACCCACCCCTCATATGTCTGGGCACTGCTGGGAGTCCTCTGCACCCACCCCTCATATGTCTGTCCACTGCTGGTAGTGATATGCACCCACCCCTCATATGTCTGTCCACTGCTGGGAGTCCTCTGCACCCACCCCTCATATGTCTGTCCACTGCTGGGAGTGCGCTGCACCCACCCCCATATGTTTGTCCACTGCTGGGTGTCCTCTGCACCCACCCCTCAGATGTCTGTCCACTGCTGGGAGTCCTCTGCACCCACCCCTCATATGTCTGGACACTGCTGGGAGTCCTCTGCACCCACCCCTCATATGTCTGGACACTGCTGGGAGTCCTCTGCACCCACCCCTCATATGTCTTTCCACTGCTGGGAGTCCTCTGCACCCACCCCTCATATGTCTGGACACTGCTGGGAGTCCTCTGCACCCACCCCTCATATATCTGGACACTGCTGGTAGTGATATTCACCCAACCCTCATATGTCTGGACACTGCTGGGTGTCCTCTGCACCCACCCCTCATATGTATGGACACTGCTGGGAGTCCTCTGCACCCACCCCTCATGTGTCTGTCCACTGCTGGGAGTCCTCTGCACCCACCCCTCATATGTCTGGACACTGCTGGTAGTGATATGCACCCACCCCTCATATGTCTGGGCACTGCTGGGAGTCCTCTGCACCCACCGCTCATATGTCTGTCCACTGCTGGTAGTGATATGCACCCACCCCTCATATGTCTGGGCACTGCTGGGAGTCCTCTGCACCCACCCCTCATGTGTCTGGTCCACTGCTGGGAGTCCTCTGCACCCACCCCTCATATGTCTGTCCACTGCTGGTAGTGATATGCACCCACCCCTCATATGTCTGTCCACTGCTGGGAGTCCTCTGCACCCACCCTTCATATGTCTGGGCACTGCTGGGAGTCCTCTGCACCCACCCCTCATATGTCTGTCCACTGCTGGTAGTGATATGCACCCACCCCTCATATGTCTGTCCACTGCTGGGAGTCCTCTGCACCCACCCCTCATATGTCTGGGCACTGCTGGTAGTCCTCTACACCCACCCCTCATATGTCTGTCCACTGCTGGGAGTCCTCTGCACCCACCCCTCATATGTCTGTCCACTGCTGGTAGTGATATGCACCCACCCCTCATATGTCTGTCCACTGCTGGGAGTCCTCTGCACCCGCCCCTCATATGTCTGGGCACTGCTGGGAGTCCTCTGCACCCACCCCTCATATGTCTGGACACTGCTGGTAGTGATATGCACCCACCCCTCATATGTCTGGACACTCCTGGGAGTCCTCTGCACCCACCCCTCATACGTCTGGACACTGCTGGTAGTCCTCTGCATCCACCCCTCATATGTCTGTCCACTGCTGGGAGTCCTCTGCACCCACCCCTCATATGTCTGGACACTGCTGGTAGTGATATGCACCCACCCCTCATATGTCTGGGCACTGCTGGGAGTCCTCTGCACCCACCCCTCATATGTCTGTCCACTGCTGGGAGTCCTCTACACCCACCCCTCATATGTATGGACACTGCTGGGAGTCCTCTGCACCCACCCCTCATATGTCTGGACACTGCTGGGAGTCCTCTGCACCCACCCCTCATATGTCTGGACACTGCTGGTAGTGATATGCACCCACCCCTCATATGTCTGTCCACTGCTGGTAGTGATATGCATCCACCCCTCATATGTCTGGACACTGCTGGGAGTCCTCTGCACCCAACCCTCATATGTCTGGACACTGCTGAGAGTCCTCTGCACCCAACCCTCATATGTCTGGACACTGCTGGTAGTGATATGCACCCACCCCTCCAATGTCTGGACACTGCTGGGAGTCCTCTGCACCCACCCCTCATATGTCTGGACACTGCTGGTAGTCCTCTGCATCCACCCCTCATATGTCTGTCCACTGCTGGGAGTCCTCTGCACCCACCCCTCATATGTCTGGACACTGCTAGTAGTGATATGCACCCACCCCTCATATGTCTGTCCACTGCTGGTAGTGATATGCACCCACCCCTCATATGTCTGTCCACTGCTGGGAGGCCTCTGCACCCACCCACGCACCCCCTTGGAGCTGTACACTGCTGGCCAGGACCTACACACAACAATTTGAAGGTAACATGCTGGGCCAGTCCTCTATGCCCACATTCCTGGCGTGTGTACGCCTCGTATCCAAATTTTCCTGCTGCCGTAACAGGGTATGTGTGGTACGGACTGTACACACGCATGTAAGCGTGTGTACGGTCCGTTCCTGAGTACTCATGGGGCCTTAGGGGTACACACCGTACCCACGCATGTATGCGTGGGTACGCTCCGTACCTGAGTACTCATGGGGCCGTAGGGGTATGCACCGTACCGATGTATTCATGCGTGGGTACGGTCCGTACCACTGTTGTCATGTTGCCGTAGGGGTACGTGTGGTACGTACCGTACCCACGCATTCATGCGTGGGTACGGTCCGTACCACTGTTGTCATGGCGCCGTAGGGGTACGTATGGTACGCACCGTACCCACGCATTCATGCGTGGGTACGGTCCGTACCACTGTTGTCATGGCACCGTAGGGGTACGTGTATTGTACGCACCGTACCCACAAATGTTGTTCTCACCTTCTGCGGCGTGTGCGTCGGGTGCGGTGCACCAGGTCATAGGCCAAGAGGACCGGGATGACACGTACGATGGGGTTTATGGCTGTACGTCGCGTACCGGGGCTCCGTGGCGGAGGGTTCTGCTTTTCCGGCAGTTTTTCGCTCTCGTAGTCACAGCGAGGTACGTAGTGACGTCGGTACGAATCGTACTTGCTGGGCCGGAAAACGCTGCTGAAATACGTACAGACATCACGTAAAAGCAGTTTCGGATCGAAATCGTGGATATTTTTTTGCTGTACAGTCTTTTGTACGATGCGTACAGAAAAAGGCTTTCTGTACGAATCGTACTTCCTAGGTTGTAGAATGAGTTTACCTGGTACGAGTCGTACGGAGAAAACGCTCCGTACGATTATTCGTACTGCCTTTTTCCATGATTGAAATCGGCCCCTTATTGTCATAGGTTCTGCTGGGCACTGATGTCTGTAGGTTGAAGTGTGAATCTGAAGGCAGCAGGAGCCACCTTTGTAATCTGCCATGAAAGTCTTGCATCTCGCTGTAACAGCGAAAGGATATATTCACTATATCTCTGTGTAACAAAGTCTCTGTGCTATGATATGGAACTTGATATTCCTGAATCTAAACCATACAAAAGCTGAATATCTTAGATATATGTTAATCACCACTTCTCTCTATTCATAAGAAACAGTGGCGGTGCGTCCATTGGGGCGCTGGGGCGTTGCCTCACTAATGCCACATGGCCCCATTCATCGTTTATAACTTCATTCTAAGTTACTGTAACTGACGCTAATTCCTGGCCGGTTGGCCGGTAACCGGGCCATGCCCGAGGCAATCAGGATGTGGAAGGGGGTGAGGCTGTGGCAGCACTCAGGGTTTGACTGACAGATTGACAGTGACAGCGCATTAAGCGCAGCAGCAATAGTGCGCATGTTAATTTTTCCGACCAGCCCGAACATGCGCACTAGCCTGCACATTAGGAGAGTGAGGGTTGCTTCATGCTGCAGCCCACGGTCTCCTAATGGACGGGGAGTATCCCTGCTCTAGCCAATCCTGTCACTGCTGGACCAGCATCTCGATTGGCTGAGAGGCACTCGTTCACCGTGCAGTCTGAGGCACAATAGGCATTGGGTGCCGCGCATGGGTGGCACTTGGAGAAAACGTATGGCCAATCACTGTGGCTTATGTGAAGCCTTGCAGAAAGTGATTGGCCATTTAGTTCATGATGACGATCGTGACGTGACGTTGTCGCAGCAGACCGCGCCACACACATGACACACCTCGTGTTCAGTGCTTACTACTGATCGTGGCTTGTGCTCGGGTCACCTCTCAGCGTGGGTTGGTTGGATTAATTGATTTTATTTCTTTCGTCACCAAAAGATCCTGATCATCGTTGAGATTGATAGACGTCAGTTACAGTGATTCTAGCTACTAGTTAGGACCTACACCTACAGTGGTGTTCTAGATCGGAATCCTCCGATTGACCAGTTCGTTTTCTTTTCTCATTTGGTCTGCAAAGAATGGTTTCTCTACTCATTTCACTTACTTTCAGTCACTTTACCCATTATCTTGCTGGTTTGTAACCCTATTAGCAATGGTAATATATGAAAAGAAATGGGACGTTGAAACTAAGGTTTTATACAGAGATGTTCTGAGTCATGCATTCTTAGTGCCTATGCCGTAGCGAGCATTAAATCACTGAAGGATGTTGAGGTTTACCTTCTTTATGGATTTCCACGGGAGTAAACGTTGTAGAAAGGTTATGGAAAAGGACATTTGGGGGCCGATTCCACTCATGGAAAAAGGCAGTACGAATAGTCGTACGGAGCGTTTTCTCCGTACGACTCGTACCAGGTAAACTCATTCTACAACCTAGGAAGTACGATTCGTACAGAAAGCCTTTTTCTGTACGAATCGTACAAAAGACCGTCCAGCAAAAAAATACCCACGATTCCGATCCGGAACTGCTTGTACGCGACGTCCGTACGTATTTCAGCAGCGTTTTCCGGCCCAGCAAGTACCATTCGTACCGAGGTCACTATGTACCTCGCTGTGACTATGGAAGCGAAAAACTGCCAGAAAAGCAGAACCCTACGCCACGGAGCCCCGGTACGCGACGTACAGCCATGAACCCCATCGTACGTGTCATCCCGGTCCTCTTGGCCTACGACCTGGTGCACCGCACCCGACGCACATGCCGCAGAAGGTGAGAACAACATTTGTGGGTACGGTGCGTACAATACACGTACCATGAATGCGTGGGTATGGTGCGTACCACACGTACCCCTACGGCGCCATGACAACAGTGGTACGGACCGTACCCACGCATGAATGCGTGGGTATGGTGCGTACCACACGTACCCCTACGGCACCATGACAACAGTGGTACGGACCGTACCCACGCATGAATACGTGGGTACGGTGCGTACCCCTACGGCCCCATGAGTACTAAGGTACGGACGGTACCCAGGCATACATGCGTGGGTACAGTGCGTATCCCTAAGGCCCCATGATTACTCACGTACGGACCGTACCCAGGCATACATGCGTGCGTACAGTCCGTACCACACGTACCCCGTTACGGCAGCAGGAACGTTGGGATACGAGGCGTACACACGCCAGGAATGTGGGCATAGAGGACTGGCCCAGCATGTTACCTTCAAATTGTTGTGTGTGTAGGTCCTGGCCAGCAGTGTACACCTCCAAGGGGGTGCGTGGGTGGGTGCAGAGGCCTCCCAGCAGTGGACAGACATATGAGGGGTGGGTGTATATCACTACCAGCAGTGGACTGACATATGAGTGTGGGTGCAGAGGACTCCCAGCAGAGGATGGACAGACATGTGAGGGGTGGATGCAGAGGACTACCAGCAGTGTCCAGACATATGAGGGGTGGGTGCAGAGGACTCCCAGCAGTGTCCAGACATATGAGGGGTGGGTGCATATCACTACCAGCAGTGTCCAGACATATGAGGGGTGGGTGCAGAGGACTACCAGCAGTGTCCAGACATATGAGGGGTGGGTGCAGAGGACTCCCAGCAGTGGAAAGACATATGAGGGGTGGGTACAGAGGACTCCCAGCAGTGTCCAGACATATGATGGGTGGGTGCAGAGGACTCCCAGCAGTGTCCAGATATATGAGGGGTAGTTGAAGAGGACTCCCAGCAGTGGACAGACATATGAGGGGTGGGTGCAGAGGACACCCAGCAGTGGACAGACATATGGGGGTGGGTGCAGAGGACTCCCAGCAGTGGACAGACATATGAGGGGTGGGTGCAGAGGACTCCCAGCAGTGGACAGACATATAAGGGGTGGGTGCATATCACTACCAGCAGTGGACAGACATATGAGGGGTAGGTGCAGAGGACTCCCAGCAGTGCCCAGACATATGAGGGGTGGGTGCACAGGACTCCCAGCAGTGCCCAGACATATGAGGGGTGGGTGTAGAGGACTCCCAGCAGTGGACAGACACATGAAGGGTGGGTGCAGAGGACTCCCAGCAGTGCCTAGACATATGAGGGGTGGGTGCAGAGGACACCCAGCAGTGGAAAGACATATGAGGGGTGGGTGCAGAGGACTCCCAGCAGTGCCCAGACATATGAGGGGTGGGTGCAGAGGACTCCCAGCAGTGGACATACATATGAGGGGTGGGTGCAGAGGACTCCCAGCAGTGGACAGACATATGAGGGTTGGGTGAATATCACTACCAGCAGTGGACAGACATATGAGGGGTGGGTGCAGAGGACACCCAGCAGTGGACAGACATATGAGGGGTGGGTGCATATCACTACCAGCAGTGGACAGACATATGAGGGGTGGGTGTAGAGGACTCCCAGCAGTGCACAGACATATGAGGGGTGGGTGCAGAGGACTCCCAGCAGTGGACAGACATATGAGGGGTGTGTGCATATCACTATCAGCAGAGGGCAGACATATGAGGGGTGGGTGCAGAGGACACCCAGCAGTGGACAGACATATGAGGGGTGGGTGCATATCACTACCAGCAGTGGACAGACATATGAGGGGTGGGTGCAGAGGACTCCCAGCAGTGTACAGACATATGAGGGGTGGGTGCATATCACTACCAGCAGTGTCCAGACATATGAGGGGTGGGTGCAGAGGACTACCAGCAGTGTCCAGACATATGAGGGGTGGGTGCAGAGGACTCCCAGCAGTGTCCAGATATATGAGGGGTAGTTGCAGAGGACTCCCAGCAGTGGACAGACATATGAGGGGTGGGTTCAGAGGACACCCAGCAGTGGACAGACATATGGGGGTGGGTGCAGAGGACTCCCAGCAGTGGACAGACATATGAGGGGTGGGTTCAGAGGACTCCCAGCAGTGGACAGACATATGAGGGGTGGGTGCATATCACTACCAGCAGTGGACAGACATATGAGGGGTGGGTGCAGAGGACTCCCAGCAGTGCCCAGACATATGAGGGGTGGGTGCAGAGGACTCCCACAGTGCCCAGACATATGAGGGGTGGGTGTAGAGGACTCCCAGCAGTGGACAGACATATGAAGGGTGGGTGCAGAGGACTCCCAGCAGTGCCTAGACATATGAGGGGTGGGTGCAGAGGACACCCAGCAGTGGAAAGACATATGAGGGGTGGGTGCAGAGGACTCCCAGCAGTACCCAGACATATGAGGGGTGGGTGCAGAGGACTCACAGCAGTGGACAGACATATGAGGGGTGGGTGCAGAGGACTCCCAGCAGTGGACAGTCATATGAGGGTTGGGTGAATATCACTACCAGCAGTGGGCAGACATATGAGGGGTGGGTGCAGAGGACACCCAGCAGTGGACAGACATATGAGGGGTGGGTGCATATCACTACCAGCAGTGGACAGACATATGAGGGGTGGGTGCAGAGGACTCCCAGCAGTGCACAGACATATGAGGGGTGGGTGCAGAGGACTCCCAGCAGTGGACAGACATATGAGGGGTGTGTGCATATCACTATCAGCAGAGGGCAGACATATGAGGGGTGGGTGCAGAGGACACCCAGCAGTGGACAGACATATGAGGGGTGGGTGCATATCACTACCAGCAGTGGACAGACATATGAGGGGTGGGTGCAGAGGACTCCCAGCAGTGCACAGGCATATGAGGGGTGGGTGCAGAGGACTCCCAGCAGTGGACAGACATATGAGGGGTGTGTGCATATCACTATCAGCAGAGGGCAAACATATGAGGGGTGGGTGCATATCACTACCAGCAGTGTCCAGACATATGAGGGGTGGGTGCAGAGGACTCCCAGCAGTGCCCCACTCCCAGGAGGATGGATGTCATTCACACACTGCATGACACACCACATGTGGGTGTGAGGACATACAACACATGCATACCCACCCATGGCGGATGCCCCACAATACACACCCTGATTTCATGCAAACAGACAGTATAGTCATGGAAATGCATACTAAAACTACTTAGCCAAGGGGAACACTTACTGTCACGCACATCACAGGAGTGATAGGAATGTCCAGGTGCTGGTCCAGCCACCCAGATGTTGTCTCTCATGTAAGGAATAGGGTTCACTGCGACTAGATACAATGCCCACAATTGTGAGTCCAAATACCCTGCATTACACATGCCATTTGTGTGTTAGGCCATGATTACACACATGCATAGAGCTGAAAAGGGGCAATTGGTCCCTGATGCCATTCCTACATACACAAAACACAAATACAGTGACTGGCAAGGATGGCACAGACGATTCAGCAGGAGACATCGGTGAGCATGCATGGCCATTGTTGAAGGGATCCGTCACCAACAAAGGATATGTTGACACAGGTTAGCACAACAATTGTGCAACTGTTTGCAGGGAACATGTCAGGTGCCACAGAGGAAGGAACACTCCTTGGGACAATGTCTCCCAATCCAAAGGAAAACACACTACCAATTAATATTTTCACAGACATTGTGATGGCACACAGATACCATGGTCCACCTCATGACCATCAGACTAAAACATTTCTCATAACCCTAACACATTACCAGAACACCAACTTCATGGGCCTCATCACCAACATCAAGTACCTGAAATGCAATAGTGTGAAAACTAAATGAAAAGGCTTTATTCAGCACACCCAAAAAAAATTGTAAGAAGACACTATTTACAAAGGCCAAGGGCCAGTCCATAGTTCGAGTCCAAGGGTGGACGTATGCGACTGTGTCCACCCCTACCTTGCCTGCACAAAGTCACCTCAAGGTTTGTCGACCGGGGGGGGGGGGGCATCATCAGTGGGAGTACCAGGCACCGCAGGGACAGGAGTGGGTTGGATAGGTGTGGTGGGTGCAGGGCTGGACGTATCCACCACAGGGGATGGGGCAGCGCCAAAGGTGGTGGTGAGCAGCTCGCTGCACACTGCTGCCAGGGCGTCCAGAGGAACCCCTGCACCGGAAGAAACACCAGGGCCAACGGAGGGGGGGGGGGGTCCGAGGGATGGGGTGCAGCGCTCTTGGGGGAGGTGGTGGACATGGGGGGGGGACTCAACTCCCCTGGCCGGAGACTTCCTCAACCGCTTGCGGGGTGCTGTCACAGTGGGGCTGAGGGACAGACTAGCCATGTAGGTCTCTTTGGGTGACATTTTGGCAGGGGAGCTAAGGGGAGTGGATTTGGAGGAAGCGGGTCGTGAGGACTGCGGACTCTGACTGTGGCTGCGTGTCTGCCGTTTGCCCCCAGACCCTGTGGGTGTGACTACATCCCCCTGAGTGTGCGTGCCAGGAGGTGTGCGCTGTGCCTTAGTTGGGGGTGTGCTGGATATGTCTGTTGAGGTGTGTGCCTGTGACTGTCTGTGTGTGCTTTGGACAGGCATGGGAGAGGGCAGTGTGGATGGGTCCGGAGTAGGGGGGGACGGAGCGCCGCAGGAGAGACACTGCTTCCGTCAGTGAAGAGTCCATGGACCGCAGAAACCTGCGTTGCTCAGTCATCGTTGTTGACATGCCCTCCACGAACGACACCAACTGTGTGAGCAGTCTAGTGTGTTCATGGAGGACATGCAGCATCGATGCCTGACCAACCTGCAACTGCCGCAGTCTGACTCTTCACTGAGGGCAGCAGGGGTGACAGGGGCAGGGGCTGCGGTGCCTGGTTCGAAGGAGACATGGTGAGACCCTGCACGGACAGAAGGTACGGGTGCAACTGGGAGGGTGGAGATGGCAATGGAGGAGGCGGGTACAGATGGTGGGATGCTGCCAGATGTTGTTGCATCCTCCGCCTCCTCAAGGATGTCAGCCTGAGACCCGTCGGTGTCATACATGCTCTCGCCTCCGGACAGGACCTCCGACTGACTCCCCTCGCCCTCCATGCCACTGTCTCCTGCTGACTCCACAGCACTGGTGGCACTGTCGCTGGGTCCCTCCTCAAGGTCCATGCTGGTGTCTCCCTCGCGTGTGGATGATGATGCTGTGGGCAAGGAGAAGAAACCAGAAAGCATCAGTCACCTGTATACATCTGCACAAGAACAATAGGTCACAGTGCATATCAGGCAATGCATCCTGAGTAACAGCTGGATTACTCCGCACATATGTAAGCCCTGTACTGCCCAGTTGGTAGACCCACCATTCCACTTTGACACCAGGAAACTCAATACACAAAAGGCCACAACTTGAATGAGCAATACACTGAGAGGCTAGTGTCTGTGAACCGGTGAGCATAGCAATACAATGAAGTCATGACACCTCTTGTTTACTGTGAAATAAACAGGAGTGGTGCACTCAAGGTAAACTAACACACCTCAATACTCAAGGTGTCACCACACTCAGAGACCTGTAAGTCCCTTGGAACACAAAACGAACTAATGTTGGTACCTTGGGACTCACAATACTTTAACCAATCAACATGTTTGGGATGTGCCAATTGGCCATTTCGTGAAAAGAACACTGATGTGCCTTCATGCAATATGTTGCACAAGGCAGTGCACACAAAAGTACATTGACACTGTCATTGAAGAAACTGGCACCTTTACGGAGGAGCCACTGTTAGGAATAGATGGTGTTGCAGAAAGTACATATACATGGGCCCACGGCGGTCTTGAAGTCTTGACACTCGTTAGTTTGTATCACCGACAACTAATGAGTCTCACAAAATCAAGACCACCGTGGGAACATGTATATGGAGAATTTGCAACACCATTTATTTATAACAGTGGCTACTTTGAAAAGGTGCCATCTTATTCAATGACAGTGTCAATGTACTTTTGTGTGCACTGCCTTGTGCGACATATTGCATGCAGGCACATTAGTGTTCTTAACTCAAATCATCACATTTCCACATGTTCAACATGAACAACTGTTGACAATTGCTGTGAGTGCCAAGGTACAATTCATGAAGAGTAACAACTTCAATCATGTCAGTTGTCACCAGGCCATCCGTCACCTGATTACACAGTTGGCTACACATATGACCTACTGCCTGTCATCTGGAGTGGCACACATGTCCACACCCAGGAAAATGCATAAGCTAATGGGCCTGCAATTGGTTGGTAAAAAAGACCAGCTGTACTGTGGGGACACACTCCTGGCAAACCAGAATGTACACACAGATGTCAGCACACAAAGTCCAAACTGCGTTGCATCTGAACCACACACGTGCACAAAATGAATGAGCAGGATTCTTGTTGGTAAAAAAATGACACAGGCTGCAAAGCACGTACATTAAGCACTGGCCAGCATCACAGGGGCACTGCGCAGTGTATTTTAGTCCAGGCAATTCTCACACACAAGTCAGACCTGGCAATGAAAAATCAGGATTGCACATGTATGCCTCTCCCGCACCCCCCTCCCCCCCCCAATACCTGAGTCAATGTGATTTATACAGATCAAGAAGTGACACCTCTTATTCAGGGTTACAACAACTGTGCTAGAAAAATTGCTTCATTTACACCACATCACCTCGTGGGGCTGACAACACATATTTGTGACAAACAACCATCAACAGATTGTTGTGAATAGCCACACAGGCACTGCTCAGTATGAGTATGCACAAGCAAAATGGTGTATCCCTGTCCAGTGGACACATGTAGCACACATTAACTAAATCCAAACTAGGCCAGGGAACAATGCCACAGAGGCAGACCTATGCAGCACACACAGAGAATGTGCACAGTGTTGGATGACACACATGATTAGGAGGCCAGGGTGTCTCAGGGGACTGTAGTGGGCACACTGCTCCATGGTCCTGGAATGAGCTGACTCTACCATGTTCAACCGTCATGGCACTATGCATATCTCACACTCATGCACATCATGTCTGAGGCCACAACATTGCTCATGCATGCTGCAAGGATGTCCAGTTGAAAGCTCACACTCCTATGTTGAGAATCAGCATCAGTGACAACAACACACATGTCACTTTCTCCTTTTGTAACGTATCGTATGCTACCTCTTGTATCTTGTTTGCTTTTGATACATGCACTATGGCCACCACTGCCTCATGTAACGTAACTTCTGTTTTCTGTTTTAGTGTTCTGAGTGTCGGCCCTTTATTGGAATTTTTTTTTTTCTTTTTTTTTTTACTTTTTACCTCTAGGTGTACTTTGGATGCTCTTGTAACCTGCACACATCACTTTTTCCGTTTGTAACGTATCATTTGCTACCTCTTGTATTTTGATTGCCCTTGATACTTGCACAATTGTCACTATTGCCTCATGTAACGTACCGTTTGATTTTGTAACATGCTCACTTGTATTTTTGCTCCTTATGTATCATTACTGCTGCTATTGTGAAGCGCTCTGACACCTTCGGGTAAAGTCCGCGCTATATAAAAACGCATTAAATAAAATAAATAAAATAAATAAATAAAACTATGGACCGCCAACATAGTGAACAGGTCATGGCACAGGCAAGGTACCGACACAAGTCACAGACCACCCTCCCACATGATGCAGAAAGCAATGTGCACTTAGATGTACTGGCACCCTAGATGACCATGTGCAAATGTGATTACACACACACCAGGAGACACATGTCAAGGAGAGGAAGGGATGAAAAAGATCCCCAGGTGACATTTGGGAACAGAAAATGTACTGCACATATGAACTCTAGGAGTGTATTCATGCAAAATAGCACTTCCTAAAGCTGGCGACACATAACACGACAAAAAGCCATGTACCTACCCCCTCCTTGCTGCAGTCTCTCCTGTAACTGCCTATCGAGGTCAGGGAAGACCACCGCCAGGATACGTTTCATGTGGTGGGTCAGGTGTCGGCGGCCGCCGTGGGGGCGAGGTAGAGAGAGCTTGAGCTGGACCCGGGCGATCCACCGGGTCCAGCACCGGATGTCCTGCCACCTCTTGCGGACCTGGGCCAGCTGCCTATCACGCCCCCCGCAGTCCTCACGGTCCTGACGACGTTGGTCCAGATCACCCCCTTCTCGTAGGCAGTTACCTGTCAGGATGACAAAGTGACACAGCATCAATACACCTGCTCCATGTCCCACAGACACACATTAGAACATCTTTGAAATGTTGAACAGGGCATAGGATGCTGACATGAATAGCCTCATTCACAACATGAAATTGGCCAGTGTGCAAGCGCCAATGCAGTACATGGCATTGAAAGTCTACATGTGGCATGAGGGGTGCAAAACACTCAATGAACATGCCACACACTGTGCAGCACATGCAACAGCAGGCTGATGGGCAGCACGTGCCATGCTGCCACATGTCCCACTCCACTGACGCACCCTCGGCAGACTAGACAGACACACCCAGCCACAGATCACTGGCCTGTCATTGACAACAGCGGATACAACCCTCACTCTGCACATGTGCCATTTTCCAGGGGGGAGTCACAGGTGTCGTGCTAGCTCTGCAAGTCAGACACAAAGCACTGGTCACTTGTCACATCAGATGGTTAGATCAGTAGCCTCCAACATGCAGCTGTGGTGCAACACTTCACATAGACACTCATCCACATGACAGGGAACCTTCACACACATCAATGTCCATGAGGTCGTACACGTCATTTGGACACTCTCACCACAGGTCCACTCAACTCATACACATCTGTGGGTACAGTCACCTGTCACACCGGGGGGACCACTGAATCACCTCAGGACAACAGGAATAAAAGCCCCCAAGGATTAGCCAGGCTGAATGTCTCATGCACTATGCAGTGAAAGTCACTGTAAGCACCATGCAAGTAAGGAGTGCATACAGGAACTACATGATGCACTGCATGAGAGACATAAGCATGCCCCCCCCCGGGACACACTCTGAACAACATTGCATGTCAGTCCCACCTGGACACAATATTGACAGTCACACAACAGGTGCATAGGCAAAGGTGGTGGACTCAGCACTCACCTGCTCCCCTGGTCTCCCATACAGGCTGGTGTGCTGTGGGAGGAGGACGTCCAGCAGGGCCTGATTCTCCTCCAGGGTGAATGGCTGGGCCCTCTCCACAGCACGAGACATGGTCCAGGGAAGCTGAGACAGCAGCAATGTTGTCGACAGGAAAGTTGTGCAGGCAAGTGCTCTCTCATGGCTTCTGGCTGCCTTATATCTGTCTTGCTGAGGGGCATTCATTTTGAGGAGTATATAGTGATTGGTCAGAATCATTCGCATCTTACGTTTACTCCAATCCCTTTAAACATACACCAGTGACAGCATTTGCATCGTTAAAATTTAGAGCATCATGTCAAGTCAACAACCACTTTGCAGCATTGTATTTTGTGGCCAACTGACTTTTCCAGGACACCTGATGGAAAAATTTGAAGAGAAAACTCGGTATCCATGACAACCAGCATGCATTTAGGGCCTTATACTTGTCCCTTATTTGTCCCCTATGTAATTTTGAAAGCCACACACAGGTACAGTGCGTTTCACACGTACCCCTACGGCACCAGTTGCACAGTGCGTTTGACACGTACGTGTAGGCACTGGTAGTACACGTAGGTGTACTACCAGTGCCTACATGTACATGTACAACTAGTGCGTACACGTACTTGTACACGTACGTGTGCGCACTGGTAGTACACGTACGTGTACTACCAGTGCCTACACGTACTGTACAAGTACATGTACGTACTGGTTGTTCACGTACGTGTACTACCAGTGCCTACACGTACGTGTTCAAGTACGTGTATGCACTGATTGTACATGTACGTGTACTACCAGTGCCTACACGTACGTGTAGAAGTACGTGTACGCACTGGTTGTACACGTACGTGCACTACCAGTGACTACACGTACGTGTAGAAGTACGTGTACGCACTGGTAGTACACGTACGTGTACTACCAGTGTGTACACATACGTGTACAAGTACGTGTACGCACTGGTAGTACACGTACGTGTACAACCAGTGCGTACACGTACTTGTACACGTACGTGTAGGCACTGGTAGTACACGTACGTGTACTACCAGTGCCTACACATACGTGTACAAGTACGTGTACGCACTGGAAGTACACGTACGTGTACTACCAGTGTGTACACGTACGGGTACGCATTTCACACACTTACAATGGTAATACAGCCGTACACATGCCAGGAATGGAGGGCTACGAGTCGCACATGGATGTCCATCAAGTACTTGTCATTGCTTACTTTCATGTGCAGGCCCTAGGTGTGTTAGCCAGTGATATTGCAAAGGTCCTCTCACCTAGTTGCACAATTGATGTGTTCTTACCTGTGGACACATGTCATGTGTGATGGGGCACGATGTGGCACACATCACCTTGCCACTTGCCACATGTGTGTCTGTAGTCCAACTGTGTCATGCATAGCAGCAGTGGGTGGCACAGTCATCAACACCCGCACCTGTCTCCTGATGCCAGGGACAGGGACACTTTATCAACTGACCTGTCACGATCAGCGTGCCCCATTGGGACTATGTCAGGTGTGTGTCATGTGTTCCCATGAGCTTCATGTCAGTGTCCCGTCAACGGCATCTGCTGTTGGTGCATCCAACTGGGGTCTGTGTGGAGATGGGCATGTAACACATCTACGCACACCATGCCACATGTGGATTCCCAAGGCTGTAGGGTCTGTGTGCATGGGACATCATATATTTTCAGTCATACATGTGTTTGTTGTCTCAATGGCTCAACCCCTTCATCGCACTGTGTTTGATATGTACATTTGACATTCCATGTGACCTGTGCGTGTGCCTTTCAGTCAGCTGTCTGGATGAGATGACATCCTTCCAATGCAGCTATGTGGTTGTGTGTCACTCCGGTGATATCTGTGGCTCTTCACTCAGACTGGCCTCCAAATCATTTCAGGGCATGTCATGTAGACTTGATAATCAACAGGTGTATCAGGCTTTTTGTAGGAGTGCCAGCAAGCTGGCATCTGTGTCCTGGATGTATTGCACACACCCGACTCCATAGTTACCTGATGTGTATTAGCAGTGTAGCATGTGCTATGTTCATTGACATTGATGTTTGCCGACTCTCAATCTTCATTCTTCAAAACTATGTTGTGCAGGGCACCACCTGTCCCAAGACTAATGCCAGACTTAGGTGCCCTGAGGAAACGTGCCTGCATCTGCCGTTACAGATTCACTCAACAGTTGATTGAGGACCTGACAAATAAGCTGGCACCACACCTCCAACCGCAACACAGGTATCCTACTGCGCTGAACCCCAAGACGAAGGTGATGGCAGCCTTAATTTTTTTGCCACAGGTACGTTTCAATTGACCATAGCTGATGTGGGTGGGATGTCCCAGACTATGTTCAGCCGTGTCCTGCGTGATGTTATAGCAGCCATGTTGGAGCACCTTGATGAATTCATCACATTTCCGACTCCAGAGGGGTTGAGGGATGTCAAGGGGGATTTCTATGCCCTGGGTGGGATGCCCCATGTAATTGGGTCCATTGATGGTACACATGTGGCTTTTGTACCACCACAGGCACAGGAACAAGCCTATAGCAACCGCAAACATTACCACTCGATTAATGCCCTTGTGGTGTGTCTTGCTAACATGCTGATTTCCCATGTCTGTGCACGTTTTCCAGGATCAGCACACGATGCCTACATCATGAGGCGTAGCAGGGTGTCACAAATGATGCTGCGGCTGCACAACGAACGAGCATGTCTTGTTGGTGGGTATAGTCTTTTTGTCCTATGTGTTGCGGTATCTTTATCTCTTACGGCATCTCCTGAGTCACTTACATGATGTGTCCATGTAGGGGACTCTGGCTATCCCAACAAGCCATGGCTGCTGACACCTCTCCGCAACCCAAGAACAGCAGCAGATCACCGGTACAACGATGCACATGGGCAGACCAGGCGAGTGATTGAGAGGACGTTTGGACTCCTGAAGAGCCGATTCCGGTGCCTGGACAAGACAGGCGGGTCCCTCCCTTATGCCCCGGAGAAGGTCTGCAAAATCTTCATTGTGTGCTGCATGCTGCACAACATGGCAGTTGAGAAGGCAGTGCCACTCATCCTGGATCCAGATGAGCAGGAGCATCCACCCGTGGAGGATCAAGGGCTTAGTCACGAGGCTAGTGATGATGAGGAGGAGGGGGATGATATCCAGAGTCAGCTCATACGCAACTTCTTCTCATAATGGTGAGTCACTGGCTATGAGTGTGCAAGCTTGTAGCATTGATTGTCATGTGTTGCAATGTGTGTGTCCAGCTGACTGAATGCAAAGTGACTTGGATGTGTGTTCTTATGTGTCACTCGAGTGATGATGTCATGCAACACAGTTTTGCAGAGAGACGTGATTGGCAATTTACATGTGTCCAACATTGTTCATGTTTTGTACACTTCCATGTGTGCGTTGAGAATTATTTTAGGTGACTTCTCGTGTGTCTGTCATTCCCATGTATTTTGCACCTGTTGTCTGATCGTGTCATCGTTGTCCTCCTGCTATTCCTCGTGAGGATTGCAACGTGTGCTGAATCAGCGTTCCATGCACGGACATGTGGAAATGTCAGTTTGGGTAAGTATTGCAGCGTGGCTTTTTGGTGGTGGTACAGGTTGGGAATGTGTGGTGACTGCTTCTGTTCATGTTGTGGTACCATGCATACATGTCTTCTCACCATGGAGCATATAACATGTAGCATCACTCCCATGACATGATAGTCAGCCTTCTTGACAGTCATCTTTAGTGGAATATGGCGTCTGATGAAGGCATCAATGTGTGTGAGCCTTGGCTCTGAAACATTGCAGATGCTACGGGTAGACATAGTGGGGGACATCACAACAACATGCTCTATGGGGAATTGCAGCCTCTCTGTGTGCAGCAGGATGTCTTTTGCTCATCCCCTTACCTTATGTGCCAGTTTATTGGGATTGACATCATCCGTGTTGTGAAGGGGGGTCCAGCGTATGTCCCACATGTCAACTAACCTGTGAGTCTGTTAATATGGAGGCATATCCCTTTGTGTGTGTATGTGGAATAAAGGTGTTCAGCACAATCCAAAGTGCCTCATCTTGGTCACTGCAGATCTCTTACCAGTTTGCATGCGTCATCTATGGCAGAATTGACAAAGATTGAGCATATGAGTGTATGTGTACTTTGGCAACATGCATGCAGTGCTTCATGGCTAATGATCTCTATTGTGCATGAAGTACCTGGTTGTGTATGTATTTGTGCAGGTTGCTGCCCCCAACGGGACGTGAATGCCAACTGATGGTGTGTCTCCTTTGCGCATCTCCGCATTTTGTTGCCTGACACAGTGGCTGTCATTTATGGTGATTGATCATACACTTTCTGGGAGTGACCCATGAGTGAGCTGACACTCCTTCCTTGACATACACCTGTTGCATTGTGCCTTGCAGACCTCCTTGTCTTTGTGTGTTGATTTTTCCATGATTTCTAACCCCTTCCGCCTGCTGCTGCCTCACCTGCGGCCCGCCACTCCGAGTGCCCTGATTCTGCAACCCCCACGCCTCAAAAATGCTCAGCCCTTCCCCCTCCACCCATTTGAAATGCAGCCAGCAGCTTTTCTGTGCCACTGTAGCCCCAGCACCGTGCCAAAGGCAGGACCGTCTGCGCCTGCAACTTGCACAGTGCACAACCCTCTAGTCTTTGCATGACCCACGTCACACAACAGGCTCATGCTGCAGCCACTCTCCAAGCAATGTCCTCGTGACAATCATCCTCCTGCCATCAGGCAACCCCTAAGCACACACACAACACCTTTGCATGCTGAGTGTGCTACTCCAACTGCCTACACAGCGCTGCCCAGCCTACCAGACCCTGTCAGTACAACCAGGTTATGTGCCTCCTACTCCACACTCGCTCCATCCACCAGCACGCCATTGGACTCTGTTACCTCCTCAACACTACAGCCCCACACATCACCTTCATGACAGTAACCTGGACAAAAGCATCCTCAGCACATGACGTCTTCATTGCCATCTCAGACGGATCCAAGATCACCCGCAGGGATGCCAACACCAATCCCAGGGGCTGAATTGCTAATTATGCACAAGTACACCCTCAGAGTCACAAGTCCGGGTACGCAGCAACTCCCTAGCAACCCTCGGAGTAACACTCATCTACAGATCTGCAGGCCTACATCCACAATTCCGCTAAGCCATCAACACGTACATCTGCACGCAGGCCCTCACCTCCACAGGCTACATGTGGCTGGGGGCCAGTAACTTCTTGCTGGAGGGGACACACACCACCATCCATCATTGGTCCATCAACATTTGAAAACACGTCTCCAACAAGCAACACAGTGCCACACACCCTGCTACCGATCCCTCAAAGATGCTTGATGTAAGTCGCCACAGATAAGCTGTGTGGGACACTCAAAACAACACCACCGCCACATCCTGCAAACTCACACACTGGATCAGCAACTGATCTAACAATCTTGCCACATTGACGGACTTTCCTGTGAAGCACAACAACAGTTAAGGCACCTGGGACAAGGCAGACCTACTGGACTCCTACAGACCTAGCCGGACTCTTGTGCAAACCTTGCAACACAAAGAGACATCATTTTCCTTACAGCCCTGTAAAACACCACACACAGCCATCACCATATCATCAGCAAGTACAAGTGGAGATACTTCAGATAGTGCCGAGACACCCAAACACACGACATCAAGGAGCTCATCAGTATTGTGAGTGAACTGACAGCAGATCTCAATCCAAGACACCCCACCCTTGCAAGGCAGATCCCATCCCTTGCAACTTTGTACCACTGCAAGCTCATGGCCATACACAACAGCCTTGGCACACAGAGGCAGACAGCACTATTATCCGCTGGACAAACCCCTCTCAGGTCATGGACTCCCGTCAGCAGCAAGTACACAACCGAGATCATGTGTAAGGGTGGGCCTAGTTCGCGAAGTAGCACTTCGCAAAGCTATGCAAAGTGAAGTTCGCACTACGCGAGCTACGCGTAGCACATCGCGAACTGCGTAGTAACATGTTCGCACTGTGCAAGATGTTGTTTTCAATGATTGCACAGTACGGACAAGCAAGCGGCACTGTGCAATCATTGAAAATGGCATCTTGCACAGTGCGAGCTGTAGTTTTCTGCTGCTCGAGTAGATTTTTACTCGAGCTGCAGCTTTCTCAACACGAACTGGTAGTTTCTCATCGCGAGCGGTCGCGAGCATACGCGACCCTTCGCAATGAGAAACCTGACCTCCTCGCGTTGGGAATCTTGCCGGGAGGTTTATTTTCCATGCTCGCGATCGCCAACTTGATGTTGCTGATCACGAACAAGGAAAAAGTCTCACCGGGATGTCATTTTGCTTGCTCGCGGTCGCCAACTTGACGTTGAGGACCGCGAGCAAGCAAAAAATGACCGCAGCACTACGCAACACTACGCTACGCGTGTTCGCACTGTGCTACGTGCAGTTCGCGTAGTGCGAAGTAGTGCGAACTTCGCAAACCACACGAGCGTAGCGTAGTGCTTCGCCCAGGCTTAATCATGCGCACCATCCACTGTGGCTCTCCATCAGGCCCCTTCCCACACAACATCTCAACCACATCATTCACCATCCTTGAAGCCCACGTCCTGCACGTCATGAATGTCTCCTTTGAGTTAGCCACATTCCATGGCTGCAGGAGGCATGCAGAGCCCCAGGCTCTTCTTAAACAACGGACGGCAGTACCGCAGGATCTCCTGGTACATCACACTACTTCCCTACCCAGCAAATGTCACCAGGAAGACAATCAACAAGCAACTGACCAATTTCCTACATGCAACCAGCTCCAGCCAACCGGCACCAGACCGTTTTACACAGTAATTGTCATGAATTTGCCTTCCCGCGATCGCGCTCGCTGCAGACGGCAAAGACGCGAGACGCGGAACGACTCAGACTACAACTCCCGATAGGCATGGCGAGCACGTTGCGCATCGGACGACGGACGACGGCAGCGGACCGGAAGCAGGAAATAAAGCCCTGCAGTCCGGACTGCGGTGCCGATTATTCTACATCTCCCGCGGGGAAGCTGGACGCTTTGACTCGCAGTTACTTTGGCGGTAAGAGTGTCAAAGGACACACCCTCCGACCGCAACCCTTGA
Organism: Triturus cristatus; assembly: GCF_964204655.1. NCBI lineage: Eukaryota > Metazoa > Chordata > Amphibia > Caudata > Salamandridae > Triturus > Triturus cristatus. The sequence continues at coordinate 883,033,841 of NC_140579.1, forward strand.
GTTTCTTTAACACCCTTAAAGAAAGGCTTCTGAGACTCCCCTGTTGGAGGTGAGAGATTCACCGTGCAGGGGAGCGACCGCGCACTTAGTGGCGCTTGGGCTGCCAGATTGACCCCGTTGGAGAAACCGGTCCCGGTTTCATGCGGGGTGAATACGCGCCCGCGAATGGTATGCTTTGCAACGTTGGATGGATGAATGAGTGTGAAGATAACCCTCTGGGCATCCCCAAGTTGCACACATCGTGTTTGTTTGTCCCAAGACATTTTCGCAACCAGTATATCCACCATTAGATCGTGCCTGATAAAGGAACCGTGAATGGATGAATGAGTGTAACATTACTCCTCTAAGTTTCCTACGTTATTTGTTTCATGACTTTGTTCAAAGCAGTGTACCAGGAATCTCCCTTTCGGAAAAGGAGGAGAGAAACGAACCCTTCTCCATCTCAGAACTATTCAGGCCTACATTTACTTTAGCGCTGCAGTGGTAGCATTCCAATTCTTTTATTGTTTTCCTTTCTGGTGTACGTGTGTGCTTCTCTTTTATAGTCCAAGAGACGTACGCCTAGCCTCAGAGAGCCAGATACTCAAAGCTGCAGCCCCAGCATCTCCTCCTTAACAGGTTGCATCGCTCTTATTTTCTTTGCAGGTAAGAAAGGGTGGATTGAGAGGGGGGAAGCACAGAGTAAGGGAGAAAAGGGGGGAATAGAAGTGCTTATTGTGTTTCATGTCTCTCGCCCACAGGTCTCCCTCCCCGCAGTCCCCACCCTTTCCTTCCCCCGCTCAATTGCCCCAAAAGTCTGTGTATATCTATAGCCAGACTTGGGTCGATTCAGAGGTGGGCCCCCATAGAGCATCGGCACAGCCCTGAGGATTCGGACCCGGCAAGCCTGACAGAATAATCGGCCCACGAATCAGTGTCCTCCTGGTTGTGCTGAGTTAACATGGCCACTTTAGAAGACGTAGTCGCGGCCCTAACGCTTGTACAAGCCGAATTAGCTGCTTCACGTCAGGAAACCGCGGCGCTTCATACCCGAGTAGATAGGCTACAAAGAAATCCTTTTGATGCAGGGGGTACGACACACACATCTTCAGTAGTGGTAGAGATGCCAGCCCAAATTCAGCTAGCCCCACCGGAGAGGTTTTTTGGGGACATTAAAAAGGTACAGGTGTTCCTCACACAAGTCCTCCTACATTTCAACTGTAAGCCCAAAATGTTTAGTACGAATCAGGCCCGTGTGGCGTTCTTAATTTCCTACCTAGGAGGAGAAGCGGCTCAATGGGCAGTTCCCCTTGTGCGGAGAGACGATCCGAAATTATACGATTGGGACGAATTCAAGGACAGTTTCGAAAAAACGTTTGACCGCAGAGCCGACACGTTTTCAGCAGACCGAGACCTCTTGGGATTACGGCAAGGAACCACGGAGTTGATTAGTTATTTAAATAACTTTAGGAGACTCGTAGCAGAGACAGATTGGCCAGAAGCCAAACAGTCAGCTATCTTCTACCAAGGGCTCTCGGAAGAACTCAAAGATGTATTGGCGCAAATCGATCCTCAACCTCGTACGTGTACAGAGCTGATAGACTTGACGCTTCGTTTGGATCACCGGCTTAAAGAACGACGAGGGGATAACAAAAAGAAAGAAAAAGTGGTTGGCTTCAGTGACCGAAGCTACAGCGGAGAGAAAACGAATACCCACCCAGAACCCATGGAAATAGGCACGGTGAGAGCGTCCTTAACGCTCAGCGAACGTGACCATCGCAGGAAACAAGGGTTGAGTCTCTATTGCGGAAAAAAGGGACACTTCCTCAGAGAATGCCCAGTGAAACCTAAGTATGGTAGGGGAAGGGTAGGACAAACCACCGCCCTAACCGTGGAAAAGGAGGAGGGAAACGACAAAGCTTGAAGAAGAAAGAAGGGAAGTCTTCAGGCGAATATGCCATCCCTTCAGTGGCTGCATACGATATCGATACCTCCAACCATTTGTTTATACCAATGACAATTACAGTACACCACGAAACCCAACACCTGATGGCAATGGTAGACTCTGGAGCCACCGGATGTTTTATGGATCTCCACGAAGCACAACGATTGAAAGTGCAAACGGTTCCCCGACCCTACCCGGAGAAAGTGTATGCTGTGGATGGACAAGAGCTGGAAACTGGTCCTATCACACATAACACGCTGGAGTACGAAATAGTGTACGATGAGTCCCATAGAGAAAACATAACGTTCTGCATCATACATGCTCCTCAATATGGGGTTATTCTGGGCCTACCATGGCTTCAAAAGCACAACCCCACCATTCAGTGGACACACAAGACCGTGAGGTTCGAGTCGGAGTACTGTAAAGTCCATTGTACCGCAGCACCGCTCAGGACTTCAAAGATTTTGGCCAATAGCCACCATGTAGCCACTGCCGCTGAGAAAGAGGTAGCGCTTCCAGCATACTATGCGCCCTACGCAGATGTCTTTAGCAACAGCCAGGCCGAAAGACTCCCACCACACAGAGAGTACGACTGTCGCATAGACCTGACTCCCGGAGCAGTGGTGCCCTGTGGGAGAATATACGCCCTTACCCTACCTGAAACAAAGTATCTGCGGGAATATTTGGACAAATACCTCGAGCTGGGGTTTATTAGACCTTCAAGATCACCAGCGGCATCTCGCCTCTTTTTCATTCCCAAAGCCAATGGAGGTTTGAGATGTTGCATTGACTACAGGGCATTGAATGAGATCACCATCAAGAATCGGTATCCTCTCCCCCTCATCCCTGTGTTGTTGGAACAAGTGAGAGCAGCAAGCATATACACGAAATTGGATTTAAGGGGTGCGTATCACTTGGTTCGCATCAAAGCAGGAGATGAATGGAAGACCGCCTTCAAGACTCGGTACGGTCTTTATGAATACCTGGTAATGCCGTTCGGGCTATGTAACGCCCCCGCGGCATTCCAATTCTTTCTCAATTAGGTTCTGAGAAGGTATTTGGATATATTCGTGGTGGTCTATATAGACGACATTTTAATCTACTCGGACAACGAAGAAGATCATGTGTATCATGTACGTTTAGTCTTACAAGCTCTGCGAAAACATCAGTTGTACTGCAAGATCACAAAGTGTGAATTCCACGTCACAACGGTGGAATTCCTGGGAGTGATGCTCACCCCGTCTGGACAAGTGATGGCGGAAAGAAAGGTGAAAGCCATTCTCGACTGGCCTCGCCCGAACAATGTCAAAGAAATACAGAGGCTGTTGGGGTTTGCGAACTTCTATCGCCGATTTATCAGGAGTTTCTCGGAATTGGTCACGCCATTGACAAGACTAACTCGAAAAAAGGTCCCGTTCCTATGGACCAAGAATACCCAAACAGCCTTTGACCTTCTCAAAAACGCGTTTGTCACTGCTCCCATACTTACACATGCCAACCCTGACCTTCCTTTCATTGTAGAAGCCGATGCTTCGGAGTCAGCGATAGGAGCAGTGCTTTCGCAACATCAGGAAACCACGGGAAGCCGAGCAGTGCTTTCGCAACATCAGGAAACCACGGGAAGCCTACATCCCATTGCCTTTATGTCTCGAAAACTCAACGCAGCTGAACAGAACTACACCATAGCAGAGAAGGAACTATTAGCCATCCGAGACGCATTCATGGAATGGAGGCATTGGTTACTGGGAGCAGTACACAAAATTACGGTATTTTCTGATCATCGTAACCTCCAGTTTATGAAGGCTGCACGACATCTTACACCACGCCAACTCAGGTGGATGTTATTCTTTGCGGAATACCAGTTTGTGGTAACCTTCCGTCCTGGATCCCAGAACAAGAAGGCAGACGCTCTGTCTAGACAAGAAGCCGCTTGCCCTGAAGAGAAGACAAGTGAGGATTCTATCATCGAACCTAACAAGGTGATATGCACTCTACGATCCGAAAGGTTTCTACAAGATACCCGACTTGGAATACAAAACTTCATGTGGAAACGCTGGCTCCAGGCACATCCAGAATGGAGAATGAGACAAGGGCTTCCCATGAAAGGACCACAACTATTGCTTCCTACTTACAAGCTTCGTCGGGCTGCGTATGTATGGTGTCACGATACACCATGTGCCGGACATCCAGGAGACGCCAAAACACTGGAAAAGATGTTACGTCAGTTTTGGTGGCCCACAATCCGTCCAGACGTATTGAGGTGGGTTCAAGAATGCGACACGTGTGTGCGAGCAAAAACAGATCACCAGGCCACACAAGGACTGTTACAAATCATGTCTACGCCGACAGTCCCCTGGGAAAGGATTTCGGTCGACTTCATAGTGGGATTACCCAGAGACCAAGGGAATACCGCCATAATTGTGGTGGTGGACTATTTAACGAAGTTGGGCCATTTCATAGCGTGGAAACAAGCCCCTACGGCCAGTCAGCTGGCGAAGCTGTTATTGATCCACATTGTCCGTCTCCATGGTCTTCCCCAGGATATTGTTTCAGACCGAGGGGCCCAGTTCACTGCTGGATTTTGGAAGACATGGTGTTCTGAACTACAAATGGCCTCCTCCATCTCTACCAGTTTCCATCCCCAAACGGATGGCCAGACCGAAAGACTCAACCAGACCCTGAAACAATACCTCAGGTGCTATGTTAAGGCTAACACCGATGAATGGGTGGACTGGTTATGGGCAGCGGAAGTCGCTTACAACAGCGCCAAACATTCTTCCACGCTATACACCCCGTTTTTTAGCACCTATGGTTTCCACCCGAGAGTCACACGACTGACGCTTCCCAGTTCTAATACACGCATTCCTGAAGTGCACACACGACTGCAGCATATGCGCAAAACACTCGTGGCCATACAGGGCAACCTAGTCAAGGCCAAAGAAAGGTACAAAACACAAGCAGACAAACGGCGTAGACCAGGTCCAACCTATGTCAAGGGGGACAGGGTTTGGTTTTCCACAAAACATATCAGGTTTAGAAGGTATAGCGTGTTTAATCCGAAACACATAGGCCCTTATCAGGTAGAGAGACATATCAATCCCGTGGCAGTGAGGTTAAAACTACCTTCCCATATGCGCATCTATCCCGTCTTTCATGTTTCCCTCCTGAAACCCGCTCGGGGTAGGATCTCGTCTCGCCCTGCGCCTGTGATAGTGCAGGGGGAGGTGGAATATGTGGTACAAAGCATATTGGACTCCAAGAGGGTAGGAAGGCAGTTGTGGTATTTGGTTGCCTGGAAAGGGTACGGCCCTGAAGAGAACTCCTGGGAACCTAGGGAGGCAGTGCATGCTCCCAAGTTGGTTGCCAAGTTTCATCGCCTGCACCCGGACAGACCCTCTTGCAGCTCACGCTCCCGGTAAAAGGGGGATGTGCTGTCATGAATTTGCCTTCCCGCGATCGCGCTCGCTGCAGACGGCAGAGACGCGAGACGCGGAACGACTCAGACTACAACTCCCGATAGGCAACGAGAGCACGTTGCGCATCGGACGACGGACGTCGGCAGCGGACCGGAAGCAGGAAATAAAAGCCCTGCAGTCCGGACTGCGGTGCCGATTATTCTACATCTCCCGCGGGGAAGCTGGACGCTTTGACTCGCAGTTACTTTGGCGGTAAGAGTGTCAAAGGACACACCCTCCAACCGCAACCCTTGAGTTTCTTTAACACCCTTAAAGAAAGGCGTCTGAGACTCCCCTGTTGGAGGTGAGAGATTCACCGTGCAGGGGAGCGACCGCGCACTTAGTGGCGCTTGGGCTGCCAGATTGACCCCGTTGGAGAAACCGGTCCCGGTTTCATGCGGGGTGAATACGCGCCCGCGAATGGTATGCTTTGCAACGTTGGATGGATGAATGAGTGTGAAGATAACCCTCTGGGCATCCCCAAGTTGCGCACATCGTGTTTGTTTGTCCCAAGACATTTTCGCAACCAGTTTATCCACCATTAGATCGTGCCTGATAAAGGAACTGTGAATGGATGAATGAGTGTAACATTACTCCTCTAAGTTTCCTACGTTATTTGTTTCATGACTTTGTTCAAAGCAGTGTACCAGGAATCTCCCTTTCGGGAAAGGAGGAGAGAAACGAACCCTTCTCCATCTCAGAACTATTCAGGCCTACATTTACTTTAGCGCTGCAGTGGTAGCATTCCAATTCTTTTATTGCTTTCCTTTCTGGTGTACGTGTGTGCTTCTCTTTTATAGTCCAAGAGACGTACGCCTAGCCTCAGAGAGCCAGATACGCAAAGCTGCAGCCCCAGCATCTCCTCCTTAACAGGTTGCATCGCTCTTATTTTCTTTGCAGGTAAGAAAGGGTGGATTGAGAGGGGGGAAGCACAGAGTAAGGGAGAAAAGGGGGGAATAGAAGTGCTTATTGTGTTTCTTGTCTCTCGCCCACAGGTCTCCCTCCCCGCAGTCCCCACCCTTTCCTTCCCCCGCTCAATTGCCCCAAAAGTCTGTGTATATCTATAGCCAGACTTGGGTCGATTCAGAGGTGGGCCCCCATAGAGCATCGGCACAGCCCTGAGGATTCGGACCCGGCAAGCCTGACAGTAATCACACCACTGCAACCGTCATCATTGCCACCACCAACGACTACTTTGCCCTGCTCAACAATGGTGAGGCCACCACCCTTGACCTCTCAACGGCATTCTACACCATGTGCTACCACACTGTCAGCTCACACATCTCCAACACTGGTATCCAGAGGAGGGCCCAGGATTCAATCAGGAAGTAGCTCACCAGCAAGGCCCAGGGAGTCTGCCTCCACCCTACAACATGTAGTACACTGGGGTCATCTGGCCCATGCCACAGGGCTCTTCTCTCAGCGTGACGATCTTCAATGTCTCCATGACCCCCCTCTCCACCATCACATGCGCACACAACCTCATCATCATCTGGTATGCCATTGACACCCAGCTGCTCCTCAAACTCACCAAAGAGCCAGCCATTGCCAGATCCAAACTTCAAGAAGGCATGAGATTCGTTGATGAATGGCTGAACATCAGCCATCTGAGGCAGGACTTGGACAGGGCAGAGGTCATTATCTGAGGATTGTCCCCTTATGGCTGGGCCAACTCCTTGCATCCGACTGGTCTGTGCACCGCACCAGCACCCAGTGGCCACGCAAGCAAGCTGGTGTTCATCATGGACCCATCGCTCACAATTGACATGCAACTCACCAACATCTGTACCTCATGCTGCAATACCCTCCACATGCTGCTGATGACCCACAGATAGATCCACTCCAAGGCAAGACAGACTGTCCCCCTGGCCCAGGACACCAGCCAGCTCAAATACAACACCGGCCTCTACAGAGGACAACAGCAAACATGCAGGAGAACTTATCCACATCCAGGGTGCATCCGCACACCTCATCTGCAACATCCCCCGCCCCAGCCACATCACCGTCCACCTGAGAGAGGTACAATGGCTCGCTGTGTGCTGCAGGATCACCTTCAGATTCCTCAACCACACTCAGGAGGCAGTCCACAACCCAAACCGACCTTGGACGGGTGTCATCCATGGCCCTACTCCATGCAGCCCACCTTGCCCTCGCCACCATTCGTCACATCCACATAAAATCTGCATGCAGGAGATAGTTCTCCCACCTCGCAAAACAGACCTGGTACTCCCTCCCCGGGCACATCAATATGACCCATGACCTCTACACCTTCATGTAACTCTTCCAAATTGGTCTGTCAGAGCAATATAGCAAGCCCCCTCTCAGCAGCTTGAGGCCATCACGGGTGAGTGTTGGGCTCCTTGTCTGTATTTTGTGATACATTGTGAGCCATGTGTGTGCTCGACCGGACTCAGATCCAAGTGTATGGATGGCTGGAGTTAGTTCCACACTCAGGCATACTTTGGCATATCCCCCCACGTATGTTGTGGACTCATGCTAAATGACTGCAACATGAAATTCAATTATACATTTTTTAATTTCTAGCTCTGGGGCGTGATTTGTGCACAGAAAATGGGGAAATGCAGGGACCATAGAATCCAAAGTTCACAGGGGGAGATGGGATCCTTGGCATTTGAAGTCATCAGAGTCCAGCCCACAGTGTTTGGCATCATTGGTCAGACTGTGACCAGCAAGTCCATGTGGCAGATGATGTCAATCAATGAGGTGAGGCTGTTGCACATGAAGGCCAGGTGCCAGGCCAGGTGACCTGGGAGATGTGGATGGCCGGCTGCCTCTCACTGTCTTTTCCGTGGACGACCAACCTTCCTCCGTGGACCCTCAGATGCAGGCCTTGACAATGTTTGGGACGCTCCGTCGGACGAATCCTCCTCCTCCTCCCTCCCTGTGGCTGGTGCTGGTCTGCGCCTGGTGTCACAAGGAGGGTTGCCCATGTTGTCGGCAATCCGACGGAGTGAATGGCTTATGTCCCTTTGCACCGCCAGGAGCTCAGCCAGTCTTGCCTCCATCCGTCCTTGGTGTTGTTGTAGACTGGCGTGTTGCTCGGCCTGCTTTTGATCTCTGTGAGGGTCACCACTACCTGGCTGATCTCCCTGGTGTCACGCTGGTATGCCTCCATGATGTTGCGGATGTGTGACATACCGGTTCCTTCAGCTGGCTGATCAGGTTCTCGCCTCCGCCTGCCTCCACTCCCGCCACCCCTGCCCACACGAGCCTGGCCTGCCGTTGTGGGCAAATCGGGTTGACGGGACCCCTGAGGGATGGCAGTGGCGGTGTTGTCTGCCTCCTCCTGGGTGCCCGCCGCACCTTGTCCCTCCTGGTCAGACTGGCTCTGTTCACTGCGGGCAGGGCTCCTGGGTGTCTCCTGTGATGTGGCAGGAATGGGGGTGGTGGTTGGCACAGATGTTCCTGAACCACGTGCTGCAGGGGCTTGGACACCAGAGGGTCCAGGTCGGTCGGGGTCATCCGCGGAGTGTTGAGAGGCGTCGCTGCTGGTGGGATCCGGTTCCTCCCGAACCTGTGACTGTGATTCTTCACCCCCATTGTTGGGGGGATGTTCATCACGTTGCCCTGTGTGTGAGAGACAGACAATGTTAATGCAGTTTCATGCAACATGCATGTTTCATACACATTCAAGTTGGCACCGTTCGTCCAGGTAGTTGTATGTGCCTAGCATTCTCCTCAATGTTCACTTGTGTATGGGTATGTTGCAGGGGACAGATTGATATGTTCTCCTGAGTCTTTGACATGTCCATTTGTGGCTTGGGTGATTATTCGGCTATGTATTGGTCTTGTTGTGTTACATGTCCATTGTGGCAGTGGGTAAATGCATTGCCTGTCCTGGTGGTGTCTGCTTGTGTAAGGGGTATGTGTGACAGGGCCTGCTGGTGGGTGTAGTGTTATTTGGCACTGGGGCTCCCAGGTGATGTAGCTGTCCCCCCATGGAGCGTGCTGCCATGACAGTGAGTGTGAGTTCCTGTCCTAGATATCTGACCTTGTTGTGTTTGTGTTTGCACTGGTCACAGGAGGGCCTTGTGCTGCCTACACCAGGGCCAAGTGTGAGCTATCTTGTCAGTACTTTCCCAATCCCTGGGCATTGCGCATGGTGCATGGGTATGTAGCTGGGCCATATGGGATGAGGGCAATTGTGTCTGATTTGGAATTCAAACATGCGTTTTGGTGCACCCACCCTTCCAGCATACCGGACATCCATTCTTGGGTTGGTGCTTCGTGTAGCATGGGACATAGCATGGCCTTGCTTTCTCAAAGGGGCATACACATGTTATTGGCATTCGCGCTGTTTGTGACTGTGGTTCTGGCGGGTGAGGGCTTGGGGGTAGTTGCGTGCATTTGGTATAGTTGGGGTGTGGATGCCATTACCCCCATGTTACATAAGTTGTTTGTGTACTCACCAGGCTCTGGAGGTCCTTGGAGTCCATGTACTCCCACCCGCGGAAGCATGGCCATCACCTTCTCCTCCCAGGGATGGTAATGTACTGGTCTGCGGGGCGCACCACCTCCAGTGATGTTGGTCTGGCGTGCTCTTCATTCATTTTTCTCTTGACCGCCCTCCGCAGATCGTACCACCTGGCTTGGCATTCATTCCTGGTCCTTCTGATGGGTGCAACCCTCTCGACGATCCTCTGCCACAGGCGTGATTTTTCAGCTATGCTGGTCTGTCTGACCAATGTTCCAAACAGCAGTGGCTCGACTCTGATGACTTTGTTGACAAGGATGTCCAGCTCCTCCCTTGTGAACTTAGCATTCTTGTCGGTGGGAATGGTGTGGGGTGAGGGTGTGGATGGTTGTGGGTCTAAATGTGATGGTGTGTGTGTGAATGTGGAGAGGGGGTATGTGTGAAGGGGTGTGTGTGAAGGTGTATATGTTAAGGTGGATGGGTGCAGTGGTTTGTGTGCGCTCTGTAGCAGTAGTGAGTCTGTTGCAAAGGCTCATGGTTTTTGTGTGTGGTCCCTTTTTATTGGTTCATTTGTGGGTGGGGCTCAGTTTGAATTTTTGGTGGGTGTGTTATAAGGGGTGGTTGTGAGGTTGCCCCTCTGTTTTCATGTTTGGATGTGTCCAGGTCAGTCCTTTTCATTTTTTGTGAAGTGTAGACGTGTTGTGTGGTGTTGTGCGAGTCGAATAGGCTCTCCTTGTGCTGTTTTACAGTGTCCGTGTGTGAGAAGTTGGCCTGGTATATGATGCTCACTAGTTAAAGTGATCACCTTGTACCATGCCAAGCAACCCTTATGGTGTGGTTGTAAGTCAACCTTTTCGGACTAGCTGCCCTAGTGGTAGCGTAGGCTAAGCAGTCTTTGAGGCTAAACTCGTGATGCGTGTTAAGCCAGCTGTTTTACCAAATGCAACCCCCTTTTATACCAATGAAAGGACACCACACAGATATATATTCAAAATATATATGTATTTATTTATCAAAGTTACCCCTAGTCTCTTTATGAGCACAGGAGCACAAATCGTCAAACAAGATTATCACAGAATACACAGAAGTTGCACTTTATATGGGTAGGCCCTGGTGGCCACTCAAACCATATACTAAAATAGTGGTATAAGTACCACGAACAGAAAAGGGAAAAGGCCTAGGGCCTCTAGAATCGCTGGGCCTACAAGGAGCTAACGTCAGTTAGTGACCAGGAGGTCCACGGGTGGCGTGTGCAGAGCAAATAGTCACACGCGTGCTCCCATAGGTTTCAATGGGTGCGTAAAAAGTACAAAGTTACTGCAAAAGGAATCTTCCGGATGACCTAGGAACTTAAGATTTGGAACACAGGCACTAGAGATGTAATACTACACTTGGGCACAGGTGTGCCAGCTTTACCTCACCCACAGGAAGCGGGTGCATAGGCCTCGAAGTGCGTCGGGTTTCTTCTATCTGTTCCGTGGGGCCTGTAGACAAAAGTGCTGCAGGCGGTCGGTCGGGAAGAGATGCAGTGGATCCAAGAGTGGATCGGAGATGTTGAAGACCTGTAAGCAGAGGGGACAGTGTTCACAGTCACTAGCCAGTGACCAGCGTGGCACCAGGTGGGTACCAGGCGATGTCGGGTGCAAACAGGTGATGAGGGGTAGCTTGTCTCCGCAGCCACGTGGTCCCTGAAGGTGGACGACGTCCAGGAGTCGGCTCACGAGCTGTCCCACGCAGGCTCTCGCTGTCGGCGGTGTCGGCGACTTGATCGAAGCAAACAAGCCTTGGCAAAAGCAATTGCAGGAGGATTCGGAAATCAGCTGTTGGTTCTGACCAGCAAGGTCAGAGGGATTGCTCCTTTGGAGGGGAGCAAGGGCCAGTCTGGAGCAACCAGACCAGCGGTGTTTGTCGTAGATTTCGTCGCCAAGATGGCCACTAGCCAGCGGGCCAGCAACCGGTTAGGCGCGTCGAGTGGCAAAATGCAGAAGGGCCCCACGCAGATCGTGGAGATGCTGGAGGGCTCACCTTTGGTGCAGATGCTGCTCGAGGGTTGGGCTTCTCAGGACCCAAAGCACAACTTGGAGGGAGCCTCGGTTGTTGCACTTGTCAGCTTGTCGTAGTCGTTCCAAGATGGCTGGCTCCACGTGTCTCGGTGCCTCCACGGGTCTCCTCTTTTCAGGGACTGTGGATCGGGCGGTGAGAGGTCTGGAGGTCCAGGTCTTGTCAGTCTCTGGGCTCGGGCTCCGGCGGGAGGCGGCGGCAAAGCAGACGTTGATGCGCTGGATGGTGCTTGCGTTAGCAAGGTGGTCACTCCCTGACCACAGGGGAGATTTTCTTCAGTCTTCTGTGCAGCAGAATGTCGAAGTTCCCGTCTTCTTCTTAGTTTCAAGTTGATTCCAGGATGTCTGAAGTCTTAGGACACAGCTCCTACCTTTAAGCGGATTCTAGGGGCCGGACTACCTGCTAGGTCCCTCCCTATGGGTGGGACCAGGAAGGGGGGTGGTTACACCCCCAATCCTTTGTCCAGCTCGCCCCAGGCCCGGGACTGGTGTGCCCCAGGACCGGTTTGAACTGGCATATGCACCGAGGCTCCTTGTGAGCCACAGGCATGTCTGGTTTCTTTCAAGCCCTACCTGACCAATACACAAAATCCTGTCTGGGGTGGTGCACGCACCTCCCCTGGCAGGAAACCCTTTGTCCACACCTCCCAAGCTGGAAGGACTCCCAGCAGCAGGAGGGCAGACTTGTGTCTGTGGTGGCAGCATCCATTTTGTGGAGCTGAGGCTATGTCTGATTTTACCCGGGTTTCAGGTACTGTACATGTCGTGTCCCTCTAGAAGGGTGGAATGCTAACCCCGTCGCCAGAATTGGCGAGGGGTTAGTATTCCAATTCGTATGACACCTTACTCGACATGTTTTGATAAAGCCAAACCAAAGATAGCATTTAACCGCGAGGTTCATAATGCACTTAAGAGTATATGGTATGACGATATCTGGAAACAGTAGAAGGAAGTTGTTCCGACCACTGCAGACAGGCTCAGCTCATGCCAGAGCACCATCTCACATGGAACCAAGCACTCTGCCTTCAGGATTGTTAAGGCCTGCCATAGGAGTGACTTAGAGGTTACCAGGTGTCCCATTTAAGGTTAGGTATAGGTATACTACACCTAAGTAAGAGGTGATTACACCAACTTACCCCAGCTGAGTGATCAGCCAGTTGTGTCAGATTGTTAGGCCAAGCCTGGGGTGGCATAATACATGCTGCAGCCCCTGGCAGGCCTTGGGTACACCAATGCCCTGGGTACCTAGTGTACACTGGTACAGGGGCTGACAGGGTGATCCACTTCCAATTGGTTATGCACCTAGGGTGCATAGTTTTAATTTAGTAGAGAGAACAGCAGGCTGGGGGTCTGATTGGCAGGCCCACAGCCTCAATATGTCAAAAACCAGTGAAGCAAAAAGCAAAAATTTGGGGTGACCATAGGATAGCAGACCCTACTCTCCTACACAACCCCCCCCCAAACGCTGGGACATTAAACTAGCCTTGACCAGTCTCGTCTTCATGTCCTAAGTGGAAGTACCTGGAGAGACCATCTGCATTCCCATGGTCAGTACCTGGCCGGTGCTCCACTGTAAAGTCCATCCCCTGTAGGGAAATGGACCACCTAAGCAGTTTGGGGTTTTCACCCTTCATCTGATTTAGCCACAAGAGGGGCTTATGGTCGGTCTGAATCTTGAAGTGAGTGCCAAACAAGTATGGCCTCAGCTTCTTCAGGGCCCACACCACAGCAAAGGCCTCCCTCTCAATAGCTGACCAATTCTTCTCTCTGGGGGTCAACCTTCTGCTAATAAAAGCAATGGGTTGGTCTTGACCATCTACATTAAGTTGTGACAGCACAGCTCCCACACCCAACTCAGAAGCATCTGTTTGGACAATAACCTCTTTGGAGTAGTCAGGACTTTTCAGGATAGGTGCAGAGCACATGGCCTCCTTCAGGTCATCAAATGCCTTTTGACAGCTTACTGTCCACTGAACCTTTTTGGGCATCTTCTTGGATGTCAGATCATTAAGAGGAGTCACAATGGACCCATAGTTCTTAACAAACTTCCTGTAATACCCAGTCAAGCCCAAGAAAGCTCGAACTTGAGTCTGGGTGGTTGGAGGGGACCAATCCTTGATGGACTGTATCTTACTCTCCAGTGGTTGAACTTGGCCCCCACCTACAAGGTGGCCCAAATACACAACCTTACTCTGCCCTATCTGGCACTTAGTAGCCTTGATAGTGAGGCCTGCCCTTTGCAGAGCCTCAAGAGCCTTCTTCAGGTGGATCAGGTGATCCTCCCAGGTGGAACTAAAGACAGCAATGTCATCAAGATATGCTGCGCAAAAGTCATCCAACCCAGTAAGGACTTGGTTCACCAGCCTTTGGAAGGTGGCAGGTGCATTCTTCAGACCAAAGGGCATCACCACAAACTGATAATGCCCGCCTGGGGTTGAGAATGCTGTTTTGGCCTTAGACTCCTCAGCTAATCTGATTTGCCAATAGCCAGCTGTCAAGTCAAATGTGCTCAAAAACTTTGCAGAAGCTAGTTTGTCTATGAGCTCATCTGCCCTTGGAATAGGGTGTGCATCTGTCCTGGTGACAGCATTGAGTCCTCTGTAGTCCACACAGAACCTCATCTCTCTCTTGCCATCTTTGGTGTGAGGTTTGGGGACCAGAACCACTGGGCTAGCCCAGGGGCTCTCTGAGGGTTCAATGACACCTAATTCCAGCATTTTATGTACCTCAGCCTTTATACAGTCCCTGACGTGGTCAGGTTGTCTGTAAAGTTTGTTCTTTACAGGCAGACTGTCACCAGTGTCCACAACATGGGTACACCAGTCAGTTTGACTAGGTATCAAGGAAAACATATGTGAAAATGATTGTAGAACCTGTCTACATTCAGTCTGCTGATGGGCAGTGAGGTTGCCTCCAAGGGTCACTCCTTCAACTGAGCCATCTTCAGGGTTCTGAGACAACAGGTCTGGGAGAGGGTCACTCTCTTCCTCCTGTCCCTCATCTGTAGCCATGAGCAAGCCCATGTCTGCCCTGTCAACATATGCTTTAAGCCTGTTAACATGGAGTACCCTGTGGGGACTCCTGGGAGTTCCTAGGTCGACCAAGTAGGTGACCTCTCCCTTCTTTTCCAGGATTGTATGGGGTCCAGACCATTTGTCTTGGAGTGCTGCTGGGGCCACCGGCTCCAACACCCATACCTTCTGTCCTGGCTGATACTCAACCAAGACAGCCTTTTGGTCATGCCAAGCTTTCTGTAAGGCCTGGCTTGCCTCAAGGTTTTTAGATGCCTTCTCCATATACTCAGCCATCCTGGAGCGGAGACCAAGTACATAGTCCACTATGTCTAGCTTAGGCTTTTTGAGAGGTAACTCCCATCCTTCCTTCACCAAACACAGTGGGCCTCTCACAGGGTGCCCAAACAACAATTCAAAGGGGCTGTAGCCAACTCCTTTTTGTGGGACCTCTCTGTAAGCAAACAGAAGGCAGGGTAGAAGGATATCCCATCTTCGCCTGAGCTTTTCAGGTAATCCTTTGATCATACCCTTTAGGGTCTTGTTGAATCTCTCAACAAGCCCATTGCATTGTGGGTGATAAGGGGTGGTGAACTTGTAGTTGACACCACATTCCTTCCACATAGCTGTCAAGTATCCTGACATAAAGTTGGTACCTCTGTCAGATACTACCTCCTTAGGAAACCCCACTCTGGAGAATACTCCCAGCAGGGCCCTGGCCACAACAGGAGCTGTAGTGGTCCTAAGGGGAATTGCCTCTGGATACCTGGTGGCATGATCCACTACCACCAGTATAAATCTGTGTCCAGATGCAGTGGGAGGATCCATGGGACCCACTATGTCTATTCCCACTCTTTCAAAGGGGACCCCCACCACAGGTAGTGGTATTAGGGGGGCCTTTGTTGTGCCACCTGATTTGCCACTGGCTTGGCAGGTAACACAGGAGCGACAAAACTCCTTTGTATCTTCATTCATATGAGGCCAGTGAAAGTGAGGGACAAGCCTGTCCCAAGTCTTGTTCTGGCCTAAGTGTCCTGCTAAAGGAATGTCATGGGCCAAGGTAAGAAGGAAGCCCCTAAATTGCAGAGGTATGACCAACCTCCTGGTTGCACCAGGCTTGGGGTCTCTAGCCTCTGAATAAAGGAGCCCTTCATCCCAATACACTTTATGGGTACCTTGAGCATTCCCAGCAGCCTCAGCAGCAGCCAGCTGTCTGAGGGGTTCAAGAGAGGGACAGGATAACTGAGCCTGCCTCAAGTCAGCCCTTGAAGGTCCCCCTGTCCCCAGAAACTCAACCTGATCAGGTTCAAGCTCTTCAGGGACAGTTCCTTCAGGGTCCTCTAGATCAGCTTCCTGGGAAGGCTGATCATCACTCTGAGGCAGGGGGGAAGGCACAGCCTTGACCCTCCTGTTCTTCTTCTTGGTAGGTGCTTGGTCCATTGTTCCAGGATCCAAGACCTGTGGTTCAGTGAGGCACTTTTTGGCCTGTGACCTGGTCACAGCAAGGACATGTGATGATATACCTAACATCTCTGCATGAGTCCTGTACTCCACTTCTGACCATAGAGAACTCTCTAGGTCATTGCCCAACAAACATTCTACTGGGAGGTCTGCACTAACCACAACCCTTTTGAGGCCAGTTACCCCTCCCCATGAGAAGTTAACAACTGCCACACTATGTGAAGTAGTGGCATTGCTGGCATTGGTCACCAGGTAGTTCTCACCTGGTATGTACTGTCCAGGATCCACAAAGCCTGGTGTCACCATAGTGACACTGGCACATGTGTCCCTGTAGGCTTGAGCCACTTTGTCATTAATTAAAGGAGTCTGTCTGTACTTGCCCAGGTTACTGGGGCTCACAGTCAGGGACAAATCAATGTCCCCATCACAGATCAAGACTGCCTGTGTCAGGGTTCTGTCTAAGTCAGAATCTCCTTCAGTTCCCATAGTGATTCCCACTACACCCTTTGTCTGGGGACCAACACTGCTAACAGTAGTACTGGGAGCAGGTGCCTTAGGGGCAACAGTGTTGGGGGCTCCACCCTTTTTGCAATCACTAGTCCAGTGAGTTGTATTTTTACAATGATTGCACCAGGGTTTCTTCTGACCTTCTTTCTTCTTCTTGGACTGTTGGGACCCACCCTCCTTAGCAGTAGTTTGGGGCCCTGTTGAAGACTTCTGGTCTTTAGGTTTCTGATCTCCACCCTTTTGGTCTGTTTTCTTCTGATCACCCCCTTGGCCCTGGTTCTGGTTCTTTTGCTTAACCCTGGTTCTGACCCATTTGTCTGCCTTCTTTCCCAATTCTTGGGGAGAGGTCAGATCAGAGTCAACCAAGTGTTGATGCAGTTGCTGGTTTTGACAGTTATTTAAAATCTGTTCTCTCATCATCAAATTATACAATCCTGTAAAATCAGATACCTTACTTCCCAGCAACCAACCCTCCAAAGCCTTAGTGGCACATTCAATGTATTCAGACCAGTCCTGAGTCTGTGTCTTTTGGGTGTCTCTGAACATTAACCTGTACTGCTCAGTGGTTAAGCCTAACCCATCAACTAGAACACTCTTCAGGACTCTGTAGTTTCTGACATCCTCTTCTCTAACAGTGAGGAGTCTGTCTCTGCCTCTTCCTTCAAAGGAGAGCCAGAGGATTGCTGCCCACTGATCTTCAGGAACCTGCTGTACTTTGCAGGCTCTCTCAAGAGCAGTTATCCACTTGTGGATGTCATCCCCACTTTTGTAGGGGGGCACAACCTTAGACAGGTTTCTATTGTCGAAAACCCTATCTTTGTCCTTAGGGACAATGCTGCCACCAGTGGGTATAGACCCACTCTCTTTATGCTGTCTAGCCTTGCTAAGTTTCTCTTCCATCAGGGCTACTTCTAGCTCCTGCTTCCTGATCCTCAGCTGAGCCTCTTGCATCTTGGCCTCATGTTCCCTCCTCTGAGGGGTGGTCATCCTTCTCCTGGAGTGACCTTGAGAGCCTCTAGAGCCATGGGAAGCATTGGAGTCACCTGAGCGATTCCTTTGCCTTCCAAGCCCTGTGTTAAGTCCACTGGGGAGATCCAGTGGGTTGAACCCACTGTCAGTCCCCAATAGCCTTGGTTTAGCTGGGCCAAGTATAATACTTGGCACTGGGCTAGTTCTCCCTTCATCCTCACTACTGTCAGTATCCTTTTCACTCTCATCCTCTGTGGTAGGCATCCCATCTAAGGGGTGACTATTGGGAAGGGGTACTTCAGTGGCATCTTTAGAAGGGGGGCCTCCTGTTCCTGTCCCTAAGGGGGCTAACTGGGAAGCTTTCTTGAGTGCTCTCTGATTCTCATCATTCTGTAAGAGCTCTCTGAGCTCAGCAGAGTTTGGGTTCTTGGGCTGTTTAAGGCCTCTAAGAGTTGCCAAATGCCTGAGCTCATTCTGATTAAGGGTAGCAAAGCTGGATGGTGCCCTCTGGGGGTCACTCTCAACAGAGATGGGTACAGTGGACCCCTCTGCCCCGGCCATTGCTCTTAAGTGTGGGTGGATGTGTTGCAATCTACCTACACTTGGGTTTACCTACTAAACCTATCTAGTAGTTGTAGTCAGGGTGTGCTACTCCCTTTGCTCTACAACAACTAAGTTCAGTAGAACTTAAGTATATCTAATCTTGTTTTATATGTACCTACAGGTACCTATGTGATCTTTCAATTGGTAACCAAGAGATTACAATGGTAAAACACAGCAAGCTCAAATCCAACCGCTGCTCACCAATGTGAGAAGTTGGCCTGGTATATGATGCTCACTAGTTAAAGTGATCACCTTGTACCATGCCAAGCAACCCTTATGGTGTGGTTGTAAGTCAACCTTTTCGGACTAGCTGCCCTAGTGGTAGCGTAGGCTAAGCAGTCTTTGAGGCTAAACTCGTGATGCGTGTTAAGCCAGCTGTTTTACCAAATGCAACCCCCTTTTATACCAATGAAAGGACACCACACAGATATATATTCAAAATATATATGTATTTATTTATCAAAGTTACCCCTAGTCTCTTTATGAGCACAGGAGCACAAATCGTCAAACAAGATTATCACAGAATACACAGAAGTTGCACTTTATATGGGTAGGCCCTGGTGGCCACTCAAACCATATACTAAAATAGTGGTATAAGTACCACGAACAGAAAAGGGAAAAGGCCTAGGGCCTCTAGAATCGCTGGGCCTACAAGGAGCTAACGTCAGTTAGTGACCAGGAGGTCCACGGGTGGCGTGTGCAGAGCAAATAGTCACACGCGTGCTCCCATAGGTTTCAATGGGTGCGTAAAAAGTACAAAGTTACTGCAAAAGGAATCTTCCGGATGACCTAGGAACTTAAGATTTGGAACACAGGCACTAGAGATGTAATACTACACTTGGGCACAGGTGTGCCAGCTTTACCTCACCCACAGGAAGCGGGTGCATAGGCCTCGAAGTGCGTCGGGTTTCTTCTATCTGTTCCGTGGGGCCTGTAGACAAAAGTGCTGCAGGCGGTCGGTCGGGAAGAGATGCAGTGGATCCAAGAGTGGATCGGAGATGTTGAAGACCTGTAAGCAGAGGGGACAGTGTTCACAGTCACTAGCCAGTGACCAGCGTGGCACCAGGTGGGTACCAGGCGATGTCGGGTGCAAACAGGTGATGAGGGGTAGCTTGTCTCCGCAGCCACGTGGTCCCTGAAGGTGGACGACGTCCAGGAGTCGGCTCACGAGCTGTCCCACGCAGGCTCTCGCTGTCGGCGGTGTCGGCGACTTGATCGAAGCAAACAAGCCTTGGCAAAAGCAATTGCAGGAGGATTCGGAAATCAGCTGTTGGTTCTGACCAGCAAGGTCAGAGGGATTGCTCCTTTGGAGGGGAGCAAGGGCCAGTCTGGAGCAACCAGACCAGCGGTGTTTGTCGTAGATTTCGTCGCCAAGATGGCCACTAGCCAGCGGGCCAGCAACCGGTTAGGCGCGTCGAGTGGCAAAATGCAGAAGGGCCCCACGCAGATCGTGGAGATGCTGGAGGGCTCACCTTTGGTGCAGATGCTGCTCGAGGGTTGGGCTTCTCAGGACCCAAAGCACAACTTGGAGGGAGCCTCGGTTGTTGCACTTGTCAGCTTGTCGTAGTCGTTCCAAGATGGCTGGCTCCACGTGTCTCGGTGCCTCCACGGGTCTCCTCTTTTCAGGGACTGTGGATCGGGCGGTGAGAGGTCTGGAGGTCCAGGTCTTGTCAGTCTCTGGGCTCGGGCTCCGGCGGGAGGCGGCGGCAAAGCAGACGTTGATGCGCTGGATGGTGCTTGCGTTAGCAAGGTGGTCACTCCCTGACCACAGGGGAGATTTTCTTCAGTCTTCTGTGCAGCAGAATGTCGAAGTTCCCGTCTTCTTCTTAGTTTCAAGTTGATTCCAGGATGTCTGAAGTCTTAGGACACAGCTCCTACCTTTAAGCGGATTCTAGGGGCCGGACTACCTGCTAGGTCCCTCCCTATGGGTGGGACCAGGAAGGGGGGTGGTTACACCCCCAATCCTTTGTCCAGCTCGCCCCAGGCCCGGGACTGGTGTGCCCCAGGACCGGTTTGAACTGGCATATGCACCGAGGCTCCTTGTGAGCCACAGGCATGTCTGGTTTCTTTCAAGCCCTACCTGACCAATACACAAAATCCTGTCTGGGGTGGTGCACGCACCTCCCCTGGCAGGAAACCCTTTGTCCACACCTCCCAAGCTGGAAGGACTCCCAGCAGCAGGAGGGCAGACTTGTGTCTGTGGTGGCAGCATCCATTTTGTGGAGCTGAGGCTATGTCTGATTTTACCCGGGTTTCAGGTACTGTACATGTCGTGTCCCTCTAGAAGGGTGGAATGCTAACCCCGTCGCCAGAATTGGCGAGGGGTTAGTATTCCAATTCGTATGACACCTTACTCGACATGTTTTGATAAAGCCAAACCAAAGATAGCATTTAACCGCGAGGTTCATAATGCACTTAAGAGTATATGGTATGACGATATCTGGAAACAGTAGAAGGAAGTTGTTCCGACCACTGCAGACAGGCTCAGCTCATGCCAGAGCACCATCTCACATGGAACCAAGCACTCTGCCTTCAGGATTGTTAAGGCCTGCCATAGGAGTGACTTAGAGGTTACCAGGTGTCCCATTTAAGGTTAGGTATAGGTATACTACACCTAAGTAAGAGGTGATTACACCAACTTACCCCAGCTGAGTGATCAGCCAGTTGTGTCAGATTGTTAGGCCAAGCCTGGGGTGGCATAATACATGCTGCAGCCCCTGGCAGGCCTTGGGTACACCAATGCCCTGGGTACCTAGTGTACACTGGTACAGGGGCTGACAGGGTGATCCACTTCCAATTGGTTATGCACCTAGGGTGCATAGTTTTAATTTAGTAGAGAGAACAGCAGGCTGGGGGTCTGATTGGCAGGCCCACAGCCTCAATATGTCAAAAACCAGTGAAGCAAAAAGCAAAAATTTGGGGTGACCATAGGATAGCAGACCCTACTCTCCTACACCGTGGTTCAGTTCGGTACAGGGGTACGAGTCGTACAGCCACACACCCCCATGCGTAGTGGATGTGAGGTGCGTACATGGACATTGGTATGTACGGTGCGTACACCCCATTGCTTCTGTACGGTGCGGGAGCGTAGACCGCCATTGCGCATGTACGATGCGTACCCGCAACATCGCGTACCCGCAACATCCGCTGTACAAACGCGATGTTGGGGGTACGCACCGTACATTTGCAATGGGGGTACGGTGCGTAGATACGCGCTGGGGGTACACACCGTACATCCGCACTGGGGGTACGGTGCGTAACTACGCGCTGGGGGTACGGTGCGTACCTACACGGGGGTACGGTGCATATCTACGCGCTGGGGGTACAGTGCGTACCTACGCGCTGGGGGTACGCACCGTACATTCGCACGGGGGTACGGTGTGTACCTATGTGCTGGGGATACGGTGCATACCTATGCGCTAGGGCAGTGGTTCCCAAACTGTGCTCCGTGGCTCCCTGGGGAGCCGCCAAACCTAGCCAGGGGAGCCGCACACAAAGCACTTTAATGCATTTAATGTTGAAGGGTCTGTTGGCTTCAGGTAAACTAATAAGACTTAAACGCATGATGTTCATGATTTGTAAGTGACATGCATAAAGCTGTAAACATAGTTCCTAATTGATGGCATGTTGAGGGAGATGACCTCCATATTCCCACGTTCAACACTCCCAAAGTAGGCGGAAGAGGCCTGATTAATTTTGTTAGACTCGTTAATAGTTTCGTTTATTCCAAATGCATTTTACAAAAATGCAAGTTATCAGGAAAGTAAAGTTGCCCTGTGTATTAAACACACTAGGTATTATTAAGTATTGACATTTGTACTTGAATCATAGGTACTTTCAGTACACATTTCTTTCTGTACACACATTTCTAGAAAGGAGTGCTCTCTCCTTGAGCACAGGAAAGTAAAACACTGTGTATGGTATAATGCCAACATTTGGAACCAAGAAAGAGGGAAGTTTAAAAAAAATCTGAGGAATTCAATTTATTTGCATTGATTTGGAGGCAATTTTAGGTAAAAATAAAGCTGTATGTGGTTTACAAAATCATGAGTCACCCTGCTAAGACAGGTGCGTTGGCACGTATGACATGGGTAGAAATGGAAGTGCATGCAAATATTCTTCAAGTGCAGAAACACTTTTGCAATGGGGCCTACATGCATAGGACTATCTAGCACTAAGTGGGATAAAAAAGTTTGAGAGGGTACTCTAAAAAAGGCATGGGTAAAGAATTGTAACTAGGAATATTTTATTAGAGGTGCTGCCTTAGTAATACGAAACACCCTGTGTATATGATTATAATACTTTTATCAGCTGCATCTCAATTATTTTCTGGGGGTAAAATGCAAGTACTCCAGAGGCCGGGCTAACGTAAAAAAAAAACAGTGGGGAGCCACAGGCAATGACCAATGGGTCAAGGGAGCCGCGGGACAAAAAAGTTTGGGAACCACTGCGCTAGGGGTATGCACCATACATTCGCACTGTGGGTTCGGTGCGTACATACGCGCTGGGGATACGGTGCATACCTACGCGCTGGGGGTACGCACCATACATTCGCGCTGGGGGTACGGTGCGTACAAGCTTCGCTTCATAGCGTGCAAAGTAATTCCCTGTGTACGGGACGTTTTCCGTACGAATCGTAAATTGTATCGCCAGTCCGGATCGTACTAGTACGGTCGGACTTCATTTTTACGATTTGTACGGAGAAGTGTCCGGGTCCGTCTCGTACTAATTTTCCAGCTACGATTCGTACGGATCGGGCCGATCCATATGTACTTTTTCCCGTACGGATCGTACTTTGCGGGTTGGATGTGACTTGTACGATTCGTACGGAAAAAAATACAGGATCGGAATCGACCCCTTGGTGTGATTGGGTGCTCAGGCACAGATAGCCAGGATAAAGTGTTTTATTATCATTAATGACGAAGCCTCATCTAATCTAGTTTCTTATTTACATATATTGTTTTACATGTGCGCGAGGCCGCCTGAAACCAAAATGAGAGTCATAGGATCCAGGAGGTTGGATGACAGCGGAGGAGCCACAACCGCTCGTGCTGCCTTGAACCCTATAGCCGCAGTCTCACATATACTCTGTTAATTTATTTTTGCCTTGGTAGCAAAGGGAGGGTGATAGAAGGGTTCAATAACAGTCGGATGACGAGGAGGACTCAGTCCACTGCCTGGACGCCATCTATTATAGCACTGAGGAGGGCGAGGAGGATATGGCCTTTGCTGTGGGTAAGATTAGAAGGAGCTCCAGGTCAGCACTGACACTCGGAAGCAGCTCCACAAATACTGCTCCGGCCTGACCCATATTGTTCCCCCCACAGGGACCTACAGAATGTCATTCCTGAACGGTAGTCCCTCTTAACTCTCCCAGGCAGGCACGTGCAAACACGGCAGCACTGCCATTGCTCTTTCGTTCTGATCTGTAATACAGCACACCCTCCCCAGCAAGGCACAAAGCACACCAGACAACGCAGCTCTGCCATGGTTGAGCTCAGAGCACTCTGACTCACAGACTGCTGCACCAGTGCTTGCAAACCCGATCCAAGCATACTTTGCTGTCACTTTAATTAATTAGTCTTGCATGATGAAGCACTGACTATGCAGTGCTAAACCTTACAGACAGGTCTGTCTTTCTGTGTACCATTGCTCTGATCAGCCAACTCCACTTTCTCTTCACAACAACACTGCGACACAGACGCTTGTGCCTTTGTTCGTCGGTTCCGACCTACATCACGCTGTGGTCTCATAGCATGGGGACTCACGGAACACTCCGCCAGTGTTTCTCAGTTCGGGTCGAGACCAAACTCTCCAAGACAGTAGTCCACTGTCCACAGGCAGCCCTGATATGCAAGGGCTGATTGAGCTGGCATTGACATACATGTATTTTGTTCCTGCTTGCACCAGCTCTTGGACACAGTTGCACACATGGCAACTGCAAGAGCCTGGCTTAAACTTACTTGCCCTGTTTTAATTTTTTACCACTTTTGGCTACATGGTCTTTTGTTGTGCATAGAACTATAGAACATTTGCACGGTTATATGGTGAAGGGAACATGGCCTGATGGGATTTACATGCAACACAGGTATGACAAAAGGAGCATAAGGAACAACGTTTTAACACTGTTATAGACAATCTGGGAATGGAAGACAATAGAAGGTACTCTGCTTATAAAGAAACAGAATAAGGCAGAGGTCTCAAATGAGACTTGCAGTTTAGTGGCTGGATAATTTATCCATAAATGTTTCTCAGTTTTTGGGCGTTTATCTTCTTGGATGGTTGTAAATGAAATATGGGGCGATGGGCTCTTAATTTGGGAGGAAAATGTCTAAATGTATGAAAGTGCATTTCAGAACCTATGGACCTTTTGAAGCTTGAATTTGGACACTAAGGGGTCCATTAGGATGTCGGGCGGTGGCACCACCGTGGTGCTGGTGGTTCAGAAAAATGCGTTTTTCCGCCCGCGAGCAGCAGTCCTCATGTCCGCAATGTTAGTATGGCCAAACATAGCCCATTTCCCAACCGCCGCGGTGCGACGCGCACCGCCATTAAAATGCACCCACCACCGCGGCGGTGGGAGCCAATGGAGACTCTCCGCCGTGCAGGATGACGTCTGCCCCGCACCACAAATTAGGATGCCCCAAACAAGCCGACGCACCGCAGCGGAGATACTGCCCAACCAGAGACGGTGGAAGCTCGACAGCGGAGCCGAAACCAGAGTCCTGGTCCACACCACCCGGTCACGACCGCCCTGGATCCAGCTCTACACGTCTTTCCGGTGCTGTACCTGCTACATCACCAGGACCTAATGGACCGCCGCGGACGCCGCCGCAGGTACGCAATAACACAAACAAAATACACAACACATGGGCAGACACAGGGTCCAAATCCACATCAGACACCCTGGTGGGGACAGGGACACATCCACAAGGGCACCCACACATCACCCACCTGCCACCAAGTCACCCCTCTGCATCCTGGACACACAGCTACTGCCACCATGCAGCAATGTCCCGGTCAAGTCACCACAGCAGTGAACACAAGGGAATACATGTGCACAATGCAGAAGGCAGGGCCAGTGCCAGGCATGGGCAGGGCACAAAGACCACAGGGCCACAACCCCCCACCACACGCTAGCACACCCCATGAAGGCACATGCCATGTGCCCCTCATGTGCACCCCATGCACAACAACAAGCCAGGTGAATACACACCCTGCACCACACAACAAACAATCATGGAGACAGACACTGCAGGAGTGGCTGCACAGGAACACACAACACACAGCACAGTAGCACAGGGCCAGGGAAACACACACACCACCACAACACCACACTCAGGGAAACAAAAATGAGGACAAGCACCAAATGACCACATACAAGGAATTAACATTCAAATGGACACACAACCTGCATAGTCACACATACATACCACAGACTGACACACAGACACATACACACCCCACATGCCAACAGCAATAGAGCACAACAAATAGGGAAACCAAAGTGGGCTGCACACAAATGGAAGGCCATGGAGACACACAACAAGCATGTGTACATCACATGCAAAACACGGAACAGAGAACAACACCCTCAGACCATCAAAGCACACATGGCTGGTACAGTCAGTGAGGTCAAACCACAGACATCATAGTGCAACAACACAGGGAGACAGCAAGGCAAACCATGTAGAGGCACATGGATGAAAGGAAGGCCCTGAAGTCAAACTGTGAACAGTCACACATCTATACAACTACTTCACTGGAGTACACCAGCAGCACTACACACAGGGCCCATTGACACACTCCATGACTGACAAACACCAGTAGGAATTTACACACATACCCCCCACACACCAGCAGCACACAATACCAGTGCCAAACACACTGAAGCCTGGCAATACTTGCCAGTCAATACACACACAATCACACACCCTGGGGGTAGCCATAAACATCACACACACACACAGGGATAGCAGAACAAATGTCTGCACAAAAACAACAGACAAACACATAACCCAACAGAAACACACACAGAACCACAACAAGAACAGACATGCCCTGTTCAGCTAAACTGTGGAAAGGCAATGGGAGCACAGACACAACAGGAGTGCACAACCTCATCACTCAGGAACAATGCACAGACAACATACCACAACACACACAAGAAGTGCACCATCACAGAACAACACAGCCACATCAAACAAACAACAGATGCACAGGCAGAAAAATCACATAGCAAACACAGCAGGACATCAGGGGATGCACACCAGGCAATGACAAGGCAACATACACACACAGCACTGCATGCACAACAAGCAGTGTATGCACACCAATCATACCAGCCACACACAGACATCAGTGACAGAACAGCAACCCGCACAACACTATACAGCACAGCACAAAGACAACAGCACACCCAGGAAGTGAAGCAATAACACAGCCAACACAACAACTTGACCAGAGGACTGGGCAGCACACACAGTTGAACTGCATAGGAGCAACCATGACTGACAAACAGCACCAGAACATCACATACAACCCATTGGTGAAATGCCCTGAGTGACACATTGACACTGGCCAAAGAACTGCACCACAAAGCACAGTATCCCAAATGAAGTGATGGGGAGGCTCGCACACATGTAAACCAAGGGGACAGCTGACACCAAAGTGAAGTGTACTGCATGTCAGTACGGGACATGACAGGAGTGTACCATACACAGAGAGGGAGTGCAGACCAACAATGGGTAGGCATCTGAAGCACAGATAGGGGATGGTATGACAACACACACAACATGCCACACTGGAGGCAAGAAGGTACCATGTGACAGCAATGCATGGGAAAACACAACCACAATGGCAGTGTGGAACAGCAGGTCTGCACAATCTCCACAAACAGCAACAAGACACATGGATGTGCAACAAAACACAACACTGACTTGCCAGTCACACACTCTGCATACTCACAAGTGACAAAAACAAGTAGGAGTCAGCCAGAACTGCAAAGACACACCAACACACTGCACAGTGCACAACATACAGCTCACACATGTGCATACAACCACATCCACAGGGCTGAACAATCAAAACAACAGGCATACAATACCTGGGTGACACATGTGTGTAGTTTCGATCATAAGGGACACTGTTCCAAAAATGGGTGCAAAATATCACCCAATCAGTGTGTGAAAAGATGAAGGGTAGGACAGAAGATCAGAGGAGAGGAAAAAGAGAGAGGCACAGGTATATCCCCAGTATAAAGGATCCAATCCCGAAGGGGAGGGCCAAGTCTTGCCTCTTAGTGGCCCTCACACACCCCGAAGGATGTCATGCTTCATCATCGGGCTTTTTTTGCTCCTCCTCGTCGGGCTGGCGCTGCAATGCCCGACGGTCCCCCGAAGGGTCATTTGAACGGAGATCTTTTTAAGAGAAAAGCCGTCTTGTGAGTGCAGGTGTGTGGGGTGGATCCAGTGGAAGTGGTGTTGAAGTTTGTGCAGTGGTGAGTAGATAAAAATACCTAGGGGTATCCACAGAGAAGTCCTTTAATGACGTGGTACCCCTGGTAAATGAAAAAACCAGAAGGTTGGTGAGTGACCGTAAAGCCTAATGTGCTCGTGTAACTTAGCATGAGGTCGGCATGTTTCATGCCTGGTAGTCGGAATGATCAATGGCGTTTCTTCAGGACCTAACTGATATCGTGGATGTGCACTAAAAGAGGGGTTCCAAAGGAGAAATGGTAACCCACCGGGGTGGGATGTAGCTTGGGCTTTACCACGGGGATAATTTCCCTTATGTGTGGAATGGAAATCTCGAAAAGTAAATTTACCCAAACGATGATGATACCTAATAAAGGATGACAAAAATGAAATAAAAAGAGCGAGAGAATAATCGAGACAGGAATCCGAGTAGGACCTGTGCACATGACACATCGAAGTGTCCAGTACAGTACATTCAAATCACAAACATATACACTTGGCCATTGCCACAATTCATAGTTGTGACGCGGATGACCTCGTCCACGCCAGTATCCAAAGGTACATACCAGAAGACCCACACAGGTGCCGTGCCAAACCCCCGGCAACTGTCAGTGATGGTCACGGCGTGCGTGGTAATCCGTACTCCCACCAAGGATAATGCATTGTGCAAGTCATCCGTGGGGGCATAAGGGGTCACACATAAGTATATGTAGTGTTCCGCCTGATACGCAGAATCCGTGAGGGGGGGGCATCAAAAAGCGTTGATACCCCCCTGGCCTGATGCCG
This sequence comes from Triturus cristatus, assembly GCF_964204655.1. Classification (NCBI taxonomy): domain Eukaryota; kingdom Metazoa; phylum Chordata; class Amphibia; order Caudata; family Salamandridae; genus Triturus; species Triturus cristatus. Next base: position 883,062,528 of record NC_140579.1, read on the forward strand.
CGTAACCAGTGCTGTTACACCACTATATTAGTGCGGTAAGCAAAAGTGACCATAATCAGGGGTGGTCTGTTTTAGACGACAAATCCACTCATGCAATACATTTTAAGGGCAGTGTCCGGCTTACCCTCTCTTCAAAAGGGAGCAGTATCCCAGGGCTAGTTTTCGCTAGGTGCCCGCACCCTATTGGCTGTGTAGAGGGAGAAAAAGTATGCAAGAATTGCCATGATTATAGGATTTGAAAAAGGCGGACAAAGGTCATACAAGCCTCATGGCTACAGTCTCGACATAGCACTCTTACTCACGGTTGCGTCAGGTGCTGGCTCATGAGCACCTACCCTCTCCTAGCGGCTGCCTGCAATCAGTGTGTGCAGTGCCTCCGTTTTCATTTACATAGATGCTGGAGTGATTGTTTAAGGCGTACCCTACTTCCTGTTTGGTGTACGTGTGGAGCCTAGTCGACATTGTGTGGTAATGCGCTTGGTCAGTAGAGAAGTGTCTCAGGTGACGTGCGCATGCTCAGTGGGTGATATTTTCTTGCGCATGCGTTTTAAACAAAATAAAATATGCCCGGGTTCCATGAACCAGTATGTAAAATATACAACTGTTGATGCCGCCTCATTACATATGTGTTGTATTAAAATCAGCCCCCCAAGGTCCGACCACTATACCCCTATGTATAAGTGGCCCTAATTGGGGCAGGAAAGACCGTCCTTGATACTGTGTAGCAGGGACAAATCACGCCATGCTGGAGGTATCTGGCACGATGTGTAGCCCTTAATGTCAATATCGTTGCCCTCCTACGCGAAGGGGAACTGGTGTTAACAGGACATCGAGATGGAGTTTGGGGCACACCAAACTGACCTGGACATTGCAGGCAAAATGTGTGTGTATAATGGGCGGGTATGGTAAGATGTCCAGGTATTCAGTGTTCCTAGGGTTATAATTCCACCCAGGGTATTTCATCATTCAATCCATTGGTCTGGGTGTGTAGATGAAAAACCCAACGTTGTTCTTGACGCAGGAGGGCCTGTGTATTCCATGTGGGTCTGAACTCTAGGACTCTGTAGAAGGCAAGGACTAACGGCGGACTCCAATGGCCGCACCTCTTTGCTATGTTCCTGTTAAGTATGGTTGATAGTATAATCACAGTTAGTGTGCACAGACTGCTCCTGCATCCGCCGTTAGAAGATGCAAACTGCCAGGCAGATAAACAAGAATTAAGAGATAATGGAGCGGTGCACTATTATAGTGTTCTGTTTAAGTCACACCAAGTGGTCAATTTTCTTTAATGAATAAATATTCTTTATTATAATAATCCAACAAAATTGTGAAGAGAATATCAGCGTTCAGGAGAATGAACTGCGTCAGGGCTGAAAAGAGGTATATCATAGATAGTATAAATAAAGACAAATACCTAATTGGACACAAGAGAAGAACAAATCAAGATATATAAAACTTAATACAAAAAGACATAACTGTCACAAATGTCTAACTACACACAAAACAATAAATACAAGTGCGTGTATCTAAAACATACTATAAAATCCTACCACAACATTAACACATGACATGACCAAAGAGACAAAATGTACTTGCATTAAGTCATCACCTAAACAAAAAAAACAAAAAAAGAGGAAGACAAGACTAAATAACAAAAATGTACATAGCAATACACATGTAACAAGAATAAACCATAAAACAGGCCGGTATAAACAGGGAAATGTTAAACCCATACATATCAAATAAGGGCTGAACATTTCAGACGTCTATATAAAGACCATAATCACATCATATTATGAACGTCCCTCCAAGTTAACTAGCTTGAAGCCGATGGCCTGAAAAAGTGTACGTATTAAAATAATAAAACGACAGGTCATGACCTGTCGATATAACCCCACAAGTTTGTGAGTTCTGGATATATCATTTTGATGACTAAGCTGCTATATATGTTTTGTGTGCAAAATCAGAGTGCTGGGACTAAATATGTTTGAGATAATTACTATAAATAATGCATACAATGCCCAACAAATAAGAGCAAATGCGCAAACCGGCAAGGAAATACTGGAGAGGACAAGTGGACCAACATATAGGCACGGCCCAAACTGGGGCGCTCTGCTAATAAAGGGGGTCTTAAAAAGTTCAATGAAAACATAGAAAACTGAAAAAATAAAAGAAAATCCAATACAGCAAAAAGTCATAATAAGATAGGGATAACAAAACCTACAAAGACACATGCCATGCGTAATGATGAATATTGACTCCAAGGTAGAACAACTTTCCTTGTTGGTGAAGAATTGTGTCAGGAAAAACCCAATGTCGCTAAAGTAGCAATCGCGTATCACACGGCGGGTCTGAGGACAAAAAATTGCCTCCTTGATAAGGGCCAAATGGTAGGTTCTGCCAGGAAAAGTAAGAATATATAATCAACAAAGGACACACAAATATCATAAAGTATTTATAGCACCTAGAAACAGGTGGCGGAAAAAAAAATGTAACCACTCAAACAAAGAGGCAAAAGGGGAAGAAAGCTCGAGCATCATAATGGAGACGTCCGGGACTAAACATGTCTATGGTATAGAAGTCACGGAAAGTTCATAACTAATTAAAGGACAAAATTGAGATTAAAAGCCGGCCATCTCGGTATAGAGTGTGGCCCCAAGTACAGCTGGATCTGCAAACAGAGACTCCGACTAAGACTATGAGTAATGCACTCGCACCTTGCACGGAGGGAGCAAAATAGCAGGGGGATACGGAAGCGGAAAATGGGTGAAAGTTACGAGTGACAGGGAGGTCGGGCTGGGCAGAATGCCAATGGCACACAGCATCAAGGCAGCGTGACACTGAAAATAATATATAAGCAGGGGGATACGGAAGCGGAAAATGGGTGAAAGTTACGAGTGACAGGGAGGTCGGGCTGGGTAGATTTCAAATCTCAATTCTGGGCGTGTGAAGCCCAAATCGCAAGTTGCGCCGCTTACCTGGAGCTGTAAAATATCCGTGCTCCTTCCTCGCACCGCCTCCGGATGGTAATAGAATCCAGAGTTAAACTCTGTGAGTTCCTATGGCAACTCTAGATGCCAGGAACCCATAGGCTGCTCTTTGACATTTCGAACATTGCGACGCACGTAGGCCTACCAGCTGATGTACACATGGAGTGACGGGTTACGCCCCCTTACGTCACTCCCCCTGTTACCTACGGAAGCAGGCTTTTTACGTTTCCCCTTTTTTTTAGGTCTCGCCTGAGCCAGCGCTTTAGCACTGCTCTGGCGAGAGCTATAGAAAGCGGGATTTGGAAGTGCAAACTAGTGCTTTTCAGGCCGCCAACTACAGTGCATGTGCGCCGGGCGCGCGCACAATTTGTCAGCCTGCTGATCACTATCGCGGCCGCTTTGATGTTCTCAGTGAGCCGCGCGGCCACTGAGAACATCAAAGCGGCCGCGATAGTGCTCACCATATGCTAACCTTCCCTGTGTTGCTTTAGCACTCACCGCCACCCCCCCCTGCCCCCCCCTTCCATGTTACCCGTGTGGCTCACTTTCTCTTTCATGGCCACGTGACGTTAATTTCACGGCCGCGCGGCCAATGCTTGTTCACTGTGACAGCAGTTCACTGTGAGCACGTGCTCCGCAGGCGCAGCACCAGCATGGTTAAACTGCTTGGCAAGGCTTGAATTGTAAGTTGCAGGAAAGGTTAAAATAAATGTGCAGCTTTGCATATCTCCTTAAAAGCCACGCAGTAGCCACGGGATTGCAACCGTGCATTGGTCTGCTGATTCATTATCTAGTTGTGATCCATGTTTTCTATGAAAGTCTCTTGGGTGATTCAACATGTCAACTGTGGGCTCCATGACTTTGTTTTGATAATTCTGTAGTACCAGATCTCTGTCTTCAGTAGTCCAGGGTACTAGACTCTTTCTTACAGCCGATTACCTATATTTCACCGTCTGATAGTCCTTATAGTGCACAATGAGTTATTGGTATGTAGTGATAAGGAATATTGCTTATTACATAACAAAATGTGAGCTTGCCAGCTATATAATCATTGACTTCATTCTACTCTCTTTTAAGGCTTTCTCTGTGCATGTGGCAAAACCGGAAACAGATGTGCAGAGGTTAAGTTACTTATGTGTGTGGCAGAAGACTGCCGTGTTCACTCGGAGTCGTCCCTCCCACAAGTCCACAGTTCTCACCTAAATATCTTCCAGTCCCTCCCCTGTGAGGATGGCCAGGTGTTCTGCATTTGAGTAAGCTTCTTTTCAGCAAACCCTTTTGTATGGAATTATGACAACAACTTGGCCCAAGAATGATCGTCTTTGAGAGCCTGTCCACTACTAGTCACTCCCAGGACCTGTGCTTCCTTTCTTGGGCGCTGGCACCAGGTCAGACCCTGCACATTCTCCTCTGGCAACGCTTCCTGCGAATCCTGTTCTGCAGTTGAGTCCTCTTGCAGCAGGTGGCAGATTTTATATCAATGATCAAATGCAGCGCAGAGAAGAACACAGATTTAACACGATTCAGAATCTTCTTTTTGTCTGTGGACCCTACATCCGTGCTTCCTGAAAGTTGGCTGTTAAGTGGCATTGGCAAAGAAAACCCGAGTGATACAGATAGAATGCATATTACAATAAAAAGTTAACAAGCATTGGCATAGCCAATGGGTCTCGCCTATGGGACCTTATAAGTCTTTAGTTATGCAGCACAATATCCTTGGTGCAACAACATCAACTGTTGCATGGCTAAACACTTATAAGGTCCCAAAGGCGAGACCTATTGCCTATGCCAATGATTGTCTTTATATACCGGCCCGTTTGTCCACCAATGGATTCTATTACCATCCGGAGGCGGTGCGAGGAAGGAGCACGGATATTTTACGGCTCCATGTAAGCGGTGAAACCTGCGATTTGGGCTTCACCCGCCCAGAATTGAGATTTGAAATCTGCCCAGCCCGACCTCCCTGTCACTCGTAACTTTCACCCATTTTCCGCTTCCGTATCCCCCTGCTATTTTGCTCCCTCCGTACAAGGTGCGAGTGCATTACTCATAGTCTTAGTCGGAGTCTCTGTTTGCAGATCCAGCTGTACTTGGGGCCACACTCTATACCGAGATGGCCGGCTTTTAATCTCAATTTTGTCCATTAATTAGTTATGAACTTTCCGTGACTTCTATACCTTAGACATGTTTAGTCCCGGACGTCTCCATTATGATGCTCGCGCTTTCTTTCCCTTTTGCCTCTTTGTTTGAGTGGCTACATTCTTTTTTTCCGCCACCTGTTTCTAGGTATTATAAAAACTTTATGATATTTGTGTGTCCTTTGTTGATTATATATTCTTACTTTTCCTGGCAGAACCTACCATTGGGCCCTTATCAAGGAGGCAATTTCTTTGTCCACAGACCCGCCATGTGATACGCGATTGCTACTTTAGCGACATTGGGTTTTTCCTGACACAATTCTTCACCAACACGAAAAATTGTTCTACCTTGGAGTCAATATTCATCATTACGCATGGTATGTGTCTTTGTAGGTTTTGTTATCCCTATCTTATTCTGACTTTTTGCTGTATTGGATCTTCTTTTATTTATTTAGTTTTCTATGTTTTCATTGAACTTTTTAAGACCCCCTTTATTAGCAGCGCGCCCCAGTTTGGACCGTGCCTATATGTTGGTCCACTTGTCCTCTCCAATATTTTCTTGCCGGTTTGCGCATTTGTTGGGCATTGTATGCATTATATATGGTAATTATCTCCAACATAGGTTTTATGCATGGGAGATATTTAGTCCCAGCACTCTGATTTTGCACACAAAACAAATATAGCAGCTTAGTCATCAAAATGATATATCCAGAACTCACAAACTTGTGGGGTTATATCGATAGGTCACGACCTGTCATTTTATTATTTTAATACGTACACTTTTTCAGGCCATGAGCTTCAAGCTAGTTAACTTGGAGGGACGTTCATAATATGATGTGATTATGGTCTTTATATAGACGTCTAAAATGTTTAGCCCTTATTTGATATGTATGGGTTTAACATTTCCCTGTTTATACTGGCCTGTTTTATGGTTTATTCTTGTAACATGTGTATTGCTATGTACATTTTTGTTATTTAGTCTTGTCTTCCTCTTTTTTTGTTTTTTGTTTAGGTGTTGACTTAATGCAAGTACATTTTGTCTCTTTGGTCATGTCATGTGTTAATGTTGTGGTAGGATTTATAGTATGTTTTAGATACACGCACTAGTATTTAAGGTTTTGTGTGTAGTTAGACATTTGTGACAGTTATGTCTTTTTGTATTAAGTTCCATATATATTGATTTGTACTTCTCTTATCCTGTGTCCAATTAGGTATTTGTCTATATTTATACTATCTATGTTATATCTCTTTTCAGCCCTGACGAAGTTCATTCTCCTGAACGAAACGCGTTGGCTAAGATTCTCTTCACAATTTTGTTGGATTATTATAATAAAGAAAAATTTTTCATTGAAGAAAATTGACCACTTGGTGTGACTTAACCAGAACACTATGGTAGTGCACCGCTCCATTATCTCTTAATTCTAAACTCTAGGACTGTACAAGACACTTGTTCGTAGTTATGAAAAAACTTCCAGATAGTGATTGGTCAGTTTTGTTGCTTTCCTGCCCCGTTGTATTGTGCTCTTGTGCTCACTTATTCGTGTTTTCACCGGTCATGTGGTCATGCCGACATACCTCAAATCACATGGACACGTGATGAGGTAAATGCAGTTGTTAGTATTGCAATTGGAGTGCCCTCGTTTTTCCCAGACGAAGTTGCCCAGTTTCAGTGTTTTGGTCTGGGTGGTAGTGGAGCAGGCGTTACAATTACCACACGGGTAGTGCCCTGTCACAGGTGGTAGGTTCCAGAGCGTGGTGTACTGGGAATTCTTTCTCTTGTCCTGGGGGCATGTGTTGATCAGGCTATCCCGTAGGTTCGCTGTTATTTTAAATGCAAAGCGTGGTTGCTCCATGCTCAGTGAGTCGGTGTTGAGTATCTTCCAATTCCGTCTGATGATATTCTTTAGTTTGTTGGACAAAGGTGTAAAGGTGAAGACAGAGGTGAGGGTATTGCTTGTTTCTTTCACTCTGGTCTCCAGGAGGGCTTGTCAGTTGTTATTCTTTGCTCTTTTTATCGCGTTCCTCACCATCCTCTTTGGGTAGTGCCTGTCCAAGTGTCTGTCCAAGAGGTTCTCCTCTAGGTGATTAGCCTCAATTTCAAAATCCTGGGCGGTAGTGCAATTGCGTCTTAGCCGTAGGAATTGGCCATACGGGAGGTTCTCACGTAATGCCTTCGGGTGGTAGCTCTTAAAGTCAAGTAGACTGTTGCAGTCGGTCGCCTTCCTGTGTAGTGTCGTTTTGATTATGCCTCCTTCAAGGATGATCTTAAGGTCCAGGAATGAGATGGTAGAATCGCTCATAGTGCCCGTGAACCAAAGGTGTTGGTTGAGTCCATTGATCCATTCCATGAAGGATTCACAGGTGGTCCTGGGGCCTCTCCACAGTATGAGGATATCGTCTATGTACCTCTTCCATGTGATGAGATTGTCTTTGTACGGGTTGTCATCAGAGAAAATGTTGTCCGTCTCAAAGGTTGCCATGTATAGTCCCACCAGACTCGGCGCAAAGCTGCTGCCCATGCTGGTGCCCTGTATCTGGTGGAAAATCGATGTTTTGTACATTAAAAAGTTGTGTTTCAGGGCTACGGTGATCGGGTCGATGATGAAGTCCGCTGGGGTATTGGACAGTAAATCTGCCTCTTGGAGGAGCGGATGGCCCACAACTTTGATGGTAGCATCCTGGGGGATGTTAGTATAAAGTGCTTCCACATCAAGGGTTAGGAGCAAGTCAATAGGTTTGGTGTTTTCCTCATTGATAACCTCTATCAAGTTGAGTACATCTCGTGTGTCCTTGAGCTATGCCTGGACCAGTGGGCGGAGGAAATGGTCACTGAATTGGCTGAGTGGTTCCAGTAGTGAGTTAATCCCGGAGACTAGTGGTCGACCTGGTGGTGGGGTAACTCCTTTGTGTATCTTCGGTAGGACGTAGAGGTATGGCATCCTTGGGTTGTCGTTTATCAGGAAGGCCGCTACTTGGGGGGAGATCCAGCCTTCTACGCTCGCTTCGTTCACCAGGATCCGGATACGTTTGGACAGTTGTTCTGTTGGTTCCTCATTCATTCTATGGTAGTATCTGGTGTTGTTCAGGTGTTTATCACATTCAGCTTCATAGTCGTTCAAATCCAGGAGGACAGTGGCGTCCCCTTTATCCGCTGGTTTCATAATGATGGATTCATCCTCCTTCAGTGAGTCTAGTGCCCGACGTAGTCTGCTTGGTAAATTACAGAATGTACTACCCTGTTCCAGATTGTTAGCCTCCTTAAGTACCGCTTTTTCAAATGTTACGATTTCACTGGGGACCATAGCGCTAGTCGGTGTGAACTTGGATGGTTTTCTCAGTCCTGAGTCTTGTTGTTCCGGTGTGGGTTTCTCTTCAAAAAACGCTTGCAGTCGTATCTTCCTGAACAGTTGATGGAGCTCTTGGTTCATTCTGAATTTGTCTTCCTTGGGTGTGGGAACAAAGCCCAGTCCCAGCTCAAGGGCCGAGGACTTCACTTCGCTGAGTACTCTCTTCGAAAGGTTGACAAATAGAGTCTTTGGGTTGTCATGCTCCTGGTTTGTCTCTGTTGTTGTCCGGCGTCCTGCCAGTGTACTTGCTTCTGACCTCTTTTTCCTCTGCCTCGCCCCCTGCCTCTGTACTGAAAAGGAGGTAGTGGGTTTGGGAAAAAGGGTTGTGGGTAGCCGGTTGTTGGTAGGTAAGTGGTGGTCCTTGAAATGCTGGGTACCACATCGGACCCTGGAGCGGGTACGGTGTATGCTGAAATCCGTATAGAGGGGGCGGTATAGGTATAGGTGGGGGAAGTAACCCAGAGTTGTTCTGGTTTCTGCCCCCACTCCTGTCGCTCGAGTTGCTGTAGGTTGAATGTCCTGAGTTGTTTGAAGTTGTTGAGCCTTCATCGGACAGGGCATCAGAGTCAGCGGTCTGGTAATCGTCTCTTGTGTAGGGGTAGATATTCTCCCTGTTGAATTTTTTCACTTCCTTTTGTAGTTTAGAGACTTTCTGCTGGAGGAGGTAATCTCGATGTTCGTTCATCTCGGTGTTGATCTCTGCCAAGCGAGATTTGAACGTTGATATGTTGATACCTGCCTTCAAGCCATCCTCGGCAATTTTAATTTTGATGATTAGTGCTTTCGACAGGCGTTTCGCACTACTGATGATAAGGATGAACCAGTCGCGGGTGCATTTCCACGCGATCTGTCTACATTCTTTCTTGAACACTGGGTCATCAAGGAAGATGCGAGGTGCGGTCCGGATGATCAGTCCATTTTTGCCGTGTTGGCTCTAAGGTATTCGGTCATGATCTGGCCGAGTAGCGCTACCTTAACTTGGGCTTTCTTGAGAGACGACAGTGAGTTCCAATACCCCTGGAGGCTCGTGCCCGCCATATTACCATCTGTGTCTATTATTGATGGGGTTTTAAGAATTTCTGAGATGATGTCATCGCCATAGGCTAGCCTAAGTGATCACCCATGTCGGAGGTGGTCATGTCTGAATGTCTGATATGGAGGTGGACGTGAGGGAAAGAGGGGAGTGCAGAAAGAGAGGAGTAGAAGGTCCCTCGGCTGGGCCGCCGTGCAAGTACTAGGTCAACAACACAAAGAGAGGGGAGACCAGGAGCCTGTAAAGGTCCAGTGTCCATGATCTACAAATGACAATTTAGATCATAAGGGACACTGTTTCAAAAATGGGTGCAAAATGTCACCCAATCAGTGTGTGAAAAGATGAAGGGTAGGACAGAAGATCAGAGAGGAAAACGAGAGAGGCAGAGGAACATCCCCAGTATCAAGGATCCAATCCTGAAGGAGAGGGCCAAGTCTTGCCTCTTATTGGCCCTCACACACCCCGAAGGATGCCATGCTTCATCATCGGGCTTTTTTTGATCCTCATCGGGCCGGCGCTGCAATGCCCGAAGGCCCCCCGAAGGGTCACTTTAACGGAGATCTTTTTGAGAGAAAAGCCGTCTGGTGAGTGCGGGTGTGTGGGGTGGATCCTGTGGAAGTGGTGTTGAAGTGCGTGCAGTGGTGAGTAGATAAAAATACCTAGGGGTATCCACAGAGGAGCCCTTTAAATATGTGGTACCCCTGGTAAATTAAAAAACCAGAAGGTTGGTGAGTTGCCCTAAGGCCTAATGTGCCCGTGTAACTTAGCATGAGGTTGACATGTTTCATGCCTGGTATTGGACTGTAAATCTGCCTCTTGGAGGAGATGGCCCACAACTTCGATGGTAGTATCCTGGGGGATGTTAGTATAATGTGCTTCCAAATCCAGGATTAGGAGCAATTACCCCATCACATGTCCATGTGATTTGAGGAATGTCGGCATGACCACACGCCCAGTGAATACACGAATAAGTGAGCACAAGAGCACCAAACGACGGGGCAGGACAGCAACAAAACTGACCAACCACTATCTGGAAGTGGGTCATAACTGCGAACAATTGTCTTGATCAGTCCTAGAGTTTAGACCTACATGGAATACGCAGGCACTCCTGCGTCAAGAACAACATTGGGTTTTTTGTCTACACACCCAGACCAATGGATTGAATGATGAAATACCCAAGGTGGAATTATAACCCTAGGAAAACTGAATGCCTGGACATCTTACCATACCCGCCTATTATACACACACATTTTACCGGCAATGTCCAGGTCAGTTTGGTGTGCCCCAAACCCCATCTCGATGTCCTGTTCACACCAGTTACCCTCCATGTAGGAGGGTAACGAAATTGACATTAGGGCTACACATCGTGCCAGATACCACCAGCATGGCGTGATTTGTCCCTGCTACACCGTATCAAGGACGGTCTTTCCTGCCCCAATCAGGGCCACTTATACATATGGGGATAGTGGTCGGACCTTGGGGAGCTCATTTTAATACAACACATATTTAATGAGGCGGCATCAACAGTTGTATATTTTACATACTGGTTCATGGAACCCGGGCATATTTTATTTTGTTTAAAACTCATACGCAAGAAAATATCACCCACGGAGAATCCGCGCATCACCTGAGACACTTCTCTACTGAGCAAGCGCATTACCACACAATGTTGACTAGACTCCACACGTAGACCAAACAGGAAGTAGGGTACCCCTTAAACAATCACTCTGGCACCTATGTAAACGAAAATGGAGGCACCGCACAAACTGATTGCAGGCAGCCGCTAGGAGAGGGTAGGTGCTCATGAGCCGGTACCCGACGCAACCGTGAGTAAGAGTGCTAATTCGAGACTGTAGCCATGAGGCTTGTATGACCTTTTTCCGCCTTTTTCGAATCCTATAGTCATGGCAATTCTTGCATACTTTTTCTCCCTCTACATAGCCAATAGGGTGCTGGCACCTAGCGAAAACTAGCCTAGGGATACTGCTCCCTTTTGAAGCAAGGGTAAGCCGGACACTGCCCTTAAAACGTATTGCATGTTCTGCATGAATGGATTTGTCGTCTAAAACAGCCCACCCCTGATTATGGTCACTTTTGCTTACTGCACTAATATAGCGGTGTACCAGCACTGGTTACGCAGCATCAGGCCGGGGGGTATCAATGCTTTTTGATGCCCGCCCCCCTCATGGAGTCTACGTATCAGGCAGGACACTACATATACTTATGTGTGACCCCTTATGCCCCCACGGATGTCTTACACATTGCCTTATCCTTGGTGGGAGTGTGGATTACCACGGACGCCGTGACCATCAGGACTGAGAAAACATTCCAAGTTCACACCGACCACCGCTATGGTCCCCAGTAAAATCTTAACATTTGAAAAAGCAGTACTTAAGGAGGCTAACAATCTGGAACGGAGTAGTACATTCTATAATTTACCAAGCAGACTACTTCGGACACTAGGCTCACTGAAGGAGGACGAATCCATCATTATGAAACCAGCGGATAAAGGGGGCGCCACCGTCTTCCTGGATTTGAGCGACTATGAAGCTGAATGTGATAAACACCTGAACAACACCAGATACTACCAGAGAATGAATGAGGACCCAACAGAACAACTGTCCAAACGTATCCAGATCCTGGTGAACGAAGCAAGCGTAGAAGGCTGGATCTCCCCCCAAGAAGCGGCCTTCCTGATAAACGACAACCCAAGGATGCCATACTTCTACGTCCTACTGAAGATACACAAAGGGGTGACCCCACCACCAGGTCACCCAATAGTCTCCGGGATTAACTCACTACTGGAACCCCTCAGCCAATTCAGCGACCATTTCCTCCGCCCACTGGTCCAGGCAACTACCGCATACCTCAAGGACTCACGAGATGTACTCAACTAGATAGAGGTTATCAATGAGGAAAACACCGAAACTATTGACTTGCTCCTAACCCTGGATGTGGAAGCACTTTATACTAACATCCCCAATGATGCTACCATCGAAGTTGTGGGCCATCTCCTCCAAGAGGCAGATTTACAGTCCAATACCCCAGCAGACTTCATCATTGACCTGATCACCGTAGCCCTGAAACACAATTTTTTTATGTACAAAACATCGATTTTCCACCAGACACAGGGCACCAGCATGGGCAGCACCTTTGCGCCAAGTCTGGAAGGGCTATACATGGCATCCTTTGAGGCGGACAACATTTTCTCTGACGACAACCTGTACAAAGACAATCTCATTGCATGGAAGAGGTACATAGACAATGTCCTCCTACTGTGGTGAGGACCCGAGACCACCTGTGAATCCTTCATGGAATGGATCAATGGACTCAACCAACACCTTCGGTTCACAGGCACTATGAGCGATTCTACCATCCCATTCCTGGACCTTAAGATCATCCTTGAAGGAGGCATAATCAAAACGACACTACACAGGAAGGCGACCGACTGCAACAGTGTACTTGACTTTAAGAGCTACCACCCGAAGGCATTATGTGAGAACCTCCCATATGGCCAATTCCTACGGATAAGACGCAATTGCACTACCGCCCAGGATTTTGAAATTGAGGTTAATTACCTAGAGGAGAACCTCTTGGACAGACACTACCCAAAGAGGGTGGTGAGAACCGCGAGAAAAAGAGCAAAGAATAACATCAGACAAACCCTCCTCGAGACCAGAGTTAAAGTAACAAGCAATACCCTCACCTGTGTCACCACCTTTACACCTTTGTCCAACAAACTAAAGAATATCATCAGACGGAATTGGAAGTTACTCAATACCGACTCACTGAGCATGGAGCAACCACGCTTTGCATTTAAAAGAATAGCGAACCTACGGGATAGCCTGATCAACACACGCCCCCAGAACAAGAGAAAGAATTCCCAGAACACCACGCTCTGGAACCTACCACCTGTGACAGGGCACTACCCGTGTGGTAATTGTAACGCCTGCTCCACTACCACCCAGACCAAAACACTGAATCTGGGCAACTTCGTCTGGGAACAACAAGGGCACTCCAATTGCAATACTACGAACTGCATTTACCTCATCACGTGTCCATGTGATTTAATGAATGTTGGCAGGACCACACACCCAGTGAAAACACAAATAAGTGAGCACAAGAGCACCATACGACGGGGCAGGACAGCAACAAAACTGACCAACCACTATCTGGAAGTGGGTCATAACTGCGAACAATTGTCTTGGACAGTCCTAGAGTTTAGACCCACATGGAATACGCAGGCCTTCCTCCGTCAAGAACAGCATTGGGTTTTATTATAACCCTAGGAACACTGAATACCTGGACATCTTATCATACCCGCCCATTATACACACACATTTTGCCTGCAATGTCCAGGTCAGTTTGGTGTGTCCCAAACCCCATCTCGATGTCCTGTTAACACCAGTTCCCCTCCGCGTAGGAGGGCAACAATATTGAAATTATGGGCTACACATTGTGCCAGATACCACCATCATGGCGTGATTTGTCCCTGCTACACAGTATTAAGGACGGTCTTTCCTGCCCCAATCAGGGCCACTTATACATAGGGGAATAGTGGTCGGACCTTGGGGGCTCATTTTAATACAACACATATTTAATGAGGCGGCATCAACAGTTGTATATTTTACATACTGGTTCATGGAACTCGGGCATATTTTATTTTGTTTAAAACGCATGCGCAAGAAAATATCAGCCACTGAGCATGCGCGCGTCACCTGAGACACTTCTCTACTGAGCAAGCGCATTACCACACAATGTCGACTAGGCTCCACACGTACACCAAACAGGAAGTAGGGGACACCTTAAACAATCACTCCGGCACCTATGTAAACGAAAACGGAGGCACCGCACACACTGATTGCAAGCAGCCGCTAGGAGAGGGTAGGTGCTCACGAGCCGGCACCCGACGCAACCGTGAGTAAGAGTGCTAAGTCGAGACTGTAGCCATGAGGCTTGTATGACCTTTGTCCGCCTTTTTCGAATCCTATAGTCATGGCAATTCTTGCATACTTTTTCTCACTCTACACAGCCAATAGGGTGCGGGCACCTAGCGGAAACTAGCCTAGGAATACTGCTCCCTTTTGAAGCGAGGGTAAGACGGACACTGCCCTTAAAATGTATCGTATGTTCTGCATGAGTGGATTTGTCGTCTAAAACAGACCACCCCTGATTATGGTCACTTTTGCTTACCGCACTGATATAGTGGTGTACCAGCACTGTTTACGTGGCATCAGGCCGGGGGGGTATCGACGCTTTTCAATGGCCCCCCTCATGGACTCTGCGTATCAGGCGGGACACTACATATACTTATGTGTGACCCCTTATGCCCCCACAGATGACTTACACAATGCCTTATCCTTGGAGGGAGTGCGGATTACCACAGACGCCGTGACCATCCCCGACGTGGCCGGGGGTTTGGCACGGCACCCGTGTGGGTCCTCTGGTATGAACCTTTGGATACTGGCGTGGACAAGGTAATCCGTGTCACAACTATGAATCGTGGCAATGGCCAAGTGTATATGTTTGTGATTTGAATGTACTCTACTGGACACTTCGATGTGTCATGTGCACAGGTCCTACTCGGATTCCTGTCTCGATACCTCTGACACTCGATTCTTCTCTCTCTCTTTTTATTTCATTTTTGTCATCCTTTTTTAGGTATCATCATTGCTTGGGTAAATCTACTTTTTGAGATTTCCATTCCACACATAAGGGAAATTATCCCCGTGGTAAAGCCCAAGCTACATCTCACCCCGGTGGGTTACCATTTCTCCTTTGGAACCCCTCTTTTAGTGCACATCCACGATATCAGTTAGGTCCTGAAGAAACGCCATTGATCATTCCGACTACCAGGTGTGAAACATGTCGACCTCATGCTAAGTTACACGGGCACATTAGGCCTTACGGTAGCTCACCAACCTTCTAGTTTTTCAATTTACCAGGAGTACCATGTCATTAAAGGACTTCTGTGTGGATACCCCTAGGTATTTTTATCTACTCACCACTGCACGCACTTCAACACCACTTCCATTGGATCCACTGAAGAACCAGAACCTTATGGGCCTGGCGGCGCAGGGTACGCCTTAATCTCCGGGGTTCACCTGCTCAGCTACACAGAGACACGGGACACTCTGTCAGGCGCTAAAAGATCGGATTTATTAGCTGCAGCTAGTACAGTTATCCCAGAAGTACACGAGGTAGGTTCTCAGGAGACTGCCACTTCACTCCGTGGCGCACAATCTTATATAGTACATATGTGAAATATACATTAACCAAAAACACACCCAAAACATATAAAAAAAAGAGCCAATAAGAAAGGTTGGAAAACAGAACAGAACCAATAGGAAAGATTTGAAAATAAAGTATCAAGTAACTCGAAGAAGCCTCTCCTCCAACTGTGTTTGTCACCCCTCCCCACGAACTAATTCATTAACAGGTTTGTAACCGACTCGCAGGTGGCGAGATACGTTTGTGTGTTTTGGAGGACAGTTGTGAAACGAGAGAATACTAGCAGAGGACAGCGAAGGCCAGACGATAAGATAAAGTCAGAAGAGAATAGTGTGAACCAACAGATAGTTGAGACGGGGATTAGGAAAACCAGACGGGGATTAGTGTACTCGGCCAGTCCTAACACCAGCTTTGTAAATAGAGGCAGAAGGCTTATTTCGACACGATGCTGCAGGAAAAGCAGAAAAGACTTTGTTCGCCGTGCTGCCTGAGTGAGGGCAACACAAAATGGCGGCGGAACACAAAATGGCGGGTCGATTCGATCACGATCGAAAATCTAATTTTCTCAGACCCTCCTTTTGCCGGAGCTCAGGCAAGATACATAGACTCACGTTAATCTGAGTCAATGTCGATGGCCATGAGGTCATCAAGCTGTTGCTGTAGCATCATTCTAATATTCTCTGTTCCTTGTGAATTGGGTTTAGTGATGCACATAGTAGCACAAAGGTCGCAGATGGCGGGACCACAGTGCATACAAAGGCAAAAAGAGAAAATGATGGTCAAAACTACTCCAAGGAATGTCAATGCCTTCCAACCCCATTTGGACAGTAGTCCCCAAAACCACTCCAATAATGACCAATCTCCTTCGTCCTGATGAATCGACTCATAGATTATATGTAACTTAGAGATAGCTTGGTATACTGTCGGAGCGTCATCAGGTATGAAAATACAGCAACTTGACCCGATCAATTTGCACACTCCACCACGATCCGCAAGAACAAAGTCTAAGGCAACTCGGTTTTGTAAGGTCATAAGACGATCCGCCTGTAGTTCTGCTGTGATATTACTTAAGGCTCCTACAGTGATGTCTATAGTGGTTTCTACGACACGAACCAGTTGCCTTATATTCCTGCTGTTGGCCATTGGACCCCAAAAAGGAAGAAATCCTTTGAGGATATCTCCTCCCTCTAGTCCTGCTGTGTCTTTAGAATCAATAATCCCTCTGCCATATCTGTTTTGATGATGATTTGCAGAAGCGGTGTATGTAGGGGGAAGAAGGAAAGCTATATAACAGGTACCAGAAAAACCAGTTGGCAACCACGTGTAAGCCCTATCGTGGCAGATAAAATACGTGCCTTGCGATGGTACTAGAGGCGGCGAGTTCTGAGAGGAGTAGACGTATGTATGGGAACAGTTGTTTCTTTGTATGGTGTCAGAGGACTGACCATTTATTTGCAAACAGAAATTTCCCTGATGAGGAATAGTCCAAATCGGTGGAGATTTTCCTTGTTTAACCTTATCACTAAGGCTAGTGACATAATGGGTGACGTTCCAGTTTGTGTACGCTTTTCTTTCGTCAATGGAAATCTTACTATTTTCTATGATTTTAGCCATAGCTACCATTCCCTTTATCAATGAACTATGACTAAAATCCGGACCACCAATATATGAACGTCTGAATTTGATTTGATAGGCATTGGAGAAGATAACAAAATAAGCCCAAGCAGAACCCTCATAAGAGAACGGAAGAACTAAATACGGCATTCCTTTTTTTGTGGTATGTGGCGTAAGTCCACACACCCAACAGTCAGTTGTATTGATCACTAATTGGTGTTGATGTAATAACTGGACAAATGAATTGTTGTAATATTCGGTTCTTCTAATGAGTTCATGTTGAGGAAGGGTGTGAAATAGATGTGGAGAGACAGTAGAAGAAGACGAAGAGGTAGAAGGAGAGACAACTTTTTGCTGCAGAGCATAAATAATCCAACTTATACACGCCAAAAGGATACACAATAATATAATAATACATAAGGCTATACTAAAACGACTGTACATTAATCTACAGGATTCTTTTTTTCATTTTATCCTTTCTCTCTCTTTTGCCTAATGTAGTTTCCATCTTTCTAAATGGATGCTCACGGCAATCTTCCTCAATCACTTAATTATGATTATCTGCCGTCCTATGACACTGCAAGTCCTGCAGGCCTATTGCCACTACTCAGGTCACAACCAAGACTCCTACCGTGACCCTGCAACCGGGATAGAATACTACATAGGAGAGAGAAAATCTTAAGTGTTCTTTAGTCTAGGTCTTAGGTTATAATGTTCTTTATCAGGTGCAGTTTGGTCTCGGAACAATGTCCGCGGATTTGTCGTATTCAAGCGACGATGTGGTGTTATCGCTTCCTGAAGAATGTCGTCGTCCTCTTTCTCAGACAATGTTCCATTCAGGCGTGCATCACTAAAAGGTACAAATCGTGGAACCTTCTCACTCTCAGAGTCACTAAGGCCCTTACGCACCCATTGATCGAAGGGTAGAGGCAAAGGCACTTTCTTACAATGCACGCCGTGAATCCAATTTTTCTTTCCTTCGACTTTTACTGCTGTTCTCGTTGCTAGGAGAACCAACCGAGGCTCCTTCCACCGGGGCTCCAAATTTTTCGTCCTTTGGAAATTTTTTATGCAAACCCAGTCACCTGGTCGGATAGAATGACCTGGGTCTGTGGAAGCCTCCGGCAAAGCACTCTGAACCTGTTGATGGAGAACACGCAATTTAGTTGTAAGTTCATGCAAGTAATCAATCAACATTGGATATGGCAAGTCTGAGTATTTCTTAGGGCGAGGGACTCCCCATATATTAGCTGGGCGCCCAAAAACCACCTCGTAAGGGCTAAGTCCCAAACGAGAGTGTACAATAGTTCTGGTGGATAGAAGAGCCAATGGTAAAGCATCGGGCCAATTAAGTCCTGTACTAGCCTGCACTTTCGCTAGTTTGAGTTTTAAAGTTCCATTGTAGCATTCCACTAAACCCGCTGACTGTGGATGGTTTGCCGCGTGGAACTTTTGCTTGATACCAAGACCCGCACAAACTTTTTGCATGACTTGGCCCACAAATTCGCTCCCATTGTCACTCCAGACAATGCGCGGCAAACCAAACCTGGGGAAAAATTCTTTTAGTAGAAATTTGGCTGTGGATAAGGCTGTATTATCTTTTAGAGGGTATGCTTCTATCCACCTAGAAAAGGCGCACACTACCACCATAACATATTTGAGGTTGTTGCATCGTTCCATATGAATGTAATCGATCTGCAACACCTCAAATGGATATGTCGGAGGAGCAAAGTGACCCGCTGGAGTTGGGGTTCCCTTTCCCGGATTGTACATCAAACAAACAATACAATGTTTCACTACATTGTCTGCACACTTTGGGATTCCTTCATTTTGCCACACTGGAGCCAGAAGCTTGCATATACCTTTCGCACTTAAGTGGGCTGGACCATGCGCCATAGTAACTACTGGGAGTACATAGGCATCTGGTAACAGCCAACGTTGGTTTTCAGATAATTCCACCCAACATCCCATCTCATCTAACATTCCCGTACTTTCTTTCCACTTGCTCAATTCTTTCTCTGTAGCCTCTTTCTGAATCGACCTTACACTTTCTACTGTATCCTCATACATTCCTCTCTCTCTAACCCAATTCGCAGGACCCACAACATACATTCGACTTGTAGCATCTCCCGCTGTCTTTTTCGCTACTTCATCTGCAAATGCATTTCCTCGACCAACATCATCTGTAATCTTCTTGTGTGCACTACACTTCACAATTGCTATCTGAGCAGGTAAAGAAAGTGACTCAAGAAGATCAGTCACCAACTGACCATGTTGTATCTTAGTGCCGTGGGAAGTAAGGAATCCCCTTTCTTTCCACAAACGTCCAAAATTGAATGCCACACCAAACGCATACTGGCTGTCAGTATACACATTCACTCTTTTTCCTTTTGACAATACACATGCTCTCGTTAAAGCTATCAGTTCTGCTGCTTGAGCTGAATTGTGTCTGATACGTGCTGTTTCCACAACTGTATGTAAAGTAGTAACAGCATAGGCTGAAACTGTATCTCCATTAGGGAGCTTAAAACAAGAACCATCCACCCATAGAATTCCATCCGGATTTTCTAGCGGCGTATCTTTCAAGTCAATTCTTCCTTTTGTCTCTTCCTCAGTACGGAGGAAACAATCATGTCGCTCCTGAACACCTTTCTCCTCTGGAAGGGGCAACAGAGTAGCTGGATTTAAGGTATTACATAGTTTGATATGTACGTGACTAGCCAAAAGCGTCAGCTCGTATCCAGTTAAACGAGCACTCGTAAGATGCTGCGTTTTTGTTCTATTTAGCAAAGTATCTACTGCATGTGGCACCATAACAATGAGAGTATTATCTAGCACCACTCCAGCAGACTGTCGAATAGAAATTGCTGCTGCTGCTGTCGCTTTGAGACAACTAGGCAATGCTTTAGCTACTGGATCTAACGTAGCCGAAAAATAGGCACATGGCCACTGTTTGTCTCCAAATCGCTGTGTTAAAACTGACAACGCACAACCCTCTCTCTCATGGACATAGAGCGTAAAAGGCTTACTGTAATCAGGAGTACCTAATACAGGAGCGGTACACAGAGCAGCACGTAAATCAGTAAAACTCCTCTGACACTCGTCAGCCCATGGAAGGGGCTGAGGTGTATCTTTCAAAGTGAGTGCCAACAGAGGTTTAGCTAACAAAGAAACGTTCAGAATCCACTGTCTACAATAAGAAGTAATACCCAGAAAGGCACGTACCTCCCTTTGTGTGGATGGCACAGACATTTGCGCAATCACCTGAATTCGTTCTGGGGTTAATCGTCGTCCCTCCTTTGATAGGAGATGACCCAAATAGGTAACCTCTCGACGAACATATTGTAGTTTGGAAGGTGAAACCTTATGATTCAGATTAAACAAATGGCGTAACAATGCATCAGTCACATTTTTGCAAATATCTTCTGAATCAGCAGCGATTAACAAGTCGTCCATGTACTGAATAAGAGCAGCACCAGACGGCAAATGAAAAGTATCAATATGACATTTTAAAGCTTGGCTGTAAATAGAGGGACTTTCACAATAGCCCTGAGGTGCGCGCTTGAACCGGAAGCTTCGGCCTCCAAGAGAGAAGCCAAAAATATCCCTACTCTCTTCTGCAATGGGAATACTAAAGAAGGCATTTTTTAGATCGATAACTGAAAACCAAGTCGCCGTGGAAGGTATCATTGTCATCAGAGCAGTGATATCTGGGACAACAGGAAATTGTGGTACAACAATTTTGTTTACCTCCCGAAGATCAATTACGAAACGATATACAGGAGGCTGAGAAGGATCAGTGCGTTTAAGAACAGGAAGAATAGGACTATTGCATATGTTTCCTCTCGTTTCTTCAACCACACCCTTCTGAATCAAATCATGAATGATTTCCAAAAGCGCTTTTTCACCTTCAGTGGAAATTCTATACTGCGAAATACGTGGCAATTCAACAATAGGCTGGAGAGTGACAACATAAGGTGGAATCTCAAGACAGCCCACATCGTTCGGACCCGTGGCCCAAAGCGTTGCCGGAAGAGAAAGCAATTCAGGTGGAAACTGATCTTTGGACAAATACATTGGAGAAGTCAGTTTCTGTCCTAAAGTAAGATGTACACCAGAAGGAGAACAATATATCGTAGCATGCATTCTTTTCAATAAGTCCAAACCCAACAGATTCTCACCGCAACCATTCGTCAAAAGAAGCGGAGCTTCCAAATCATAAGGGCCAATTGAAATAGGCAAAGGGCAAGAAACCGGATTACGAACAGGGGCGCCAGAAAATCCTACAGATACATTCATTAAGCCGGAAAAAGGTGCCCCAGGGAGTTTAGAATGAATGATAGAACTTCTCATCGCCCCAGTATCTAGAAGAAATGGCTCTGAAACACCCATTGTAGTGACATTAACATAAGGTCCATTCTGATCTACTGGAACCGACATAACTCCCTTACATTGTCCAAGGCTGTCCTAGTTAGCATGAAGACTTTCATTCTCGCCTTCAATATAATGGTCTTCATTGTAGTACTGTGTAGACCTAACATTTTGCTGATCAAAGTAATTCACAGAATTAGGAGGAGGAAGGGCACACTGTTCTTGAGTCAACACACCTCGACCTCTACCTCTATTTGCTGACTGGAGGCCACCACCACCTCGTGGAGCAGATAATGCTCCACTACGCTGCAATAAAACCGGACAACTATTCTTAAAATGACCTTCCTCTCTACAATAGGCCCATTGATTAGGTCCTAACAAAGGTCGCGGAATATATGGCTCAGGTTTTTGATACAACCTCTGAAACTGCGGAGGCTGTTGAAACTGAGGCTGAACATAGCGAGGAGGATAAGCTTGTTGCAAGAGAACCTTTGTTTTTAATTCTTTCGTCTTTTTCTCTTGCTTTTCTTTTTCTTCTTTATCACTGTTCTCATAATATTGTGCAGTAGCCAATATCTGGGCAGAAGAAGAAACAGCCCATGAGCTTTCAGAATCTTTCAATTTGTGTGACAGCTCGGGAAGCAAATTAAATACAAATTTGTCCACAAATAATCGCTGTCCACCCTCTGTAGCCATATCTTGACCACTGTGATCAATAAATGTCTCCTCGAAACGAGTAAAGAAATCAGAGACACTTTCATCTTTCTTTTGTTTGCATGCCGCTAATTTATCCCAATTAACTCTCAAGGCAGGCATCATCGTTTTCATTAATGTAATAATCCTACCAGGGAGCTCTGAAATCAAAGCATCAGGCTTCGCACCACCCACTTGGTCTTTATCTGGGGCAATTATAGCATCCCAATCAGCACCTAATTCCTGTGCGTGATTCTCCTTACGAATCCTAGCCCATAATGTTTGTGGGACTGCATTTCCCATCAACATATCGATATCAGCTAGATTCATGATGCAAGCATCAACCGTCTGTGATAATTCTTTATAATAACCCGCAGGGTTTTTACGAGGATCCGGTAGAGTCTGTTTAAGTGCTAAAACTTCAGATCTCTTCCAGGGGACATGTACCCATATACGTTGAAAATGAGCAGGAATAGCTGGATTATTACCTTGAGCTGCAATCTCTTCCTTCCATACTGGAGGAACCTCTCTCATGGGATAATTTTTCAGTGTCAGTCTAACCGACGTATCGGAATCAAGGAAAGTCTGAGAGGACAATACGTTTCTAAAGGAAATAAGTGTCCTTACAGCGTTTTCAACCTTGGAACCCACAATAAGTCCTTTACCAAAGTCAGCTTGAACATCTAACAGACCCTGTGGAACCGAATTCAAATTCACATCCTCCCATTCTTTAATGAGAGTATCACACATTACATTGAAAACATATCTTTGCGTAGGTGCATTCCATTGTGAGAAGGTAGGCATAATATCGGGCACACTGTACTGGGGACCCCTTTCGATCCATTTACATGCGAGAGAGTCCAAATTTTCTCGTTCTTCGGCAGCTGGGAATTGACTGCGAGATTGTCTTCAAGAAAAAGCCGGAGATACATTTAAAGCTTAAAAGAAAGGAGATAGAATACCAGAGACAGTGTCCGTGAGTCGCCTACCCACAGACGGAGAATTGGACATGAGGCTAGGGGACAAGGTATTAGGCGAACTAACAGAAGGAGAACCGGTAATTGCAGGAGGAGCAGAAGGCAAAGGAGATCGAAGATCAGGAGATGATGGCAAATAAGTCAAAGTTAAAGGCAAAACTGGTAGAGGCGGTAATACTGGAAGGGGCAATGCGGAAGAGCCGGAACAGGCGGAGGTACTGCTGGCGGCTGAACAGGCTGTAACAACTGGGGTGCATTGGCACCTTGTGCATAGGGCGGAGGTAATCTCAATAAATGAGACATTAGGGGATCTTCTTCTAAATCTTTCTTGTTATCGGAAGGGGAAACAGGCAACACCGGATAGCATTTATCTATCGCCATACGATGCTGTCTCTCTGAAATTTCCATCGTATTATCAATTTCATCATCTTTAAATTGTTGGGCAGCCTGTATAATTGTCATACCCTGTGCTCTCCTATCTCGTTTTGTTTGCTTAATTTCTCTCTGTTTGGCTTCCTTACGCCAAAGGCGGAAAGAGTCAAACATTGCCGGCCAGGCTTTTTTTTAAATAAAACTGCTTCTAAACTATCTAGCACATCAGACTCAAAACTACCATTTTCTGCCCATTTTAAAACACCATCTTTCTTTGTGTATCAGGTCCATGCCTCGTTAAAGGCAATGGGGCCAATACCATGTTTTGAATAGAGCTCATATGTGGGAGTTCCAACCGAAGGAATCGGACAAGAGTCCTCAAGCCGGGAATCCCTGTTACAACCAAAGCAACAAAGTTTTCCAAACTTAGTCAGACCAGGCATCTTGTGATTTCACCGGACTGTTCACAAACTTCAAGGGGGTAAAACTCAGTTTACGCAGCACAAATGCACTTACCCCTCGGCTTCGGCATTTGCAATAGTCGAATCTAAGGACCAAAGAAACAAAGGAACAACGAAACAAAGGACCAAAATTGTGGGAGCGACCCACCAAATACTTAACTAACAAATACTTAACTAAGGATGTCTTCTTACGCCAACAGAGGCCCGTCTATCGTCTCGCCTTACCATACATCACCAAAGGAAGGGCCAAGGCAGGGCGGCAGTCAGGGCAGCAGTCGTCAGTAGCCATCAGGAAGGAGTAACCACGCTGAAAAAGACCTTCGGACCACTTTCGACATACAGGGGTCGCTTGACGTGGCTCGCGAATCCTCCAGAATGTTCTTGCGGGGTTCCTCACGACCTTCAGGCAGAACCACTACCCCTGAAGCCGCCCCACGTTGGGCGCCAGTTGAAGAACCAGAACCTTATGGGCCTGGCGGCGCAGGGTACGCCTTAATCTCCGGGGTTCACCTGCTCAGCTACACAGAGACACAGGAAACTCTGTCAGGCGTTAAAAGATTGGATTTATTAGCTGCAGCTAGTACAGTTATCCCAGAAGTACACAAGGTAGGTTATCAGGAGACTGCCACTTCACTCCGTGGCGCACAATCTTATATAGTACATATGTGAAATATACATTAACCAAAAACACACCCAAAACATATAAAGAAGAGCCACTAAGAAAGGTTGGAAAACAGAACAGAACCAATAGGAAAGGTTTAAAAATAAAGTATCAAGTAACTCGAAGAAGCCTCTCCTCCAACTGTGTTTGTCACCCCTCCCCACGAACTAATTCATTAACAGGTTTGTAACCGACTCGCAGGTGGCGAGATACGTTTGTGTGTTTTGGAGGACAGTTGTGCAACGAGAGAATACTAGCAGAGGACAGCGAAGGCCAGACGATAAGATAAAGTCAGAAGACAATAGTGTGAACCAACAGATAGTTGAGACGGGGATTAGGAAAACCAGACAGGGATTAGTGTACTCGGCCAGTCTTAACACCAGCTTTGCAAATAGAGGCAGAAGGCTTATTTTGACACGATGCTGCAGGAAAAGCAGAAAAGACTTTGTTCGCTGTGCTGCCTGAGTGAGGTCAACACAAAATGGCGGCGGAGCACAAAATGGCGGGTCGATTCGATCACAATCGAAAATCGAATTTTCTCACCACTCCACACACCCGCACTCACCAGGCGGCTTTTCTCTTAAAAAGATCTCCCTTAAAGTGACCCTTCGGGGGACTGTCGGGCATTGCAGCGCCGGCCCGACGAGGAGCAAAAAAAGCCAGATTATGAAGCATGACATCCTTCGGGTGTGTGAGGGCCACTAAGAGGCAAGACTTGGCCCTCCCTTTCGGAATTGGATCCTTGATACAGGGGATGTATCTCTGCCTCTCTCTTTTTCCTCTCCTTCGATCTTCTGTCCTACCCTTCATCTTTTCACACACTGATTGGGTGACATTTTGCACCCATTTTTGGAACAGTGTCCCTTATGATCTAAATTGTCATTTGTGGAGCACGGACACTGGACCTTTACAGCCCCCTGGTCCCCCTCTCTCTTTTTGTTGTTGACCTAATACTTGTACAGCGGCCCAGCCGAGGGACCTTCTACTCCTCTCTTTCTGCACTCCCCTCTTTTCCTCACGTCCACTTCCATATCAGACATTCAGACACGACCACCTCCGACATGGGGGATCACTTAGGCCTAACCTATGGTGATGACATTGTCTCAGAAATTCTTAAAACCCCATCAATACTAGACACAGATGGTAATATGGTGGGCACGAGCCTCCAGGGGGATTGGAACTCACTGTCCTCTCTCAAGAAAGCCCAAGTTTAGGTAGCGCTACACGGCCAGATCATGACCGAATACCTTAGAGCCAACGCGGCACCAAATTGACTGATCATCCGGACCGCACCATGCATCTTCCTTGATGACCCAGTGTTCAGGAAAGAATGGAGCCAGATCGCGTGGAAATGCACCCGCGACAGGCTCGTCCTGATCACCAGTAGTGCGAAACGCCTGTCGGAAGCACTAATCATCAAAATAAAAATAGCCGAGGATGGTTTGAAGGCAGGTATCAACATATAAAAGTTCAAATCTCGCTTGGCAGAGATCAACACAGAGATGAACGAACATCGAGATTACCTCCTCCAGCAGAAAGTCTCTAAACTACAAAAGGACATGAAAAAATTTGACAGGGAGAAAATCTACCCCTACACAAGAGACGATTACCAGACCGCTGACTCTGAAGCCCTGTCTAATGAAGGCTCAACAACTTCAAACAACTCAGGACATTCAACCTACAGCAACTCCAGCGACAGGAGTTGGGGCAGAAACCAGAACAACTCTGGGTTACTTCCCCCACCTACACCTATACCGCCCCCTCTATACGGATTTCAACATACACCGTACCCGCTCCAGGGCCCGATGTGGTACCCGGCATTTCAAGGACCACCACCTACCTACCAACAACCCGGCTACCCACAACCCTTCTTCCCAAACCCACCACCTCCTTTTCAGTACAGAGGCATGGGGCGAGGCAGAGGGAAAAGAAGAGGTCAGAAGCAAGTACACTGGCAGGACGCCGGTCAACAACAACAGGGACAAACCAGGAGCATGACACACCAAAGACTCTAGTTGTCAACCTTTCGAAGAGAGTACTCAGCGAAGTAGAGACCTCGGCCCTTGAACTGGGACTGGGCTTCGTTCCCACGCCCAAGGTAGACAAATTCAGAATGAACCAAGAGCTCCATCAACTGTTCAGGAAGATACGACTGCAAGTGTTTTTTCAAGGGAAACCCACACCGGAACAACAAGACTCAGGACTGAAAAAACCATCCAAGTTCACACCGACCACCGCTATGGTCCCCAGTATAATCTTAACATTTGAAAAAGCAGTACTTAAGGAGGCTAACAATCTGGAACGGGGTAGTACATTCTATAATTTACCAAGCAGACTACTTCGGGCACTAGACTCACTGAAGAAGGGCGAATCCATCATTATGAAACCAGCAGATAGGGGGCGCCACCGTCCTCCTGGATTTGAACGACTATGAAGTTGAATGTGATAAACACCTGAACAACACCAGATACTACCAGAGAATGAATGAGGACCCAACAGAACAACTGTCCAAACGTATCCGGATCCTGGTGAACGAAGCAAGCGTAGAAGGCAGGATCTCCCCCCCAGAAGCGGCCTTCCTGATAAACGACAACCCAAGGATGCCATACTTCTACGTCCTACCGAAGAAACAAAAGGGGTGACCCCACCGCCAGGTCGACCAATAGTCTCCGGGATTAACTCACTACTGGAAACACTCAGCCAATTCAGCGACCATTTCCTCCATCCACTGGTCCAGGCAACTACCGCATACCTCAAGGACACACGAGATGTACTCAACTAGATAGAGGTTATCAATGAGGAAAACACCGAAACTATTGACTTGCTCCTAACCCTGGATGTGGAAGAACTTTATACTAACATCCCCCAGGATGCTACCATCGAAGTTGTGGGCCATCTCTTCCAAGTGGCAGATTTACAGTCCAATACCCCAGCAGACTTCATCATCGACCTGATCACCGTAGCCCTGAAACTAAAGTTTTTATGTACAAAACATCGATTTTCCACCAGATACAGGGCACCAGCATGGGCAGCACCTTTGCGCCGAGTCTGGCAGGGCTATACATGGCATCCTTTGAGGCGGACAACATTTTCTCTGACGACAACCTGTACAAAGACAATCTCATTGCATGGAAGAGGTACATAGACAATGTCCTCCTACTGTGGAGAGGCCCCAGGACCACCTGTGAATCCTTCATGGAATGAATCAATGGACTCAACCAACACCTTCGGTTCACAGGCACTATGAGCGATTCTACCATCCCATTCCTGGACCTTAAGATCAACCTTGAAGGAGGCATAATCAAAACGACACTACACAGGAAGGCGACAGACTGCAACAGTGTACTTGACTTTAAGAGCTACCACCCGAAGGCATTACGTGAGAACCTCCCGTATGGCCAATTCCTACGGATAAGACGCAATTGCACTACCGCACAGGATTTTGAAATTGAGGCTAATCACATAGAGGAGAACCTCTTGGACAGACACTACCCAAAGAGGGTGGTGAGAACAGCGAGAAAAAGAGCAAAGAATAACAACAGACAAACCCTCCTCGAGACCAGAGTTAAAGTAACAAGCAATACCCTCACCTGTGCCACCACCTTTACACCTTTGTCCAACAAACTAAAGAATATCATCAGACGGAATTGGAAGTTACTCAATACCGACTCACTGAGCATGGAGCAACCACGCTTTGCATTTAAAAGAACAGCTACCCTACGGGATAGCCTGATCAACACACGCCCCCAGAACAAGAGAAAGAACTCCCAGAACACCACGCTCTGGAACCTACCACCTGTGACAGGGCACTACCCGTCTGGTAATTGTAACGCCTGTTCCACTACCACCCAGACCAAAACACTGAATCTGGGCAACTTCGTCTGGGAACAACAAGGGCACTCCAATTGCAATAATACGAACTGCATTTACCTCATCACGTGTCCATGTGATTTGATGTATGTCGGCATGACCACACACACAGTGAAAACACAAATAAGTGAGCACAAGAGCATCATACGACGGGGCAGGACAGCAACAAAACTGACCAACCACTATCTGGAAGTGGGTCATAACTGTGAACAATTGTCTTGGACTGTCCTAGAGTTTAGACCTACATGGAATACGCAGGCCTTCCTCCGTCAAGAACAGCATTGGGTTTTATTATAACCCTAGGAACACTGAATACCTGGACATCTTACCATACCCGCCCATTATACACACACATTTTGCCTGCAATGTCCAGGTCAGTTTGGTGTGCCCCAAACCCCATCTCGATGTCCTGTTAACACCAGTTCCCCTCCGCGTAGGAGGGAAATGATATTGACATTATGGGCTACACATTGTGCCAGATACCACCAGCATGGCGTGATTTTTCCCTGCTACACAGTATCAAGGACTGTCTTTCCTGCCCCATTCAGGGCTACTTATACATAGGGGGATAGTGGTCGGACCTTGGGGGCTCATTTTAATACAAGACATATTTAATGAGGCGGCATCAACAGTTGTATATTTTACATACAGGTTCATGGAACCCGGGCATATTTTATTTTGTTTAAAATGCATGCGCAAGAAAATATCACCCACGGAGCATGCGTGCGTCACCTGAGACACTTCTTTACTGAGCAAGCGCATTACCACACGATGTCGACTAGGCTCCACACGTACACCAAACAGTAAGTAGGGGACGCCTTAAACAATCACTCCGGCAGCTATGTAAACGAAAACGGAGGCACCGCACACACTGATTGCAGGCAGCCGCTAGGAGAGGGTAGGTGCTCACGAGCCAGCACCCGACACCTTTTTCGAATCCTATAGTCATGGCAATTCTTGCATACTTTTTCTTCCTCTACACAGCCAATAGGGTGCGGGCACCTAGCGGAAACTAGCCTAGGAATGCTTCTCCCTTTTGAAGCGAGGGTAAGCCGGACACTGCCCTTAAAATGTATCGTATGTTCTGCATGAGTGGATTTGTCATCTAAAACAGACCACCCCTGATTACGGTCACTTTTGCTTACCGCACTAATAATAGTGGTGTACCAGCACTGTTTACGTGGCATCAGGCCGGGGGGGTATCGACGCTTTTTAATGTCCCCCCTCACAGAGCCTGCGTATCAGGCGGGACACTACATATGCTTATGTGTGACCCCTTATGCCCCCACGGATGATTTACACAACGTCTTATCCTTGGGGGGAGTGCGGATTACCACAGACGCCGTGACCATCCCCGACGTTGCTGGGGGTTTGGCACGGCACCCTTGTGGGTCCTCTGGTATGTACCTTTGGATACCGGCGTGGACGAGGTCATCCGCGTCATAACTATGAATCGTGGCATTGGCCAAGTGTATTTGTTTGTGATTTGAATGTACTGTACTGGACACTTCGATGTGTCATGTGCACAGGTCCTACTCGGATTCCTGTCTCGATACCTCTGACACTCGATTCTTCTCTCACTCCCTTTATTTCATTTTTGTCATCCTTTTTTAGGTATCATCATCGCTTGGGTAAATCTACTTTTCGAGATTTCCATTCCACACTGTAGTAATAAACTCAAAAGGACGAGATAAAGTTGAGTTGAGTTTAATCTTGTACAGCTACACAGCAGAGACAGCAAAGAAGATGGCAGTACAGCTGAATCCCAACTGCTTTATCAGCCCATTCAAAACCTAGAATCTAATGACAGTGCATCCAGGCAACCACTAACATTCTACATGACAGAGCCTGGAATGCAGTGAATATTAACTAAACACACTGTTAAACATCAACAGGCTAGAGAACTATTGAGAAAGTATAGAGAGAATATAACATATCCTCTCTTCTCCATAACCCCCCCCCCCCCAAAAAAAAAAGAAAACACACTGAATAACATTCAAAGTTCACATTAGAAATCTTTTAGGAATCACCTTAGATCTTGTGCCCCTCCTCAGAGGAACTTGGAGATCAACAGTCTTGGAAGATAAAAGTACATCTGAAGAACACAGGTTAACATTTTTTATCTTAACAACTTTTCCTACATTCCACCAGTTGCCTCCCTCAACCTGTACTGCATTTTCTCCTACCCGGGTAACCAAGATAGGAGGACCAAACATACTCTCACCCTTCTTAACATGAATGGAAAATTTAACGCGAACAAAATCCCCCATATGTACATGTACAATTTTAGCATATTTTTTCTTGTCAAATCAAGTTTTTTGTTTAGATTGAGAAACCAAAACATTTTCCTTTACAACTTTCATAAGACTGCTAACATCAGGAACAGACCTTATCCACTTATTCATCCATGCTGGTTTTAAACTAGTGTTTGCTTTTCTCCCTCTCAATAATTAAAATGGAGATATTTTAGTCGTAGAGTGTGGAGTGGTCCTATAGAACCAAATCATGCTATTTATGTTATGTTATAAAATTTGTAAAGCGCAGCTGCTACCCGCAGGTGTCCTGGCGCTATAGAAGAAGTCCCTCCTTAGGTTGAGTTGGATATGAACAGTACCATTAGAGCGCGAATAGCCAGGTTTTTAGTGCCTTCCTAAAACTCAGGTGATTTGAAGTGTCTCTGAAGTATCGTGGCAGAGTATTCAAGCCTTAGTTGCTCCAACTAAGAAGCTTCGTCCTCCCCAATTAGTTTTTTTTTGCCAAAGGAATTGAGGCCAATTTTGCCTCAAAAGAACGTAACATTCTTCTGGGCGCATACCACCGACTGTGCTTAGTCAGGTAAGAAGGCCCCTTGCCTTGAAGTGACCTGTGCACGACACACATGGCTTTAAACAGTATTCGTTTTTTCACTGGAAGCCAGTGCAGTTTTTTGATTTCAGACGAGATTGCAGCATATTTTGGAATCCCCGAGATAAGTCGAGCGGCTGCATTTTGTAATAATTGGAGTTTTTTTAATAGCCCTTCCCGAATATTTAGATAAAGGCTATTGCAATAGTCCAATTTTGAAAGGGCATAGGCTGAGACCACAATTCTTTGACTCCCTTTGTGCAGCAGGGGCAGGATTTTTTTACATGACCTCAAAGTAAATGATGTGGCAGAAACTACCGCATTGACTTGTTATTTATAGGACAGCTGGTTATCTATCAATATACCCAAGTTTTTTACTTTCCTACTAGGCGACGGAAGTGGTCCCAATGAATCTGGCCACCATTCTGGGGTCCAGAGATTTAAATCATTACCGAAAAGGACCACCTCAGTTTTGTTGGAATTCAACTTAAGGCAATTTTGAGCCATCCAGTTACCAACCTCCGTCATACAGTCCTTAAACCCAGAAATAGTATTCTGGTGTCCCCCCGGGAGCAGAGACACCACAATCTGGGTATCATCTGCATATGAGGTAAGATAGAACCCAAAGGATTCTACCAAAGGGGCCAACTGTTTTACGTAAATATTAAAAAGGGTTGGACTGATGGAAGAACCCTGTGGAACCCCACAGGGAAAGGAGAAGAGTTTGGCAGAGAAATCTCCCAATGTAACCGTTTGTACTCTATCTTCCAAAAAGGATTTGATAAGATTCCAGGCATTGCCTTTGACTCCAATTTCATATAGACGATCCATCAATAGCCCGTGATGGACCGTATCAAAGGCCGCTGATAGATCCAACATGATCAGAGCCGCTTTTCCTCCTTGGTCCAGTATGGCTCTGATCTCCTCAGTAGATTTAAGGAGCGCCGATTCGGTGCTGTGTCCTGCCCAAAAACCATATTGAGTGGGATCCAACACGTGGCCTTCTTCCAAGAAACTACTGAGTTGAGTGTTCATTTTTTTGCCCGCAATTTTAGCAGGCAGCGGGAGCCTAGATATGGGCCTAAAGTTAGGATCATTGGTGTCCAATTGTGGGTTTTTTAAAAGCAGAAGGATCAATGCTGATTTCCAATCTTTAGGGAAATAGCCTTTTTCGAACATGGAGTTAATCATGGATGCTAAGATTGCCGTAACTGGTTCCTGTGCTAATTTCAATACTGAAGTGGGACAGGGGTCCAGAGGAGATCCTGATCTAATTTTATCCAGCAATTTTCCAACTTCTGAGACTGTAATAGGTGTGAGTAGCTGATCCAATGAATTATTTATACCTTTCTGATCTGTCAGCCTAGGTGGGGAAATTTTAGGAGAATATGAAAAAGTAGAGAAGATAGCATCAACCTTATCAAAAAGGTGATTGACTATCTTATCACAAAGATCTTGGGTAGATTTTATAGGAGGGGGAACTGGGTGAGCCAGCGTCATTACTGTTTTGAACAAATTTTTGGAAGAGTTTTTTGCATCATTCATTTTGAGAGCAAAAAAATCTTGTTTCGTTTTAAAAAGAAGTTTCTTATATTCGTTCAAACAGTCTTTGTGTAATTTTTTTTCTTTTTCATCATAATTCCTTCGCCAGGTTCTTTCGAGAAGTTTACAACAGAGTTTTTTTTCTCTGAGTTCAGGAGAATACCAAGGGGACGTTGGTCGCTTTCTAGAATTACCGTATATTTTTTTGGGAGCCAGTTTGTTGCTGGCTGCTTCTAGCCAATTAAAATAGCGTATAGCGGCGTCATCTAAATCGATAGGGAGAGTGGGAAAGGTGTCAGCTAGTAGCTTATTTAAGTCTTTTTCCCTCACCTTACTCCAAGGTCGGTTTACAGAATATTTAGTCATGCCTTGTTTAAGGTTCGGTGAGGGAGAAGTAACCGTGAATATCACTGCGTTATGGTCTGTCCAGGTTACTGGATAAGTGTCAATAAAGGTAACCTGTTCGTTATTAGAGAATATTCCATCCAGGGTATGACCCGCGTTGTGTGTGGCACCCGAGACCAATTGTTTCAGATCAATTGTATTCATGAGATCTACTATCTTACTAGTATCTGAATCTCCCTCTACTTCTAGATGAAAATTCAAATCCCCTAGTATCGTGTAAGAACTTGTCCCTAGTTCGTTCTCGACCCAGCTACCGGCTTGGGTTATGAACTGAGATTTAGGACCCGGAGGCCGATACACCAGAGTACCTTTAAACGTTTATTGATGGGAGAGATAGAAACAAAAATCCAATGCTTCACATTCTGGCCTTGACGAGCCCTTGAACATAGCATTTAGAGATTCCTGAAAAATTATTGCAAGCCCCCCTCCTTTCCTATTCAGTCTGTTTAGTGTATGACAACTAAACCCCGGAGGTGTAGCTTTTACCAAATCTGGACCCGATGCCTCATCCAGCCAGGTCTCAGTGATAAAAGTGATCTTAATCCCTTCATTCTCCAAAAGATGTGCGCATTCAATGCTATGTTTGACCAGAGATCTGGTATTTAGCAGAAGGCATTTAAATGCCTTTTTTTCTTTACCCCCACTATTTTCTTTGGACCAGGACTGTGTGTTCGGTGACGCGTGAGGGTGATATAATAGTATTCTTGAACTGCAGTTAGGACAAGTTACCTGGTCTATACATGGAAGTGTGTCAGGAAATAGACCGATACAGCCAGAATTATGTATCTTACTGTTTAGTTTATGCAACAATTGGCTAGAGTATGTCCAACGTGTAGTTTCTTTCGCTGTCGTACCGTCATTAGGGCTGGCGCTGGTCGCGGATCGGGCGCAGACGCGCTTTCCTTGGGTGTGCCTTGGGCGTGCCGGCGGCGCACCCGCTGCGCGCGTCCGCTGCGCGCTCGCTTCAACTTCCGGCTTAAATAGCCTGGAGGAGCGGCAACTAGACCGTCAACCCGCCTCCCTCTATAGATGGCGGTCGCGTCTGATGGCATGAGGACCTCCGAGGGGCTGAAGGTTTGTGCAAGTTATGCAGGATAAAATAACAGCACTCACAAAATTACTATGTAAAAGCAAAGGTTAAAAAAGGTTAAAATACCATGTATTGAGCTCAACAGCGTCCACCCGGCTCAAGCCTCAGGGTTAATAACATCAGAGTTAGATGATCTAGCCCATCTGATACAATCTCCCACAACCCTATTCATGCGTTCCACAAGACCATTGGATTGTGGATGATACAAGGAACTTTTTACGTGCTTGATGTTGCATGACTGCAAGAAAGATTCAAACACAGTGCTGGTAAACTGTGTGCCATTATCCGTCACCAATGTTTCGGGAAAACCGTCCCACATAAAAACGTCTTTTATGAAAACAATCAGACTTGAAGAGGAAATTTCTTTAACAAACTTTAACTCAGGTCATTTGAATGACTAGTCTATTAATACCATAAAGAAATGATAGCCACCTGGTAAAATATCTAACGGACCAATAATGTCTAACCCCAACTTGGACCAAGGTACAGAAGGACATTCAATGGGATGAAGAGGGGGAGTTGCAACTTTCAAGCCCTTGTCAGCGGACCTGCAAATAGAGCACGCATCAACCACATCACACACCTCACTGTCCATGTAAGGCCACCAAAAACAATCACGAACTCTACACTTAGTAAGCGTTGAACCTAAATGTCCCTCATGGGCTTTAACAATGATGCTTCTTCTTAAGCTTTTTGGAGGAATAAGTCTGTCAGCCCGTACCAAAACACCCCCTCCATTGAAATTTCAGATTCCACCTTCCAGAAAGGTTGCAAACAATGAGGCAGAATACCTTCTCTAGGCCAACCAACCCTTACATACGCACACTTGTTGCAAAACTTCTGCATTAGAAAGTGCCTTCATCCAACTTTCTTCTGAGCCAAGGCTATGCTCAGGCAAATCAATAGCAGCAATAAAACAATTATCTGAATCTTCTTCATACCGATCCGCAACACCTGACTCATTTCCATTGTCTCTCATCGGGAACCTAGATAAAAAATCTGCTCTAATATTTCTGCCCCCTGACACATGAACAACATCAAACTGGTATTGCATCAGACGAGAAACCATCCTAATAATCCTCGGATTATTTACTTGTGACCGCACCAAGTATGTTAACAAGTGGTTTATGATCCGTCCTTAACAAAAAGCATCTTCCCCAGAAGTAGGAACAGAACTTTTCAATGGCCCACAAACACGACAATAACTCCTTTTCTATTACAGAGTATTGAAGTTCCCCATTCCTCAGTACTCTAGACGCAAAAGCGATAGTATTTTCACCATCTGGTAAATCTTGCGTCAAAACACCCCCCAACCCTACTTGACTTGCGTCAACAGTGATACAGGCGGGTAAAGTGGGATCAAAAGGTTTAAGAGCATCACTGTTAAGAAGTTGCTCTTTAACAAAACTTAAGGCTGCATCACAATGTTCTGACACGCCCTTCCAGAGCAGCGAACTAATGGGACATACTATAGATGCATAGTTTGGTATAAACTTAGAATAATATTCTAGTAAACGCAACAGAGACTTCACACCTGTTTTGTCTACTCGAGCAGGGGCACCAATAATAGCATCTTCCAAACCTTGTCTAGGTCTAATCCCCTCTCCATAAATGTGGTGTCCTAAATATTCAATCTCATCACAGAGAAACTTGCATTTTTCTGACTTTCCGACCACACCATGATCTTTGAAAATCTCCAAGACCTTTCTTAAAAGAACATTGTGTGAAGAAATGTCTTTAGTGTGGAATAAGGACATCGTCTTGAAACACAAGAACACCATCGATACCTCCTAACATGCTTTGCATGACCCGTTGGAAAACGGAAGACGCCGAAGCAAGCCCGAACGGCATCCGTTTATATTGAAATGTCCCCAAGGGAGAAATAAATGCAGTGAGGTGACAGGATTCTGGTTCTAGTTCAATCTGATGATATGCACTGGCTAGATCCAGTTTAGAGAAATATCGAGAACCTCTGACACTTGAAAACAGATCACAAATCTTGGGTAGTGGGTGAGAATCTATCCAAATATCTTTGTTGAGGGACCTCAAGTCCACACAGACACGTAACTTCCCACATATTTTGCGTGCGACAATTAAGGGCGAAAGCCACAAAGAAGATCCTGTTGGCTCAATTATCCCTTGATCGCACAAAGACTTCAATTCTGTTTCGAGATCCTCTCGAACACTGAATGGTACACCCCTTAATTTGTGTTTTACAGGAGAGGAACCATCTTTGACAATGATTCTATGTTTAAATCCACGAATGGTCCCAAGGTCACCAGAAAAAACTGATGGAAAATGGTCTTCCCACTTGATGAGGTCTTCAAGAATTTGTTCAGCACGCCCAGATTTGAGGATAATACCAAATAAACCTTGGTGGTACCATCCAAAGATCCTTTGACAGCAACATAAATTTTCGCAGAACTTTTCCTATCTTTAAAAATAAGATCATCCTCGAAAAATCCCAGATCTATTTTTCGACCTTCATAGGAGACTGGCGAGTGGTCAGGAGGTTGAAGAGGCCTGTTGTCCCATGTTTCAAAAAACAATTCTTTAGTTAACATAGTAATTCTCGCCCTTGAATCTACTAGTAGATTGAGTGGTTTACCTCCTATAAAACTCTCTGCAATAGGATCAACACATTCAATGGGGTTTTTGAAATTAGAAACATGGTCAGTAATTTCAGTTACTACAGACACTATTTCAGAATCGGACTCATTATCTGACTCCAGAACACATGCAACAGACCTTTTCTGATTGTTGATTTTTTTTTTTAAACAAACCTTTGAAAAATGTCCTATTTTTTTACAGTAGCTACAAACCACATTTGCACCAGGACACTTAGCACCCTTATGTTGTGGAAAATTACCACATCTGTTACAAATTTGTTTAACAGTATGAACATCAGCTGTTTTCCCTGTGCTGGAATTTTTAGAATGTTGAATTCTTATTAGAAGACTTTCGAAGATCACTTTGTTTCTGCTTAGAGGATGCTGAGACTACATTAACAGGACCAACATGCTTCTCCTCTAACTCTTTCAAAGACACTTGGGAAGTCTCAATGCTTTTAGCAATTTGTATGGTCTCATCTAGATCAGGATTAGCAAGAGATAAGAGTTTCTGACGTATTTGTTTGTCCCTGCAGTGACAAACAAATTGGTCCCTGATCAATTGATCAGTAAATGTTTCAAATTGACAATCAGATGCTAATTTACGAAGTGCAGAGATATAAGTATCAACATCTTCATTTTCATTTTGCTGCCTCTTGAAAAATTTGTGTCGTTAAACCATCAAACTTGGTTGTTTGTGAAACCTTGTTTTCAGTTTGGTAATTGTGTCTTGGTAATCATCAATATCATCCCCAGGAAGATGGGTAACTTCAGGAAGATGTTTGAAAATGGACCTCCCTTCGAAACCTAGGGAGTGAAGAAGCAGAAATGTTTTCCGTTCATTACTAAATATAGAAGCACCAATGGCTCCGAGGTAGGTTTGAAATGCATCGAACCAAACCTCCCATCTAACAGGAGGTTCTCCAGCAGATTTGAGTAAAGAAGGAGGTGATGTTACCGATTGCATGTTTGCAAGTAGTTTTAAAACCTAGAACAGGTAGAAAAATTTACAAAGTTAACAATACTTAGTCAAACATAAATAAAGTGTGAAAATCACTATGTTAAGATCTACTAGAAAAAAAAAATGGTGTGCAGATCACCATGTATTTAAGCAGATAATAATCAAGTTGAATTTCTTTAAGTGTGCGAATCACTGTTGTGGTCCGCCTGAAATAAATAAAATAATAAAATTGAGGATCCCTTGTTATAATAGTCAAACTTGAAACCAAATAAAGTATTTTTTAGCGCAAATAAAATTGAGTCTGTTTTTTTTTTTTAAACTGAAAACAGAGTCTTTTTAGCCGTAATCACACTGTAGAAGTAGAATGGACTACGAGCTTTTAACATGTATAAAACAAGCACTTGGCATAAAACATTGTATAGCTTTTCCACTCTACAATCGCGTTTTGAAGAAGTGCAGGCTGTCAGCTTGTTGAACAGAGCCAAAAGGTATTCAGCGTTGTGTTGCGAGGCAACACTCCTAACGCATTTGCTGTGATTCGCAGACAAGGTTGTGACGCGCTTGAGGGACGTCACAAGAAGGGTGATGAGGAAGTCAGGCAAACAGGCTGCTACGCGCGCAAATACCGGAGACACAGGCCGCGAGTCAAATAAGGGCCTCACTCTCGGTCTGCACGATAATGCGGAACTCCCAAAGCCACGAAGCAACGCAGTCAAGTGCTCAATGTGAACGGCGTGAAGAGCGCAAAGAGATAGGATCGTTTGAACCTTGTAAATAGATCCTTAATTTCTCATTAATTTTGCCGTTCACGTTTAAGCGGAGTGGGAATGCCAGCGTTAGAATATTAAAGGAACAGTCTTACCGCTCGCGGTAACTTGAAGACTTGAGACAAGTTAATGTAGAAAAACAACTTGATGTACACGCTGAGCTCGTAATGATGTGCACGCTGAGTTCGTAGTGAAGCTGTGTAGCAGGAATCGTCGCCACATAAATTGTAGTAATAAACTCAAAAGGACACGATATAGTTGAGTTGAGTTTAATCTTGTACAGCTACACAGCAGAGACAGCAAAGAAGATGGCAGTACAGCTGAATCCCAAATGCTTTATCAGCCCATTCAAAACCTAGAATCTAATGACAGTGCATCCAGGCAACCACTAACATTCTACATGACAGAGCCTGGAATGCAGTGAACATTAATTAAACACACTGTTAAACATCAACAGGCTAGAAAACTATTGAGAAAGTATATAGAGAATATAACATACACATTAGGGAAATTATCCCCGTGGTAAAGCCCAAGCTACATCTCACCCCGGTGGGTTACCATTTCTCCTTTGGAACCCCTCTTTTAGTGCACATCCACGAAATCAGTTAGGTCCTGAAGAAACGCCATTGATCATTCCGACTACCAGGCGTTTAACATGTCGACCTCATGCTAAGTTACACGGGCACATTAGGCCTTACGGTAACTCACCAATCTTCTGGTTTTTTAATTTACCAGGGGTACCACATCATTAAAGGTCTTCTCTGTGGATACCCCTAGGTTTTTTTATCTACTCACCACTGCACGCCCTTCAACACCACTTCCACTGGATCCACCCCACACACCCGCACTCACCAGACGGCTTTTCTCTTAAAAAGATCTCCGTTAAAGTGACCCTTCGGGGGACCGTCGGGCATTGCAGCGCCGGTCCAGCGAGGAGCAAAAAAAGCCAGATGAAGCATGACATCCTTCGGGGTGTATGAGGGACACTAAGAGGCAAGAATTGGCCCTCCCCTTCGGGATTGGATCCTTGATACTGGGGATGTACCTCTGCCTCTCTCTTTTTCCTCTCCTCTGATCTTCTGTCCTACCCTTCATCTTTTCACACACTGATTGGGTGACATTTTGCACCCATTTTTGGAACTGTGTCCCATATGATCTAAATTGTCATTTGTGGAGCATGGATACTGGACCTTTACAGGCTCCTGGTCCCCCTCTCATTTTGTTGACATGTGTGTAGTTAACAATGCAGGGGCATGCACACATCAACACTCCCGACAAACTCACCCCCTTCACACTGCACACTACCTGACCATCCAAGAGCACAAATGTAAAGTAAGCCATGGGACTAGGATGACTGGCCATCACAAGATGACCACACACATACACCACTGGGCACAAATAAAGGAAGAACACACATACATGATGACCCTGGCCAGCCTGCCTGCAATACTGTGTGCAGAAACCCACTCTGTGCTGGATGTGCCCCCCAATCTGACATGTGTACAATATAGCCAACAGGAACAAATTAAGTAAATGACAACTGCTATCCATTGCAAATTGACACCATTGCCCCTCAAGTATCTGGGTCAGGAAGAAATGAAGACCCTGTCACCCCTGAAAAAAAGAGAGTAAGTGAGCCCAAACGTTGACTATGTTGAAGTGGCACACAGACCATGTGGCACAGTAAACCATATACACACA
The DNA here is from genome assembly GCF_964204655.1 of Triturus cristatus. NCBI lineage: Eukaryota > Metazoa > Chordata > Amphibia > Caudata > Salamandridae > Triturus > Triturus cristatus. Next base: position 883,103,205 of record NC_140579.1, read on the forward strand.
GCAAAATAACTTTATTCAGTATGGACACTGACAAAATAGACAACTGGAGCAACTGTCTTTATTCACATATTGCACAGATAGGCACCATGAGAAGAGAAGAGCAAGGCACAAAATGCAGAGCATGTCCATGAGAAGCTGCACAGGCAAGGGCAAAACTGCAGTGAACAACAAGGCCAGTGGCCAGGGCAAAGTGGAGACTATGTCCATGAGAAGCTGCACAGGCAAGGGCAAAACAGCAGTGAACAACAAGGCCAGTGGCCAGGGCAGAGTGCAGAGTATGTCTATGAGAAGCTGCACAGGCAAGGGCAAAACAGCAAGGTCAGTGGCCAGGACAGAGTGCAGAGTATGTCCATGAGAAGCTGCACATGGAATGTGTGCGACTGTACCTTTCCATGGTCAGCAACACAGTCAGTGGGTAACAATGTGCAGTACAGGCCTATGTGTGTGAGAGACAGGTGTGTGAGGGTGACCAACACTCAGACTTGGCTGTCAGGTGGAATGGGAGCTGGCTGTGTCTTGGGAACTGTCTGGGCATTTGACCGGGGAGAGAGCGGAACTACTGAGGTAGAGCTATCAGTGGCTTGGCAAGCCAGATGACTCCTTGGACCAGGTGGTGTAGTGGCACGTGGAGGTGGAGTCATACAGACGGGAGACACGGTGTGGCTGGGAGATTGTGGAGGGGTGCCTTTCCACTTCTTTGGGATCCTAAATGGCTTGACTGACTCTGGATCAATGGGAAGTGGTGTGAACACAACAGGAACACTCACCACCAAAGCTGCCTCAGGTGCAGATGCTGGCAGCCCCTCTGGTGATGTGCTGGACCCAGCGGAACGCTTTGCCTGGCTTCACCTCTGCCCCCCTTCCCCTGTGTACTAGGTGTCACCCCTACAGTGCCCTCCTACCCCTGCTTCACTGGGCTTGGAATGGGAGTCGAGGTGGTGGGTGAATCTGCCTTGGAGCCCTTCCTAGGTGTACCCTTGGCATGCACCACCTCCTTGGTGGGCACAGACACTGTATGCTTCTCTTTGCAAGATGCTTTAGGGGCGGGAGAGTCCTTGGATGGGGATGCCTCTGAGGCATGTGTGCCTGAGGTCTGCTGCTTTGCTTTTTGTCCCCTGGTGTCGCCTGATGGGCTTTTCTCCCTGCGCTCTGGGGTGCCTTTGGTCTTCTACGGGGATGGTGTCTGCGCCCGAGACCGCTTGAGTTGCTGCTGTTGTGTGCTTCATGTTCCGTATCGTGACTTTGATGTATGTGGACCGTGGTCACTATCGTCAGACGTGGCCACTGCCAAGGGGGTGGACAAAGAGACAGGAGCTAGACTGTTTGTATGTGCCTGTTGAAGGGCAGACGTCACTGTTGAGGACAAAGCCTGGACAGTCCGGTGCAGCCCACCCACGTCTGAATGTATGCCCTCCATGAAAGCAACCACCTGGGCCAATTTTTTGTCATCTTCAATGAAGGCATTAAGGAGAGCTGTTTGGCCTACACACAGCTAGTGCAAAAGGTCCACAGACTCAGCACTGATGGCAGCAGGGGGGACAGGGGCAGGGGCAGCAGTGCTAAGGGTGAAGGACACTCTTTCCCTCTAAATGAGGCGCACACGGGCAGCACTAGAGGAAGTGGCTGGGAGGGTGGGCACTGGCTGCTGTGTGGTGGAAGACGATGCAGAGTCCCCGTTCCCTGTGCCACCAACATGGATGCATCCCCGCTGGCATCAGATGATGTGGTGCTTTGCGTCTCAGGCTGGGATTCCTCCAGCAGACTCCTGTCCCCCTCAGAGGCGCTGGTGACATCTGTGTCACTGGGCTCCTGTGCAGCTGTTGTGCTAGTTTCACCCCCACTGGTGTCTGCCTCCTGTCCCTCCGTGACCACAGGAGATGCTGCATGAGAGAGAGAGATGTATGATCAGGTCAGTGGCAGCAACAGAACAAACATATGCAAGCAATGCATGACAAACGTTGACCAAATCTACATGTTGCACACCACCCTCTGCAATCACATCGTGCCAACTCACTATATAGACTCAAGCAGTGCGTGCAAACTGGAAACTCAGGCATAAGTGAGCCATGTGATGAACACACAGCAGAACACCCTGCTTGTGGCTCTGTTTAACCAGACAAACAACTAGCTCTGAGCACACCTAGGGACATGATGGGGGCACACTACTTGTTGCCAATGACAGATCTGGATGGAACAGGAGGGGCCAACACAGACACAGACTACAACATGGCAGTCCACAATGGCCATTAGCCCATGCCACCCACCATGTTGTACTTTGGGGACAAAAGACTGGTGCACATTGTTGTCAGATGTCTAGGCCTCCCCAATCTGGGCGCATGCAATGGACGCATTGATGAAGGCACAGTCAGATCGGGCACACTGCTGTTCCCTCCAGTGGGATTCCCAAAACTACCCCAATGCAGAAGAAACCTGAAGAGCACAACTCAGAATGCAATGTGAATGTGCAGCATCCAAATCACCTTTGTGAGTACAGGTAGGGCAAATGCATGACACCGGCACCCAGCCCAGCAGCCACTTACATGCCACTGCATCATACTACCAACATCACAGAGGCCAACACTGGCACAGGCTCTGTACACATGCAGCCTCTCCCAGCCAAAGTCACTCTCCCCAAATGCTCACCCCTGGCTTGCTGCTGATGCTCCTTCAAATGTGCATCCAGCTCAGGCTGTGTCACCGCCAAGATGCGCCCCATTAGTGGTGTCATACTGCGCCGTACCAAACGCCCAGTGCGAGGAAGCAGCCCCAAGGTCATCTCCACCACGTTTTTTGCCAGCCGGCTGATGTCATCCCATCTCTTGTGGCAGTGGGTGCGCTGTCGGTTTGAGACCCCCTGAGCTCGCACCTTTGCTGCAATAGCCCTCCACACAGCCTTACGCTGGTGTACCTTGAGCTGCAGACATGGGAGACAAGAGGGGGAAATGATCAGTGACACAGTGTCATGTACCGACATCTATCAGTATAGCAGCAAGATACAAACTCATCACATATCCAACTGCTGGAGCGGGTAGTACAACATTTTGTATACCCCATTCTGCACGTTTATATTAATCCGAATAATCAATTAATTGTAACATTATTAATCTGTTTGAAGTGATTAACTCACCAACTATATTACCAAGAGAAATATACGTGGGAATTGCACTTTGCATGGCTATATTAATTGTGAATTAACTTGTGTAGGCATATTAATAGTAGAAAATTAGAATATTATATGTTATATGTTGCTTAGGTTATGTATTTGTGATTTGTGCTTTATTCAGTGAGTATAAACCGCTCTGAGTGTTGCTTCTGCTAGATAAATACACACACATATGGGTATTAGTAAGGGGATAACATTTTATTAGTCATTTCTATCTTTTAATTACGTTCTTGTGTTTCTTTTGCTTAAGTTGACCATTTCGGCCTATACAAGATGGCTGAACAGGACGGTAAACGTGACTGCCTTGACAACACAAGGTTCTTTCTGGGTGAAGTGCGCATGCGTCACCACCAGCCACAGTGGCCTGGACCTGACCAAGTACCCTCCAAGGTCATTCCGGGAACTCATCCAAGACTAAGAGACAATGCCCAATTTAAAAGCCGGAACAAGCAAGTTCGATGACTTCAGCTACGACACCCTGAGAACCGCTTATCGCCAGTCGAAATGGACCAATCAGAACTCTCTAAATCCAATCTTGATACATATTTGTTAGTATTTTCATTATAAAAGTAGGTAGGGAATTAGGGTAGTATCGCTACGTTACGACCGGCTCGCTCTTCTTTGACGAACTCGATTTCCTGACGTTATGCTGACGGAGAGGACGGTGACACTGCTGGACAGTTGTTATCCTGAATCTATGAGAGACTGAATTGCGGCCTAAACTTTGAATAAATTCTTCTTTGACTGATTGACTTAGAGGACGACTTTAGCAAGAATAGGTAAATATAATGCTCTGAAATGCTGATGATGATGATTACTAAATTTTCCTTGCAAAATAATTTAGATAAAGAGTATTTGATTAATTGACAAATGTGTTGACTCAGTTATTTGAATAAAAGAAATGTGGTAAGGAAGTAATGTATAGATAGACGAGCATTATTCATTAAAACCAAGTAAAACAACTAAATGATTCATCCCCTTATGGGAGGGATATCTTGGGTTTAATGTCAGTGTATTTAGGGTAGGGCGAAGGTATTCCTCTCATGTCAGCGTTGTGAAACTTATTTTCCCTCAGAAAGCAGGTCAACCGAGAGTAAGTATATTGGTGTTATGGGCCCCACCAATATATGTATGTGAGTAAATTGAATGACGAGGTAGTTGGTCTGTGCTGAAGGGGGATTTTGACGTTCTGCGCTGCATCACAACGATATGTCTATCAGAGACTAGAGTACATCTCACATGGTAAATCTGCATGGGAAAAGCTGATGTAAAAGCATGCAGGTGTGAGGGGGAACACAGTCCCTGCACATCTCACACACATGCAGGATGCCAGCACTGAAACACCTATGTAGTCTGCCCACATCTCCAGTCCATTGTTGGCTTAAGCAACACATACATCACATATCAACCTGTGTTTGGGGGTAGACTCACTGTGTCCAAGACTGCACAGCCCTCAATGTCCCTGCCCTGTGAATAGATGACTGTGTCATGGATGTCACATTGAGGGACATGATCTCACAAATCCAAAATCCTCTTCACGGGGCCGGTCGTGTGCAATCTACAGTGCTGAGATGGCCCATTGCTGGAGTGCAATGTGAAAAGATTGATGTAATACTCTGTAAGTGAAGTGATGAGTCCTTGTCTTAGTGGGCGGGGACTGTGCTGGCCAGCTGGGCTCACACTGAGATGGACGACAGGGGCACACACAGCCATTCAGCCAAGCAATCACTGTCCTGACTCATGCATGAACAACCTTCTGCATCACTGTATGGCTGACAACACAACACAGGTCACTCACATATATGTGCAGGCATGCAAACCGGTGGCATTGGGTACACACACCTTCCCCCTGGAGACAGTATGTCAGGCAGTGCATGAAACAACCCCACACTCCCAGGCACATACTGCATCAGTCCAACTACATGTGTGCCCCCCCTGCCCTACCCCCCCACTGTTGAGTTACCACGACATTTGGGGCACTATATAGCCTTGGGTACTGTGTGAGCATCTCGTCCACCAGGACTTCCAGCTCTTCGCTCGTGAAGGGACTGGCACGGATCTTCTCTGTCCTTGCCATCACTGTGGACATGAGACAACAGCGGCGGGATTGGGTGGTGAGTGGTCTCAGGCAGCAGTCCCTGGAGGCAGCAGTAGGTGAGGGGTCTCTGGCAGCAGTCCCTGGAGGCAGCAGCAGGTGAGGGGTCTCTGGCAGCAGTCCCTGGAGGCAGCAGTCCCTGGAGGCAGCAGCAAGTGAGGGGTCTCAGGCAGCAGTCCCTGGAGGCAGCAGCAGGTGATGGGTCTCAGGCAGCAGTCCCTGGAGGCAGCAGCAGGTGAGGGGTCTCTGGCAGCAAGCTCTGGGGGCAGTGGAAATGTAAGGCTCACTCCCACACATATATAGCCCCCTGGGGTCGTTTCAAAGGTGCCAAGCTGCAGCAATTGGTGGTTCAGGTCTACCTCTTTCAAATGCATCCAATGACCAAAGCACGCCTACTGCGATCTTCAAAATTGCATCATGCCACTGCAATCAAGGTTTCCATTGGCTCTAGGGCAAGCTCCATGGCAGTGACAAACCGCAGGGGCCCGGTGCGCGCTAGCGCGATGGTGCATCTTTCAAATGCATCCAAAGACCGCCTCCTCGGTAGCGGAACACGCCTACCGCGATCTTCAAAATTGCATCATGCCACCGCTATCAAGGTTCCCATTGGCTCTAGGGCAAGCTCATGGCGGTGACACACCGCAGGGGCCAGGTGTGCACTACCGCAATTTTGGCGGCGAAGCATGCTAACCACCATTTCCCCATGTCTCCATGCCTATCACTACCGCACTTGTGTGAATGGGGGTGCTGGTGACTACACATGCCATGTTTGCGTGTGTGATTTCATCGATTGGCCTGTACTCACTCACATGTCACTTATGAATTTGATGGTTGTGTAGGAAGCACAGTGTTGTTCTGGACTCTACAATGTGTACACATGTCAATGTGTTGAGGTGCAGTGACAATCACAGGAATGCTCGTCTCAATGAATGATGATCTATTTTGCATGGCCTCTCATGTCTGCTCATGCACACATTTGTCATTCCTGCACCGAAGGTGGTCATTGTGTGGTGGATGTGTGCCAGTTGAAATGACGCATGAAGGTTAGATAGTGACATCAGCAGCTAGATAGTAGAGAGTGGGGTTGATTTGTTACACATATGCTGGATGCTATACTCGCTGGTGTGCCCATGTGAAATGTGGCCATATCCCTATGTGCATTCACATTGACCAAGGTGGTGTTTGAGGTACTTATTTTCTGTAAGTTGACAGGGGTGCCCTTTGTGTAGCTGAAGGTGTCCCTACATGTAAGCTGGTCTGTTACTCAATATTGATGGCAGTCATTTTTGTCGTTGTGTCATCCAGAACGTGAGATGCTGTGCCCATCTCATGATGTATTGCATTGACATGTGTCCACTTTCATCTCAAATAGGAGGAGGCCAAATCTGATTCCTCACTTGACGGTGCTGGAGGACATGGAGGATGTGGCCATCATCCGGAAATGCCGTCTGGATAGAGCCACCCTAAAAATCCTTTGTGATTTGTTGGAGCCCCACCTGCAGCCTCGCCGGACATATCCAACAGCTTTCACCCCTACTTATAAGGTGATGGCAGCCCTGCAATTTTTGCCACTGGATCGTTCCAAGAGACAGTGGCCAGCGCTGGTGGGATGTCTCAACCGATGTTCAGCATGGTCCTGTGTCATGTACTGTCCGCCATGATGCTATACAAGTACAGATACATCCATTTCCCCAGGGGTGCTGAATTGCCAGCTGTGAAGGGAGACTTCTATCCCCTTGGACACATCCCCAATGTTGTTGGTGCCATTGATTGCAACCATGTTGGGCTTGTGCCACCACAGGCAAGTGAGCACATTTACAGGAATCGCAAACATTACCACTCCATAAATGTGCAAGTGGTGTGCCTGGCAGATATGATCATCTCCCACGTGTGTGCCAAATTCCCAGGCTCGGCCCATGACTCCTACATCCTGCGGAACAGCATTGTGTTCCAGCTGATGGCTAATCTGCTTCCAGAGCGTGCATGGATTGTGGGTGAGTATGCCTAGTTGTATGGTGTGCTGGGTGTGTGACCTGCTGCCCTCTGCCTCAGCGACATTGCAATGTATATTTGTGTTTGTCATACCTAGGTGCATATCCCAACCGTCCCTGGTTGCTGAGCCCACTGCGGAATCCCAGGACCCCCGCTGAAGTCCGCTACAATGAGGCACATGGGAGGACACGTCGTGTGGTGGAGCATACTTTTGGTCTGCTCAAGTCACGTTTCCGCTGCCTGGAGAAGACCAGAGGTGCACTGGCATACTCGCCCGGGAAGGTGTGTCAAATTGTAGTGGCATGCTGCATGCTCCACAACCTAGCCATTCGCAAGGAGATTCCCCTGCTCCTAGCTGATGATGAAGACCCAAGGCCCCAGCCTGCAAACCAACCTGTGTCCAGTGATGAGGACAGTGGAGAGGAGGAAGGTGTTGACCTGTGTGAACAGCTCATCACCCGCTACTTCACTTGAAGGTGGCTGACAATGTACAACATACCCATTGTCTGCTGATATTGCTGTTGTCGTGAAGGGGTATGTGAGAATTGTAACAGCAGCCAGTTTTAGACTCAGCCGTGGTTGGCAATGTTTCTGGGACAGGTCATTTGGGAACATCTACAGGACGTGTATGTTGACACTTGTTGCCCATTGTGACGTGTGCATGTTGGGTAATCCTGATGGTAGGTGTTGTGTGATGTCTGTGATGCCACACCCAGACCAGTGAATGTTGTTCTGTTGTGTTTCCCTAGGTGCCTTCAACTTCTCCTTGCCTACATACAGCCCATACTCCTGGTACATTGTGATCATGTTGAAGACTGTACATACTGCAATAAAGACGAAGCAGACACGACAACATGTGTGTAAGGATATTTTATTTGCAATGGTGACATATGAGGGGGGTGTACATTTCCATTGAGGTGGTGGTAGAGCAGTGAGTTGACAGTTATGGTAAATGAAATGATCGAGTCACCACATTGATCTGGTGACCCAGTCCAACAGACAGATGCCATTCACAAGGCAGTGTGGGGAAGGACAGTCCAAAAAGTGAATGCAGTGGTGAAGAGGGTTGCCATCATGGCTGGCTCCGTGACTGGCGTCTGGCAGGTGCTTGGCCTCCAGATACTCCCAGGGTCTTCTTAGAATGGCCCCTTCGTTGTTTGGCAGGGGGGGGGGGCTGCTGCAGGGCCAGTGGGGTCTGAAGACTCACCCCTCTCTGTGGGCGCAGGGGAAGATGGTGAACTGTCATCCTGCGGCCCACCAGAGGGAGGTGGAGGTGTTGGTTGTGGCGCAGGCCTGTCCCTCAGTACCGCTACTTGCTGGCCCAAGAGGTCCACGATTTGTCCCATGTGGGTGTCGATGGACCTCATCAGCAGGATGAGCTCGTGCAAAAGTTCGTCCAACCGGCCCGTTCGTCCCTGGGTCTGTTCGTATGCGCCAAGGACTCTGGTGATGTGTTCCAGGGATTGGGTCCCAGCCTCCTGGTGTCTGTGGGTGACCATGCCCCTCCCACCTACCCTGCTGTCACGGACCTGTTGCCTCACCACTGTGGTCAACCGCATCCTCTCTCTGCCCTCCTCTGTCGGTGGTGTTGGGTGGTCATCCTCTGGAACAGGGAGGGTGTTGCAGGCACCACTGGTGGTGGTGGTAGTGGTGGCGGTGGCCACACAGGCCGTAACAGCAGGGGTCTGCAGTGAAGTTGTTATTGCCGCAGATGTGGTGGGGGGACGATGGGGTCCTGGGACCTGCTGCTCCCTGGCACACCAGATGGGCCAGCTTCGAGCTCATCGTCCAGGGAATCCTGGGAGTCAACATCCGAGAGTTCATGTACAGGGGAGAGACTGGCTCTGCAGGTGGCTGGTGTTGTCCTCTGCAGTGAGTTCTTGGTCACCTGTGGATCAGATGGGAAATGGTCATTGTAGTGCACCCCGCTAGCTTCGTGTTAGCTATGTGTCATTCACTTTTTGTACACTGCACAATTGACTGATCATCACATTGTTTACTATGTGCACTACTGTGCTTCCTGACATAATGCATGCATTACTTATCCATGATGTGAGGTGTCAAGGCATACCATGCGACCTGTGCATAATTCATGATTACAGGGACCTGTTGCCATCTAGGGACTGGCACAACAAGTTTTTCATTAAGGACTCTTTGTTGGTTTGTCTGACCTGGCAGGCGTTACATCTGGACATGGACTGGCCATTGTCATCTCCTGCATACCTTTGTCCTGTCATGTGCATATCTTGATTTGTACCACCACACATGCTTTCGTATTTTTCGAATGGTCCTTGTTGCACTTGCCACATTGCGATGCACATGTCAGTAGGTGCTGTGCATGATTGTGCCCAGACTTTCTTCTACATGTGCATTGGTGTGTCACACTTTGGTAGCTGTGACAGTTTCCTTAGCTTACCTGTGTGCACACTGTGCGTGGCAATGGGGTAGGTGTGCATATTTGTGCTATGAGAGGGCTGGTGTTGTCATATGGCACCATTTCTTTTGTGACGAATGTGTGGGTGCACGTACTGACTACTTACATGTAATGTGCTCACATTTGGCTTTGTTATGTGACACATCTGTGTGTGCATGGTGGAGGTTTACATTCTGCTCAGTGGGGTCACAAGACAGAATAATATGTCTACCTACCTGTAAGTTTCTTTGGTGTACTGCAATGGCTTCCAGCTGCTTCTGGGTGGGGGAGTGCTCCATCCTGCTCAGGTGTGGGACAGGGTGCATGGTGGGAGTAGTGGTACAGGCCTCCCACCCACAAACACTCTCACTGTGAAGATGGCTACCTACCTGTAAGTTTGATGAGAGTAATGTAATGGCTGACACTTGCTTCTGGGGGGGGAGGGCTCCATCCTGCTGAGGCGTGGACCAGGGGGCATAGTGGGAGTAGTGGTACAGGCCTCCCATCCACAAACACCCTCACTGTGAAGTTGGCTACCTACCTGTACGTTTGATGTGAGTAATGTAATGGCTGACACTTGCTTCTGGGTGGGGGGGAGGGTTCCATCTTGCTGATGCTGTGGGACAAGGGGGCCTGGTGGGAGTTGTAGTGCTGTCTGCCTGTACACATGCCCCCATGGTAATGTTGGTAGCTATGTTTGGGGTGAATGGGAGTGGGTGAATGTTGGATCTGTGAGACATGTTTTTGTGATTGTGTGGTGCAGATGGATGGAATTTGTACTAGGCGGTGTAGCTTTGTAGTTGTGCAAGTCAGTACATATCAGTGTGGTGGTAGTCTTTTGTTTGTAGTTACCAGCCTCCACTCCCCCGGGTACTCCTGTGAGACTCTCTGGATGCAGTATGGCAAGCACCTTCTCCTCCCATGGTGTGAATGGTTTTGGTGGAATGGTAGCGCCACCGCCAGTCCTCTGAGCCAGCTCAAAGTTCTTGCTTCTCCTCTCTTTGACAACCCTCTTCAGATCATGCCACCGCTTCATGATCTCCTTTTTGGATCTTGGGGTGGTCCCTACTGCATTGATCCTTTGGACTATCCTTGCCCACATTTGTGTTCTTGTGGCTAATGGTGTCTGTTGGACCAGGCTACCAAACAGTTGTGGTTCCACTCTATCTCATTTACCATGACTGTCAACTCACTCTCAGTGAATTGGGAATTTTCTGTGTTGACATGTTGTGTGGTGTGCAAAGTGGTTGTGGGTGCAGGGGTGTGAGTGGTGGGTATGGTTGTGATGTGTATGATGTGTGATGTGCAGGGGGTTAGTGGTGCAGGTGTGGAAGTGGTGGTGGTGCTGTGTGCGGTGTGGCTAGTGATGTTGTGTTATTTGCCTCTCCTTTAAGCTGGGGTGTGTGTCCCTTCTCTCCTGGAGTATTGCAAAGGATTGTGGTTAGGGAAGGGGCTGGTTTTATACTCAGCAATGTGGGTGTGTCCAAATGGGGTATTGCTGTCAGGTGTGGTGTGTGTGTTGTACTGGGAAATGTTTTTTTCTTTTTGCCATGTGGTTGTGTCATTGGGGTGTATTTTGTGTATTTGTGGGGCATGGCTAGTTTGCTGTGTGCATTTTTTAGCCTTATTGTGGGTTGTTTGCTTCGTCCGTCATATTTTTCACGGATCGTCCGCAGCGGTGGCTGTGCTGCAGCTCTTCTGCTGGCTCTCCCATTCATCCCAGTGTGCGACTGCGGAGGTCGGAAACAGCGGTACGTGCCGCGGGACCGTCGGGGATATCCTAATTTCCCGTGTGGTGTCTCTGCTATGCTGGCGGCGGGTTGGAGCCTTTCCGCCGCGTATCCAACCGCCGCGGATGGATGTTGGCAATCACCGCCCACTACGGGCGTTTTTTCTTTGCTCAGTTCCACCGCGGACTGTGTTTTTCGGCAGATGATCCTAATTTGGCCACCGGTTTTTCCACGGTGCCGGCGGGCGGTTGTTTTCCGCTTCCATGGCAGTGGGGGTGGTTGTCCGACCGCCATCTTAATAGGCCCCTATGCTTCACAGGAGGTCATTAGCTGTGGTTATATGTGGCACTTCAGAAGTATTCCAATCGGGAGATACAGTTTACCCGGTATGAACGTTTCTTAACAGGGTGTTGTCAGTAGGAAGTAAGAGGTTGATTTTATTTTATTTTGGTTATGATTAGTTTAAAGAGCTCATTTATAAAAGAGAGCTGTTTCTACGACGCTGTTATATAGCAATAGGCCTCAGTCTCCTTGTAGTAGTAAGGGGTCAACATTTTTGTTTTCACAGTGCGCTTTGGGAATAAAAGGTTCAAACTATGAAAAATAAATAAAAAATGAAATAAAGCAAGTCAGAATGTTTGCAAAGTGGCTAGATTGATTTTATTCACACCCATACATATTAGCGAAACTTTACAGAGTTTGCCAGGGAGCAGTACTTTTGTTTTCCTGTCTTTTTTTGAACAGCATTGTTTTCCTGGGTGGGGAAGTACACCAATCGTGGGGTACTACAAAGACTGATTGATGGGTGGATTGGTAACCATGTTCTTCCTGCTTACATTTCACATGCTTTACATTGCTTTTTCCAGGATGTTGGTACTTTTTATTTAGGCAGCATATTGCTCTCTTCTCTAGTGCATAATTTGAATGGAGTTGCAAGTAACTCTCTACCACCTTCCACCACCTTCCTGGCCTCTAGCAATTTTCAGAAACAATAAAAATGTCATGATAAAGCTGATGGTTAATGTTTTTCCTAGAGAGAGATCAGAGTTTTGTCTAGTGGAAGTTTTGACTCATAGAAAGGTAGCGCAGAAGGTTAATGTGCCTGCTGCAAAGAACATGTACCTGATGCAGATCACAAAATGCACATGATGTAAGTAGGTCAGTGAGTCACTGCTTTTGTCAGAGAGATCCTTTTGTTACTTGCAGTTTGTAAGTTAAAATCCTAACATAGAACAGTGAGCTATTAACTGTCATCTAAGAGCTGCATGCAAACTGCAAGGTAAAAATTAGAGCGTTATGTTTTTCCCCCCCAGTCTTTGTTTGATTATCCTAATGTTTCAAAAATAAATTGCTATATTTTAATATTCAGCACCTGGTAAAGCCTGACAACCATTACCTACTTTTTGGGCAATTTTTGGGCGAAGAACAAGAGGCCCCAACCTCCTTTGCTGCTCTTTCACCCCGGCTACAACCCAGCAAACACCAGTGTTAAAGGTAAGGAAACTGATGCTATATTTTTTTACAGTGGAGTTAGGGCTATGTATGTGGTCACTCTACATGGTGGTTGGGGTGGGTGCACATTTTGAACATTGTACCCTCAGTGGATGGAGTTTACTAATAGCCTTAGCCCTGTGCTTTGGGCAATAATTCAAATCTACTTTTATTTGATTTCATAAAAAAACCATAAAAAGGGTGGAAAAACCACCGTGAATAAAACTTACGAGGATATACATTGTAATTGTTTTTGTAAAAGATATAAAAAGGCGGAGTATATATGCATTTTTTTTTTTTAGTTACATTTAAGTAGAGTTATCGGGTGATTTCGGAGCCAGGCGTTCTAACGCTGCATGAGTTGGTTAACAGGTTCTGCACTGGCCAGTTCTATTGCTGCGTTTTTTAGGAAGTTAATGGCTCTGCAGGACAGTGGGATAGATGAGCCCATGAGACAGTGAATCACTGCTGCTCTACAAGTTCTTATTTGTTCCTTCCTGAAGAGCTCCCGAAGGCCCATTTTGTGTGTTTCTGTCAAAGCAGGGCAGATGCATAGTCGGTGCAGTAAGGACTCATCCCAAGCTCCACACAGGTGGCATTCCTTTTCATTGCCATACGTATTTCCATTTTGGGGTCAGGTCCTTTGATGGGTATGACCCAAGCCTTAATAAAGTGAAAAAGGGTTTTTTCTGATGTGGAAAGTGATCTAGTATATAGGATTGGGGTTGCAACCTCTGGTATGACTGTATCACGGCCCAGGCGTGTTTGTTTCTTGCTAGGACAGTTTTGTCTAATAATAAAGAATGCCGTTTTATGGCATTGTTGACCAGTGATTTAAAGCCGGAGTAGGTAGGAGTTGTAAGCAATGCCTCCTCTAACTTCAGTGCTGAGAGCGAGGCCTTCAGAGCTTCGAAGATTGAATTTTTGAGGCTGGCTTGCTTTTCAATTTCTGCCCAACAATAGTGTGCGAGTGTGTTTTCCTCTGCGTCCCGCATCCCCCAGTAGTACTTGACTAATGTGCCTTGTTTGTCGGGGATCTGGTTTCTTAGACCATACTCAAGTCGGATTTGGGCTTGCGAAATGTGGCGGGGGATTGCAAACAGATTCCTAAAAAGAATTGATTGTTCCAGGTTCAAGCCTGTAGCGTCCTTGCCATTCAAGATTTCTGTGCCATATGAGATAGAGGGCAGGAATTTTGCTGCTATAACCTTTAGTAGGTGGCCAGTGGTGCCACCTGCAAGCTTGTTTTTTAAAATTTTGAAGGAAAACTGCAGCTATTTGGATTTTGTATGACCTTAGGACAGATGAATCTTGAAGGTGAGTTTGCGATCAATTTGGAAGCCTAGGTATTTGTATGAATCCACCTCGGTCAAAGGTCGCTTGTCCAGAGTCCAAGTGAATTTCTGATCGGCTTTATGATGTTTGTTAAAGCACATCACCTTCGTTTTTTGGTGGTTGATGGTCAATTGGACCGAAGTGGTATAGGCTCCGAGGTCAGTGATTAATCGTTGCAAACCAATTGACATTTGCGCCAGTAAGACAATGTCATCCGCGTATTGAAGGCTGGGTGTGGGTGTTGTGCCAAGTTTCGGAGGGTCACATTGGATTGACCGAAGGTGCTCATCCAGGTCAGCGGTGTAAATGTTGAAGAGGCACGGTGCCAACACACACCCTTGTTTTAGCCCGTTGAGTGTGTGGATCTTCTTAGTAATGCTAAGCCCATCTCCTTTCCTGATCTGGACCCACGTCTGGGAGTACAGATTGATAATGGCCTCCAGCAACTTAGCTGGGACCACCCAGTTGCACATTTTTGCCCATAGCTTAGCTCTTGAAACCTTGTCAAAGGCTGCTTTAAGGTCGACGAGACATGCGTAGAGTGGCCTTGATTTTCTAAAGTCTTGATTGGCCAAGAGGGTTACTGCAGAAATGTTCATCAGGGTGCCCATCCCGGCCCTAAATCCGGTGTGCATTGGAGGAATAAGGTTTGTTCGCGCCACCCAGTCCTCTAAATCTACCAGCAAATTTGATGCGTAGATTTTAGCCTCCACATCAATTAACGCAATCAATCTGTAATTTGAAGGATCGGAACGAGAACCCGATTTGTGTATTGGGCTTAAAATGCTTCCCCTCCAAGAGTCAGGGATCGTGTTGGAAGTTTGAATATCCAAAAAAAGAGGAGACGTGATCTGCCCAGAATGGTGGGTTGTGCCGAAACAAGGCGTTTGGGAGGCCATGAGGCCCAGGGGCACCCTCAGATCTTAGTTTTTTTTATTGTTTTAGGACTTGTTCTTTAAGGATCTGCGGAGGAAAGTCTGAATCAGAGGGGGAGTCGTTTTTCACGGAGTCTCTAGCAGTAGCTCCATTACTTAGTTGGAAGCCGTGATCCGCGATGCCAGGGGGGAAGATTTCGTTATATAGTAATTCAATGTGGGCTCTACATGTTTCCTCCATAATGTCGGAGTTATGGTGTCGGTTCCTGACGTTTGTTAACTGATTGATGATTTCCCAGAAAAGCTTGGAGTCTCTTTGTTTGCAAGAGTAATGGAGTTTCGCCCAGAGATGTTCCTGGAATACTTTCTTGGCCACCTTGATGTCTCTTTTAAGGTCTTTTCTGGCTTTAGAAATTAGAAGCAATTGGTCTTTGGTGGAAGATGAGCCCTGTGTTCTTAGTTTTCGTAAGTATTTGTTCAGTTGTTGTTTTTGAATTCTGAGGTTTTTGGTGAGCCATGCTTCCCCCAACGGTTTTCCTGCTTTTTTGCCAATAGCTGGTTTAGACCATTTTTGAATTAGTTCAAAGGTGAATGACTCCCAGGTCCGGATGCTAGATGGTTCGGATTTGGATTTCTTCAAGATGCTGGTACATGTTTACATAAAGTCACTTATATTTTCCTTTTTCCAAATGAGGCGTTTGAGATTATGGCAATGAAGTTGTTGCGGCGTTGCGTTAGTGAGGATTGAATTTGTGTTGTTTCTTAAGAGTATGAAGGATTGCGGTTGATGGTCGCTCTCTGCTCTGTCCAGGATTTGGAAGTTTGTGATCTGGGGAACAAGGTTCTGGTCCATGAAGGAATAGTCAATGATTGAGGCTGACTTTTGAGTGACCCTTGTTTATGCCCCTGGGGTGTCTGTCGGGTTATGACCATTAAGCATTCGCATTGAAAGGTCGTACAGGTGAACTGCGCATTGCTTGCCAAGAGTGTCGCGTCGAGTTTTGGCATGAGTGTGCCGCCTGGTGCCATTAGTTTCCTGCAATAAAGTCATGTTGAAGTCCCCTGACAGAATGATGTCGGGGTAGGCAAGTTTTAAAGTGGCAAGTGAAGCTAGTAAATGGTCAATGCTTGCCCGTTTTTGTTTGGGCGCGGTGTGAATGTAAATGTTTATGATCAGTAGGCTGGTGAAAGGCGAGTGTCAAGTTTGACGCATAACAGCCAGGGGGAATCAAGGTCTATGGCAACGGCGAGTCCGGAAGTATAGGTTGAAATGAAGGTGTAGAGGCCCCCTTTTGCTCTCCCTTGGTTAGTCCCCTTTGTGGCCAGATTCTGGAATTCCTTGTAACCTACTAGGGGAGTTGATTTTGTTAGCCAGGTTTCCTGGAAAAGGAGTATTTGATACTGTGTAATAAACTCCATGAAGTCCGGGTCTTCTAATTTCATCCCGAGACCAAACACGTTCCAGGAGCAGATTTTGTGGCCTTTGAGTGAGTTTATGGCAACTTGTGAATTTTTTCATGCCCCGGCTTGGAAGATTCCAGGCTTGATAAAATGCCGGGGTTCAGTTGGCTGACAGGCTTCAGGGTGAGCAAAGGTGATTGTGATCGTCCTGGACTTGGAGTCTATGCCTGGGAGAGGACTTCGGTTATCCGGGCCTTTGGCGCCTTTTAACAGACCTGCTGGATGTTTAGGCATGTGTAATGGGCTGGGATAACACGGGGGGTCGATCTTTTTTAGCTCAATGCCCCATTTTTCAAAGGAGACCCTCTGCTGCCAAATTTGCTCAGTGAGGAGGGAGTCGGTGAACGTGGCGGTGGTTGATTCTTGGATTTCCACGGAATGCTGATTCTGGTAGAGCCCTATGCTTTTAATGTCCCTGGAGTTAATGTGGCTCAAAGAAGGGAGTGCCTTGAATAACTTTAACAGAACACTTCTGTTAAGGAAGTCGTGGTTGCCCCTTGAGACATAGTGGGGGATAAAGTCCAATTTTTTATTATTTGGGAAGATCTCAAACTGCGGCGCGTAATCAGAGCCATGTTTCATTTTGGTTGCTCCCTCTATGGGCCCTGGGAGCGTCAAAGGCAAGTGCGGAGAGACATTAGTATTGTTTGGTGTTGGAGTATTATTAACCTTTATGTTAGTGGTGACGTTGCATCCCGGACTTGGCTTGTCAATATTGTCAAAATTGCTGCAGTCTTTGCAGGCATTGTCCTTTAGCATGTTGTCCTCTCTGGGGCACATTGTGGTTGGATCTTTCGGTTCAATCCTGGATGGGGATACAGAATTTGCTGTTTGTTTAAACGAGGTGTTAAGGTGTTGCTTCTCTTTCCTGGTTGGTGGTTTAAATAAACTGTATAGATTGTCTGGCAACATTTGTTTAGTTTTGGTATGATTTGGACTTCTAAGTGTAGCGAGGTAGTCAAGTGGGGAAGTTAGGGGTTCCTTGTTGCTTATTGCTTCCAAAGTATTTGAGACCTCATCTTTGATGCTTTGTTTCCTTCCCTCTTCGGATTGGACAGTAATTGCGTTAATTGACTGACTTGATTGTTTGCTTTTTCTCGCTTTTCTAAGGCGTTTTTTCTCCCACTTAGTTAATGGCTTAGTTACTTTAGTCGGCGTTCCAGGACACTGGTCATAATTATCGAGAAATGGGGAGGCCAAAGTATTGGAATTATCATGGGTGTTTGCAGCCAAGGGTGCAGATGTATTTTCTAAGATTGACGTTGAAGATGGGCCCATGCTGCCGATTAGTTGTCCTTCCGTGGGCCTGGGGTGTGCCATATCCTTTTGCCGTAGGTCCTCGTGAGCTTTCCCTGCCTTTGGAGAATGGTTTGAAAGGGCTTCCTTGGTGGTGCCCAGGAAGTCTGTCAGTAAGATTGGAACTGCAGCAAGTTTATCAATGATTTGAGTGCAATGGCAGTGGCACAATTGGTAAGTAGTCTCTTGGTCTCGCTGTACCTTCACAATCATCTCGTTGAAGCTATGTATTTTTTGTTCGATACCCTGGACGTGAATAGCTAGAATATTTAAAAGATCTACTTGAGTGTCAAGCTTGTCATCGTGGAGGGTCATAGCTTTACTGATTGTGTCTATGGTGTTAAGCAGGAGTGGCCAGATAAAAGATGTTGGGGAACGGCTGGATTCTTCAATGGGAGCCTGAGTCTGGTGTTCCATATTACTGGTGGGGGCTGGGAGCCGATCACTCTGACTCTGGCTTCTAGGTGGCATGCAAGATAAGCTCCTTATTCTTGTGCTCTTGGTTTGGAAGAGTGGCAGAGCAGGGGTGGCTCTATATGTGTTGAACTGAAAGAACGACTCCTCCAGTGGTTCAAATTGGCTGGGGTATTGGGTTTTATGTTGTGTAGCTTCCAGCTGGTTCGAAGATTGTACTGGCCTATCTCTGCTGTTTGTATTAAGATTGGTAGGCTCTTTCGCCTCGAGGTGGCAGCCGCCTGATAGCGTGATCAGGTTGCCGAGTGGACTCATGGTATTTGAGATCAATTGAAGATTGGTGACGCCGTCATTGAGGCTTTTGGGGTCTTGGGAGCCTAATGAGAATAAGGGTGAGAGTGGTGACTGCAAGCAGGGGGATGCTGAGAGAGACTTAAAAGACTGGAAGTGATGATGAATTTGTGCCTCGATTACAACAGGTGTTGGCCTTAGGTGCAGATCCGGGGAGTACAGTGCATTAGAAGATAGGGTTTGAAGGCTTGGTACTACGGTGGTTGTTTTGGATGTTTTGGATGTGGCAACACAGCCGCTCCTGTCGTCCTCACTTCTTAAAGTTGTTCCGTCCCATAAGGGACCCGTGGGGGCCTCACTTGTGGAGGCTGTCGTAGATTGAGTTGATTTATTTCTATTCGGAGTCTTATGGTCATTGTGGTGTCGATTTTCCGAGGTAGTTTCAGTGGCGATTTTTTTAAAGTCAGTAATCAAGGCCCATTTGCTGCTGTTTTGGCCTGAGTGGGGCCTTATTTGGGTCGTACAAGAAGCTGTGGTGCCTCTTTTCCACTTGGCATCCGAGGCCGATGTTGTGTATTTACTCGGAGTCGCTATTGGCTCGACACTTGCCTCAAATTGGGTTGCACTGGCAGAAGCTGTTAGGAGTTTCGAGGATGCTGACTCGCACAGAAAGTCCGAATCTCTACCACATGGTGGATCCAATCCAGACGGTGACCTGCTGAGAAGGGCTGTGGTGAGTGCCGTGGGCTCCTCCTTAGCTTTGTGCTTTGATTTGGATGGGGTCGCTCCTCTGGTTTTTCCTGAACGCATTTCCGGCTGCTGGTTTGTGGTACTTGGTGCTTGATGCTTTACTTTACTTTACTTTATTTAATGCTTTACTTTGCATTGTGCTTTGCCTTGCTTTCCTTTGCCTTGCCTTGTGCTGCTTTGCTTGCTTAGCTTGCTCTGGTTACTTAGCTTTACTTAGCTTTATTTCGCATTTCCTTCGGGCCCGTTGCAAACCACACGTCTGGTCTCTTTAAGGTCCGCTGGGCGGTGTGATCAAGCGAAGTTTTGGGGAGATCAAATACGATCAGGCAGTCAAGTAGTCAGGCAGTGAGGACAGTGAGGACAGTAAGGACTGTTTAAGTACCCTGAGACCGAGCTTGCGATGTAATATGGTTGGATCGTGATTAAATCGTGGTGCTGTTCCGCACATTTTTAATTGTAGTTTTCATTTAGTTCTCCAGCTCAGTTTGATACTTAGGGCTGGGTGCGAGAGTGCAAGGGTGTGAAGGTGCAGGGGAACTACCAGAGCCATTCGGAACCACGGGAGGAAAAGCGTGAAGGGAGAGGGAGGTGGAGCGGGGCGTGGGGAAGATGGAAAGGCCCTGCTCGACCCAGCCCTACCCGCTTTTTGCGCTGCTACTCCACTCCACTCTGCTCAGCTCTGCGCCACTTGCTCAACTCTCTGTACCTCTGGCCACCGGATCTTCACCTCTGGTTGGTCAGGTCTGCTCCGCTTACTCGCTGCGGACAGTAAGAAGTGCCTCCACTGTGTTGGTCGCAGACGACAGCACAAGCGGCGGGGGGCAGTGAAGCAGTGAAGCAATCCTTTGGTGTGCACAGTGAAGCGATCCTTTTGGTGTGCACAGTGAGGCAACGAGGCGGCAGATGAGTGAGCCGCTTTAGCCTCGGTCCCGCCTTGCAGGGGGTTGCGCCCGCTCACACCCCTTGCTGCCTCACGTTCACTCTCCACTGCGGAAAGCGGGGGAAGCGGACGGGCGAGGACGTGGTTTACAGCTCGCGGCTTGTCAGTCCCCCCGGACCCCTGACTTGTCCAGCCCAATCGCCGCCTGAACTCCTGTTGCGACTGGGGCTGGAGGCTTTGAGTCTGCCGCTTCGCGCTCCCCGCGCTAATCCTGCTGCTGCTGCGGTATGTTGCGGTATGTCGGAAGACACGGAACGGAATCCCAGCACCAGGAGTAGCTTTGGGCAATAACGGTTGTTAAAGGCACTATCTATCCCTTGCCTTGTTAAAGGCCCTCAAGCAGTGTCTGTTTCCGTGCCTTCAGCAACCAGTATGGAACTCAGAGGCAGCAGGCAGGAAGGCTGTATTTTTAGCAGTCATGTTGTGCGAAGGGAAGCTGTTGGAGATATATTGCGATGATGCACAAGATATATGTATTTATACTGAAATTTGATATTATTGCACCAAACCTTATATGTTGTACTTTGATTATTGACAGGTTTCTTTCATATTGTAAGGCCAGCATCGGCATGAATACAGAAGAACAGCTACTTGCAAGGTCATTCTTTGGACGGGCACTTGAAGAGAAACTAAATATAAAGCAATTAGGACCTGATTGGCCTGACCTAAAACTACAACAAATATCCCAGGACAGAGGAAAGACTTACAAACGTACATTCTCAAACACCCGGTATACAAAAGTTGATTGGCTTACAGGGTGCGTGACAAGAAATTCTCTGTTATGCTTCCCCTGCTTGCTGTTTGGTGGTGAAATTCCTTGGACAAAACAAGGAGTAATAGATTTGAAGCATGTGTCTGACAAAATAAAGAAGCATGCACAAACAAGAAACCATATGGAAAACCTGACGAGACTGGGAATGTTGGGAGACACACCAATTGAGCACCACATAAATGACGCATATTGCAAAACAATACAGAAACACAATGAAGCAGTTGATAGGAATAGACATATAGGGGCCTTTTAGGATGGTGGGTGGATTTATAGTCCCCTGGTGAAAGAAGCAGGAGAGGCAGGTCCATAAGAAACCTGCAAGAAAGAACTGAGGGCTCGATTAGGATGACGGGGGGACCGCCACCGACAGCCCGTCAGTGGCAGTCCCCCGCCATCGGACCCATCATATCCGCCTGCCATATTTCAATGGTGGGTAGATGGATGGCAGAAAGACCATCTTGAGCCCGCCTGTGCGGCCCATATTCCCTACAATGGTGGCAGTGCCTACCAGGCACCATCATAGGGATTACGATGTCCCTCTCCACCCGCCTGTTCATGGCGGTTAACCTACCATGAACAGGCAAGCAGAAATGGACTTTGTGCCCCCATAGTGGGCCCCCCTGGCCCTCCGATGTGAGCACTGGGGGGCACCCCCTACTTATCCCTGCACCATAAGTATTTATAAAGCACACGTTCACCCCTAACGCGGTATGTTGGCGCTGAATAACAGATGTTTATTGTTACCCAACTCAATGATACTCATTTTATCGACCTCAAATGGATGAAAGGCTGAGTGGACCTGCCAGGATTTGAACCTGTGACCATGAGTTCGAACACAGGCCCCTGCAGTGGGTGCATTAGTCCACTGAGCCACCTGAGCCGGCTACCATGTGGCAGGCACCTCATGGTACCTGCCACGTAGTGCAGGGATATGTATAGGGTGCATTTTTAGGTCTCGCTGAGCCCCGCGCATGCGCTGGCTCGAAGAGACATTTTGTATGTGAGTTTTTTAAGTGCCGCTGGCTGACCTAGCGCTTGCGTGCACGTGGGCGTGCACGCGCGCAGACGCCATGTGCTAGGCCAGCCAGCAGCAGTCAGGAACGCCTTTACCGCGTCATCGCGATCACTTTCGCTTTCACAGCGATCGCGATACTTTCGTGTGGCCGCGCGTGCACACAACTCCCGCTTCTCCCCCTCCCCCACCACATATCGCGTCTCAAGGCCGCTTGTTTTCCTTATATTTTTTAGATTACGTCTTGATTTCTCCATTAAGATGCAATGTCAAAACTGTGCATGATGTGAGTGTTTTTCTTTTCTAGTCATCACCCAGTCCCCCGCCATGGGCTCAGAGACATCTCATCTTTTCTCCATTTGCAGAGGAGCAGCTACATCGGGAGGCGGCCGAGGCTTTGATGGTATTAAGAAACTCTCCCAAACCAACACATGGTGCTGTGTTAGACTCCCCAGGCACAGCGTGTAACATTTGTCCTTCCTATAGTGATTTGCAGACTTTAAGGGACATGGAATCTGGCCTCCTTCCTCGTTTATATTATCCACAGAGTACATACTCTGTATATTCTGGGGATATGCTGGCGTCTCAACCAAACACAACTTTACTGAACTTGCCAGCAGCAAAGCTCTGAGGCACAGGGCCTGCGTACCAACACTGTGTGAATGCATTTGCAGGCCTGTGCAAGGTTTTGCAAAGGAAAGGCTACCTCAATGATAGCAATGAAGCCAGACATCTGCAAATCCTTGTGACTGGCTCTTTGTGCAGCAGCAGTTTCAGACATCCACTAGGTCACCTAAACATGAGTCTGTCGCACACAGATGATGCAAACACCGCATCAGCGTCAAACCTGTCCATTAGTACATCTGCTCCTTAGTACAGTAAAAAATCATCTACTGAAGAAAGCAGAAGTAAAATGCAAACTGTTATATCCTACTTAATTGAATAACATGTAGTCCAGCCCTGCTGCCACTAGCTGCTCAGCCAGAGCGTGAGATGGTCATAGAATGTTGGTGTGCCTGTGATGCATGGAATGCCTGGGTGTCTGAGTGGATGAGTGTTGGCAGTTGAAGATGGGTTGAGCAGCTAGGGAGGCTGCTCCTGGTGGGGCTGGTACCACACTAGGCTGGCTGGAGTAGAGACAGATGTAACCTGAACTGGAGACTGAATAAAGATGGCTTAAGAATACCTCCTGGCTCCAGGTGTCTTTCTACAGAGATCACAACACAAACCCTCATGTCTATTCAAACACAAGTGCCCATACCTCCTGGTGATCGCATATCGGCAGTTTCACCATCCTGTAAAGCACCAACGTGGCTCCAAGTACAGACATTTCCAGCAAGGAACGCACAGTACTTGTTTTAATAGCTCCAACTACCCTTTCAAAGCAGTGCATTCTTCAAATACACAATCAGTTATTAGAATTTTGAACTGTTCGTACTCGCTGTCCTGGCGGCCATTTTACAAAAAATATGAGGAGCAAAAATATTAGCTATTTATATTGTGCCTGCCACAATCCAATGTATTTCTTGCCATCTAATAGCAGCTGTTTATTCCTATGCAACTGAGTTATACTGATTTCAGTGGCACCATAATGATGAAAGGTTGAGTCAGCTTTTCCAGGAATGGAACCTGTCGCATGCAGGCGCGTGGACTGCTGTTTTGCCCACTTAGTAGCTATCCTACTGCCTTGGTCTGGGCCCTGCTGCCAGCATTTTAAGATTTAGTTTTCAATGGTGCTTTAGTGAAGTTATGGGCCAGACTCTTGTAACTGCGCATGCGCGGGTCTAGAGTTAGGTATTTAAGACCACTGCCAAGTGAACACAAAGTACTATTTCTATGTTCTTGCTTCCTGTGCCTGCGCATATGGTGCAGATTTAAATAGTTCACGTGTCCTGGATGCTCTTTGTTTGCTGCAAAAAAACACCACGTGCACCACCAGAAGAGCACAAGTGCACAACTGCAGTGGAACTCCACAATCCTCAGTTCTAAAGATTTTCTTCGCACAGCTGCAACAACACCACAGCTATAAAACTGGGCACCTGCGCATCTAAAAGACTGACTGCAGAACCTGCAGTGACTGCAGCCTGTGCAAGCCTACTTGTGTCAGTGCTATGAGTAGACAAACTGCCTGCCTGTCGGGGGTGGATGGTTGGGTTCTTCACTGCTGAGTGAGTCTTAGTAATGCGTGTGAATATAAATCTAAGGCCATCAAGTTGATTTGGGTTACCGGACTCATCATGTTCCCATTGGAATACACTTTGAGTGGCCTGCATAAAACTAAGGTCCCATAATGTCATTGTGTAGGTAGGCAATGCACTGACTGCAGTGCCTTTGGTTGTAAAGCCATACAGGCACATGCATCAACCTTTTTTGCGAGCGCAAACGGTGCGATTCGCAAAAATCATCGGGTTGCGCCCGCAAAAAGGGCCACTGCGATGCATGAAACTGAAAGGCTCTCGCAATTTAAGAAATCGCAATCTTAAATTGCGATTCCTTAAATGCAATGCAGGATGAAATCGCAAATAGCGATTTTGCTAATAGGGGGCGCAAATTACCATCAATTTGAACTTGATGGTAATTTGCAACATGTGTGCACAGTTAAATTTCACACATTTCACTTTATCAGATACGGTGTTATATCTCAGTTTCTGAGGCAATGTGTCCCTGCTTTAAGGCATCTCTAAAGCATCAATATTCAGAAATATAATTTATTATTTAATGGGACAAACCTATAACTGAGTTCTAGATCAATGAAAATGTACTGGGGTTTAATTACCGAATTAAAAAAAAAAGCATCAGAGGGTCGGTACCATGAAGGCTGTCAAATGCAGAGTTATACAGAGTATGTAAAAGTCAGAAATTAATCCAAATTCGAAATAGGGCAGTAAAATCGGGAAATAATCAAACAGCATCTTTAGTAAAATAGGAAAGTCTTCTAACTAACTGCCAAAATATTTAGGGTTTTTCTTCAGTATTTTTGCATATTAAATTACTGAAGCTGCAGTCTTACTGAGGTATAAGCAAAAGTATCATTTCATCAGGAAATCAAAGCACATGAAAAATAAACGCAACATTGCCATAACACACAAGCAGTGTTCGGACAAAATATTGAGTAAAAAATACCGCGATGCATAAATATCGGGTTTTTAATATTGTGATGCAGGCATATCGTTGGCAAAAGTATTGATTTTCTAAGGTAAGTAATATCGATGTAAAAAATATTTTAGTATCGTTTACAAAAATATCTATGTTGTTAATATCGTTCTCCAGTACTGGATCTTTCCTAGATTCACATGCTTGAATCATTCCCCTTCATCGAAGCTGGAGTCCCGCAGTATTAAAGCAAAGCAATTGTATAAGTAGCATAGGCTAGGATGGCACTAGGCCATGAATTTAATAGCCTATCTATGACCCCTTATGAAACAAGCATTGGCAGAGCCAATAGGTCTTGCTTTTGGGACCTTATAAGTGTTTAGCCATGCAACAGTTGATGTTGTTGCACTAAGTGTATTGTGCTGCATAACTAAATACTTATAAGGTCCCAAAAGTGAGACCTATTGGCTATGCCAATGCTTGTTTGCATTGCGGCGGGTGCTGCAGCCAGCAGCACCCACAGCAATGCAAAGAATACACAGTGCGACCACCTTGCAGACTGCGCATCGTAATCCCTAAAGCAGGACCGGCTACGGCTAGTCGGTCGGTTCCTGCCATCCTAATCGCACCCTTAGTAAGAGCTTGCACAATCGAGAGCTCATTTTTTACCAGTCATGATAGTGAAAACTCTCAGACAAGTAGACTACCTTTACTACAAATTTCATAGTAAAGGTATGAATGCTAAAGGCATGTTCGTGGTAAAATCACTCCAAATTTGCGGGCTCCTTTCACCGAGCGTCGCATTTAAGAATCAATGTAAATGACGAGATTGTATTTTTTAAAAACCTAATTTACAAAGAAAATGTGGCGACTGGACCCGGTGTATATTTACTCTTGTAAAAAGCGTTGTCAAACTTATTATAATTTATACCTATTGGACTGTCTGAGTTGGGAAGTGTATGCTACTCGGGGATAGATATAAGCGACGAGATGATGTGAACTCACACTTAAATTCAAAACTCCAGCAAAAAAAAATGTCCATTTAATTGCATCTCCTTGGTAAAATCAACGGAAAGATCCTAAAGCAAAGCTCGGTGAAAGGAGACCACGAAAACGAAATGCTAAATATTTGCATGTAACGAACGAATAAAAAGCTGGCAAGCAGAGAAAAGAAAAATGAAGTTTGCTTGCAGAAGACATGAGCCAATTAAAGTGACAGTACATAAAAGAACATACAGTAAAACTAAACACGTCGCAGTGTGAAAGGAGTCTATGAATTTGGATAACTTTAGGCATGCATATGCCTTTTTAGCATGAAAGCCTTAACAATGACATATTTGTTGTAAAGGCGTGCGTGCTCAATGCATATGCGTGGAAAATATTTTCAACAAAAAGGCATTTGTAATAAAGGCACATGCGAAGTAATGACGGCGTTATAACAACATACGTTTTAATGGCTATCGTTATTGCTTCATAAACCCGTTTTCCTTTCCTTTTCTTCCTCCTTGCTTCCCCCTACTGCTGATTTTCTTTCTCTTGTTCTGGTTCGAAGTCTGATGATTAAAAATAAGTCACGGTCCCAAAAAAGTGTGCCCTGGGTCCACCTGCAGCCTCCAGCTTAAATCAGGCTCTGGGGGTCCTGCACAATGCAGCCTCAGGGACAGATCACCTCTAAAGGTGAGCTGTCAAACCAAATCTCTAAGATGGGAATAGGGAATGGGGAGGGGCTCTCCTAAGAATATGCCTTTGGTGTTTATGTCTTCCATTAAGCCTGTTTCAAAGGGCTCCCATATTGTCAGATCAAGAGACAGAGGCACAGTGAGAGTATGATTTTCCTAATAAACGATTTTGTAACGCTGATGTCCAGAGTTTGTAATACAGTACTGCTTGTCCCTAAAGGTATTACTTTACCATCAGACTGTCTTTGGTGAATACAACCTGGGACTGACCACTGCCTACCCACCCTCCACTGAGATAATATGCAGTCCAGTTATTTTTTTCCCGCATAAACTACTAGCTGTTTTGCTGTTTCTAAATGTTCCCAATCATGGACAAAAACAGATGCAGAGGAATAAGTAAAAGAATTAAATAAAAAGGAATTGCCCAAGAGTACACAATTTTGCCATTTGGGGAGGCAAGGCTTAAAAACAATGTTTCCTGGTTTTAGTTTCCAGCAAGCCCAACAAAGCCACACCTGGTCTGACAGCAATTCTGGTAAAAAAAAGGCCAAGGGGCCACCTTTCCAAAGATATGTCACTGTATTGTGTGCCCTGCTCAGATTAAACTTCAGCATATTTAGGTAAATTGGGAAAGCCACAATTAGCTGTTTAGTCTGGTAGTAGTCTCTTGGCACTCCAGTATTGCCCACCTTGTTATTGGTCATGATAAAGTGTTATTTTGTTATAGCACTCGATACCTGTATTGTGTTTATTTCTAAGCCTCACCTCACTCCCAATATTTTCAATTAGTGGTAAAAGGGCAGAAATAGAATGTGAGACTTTTTCTGTAGCTCCTAGGGCAATAGGGAGTTACAGGGTGGTATTTGGGGAGGTTGTTGTTATTTACCATTGATGTTCCAGATATTAATTCTGCTTCATTCCATCTGGATAACAGAGTTATTCTATTTGTAAACTTGCCCATCCAAATGGGCTAAAAACAAACAGTCATTGCCTATTCCAGGAAGTGGTAATGTAGTGTAGTTCCTATTTCACTAATAGGCTCTGCGCATTGGAATAATATACCCTATAGATTTGGCATAGGACTGAGGTCAGTGTGCCCCTATTGAGTATATTAAACTTAATTACTTTGTGCCAGCTAACTCAGAGGCCACAAGAAACTCCTTGTAAACAAGAAGAGAGTAGTTTCTGGCAACCGCATAAACATGACAACTTTGTTTCCCTTCAGAATTGGAACACTCTCAGAATCGTGGAAACAACAGATAACAGTTTCACTCAGCTAATCATGCATGCTTAGTTTCTTCAGAGTTGCACAGAAAGAATAGACGGGCGTGTCAATAAAAGGATTTATTGAACAGTCTTGTTTCTCGTGTAAGAGATATGAGCTGTTACAATCGTAAGACAGTATGCAAGATATATTATGTACAGCGTAAGCAGTAGAAAGAAATAATACTGCGCTAGCATTATCTTTTAGATATGACACATATATTCATATACATAAATAACATAAGCTAAAAATGCAAATACTCATAAGATGCTTCTCTAACTTGTTCTACCCCAGTGTACCTAACCTAAGTGTAGTACAAGGTAAGAAGTAGGTGATGTATTCTATATTATGGTAGGCTATAGTATGGTATGATATAGTCTGGTATGCCAAGAGTCCCTCTAGGTTCTAGTCAGCTCCATACCTTGAGAATGAGAGAGGTGGGAATCTCTTTCCGGGTCTCGAACTCTAACACCCCACGAAGGGAGTCAGAACACTGGAAGCTGGATTCTCTGCGAGCAGGGATGACAGCGTCTCTTGTCAGTGCGTCAGGCCGGGACACGGGCTCCTCTAAAGTCGAGGTCTCCGCCTACTTGCTTGGGCAAGGGAAGGTATATTTATACCTGGCAGGTGCCTTGGAATGTTAGCATTGACGTAAAGTCGGGCAGAGGAAGACAAATGAATTCTTGGAGAAATCAATAATCCTGTGCTAGTGAAACTCTCAAGAGCTTAAGGGTCTGGTTTCTAAGAACTCGTTGTGACGTTGGGGTGGACGGATGTAGGTGACCATGCCTGTATTTGGATAGCATGGCTAATGACTTAATAAGGACTGGGATCTTATGCCTATATAAGGGCAATGTGAATTGTGCCTTTATAAGGACATGTTTCAGGAAAACCTATATACGGACACCTAAAGCGGAATACAACACCCACTCCACTTTCGAATGAACGATAATACTAAATGCTAAACATTAAACTGAGTACCACATGTTGTAAAAAAAAACATTTGTAAAAGCATATTAAAGAAGTTTTTTCTTTTTTTTAAAAACGTTTGCTAAACATGTAATGCAAAGGTACTGTACATTTTAACCCCTTCGCCGTGGCGCAAATTCCGCTGCGGCGCTGGGGGGGTGCGGGGTGAGCGCGGCGCCGCCATGCTCGTGACGGAACCACGCCGTCATGAGTCACGTGCGAGCTGTGCTCATGACGGCATGGTTCCGTCACGACTCCGCCCACTGTTTATTTCGCCCGCACAGGCGGGGAATCAGCGACGCGTGGGCGGAGCGGCCGCAGCATGACGGAACCACGCCGTCATGAGCACACGCCGCCCGTGGGTCATGACGGCGTGGTTCCGTCATGCGCACGCAAGGGGTTAAAGCAGTTTTTCATTCTAAGCATATATCGGAAATAAATGCAATATGAATGAATAGAAATATATACATATGACGAAATGGTTGACAATTATTTAAAAAAAACAAAGCCATTCCATAACATGGTACTAAATGAAATAGTGGTAAATAAGGTGACAATGTGTCCCTTGAAGTATTCAAAGAAGTCCGTTCTATATGAATAGTTCTACTGTAAGCAGATTGAATTGCCATGTATTTTCAAATTTAGAGAAAAACAAAAAGTCAATTTTAGAAAGAGTTCCAAGTTTTGTTCTGTTTTCAAAATATGGAGGCCAAATTCATAGCTTCCCCGGTACACTGTGAGCCGAATCAAAGTCAGTGTATGGGTCTGGTGTAAACATGAAATCATATACTCCTGTAGACAAAAGATCGTCTACCGATGTCGGTGACAGTTGGAACACCTCGTTTAGAAGGTTAACTGCACAGAGATGTGAAGCATCGCCTTCAGCATGGGAAGCCGCAGCAATGTTCGCGTCCGTTGTTACCTGTGTGCCTAGCGATCCATCTCGTACCTCAGCAGCAGCAGGAAGCGTCAGTGAGATCTCAACGAAGGCCGTCATCAGGATTGGCAGTCTCTGGGGACAACACAGAGCATGGGCCGCTATCGGGTCCAGCAGAGTATCGATATCCGTTGGCATGACTGATGGGAGTGCTAGACAGATGTCTAGCACGCATTCTTCACCTCAAAGCAGGCAGCGTAGAACAGGTAAGATGCAATGTTGCCAGATAGGTCTAAATGATAGAAACCATGTTGTATTAAGTTCCCGTAGACGAGGTATGCCCAAAAGTTGCACTATGCGCTCACGACACTTCCGTTCTAGGACAGCTTTCTCCTAGTTGCTGGGAGTGACGCCGGTGGATAGGCTTGCCATAGCGTAGTAGTAGGAATAGAAACAGGATTCCTGCAATGAGTGCTTGAAGTAATTGCAGACCACCAAACACCGAATGCATGAAATTTGAAATGATTCCGAGGACTGCCTGAAAAGGTGTTAACAGTCCTGAACATATGGTCTTAAATACATGTACAATCCCGCTCGTATCGGACATGTTTAAGATACGTCCCATCATTTCTACGAAATGTATAGGACAGTTTGTACGTATTAGAGCCTGTATCTCAGCCGAAGTTCTTGCAATTTCTAGATCATCGGTTTCTTTGGCCGAGGTCAAAGGCACGGTCTGTTGCAAAAGCATGGCTTTCATTCTGCTTAAAGTATCAAAACGTATAAAAGAAACATTCAATGAAGACCATAGAAGCGACTCCCTGACTGTGTCTATTTGGGGGAAAAATACTTGCATACAACAAGTAACCCTGGAGCTAACCATTACCAGATATGGGATTCCTGGCAACATGCCACAGCAACTTTGATCATTCAACATGAGGTAACTCTCGTTGGAAAGTTGGCCAAATGTTGGATTAATCACAGCAGCTGGTGTACCCTGCAGGTGGCAGGACAAGTTTGCCACAGAACCATTACAAGCCCCGTGTAAAGAAATGTCCTGACATATGAGTGATCCGCTCAGTGCATTTTCACCGAGTGTACCACTTATAAACACTTTACGACCCATACTCCAACATCTGTATTCATGAGGTAAATCCCAGGATGTCTTAATGTATTCTTTACCCAACCTTTCATATTTGCCTGCCTGCATTTGTTTGAGCAACACCAAAGGGGAGGATGTATGGAGTGTTGAACATTGCAAGCACTCACCCCCAGTCAACTGATCTGGGTTTAATCCATCATCATTCTTTAGCTCACTCCGCCACCCCAGTTCAGACATGGCCATATGCAAATCAGTCTGACCCTGTGCCTCATGAGAACAGTCCAGCCCGAACTGCCAAGCCATGTCTTCCCTGGACCGGAACCAAGCATCCTGGGACCGGTTTCGGTTTCTGTTTCTGTAGTGACAGGCAGAGTATTTTGCCATGGATAAGCCATTCTGTAGCTGGTTTTTCTGCTACAGTAAATGGCAATTTTTCCAGTTTTTCAATGCTCAGCACTGTATACTTTGCTCCCCTTTGTGCCAGTTCAATCTGTTTATCCGTGAGATTGTATTCTGAAAACAGAGACGACGTGTTGATACAACGCCAAGGCACATAGCCTGCACGCAAGGATTGCAGCGCCCAGCCTAATAACATAATAGAACGTAACTGAGATTGGCCTTGTTGTAACATGGCTAAATCTTGTTGCAGTATGTCAATAGCAGAGGATATAATGTTGTCCAGTGAATATATTCTGGATGACAAAGTTTTTAATCCACTGTCGACCACAGTGAGAGATTTCTCTAAGTTAATACGATCAAGCTCACATATTCTTCCTGTGGCCTCCGCCTGTGAAACCTTCCATATTTCATTATAAGCAGCATAAATTCCGGCATATATGAAACGTTTTTGACGCGGTTTTCTTGGCCCTAGCAAGAAATCCCTAAGGTCTGCATCTTCTTTAAGTAAAGATAAGTGTTGTTTCACATCCTCGTGAGTAGATTTTTGTAACCAGTCGAGGCACAATTTTCCTACACTGTATGTTGTTACTACCCCCGGGTGCTGTCATTGAACATAATGTGGGTCTGGCCTATGGATAGTAAAGCCCTGTATTCTATTCAGGAATCTTTCTTGACAGATGTTTGTGTCTGTGGGCCAGAGCAACCCATTTTTCCAAGCAGGATCTGATCTGTTGTTTTGCAGTATTGTGTCTACTGTGACCACTCCCTGTGTAGTGCTATTACTTGCAGGTGTTGGTACAAAAGGTGTGTTCATGTCTTTGATCTTGGCTAATCCAAGGCAAGACGTTTGTTGCACAGTGTCATTCAAAAACATCATTTGCTGTGGGATGATACAGGCTCTAAACAAAGCTTCTACCCCCTGCGCTTGCCAATCTTTAGAACCACATACATATTTTGTGTCGATTGTGTCTTTCCAAAAGTCTTGTCTAGACAGTTGGGCAATAAAGGCTGCAGAATAAATCTGTTTTGTATTAGTTAACATTCTTCTGTCCTGTTTTGTTTACATTCCTATAGAAAAAGGTTTCTGGATCAGATGTATTGTACCCTGAAAAATATGGAAAATTATTTGCAAACGTTTTTGAACTACCCTTTGGTGATGTAGGCCAATGTTCCCATTGGTTAAACATAAACACATTTGTAGGTGTTGCAGATTTATGCAAGAAATAATGACCATAGTGGTTGTAACAATAAAGCTGTTCGTAGTCTGATGAACCCTCTAAGTTTTCATTGTTAGATAATGCAGCAGACCTTTCTATATCAGAAATCATGTTATTAACAGTCTCAAAGTCCCAATCATCAGAATAGGTACTGGAGGTAATAAAGTCATTTAATGAAATTTTAAATAAATGTGGAATCTTCAAAAGTTCAGTCGGGCCGAATATGTCGAAATTGGTTTTGTCCCAAACTATACCATCCTGTATAGGAGTGGCTGTGATGTTCACTGCTGACAAGTCTCTTGCTTCACGATGGGAAGATTTGTGTGGCTTTAAAAGTAAGTTCACATTTTTACTTTCAGTGTCCAAAGGAATGTATCTGCCATTCATAAGCACGCTAAGAGTCATTACCAAAGTTAGCCAAAGCAGAAAGAAAAATATTCCAGAAATAATCCATAGTTCAATTCATGGTGAAACCAGATAAGT
Organism: Triturus cristatus; assembly: GCF_964204655.1. Classification (NCBI taxonomy): domain Eukaryota; kingdom Metazoa; phylum Chordata; class Amphibia; order Caudata; family Salamandridae; genus Triturus; species Triturus cristatus. The sequence goes on from NC_140579.1 coordinate 883,136,318, forward strand.
GTCTTTCAAAAAATGAAAAAAGTCTTGTACTTGTTGTTTGAAAGTGTTTAGGGCTAGCGTCGTTTCGGGCTCACTTGGATCCTCAGAAAACGTATCAAAGTCAATGAAGTAGCCAGAAGCAGTTCGGTCAATTGTTGGAATTGCATCAGGATTCATCAAAATCGCTGGAACCAGTTGATCACGTGTTACGTTGGTATAGACAGGTGTATCTGTTACTTGAGTTTCAAGAGGGATGAGTTCCATAGCATTGTTGCTTAGTCCTTCTTCTATTACTGCTGAATTATAGATGGTTATGAGTCTTTCAGTCTGAACCTCTCGGATAGTAGCGAGAGGAGGGCGTCTGCTACTAGGTCAGAGTCCACGAGGCCTACTATTTAGTATCGGCCACATAGTGTGGTTTGATGAGGTCGATTGATACACATCGTTTCTCCTTTTTTCCAGCAAGGGGCGGCAGAAGTACTGTTCTTGTTCCGTGGACGGCTAGGACAGGTACTGGTTGTCTGTAGGAAGGTCCAAATTCCTTCTTGTCCGCAATCTTATCTCGGACTAGATCCCCAACTTTTGAGATCCAGACAGGCCTTGCTGGTACTGACGGTTTTTCCCCAGCGGTGGTTGGCTTCAGGAACACGTTGCTTTGTTTCGATCATAGTTCATTTTGATCCTGTAAAACAGCCAAACAATCTTTGATATCAAAGGGTTTATTTTCCACCACTGTGCCTTTACATTCGAGATCAGGAACCCACATTCTTGTACCAAATAGGACCTCATATGGAGTGACCCCCCTAGAGAACTTCTTGGCAAATTATTTAATGAGCGTTGGACCCCATAAAGATGTTTGACCCACCCATCACCCGAACCTAATACTCTTGCTGTTATAGACTGCTTTATGTCCCGGTTTTACCTCTCCACAACAGAATTTCCCTCAGGATGTAACGGAGAGGAGTACCGCAATGCTACACCCAAACTGGCCATGATTTCTTTGTAAGCCCGAGAGCTAAACGCAGGGCCCTGGTCAGAATCTAGTGTGCCAATTGCGTATGTGGCGATAAAGACTCGCAAATCTTTTATTACAGTTCGAGCATCAGCCGAGCGCTGAGGCCACATCCATAGGAACCTTGCGTACGAATCTACTGCGACCATTATATATTTATAGCTACCATCCCTTTGCAAGGGACCACAGTGGTCCAGGTAAACATAAGCTAATGGTTTGTCTGAAATCCATAGGGGTGTCTGCGCAGGACGTTTCACCATGGAGACTTTCATCTGTTGGCATACTTCACATTCCAAAACATAGTTTTTGGTCTGTTTCCTAATGCCAGGCCACCAATATCTTTGTTTTAGTAAAGATACTGTTGCAGAAACACCTGCATGGGCGGAGGCTATCCCTTCATGTGCTGCTAGGATCAGTCCTAATCTACGTTCCATGTTTGGAATTACCCTATCCCCCACTCCAGGGATTCGAGCAAAAGGAACGTTGTTCGTATCAATTACATAAGAGTACTTGAGTGGAAATTTCTTTGGTAACGCTGCGCCACTGCCTTTGCTTGAAGCATTGACAGCCAACAATATCTCACTGTCTATTCTCGTTTTTGAACGAGTGATCGCAGCTATGGAAGCCGTCTGAACAGCCCCCTTTGCGGCTTCATCAGCCAATGAATTCCCTGCAACGTGAACGCCATCACGTTGATGACTCAGCGTGTGTATCACGTGAGCTTTTGGTAGTTCGTTTCTCAACTGAACTACTTGTTCCCAAAGCGTTTTATGCTTTATTTTGCCACCTTTTGCATCTTTGAATCCGTTTTGAAGCCAATTCTGTAAATATTAATTTTATGACTGAACACAGTAAAAGGAATCACACACTATAAGTGTGGGGAATTCGCGATCTGTACTTTCAAGTGCCAGTTTGAATGCTTGTAGTTCAGCTCGCTGAGCTGTACAATCTCCTAGAGATTGAGTTTTAGTGACCATTGGTCGGAAGTTACCATCGCGCATGTAACCTTTAACGATTGCGCACTTTGCACTGTAAGCTTCCTTACTCCCTGTAGCAGGTTGTGCTGATCCGTAAGTATAAATTATACATTCGTACTGATCGAGAGGCAGAATTTCAGTGGGCAGAGGACATTCATGTCCATATTGCAGGAACGCTCGTGTTTTTAAATCAGGATCAAAAAAATATTCAACATCTGTTGCAGCAAGAGAATTAGCCATCTAGGATGTAAAGCTTTTGCATTTGGAATGCTCGCTTTTGTAACCGCCTCTAAGGCTGGTACTGGAGTCACGACAATAATGCGTTTCCCCTAAGCTAGTGCTATTTCTTTTGCTACAGCGGTTTGAACTGCTGTCAGTATTTTTTCTGTTGAAGTGAAGCGCATTTCTGCTTGTGTATACAAATGTGATTTATATGCTATTGGTACTTTTTCACCCTTGTTAAGTGTTAAATAGGTAAATCCGCATTGAACCGAAATTATTCGGATCACTAAATTGCGTTTATTTACGCGTGTTTGTAAGTGATTTGTTGCTAACTTATTAGCTTGAAGTGAACGCAGGCTGTCTGTGTGTTCCTGTGTCCAATGTTTTGTTGAAAAACCAGGTTTGATTAATTCGTAGAAAGGTTTAACCCTTTCTGCGTAATTTAGAATGTAAGTTCTTCCAAAATTTAGGAAACCCAAGATGGATTGTACATTTTTCAGCGTTTTTGGAGGTTGGAGCAGCGCAAACTTTTCTAAAAAGTTACCTGCCAGGCTTTTGCCTTCACTTGAAAGTTCATATTCTAGCAAAAGGACATTGAGATGAGCAATTCTGGATTTTTTAAAGTTGAATTTATAGCCCTCAGAGACGAGGCCCAGTATAATGGTACTCACCCTGTTCAAGTGCCTATCTAGGTCATCGTCTGTCAGATAGAGGTCATCGACAGATGACAATGCCTCGTCATCATAAATTTGTAGTAACTCTGTTACTCTTGCTGAGAATAACCCCGGACTGTTTTTGAACCCTTGTGGGAGTCGACAAAATTGATGCTGTGTCCCCATTATGAGAAAGCTGTTAAGTACCTGCTTTCAGGTGCTATGTTTTGACAAAAGAAACCATTTGAAATGTCCAATGTGGTTTTATATCTTTTACGCACAATGTTATTCATTAATGCTGTACTATGTGCATTTTGCACAGCAAATGTTTTGGAACAAGTTTTCAAATGTCTGTAATCCAAGACTAAACGATATGTATTGTCTTGTTTGGATATAGGAAACAAAGGATTGTTCATTGAGGAGGTGCATGTTTCAATCACCCCTTGGTATTCAAGTTGGTCTAAGATCTTCCTGACCTGTTTTTTAGCTTCTTGCTTTATTGGGTACTGCCTTTGTGCAGTAGGTTTATTTTTCAGCTGTATTTTGTGGTGAGGTGAGTCCTCATCCCATCCTACATGATTTTTGTATAATGCTGGGGCCTGGGCAACTGCCCATTTCCTGGCATAAGTATATTTTAGGTGAATTGGAATATAGTTGGAGAAAACTGGCATAATGATGTCCTCGCCATGTGGGCACTCCCTGACAAATTTTGGTTGCCAGTCCTGTTCTGCTAGAAGTATATCATAACCTCTGGAATGTTTCTCCCAAAAGAGTGCTTTCACTTTTCTTGGTATGTCTCCCTCCATCCGAAGTGTTATTTCATAGAACGTTTGTGGAGTACTAACCCTGGTGTCTACAGTCTCTACTGTGATGTACTCATTCAAGTCCACTATCTCCAGAAGTTCCTTCAAGTTCTGGTGAGCTATTGTTGCTTCTGCTGCACTGTCCAGCATTGTCTGAGCCCATTCTCCGTTCTTGAGCTGTGTTCTCAGTATTCTCGGCTTGTCTGATCTTCAGACATGCTACCTTCTTTTTGGTGAATTGAGGTTTTGATTTATTTTTCTGAACGTGTTGATCGTCTTTGGACTTCACGCGTTCTTCTTTGTGATCTGACCGTCCTCTTCTTTCTGATGTCTGTGACGATATCTGAAAGGTACGAGAGGAACGTGTTTCAGTATCCTGATACCTGTCAGGTTTTCTTCAATTATCCCTATTCCTAAGGTTATACCTTCTTTCAGAGGGCTCCTTTTGAGGAGACCTACCTCGGGATTGAGAACATTTCTCTTTTGAATTTTGTTTATTAGTTTCCCACTTCTTTTTAGAAGATGTAGGATTTTGTTTAATAGAGTCTTTCTCAGGACCTTCAGACAGTTTTGGCTTCAAAGGTTTTTCACCCAAATTGTCTCTGCCTAATTCTGCATAAGATGTTTCTATTATTCTGGGTAGTTCATGTTGATGTTCTGTTACATCAAATTCCCTTAAGCGTTGGCGGATCGCCACTGATGCTGCCTCCCCTTTAATATTAGATAATATTATTGTTGAGACCTGGTCGACGTTTTTCAGTAATTTTATACCTAAATTCAGAGCAGGCTCTGCCCCGTAATCGTTATGAATTTGTTTCAGGATATCTGGTATTACTGCAATTGACGGAACACCATGTGTTTTAGTATAGATGGCAGCAAAGACTGTGCCCCAAGTGGTGCAGTCTTCCAGTTGTGGTGTGATCCCCATTGGTAAACCGATTGTTAGGATTCTGTGTTTTTCATAAGGGCTAGTATTTGGAAACACGGCTTCGATTTGAGTAATTTTTTGAGCTATCCAGAATGGAATTTGTTCACGTTTTGTGGGCATTTTACCCATGACTGCGTGTAAAGTCTGTGGAGTAATTTTTAGTGTATACCCTTGTTGAGGGTTTGATTTGGAATGGTCATTGATGTTTGGACTGTGAAAGTCCGCATGACATATTAGACTAATTGTCTGTAAATTTGTATTAACTCTTGTAATTGAGTGAGTAATTCCTCGCCTGACATCTCTTCGATGTCAGGATGAGGTGTGTAGCCGGCTAGACTTGGACATGTTGCTCCTGGTCTACCTAGTGGACCGAGCCTGGTAATGTTTTTGTGATGTTTTAGGGTGCCTTTAAACCAGAGATTATGCTCCTGGTATGTGAGTGGAATTTCAATATCCTCGAAAGGAATATATTCCTCAGGTGGTTCATCTTCTTTAAGGAAGTGAAATACTTTTGTTACTGGATTTGATTCTGGGAATACAATCCATGAATAGAATACCTCTGTCTGAAAGGATTTGTGTGCCTCTATCACGAAAGCTGCTCTACCACCTCTTGGTGTTTTATACGTTTTAAAGTGATGGCTCTCCTTAAGTTTGGAGGGATGTTTATAACACCCTCATTGCTTTCATTTAAACCTGTAAAATTAAAAGCTGTTTCAACTGGGTCAGCCGCAGCTACACCGTTCTCGGTGTTATTATCCCCGTTAAGGGACATTGTTTTTGAAATATGTAGAACAAGTTTCAAGGAAACAAAGATAAGGTGCACAATATTTTGGAACACTGTATCCTTGAACGTTGAACAAACCAAACAGCTAATATATAGGGTTTTTGTCCTATTCAGCTTTGGCGGATACTTAACTCTACCCACTCCAGACGTCTTATGGAGTATGTGACTAGGGGTCTCTGAGAAAAGCACGACTGAGTTACTCAGTTATTAGTGCCTTACCAAACGTTGGGCGCCATGTAGTGTAGTTCCTATTTCCCTAATAGGCTCTGCGCATTGGAATAATATACCCTATACATTTGGCATAGGACTGAGGTCAGTATGCCCCTATCGAGTATATTAAACTTAATTACTTTGTGCCAGCTAACTCAGAGGCCACTAGAAACTCCTTGTAAACAAGAAGGAAGTAGTTTCTGGCAACCGCATAAACATGACAACTTTGTTTCCCTTTAGAATCGGAACACTCTCAGAATCGTGGAAACAACAGATAACAGTTTCACTCAGCTAATCGTGCATGCTCAGTTTCTTCAAAGTTACACAGAAAGAATAGACGAGCGTTTCAATAAGAGGATTTATTGAACAGTCTTGCTTCTCGTGTAAGAGATATGAGCTATTACAATCGTAAGACAGTATGCGAGATATATTATGTACAGCGTAAGCAATAGAAAGAAATAATACTGCGCTAGCATTATCTTTTAGCTATGACACATATATTCATATACATAAATAACATAAGCTAAAAATGCGAGTACTCATAAGATGCTTCTCTAACTAGTTCTACCCCGGTGTACCTAACCTAAGTGTAGTACAAGGTAAGAAGTAGGTGATGCATTCTATAGTATGGTAGGCTATAGCATGGTATGCTATAGTCTGGCATGCCAAGTCTGGTATGCCAAGAGTCCCTCTAGGTTCTAGTCAGCATCATACCTTGAGAATGAGAGAGGTGGGAATCTCTTTCTGGGTCTCGAACTCTAACACCCCACGAAGGGAGTCAGAACACTGGAAGCTGGATTCTCTGGGAGCAGAGATGACAGCGTCTCTTGTCAGTGCGTCAAGCCAGAACACGGGCTCATCTAAAGTCGAGGTCTCCTCCTACTTGCTTGGACAAGGGAAGGTATATTTATACCTTGTAGGTGCCTTGGAATGTTAGCATTGACGTAAAGTCGGGCAGAGGAAGACATCAGGAATGAACCCTTAAGGAATAGCGGTTCATGCATCATAAATGTGTTCTTGGAGAAATCAATAATCCTGTGCTAGGGGAACTCCCAAGAGCTTAAGGGTCTGGTTTCTAAGAACTCGTTGTGACGTTGGGGTGGACAAATGTAGGTGACCATGCCTGTATTTGGATAGCATGGCTAATGCCTAAATAAGGACTGGGATCTCTTGCCTATATAAGGACAATGCGAATTGTGCCTATATAAGGACATGCTTCAGGAAAACCTATATACGGACACCTAAAGCGGAATACAACAGTAAAGAGGATAGAACTCAAATACAGTAGGAAACAGTAATCTTACACAATACACTCAATCTATGGCCAAGTTAAACCTTTTCTAAAAGTGCCTCATTTACAAGACAGTCTTACAGAATTAAACCTCTAAAATAAGCTCTGCAACTCACAATCCCCCATATCTCCTAATAAATGTGTCCATGCACCCATATCGCCGCCATTCGTGCAAAATGTCTATACACGTGTATATGTCTTGTCAAAAGATATTGGAAAGTTTGCTGCCATACTCTCTGGTTCCAGTCCAACCTACTGGCCAATAAAGCAGCCAGATGTTGAGCTTCTTGGCTGTAAAAGCATGTGTTAAATATGGTGAACAGTGGGGATAAGATCTATTACCATAGAGGAAATTTCTGAAACTGATTACTGATTTTTTTTTTAGAGGATGGGAGTGTGCTTTTATTAGCAGAGTAGAGAGTTGTAGTATCCAGCGTCATTTTGTGAAATTGAATGTGTTGTGCCCTTGCTATCTTCCCCTTCCCTTTGCCCTACCTGCCTGGTTTTACTGTGCGAATGCATCTGCAAGTGCTGTGAAATTCCTAGAACTTTGAGAGCTAGCGTAACGGTTGGAGAGAACAGTTGATCATTATGAGTGGAGGAGTCTTTCTGTGTGTGGAGGAGTGTTTCTGTGCAAAGTAAAGGTGTTGTGTTCCTACCTAATGTCTCCTGCAATAACTACATCTCCGCGCTTGTTGATGAGGATGGAATCCCATTACTGTGATACGTAATTGCTGACGCCTTCAGCTCATCTGGTCATAAGTTCTGCCTGCGCCATACCTCTCAGGTGGAATTATGCCTTAGATGACTATGGACGTCACCCCTTTACCTTCATCGTTGGCTTGCTTGCTGTTGGAAGGGGGGACCAACTGAGTGTTTCAGTGCCTGCTTCTCAGTGTCATTCGATCATGCCTCGCTCTATGGAGTTTTTTTTTCGAGGAAGTGTTTGTGCATCCCTGCAACTGTTAACCCTTCATTGTACATACTGAAGGTTACACCTGTCAGTGAATTAACGCTCTATTTTCCTGTTCAATGTGCAGCACAAACACACACTTGTGCACATGGGTTTATGAAATATTTACATTATTGTGTAGACTCAATTAAGTACCACAGGACTGGTAACCTAGAAGGTCACTTTTTTTTTTTGAGGGACCTCAACATCTGGGAAACTCTAGGTCTGTTCAAATACAACTCGCAATCTCATTTTGAGTTGCTAGTGGGGAGTACTTCTGGTATAATAGTGTAAAACCTGGGAGGGTGTACTCCTCCCTTTAGTTCCTCTCAGCCCCCCTGTAAGTTTGGAACCCCTTCCTACTTACGTTTGTGCTTAAACATTTTTCTAACCACCTACTTTGAGGCAACGCATGTGACCTTCTCATTCCTGATATAAATTAAATGTAAAGCTTAAACGTACACTTTTCTTTCTTAGGGGTTATACCTTACTATTCTACAAAACCATGGCATGAGTCATGAATGCTGTAATGATGCTGTCATGATGCAATATGCTTTCCTTGATATTCCCAGGAAACCAAGAATAAGCAGAGTTAATGGATTAATAGTTTTTAAATGCACTTGGTCGCTATTGATGGGAAAAAGTATAGTGCCCAAAGAAAGAAAGTGGTATTGTACCATGGTCTAGGAGCTGAAGACAGATGCTTATTTGAAAGCATAAGACACTAGAGAAAACTGAAGTATTGGACACTTACACTGAGGCAAAAAGTAGGATAGACAAACACTTCAATACCACTCACAGCTTAACTATGGAGAGCCAAAATGTTTATTACAGGTATCAAGCCCCTGGAGAGTCAACTGAGTTAACGTGATTTCAGGGACACTAAAGATATGGTAACGTTGTAATGCAAACTACTTGAACAAAGACACAAAGAAATCTGTTTTGTCACAGAAACCGAAGCTTGGACAAAGTCATCAGCACAATCAAAAGTGTGAAACATACAATACAAGGGAATAAAAATACAGGCGAAACTAGAAATACAGGCTACAGATGTTAACCTTGTGAGGACTAGCAACAACATGACCAGAAAAAAGCAAATTTGCTACAACCAAATCTAACTCTCAAGAACCCAATAAGAATGAGTGCAACCCTTGGTCCAGTATCCATAAAAAATGATACAGCAACTATGCTTCTTTGGAAAGAGACTTGCCAAATGTGGTAAGAAAGATAATTTCTCCAAGGTATGCATGACAAGTAACTCCCTTAAAAGGGTCTCCGCTTTTCCTGAAGAGAATAACTATGCCCTGGACATTGAGGATCATATGGAAGAGCCTGTCTTATTGGTAGCTATCCTCGACAAATTGGATGAATCAAGCCAACCCAGATGTGTGATACAAGTCAATCAATCCAATGTGGGGGTTCGTGTGGATACTGATTTGGGGATCACCATTATATCTAAACAAACATACAACAACATGCAAACACAAAGGGGTCTAATATTATAGCGGGCGGATCGCCACCGCCCGTATGGCGGTGGCAATCCGCCCGCCAAAAGTCACCGCCCGCATAACTTTTCCCCCCACCACATTACAATGGCGGGGAGGACCCCGGCAGACGGGAAGACCGTCCGCCGGATTTCCACCGGTAGGCATTCCGCCCGATTGCCTACCAGACGGAAAAGCCCAGCAATATGGTGGCGGTGCCTTGCAGGCACCGCCATTCATATTAGTATCATGGCGGTGAATTGCCGTTCCATGGCGGAGACTCCGCCATAGAAAGGCATGCGGTTTTTTCTTTGGGGGCCTGTTGCGGGCCCCCAGGGTGTTCGGGGGGTGGGGATGCCCATGGGGGTACCTATGGTACCCTCCGGCATTTGCATGCACCACATGGCAAGCACCGTGCGGTGCCTGTCACGTGGTGCATGCAAATGCACAACATGCCTTTTTTGCATTGCGGCGGGTGCTGCTGACAGCACCGCCCGCCGCAATGTAAAAAATGCGGGATGCGCCCGCCAGTGTGGTGGGCGCATCCTAATACCAATTGCAGGACCGCCGCACATATGGCGGGCGGTCCCTTCTTCCGTTACGAAAGTCCGCCCGCCATCGCAATAGACCCCTACGTCTTTAAGGAGAGACTATACTGTAGACAAATTGTACCAGAGGCTTATGGAGAACACAAAATCTCTCTTGACAGCATACTTGGAGCAGATCTATGTCAAAGGTAAGACAACTTGTACATAGTGTATGTTGTTAACCGAGGTGTAAATATTCTAGGGTGAGCAGAGGAGTATGTTGATCAATCTGTGCAAGACACTGTATGTATTCAGCATTATTGAAAATGATCTTGACCATGTTCTACCATAATAAAGTAGTGCTTCTAAACATGAACTGGGATTATTAAAAGGGCTTTACCACTGCAACAAACAAAAAAAAAAAGGATCCTACCAGTAAAGCAAAGAGTATGGAGTGTTCCACTTTCTGCTCATAACGATGTGAAGGAGGTTTTGGACAAATGGCAAGCTGAAGACATAATCAAGCCTGTTTCTGCATCCCAATGGCTGTCCCCTGTGGTTGTGGTTAAAAAAAGGAGAACTCAAACTGGGCATTGATCTACACCAATTAACCATCAGGTGGTTGTGGGAAGTCACTCATCCATGAAATGGTTGTCACGCTTGGTAATACAAGAATTTACTCCACATTTGATTTTACCGCTGCATGTTGTTCTGCAAAAGGATTCACAAGACCTCACAGCATTAATCACACCACATGGAGCATTCCAAATATGTTGCCGCCTTCCCTTAGGCCTAAACTCTGCCTCAGCTATGTTCCACAAAATCATGAACAAACTTTTGAAAGTAAGGATGGTATCTATGCCTTTCAAGATGATGTACTAATTTATTCCACTACTCAAGAGGAACACCTAAGAGCATTGCATGAAGCCCTAAGATGAATCAAGGAAAGTAGCTTGCCCATCAAAAGGGACAAGTGCACATTCTTGCAAACCAGTGTATAGGGCATGTCATCAGCATTAACAGAGTTGGTCTCGAGCCTAGTTTGATCACTCCCATAACCAGGCCTCCACAACTAGTAGCAAGATGGATTGGGTTCTTCCTAAGTGCCTGCAAAATCTACTTGGGGTTAAAAAAACAATGGAGAAAAAGTGGAACCAATCCGACACTTAATAAAGAAGGATGCAGATTTAGAGTGGGAAGTAGAAGGAGAAAAAAGTATGCAGGATCGGAAATGAGAAATTAACAACATACCATTTACCATACTCTATGCTGTAGTCATGGTGGATTATTACAGCAAGTGGATCAACCTAGAATTGTTAGTCGATCATACATCCAAAGACACTCTTGAGTTCTTTAAACACATTTTTTCTAGAGAAGAGTTTCCTGAGTAAGTTGTTTGTGACAATAGAAGTAAATTTGTTCTTTCCGAAACTGCAGATGTTTTCAGGATACTTGCAGCACATCACTGTACCACCACTAGAGTAATGGGAAAGTAGAGCGTGCCAACCAGCTTATCAAGGAAACTATACGGTTACACATTAGGTAAAACTTACCAGTAAAGAATGCCTTCAGAACATGCTTCAGGGAATATGACTTCACTCCCCACAGAGTAACCGGCAGGACCCCCTTTTGAATTGTTGAAATGTATGTTCCCAAGACCAAAATTATGGTCCTGTTGGTTTTAGGGGGGTGTGAGAGGAGTTCAAAGCACAAGAACCAGTAGGAATAATGGCTTGTCTAAAAATATGGAAGAAAAAACTAAAGAAAATGAAAAAGCACTGTGACAGAAAGAAAGCAATGGTGAATAGTAGGATATCAATAGGTGATGTCAGGATAAAACGCCCACCAACTAAGCATGGTAGTGACAAAATCAGTGGTCACCTGCATGTGGTTAGACCCTCTGGTTCAACTATTAATGGTGGTGAATGGACAATAGGGAAATGTCTTGCATGTTGTATGAGTGTCACCCCAAAGAAGACCTTTGTTGCCTTTGACGGGTGGAAGTGAGAATGAGTTGTATGGTGGTAGAATTGCTGATATCGCTATGCAGCATGGCGATGTGTTGAACGTCCCTTTAGCCAATGTTGCAGTATCAGCAAGGATCACTGTTATGTACTGTAAAGATACCCCTGGTTTTGATGGTAGCTAGTTGGATGGCAACAACTCCCGAAATGTAAGGCTACCAGATTCAATCACTGTTTAATAGACCAAAGGGGGAGGTGATGTACTATCCTACGTTGTGTTATGATATTGCTCATTTTGTGCCGGTGTTATCTTTCCCCTACCCTCTGTCCTGCCTTTCTGGTGTTTTGGTGTGTGTGCATCCTCATGCTCTGTTGATTCTTTACAAAGTAGAGGGCTACGTTGGCGACAGAGGAGGACAGTAAATCATTATGTGTGAAGAGACCTTTATGTGCAGTCGTTGAGGATGTTGAACTTGCTATTTGCACTGCTTTAAATGAAACTGTATAAGTGCAGACACTCACTTATTACAGTACCTGTTTGCTCCTGAAAAGTGCCTGTACTCTCCTGCTAAATGTGTTGCAGCAGTGCTGAAAACTGCAGGTACTCTCACTTTCAAATCAATGTGCATGCACTGAGTACCGGAGAGTACCTGCCCATTTAAAGCTCTGGCTATTTACAAGGAAGTTTTAGAACCAATTCTATGTCAGGATCGGAGGCTCCGATTATGCTTCTCAATTTTCTTTACTGAAAATTCTCAGCTGCCAATCAGATAAAGCAAAAAACAAATACACTACAATACCCATAAACACCACTGAGTATCACGTGACAACCATAGAGTAGACCCCTGTATAAGGAGTACAAGAGAATACCACATCCTCTTTCTTTGCGGCTCCGCAGCCAGTTAAGTGCATTACTTTATTCCCTTACTTTACATTCATTGCGCTTTGTTGCTATTGGCGTTTATGCGCTTTGCCTTCTACCTGTTTAATGATTACTTTGTTTTTCCATTCACTTCGCGCCGCTCGCGCTCTTCCGCTTATTCTGCTGTGTGCCCCTAGCGCCATTGGTGCGCTCGTCAGCTTTCACTTGCCCGCGATTGTTCTTCATTCCTTAATCCTTTGTTAAAGATTGCGTTGCTGCATATTTGGGAGCGCGTTTCGCCTCCCAGGCCGGGCGCTGTCTGCCCGTGTTCTTGATCGTGGAGCGGGAGACGGAGGTGGGGACGTGCGTCCTTCCGACGAGTAGTCCTTTTCTGGCACACTTGTCTGGCCATTCCGCGCACGCGCGGCGGCCATTTTTAATCCGATTTCTACCGTTTTCGGATTTCTGTGAGCACAGGGGCAGCGCTAACCAGTGCCCTTCACCCACCAGTTGTTGTCAGCCCTCCCTTGACGCTCAGGTCTCACTTTAGTGACTTGGGCTGTATACTAACACATAGACATTGCTAGAGTGGTGTTACTAGTCAAGCCCTCCCTCCACATTTAATACTTAAGGCGCACAGTGGGTTTTGCACCCTTTGTGAGAAAGTGCCATCTTTCTTACATGGTATGCCCCCACTTTTTGCTGAATTGCTGAATGTACTTTGACTGAGTGTGCCCTGGACTCCTGCCAATCATGTGCCCAGGACCTATGTTCCGTCCCTAAAACACAAAACACAAATTGGCAAACCCTGGCCACATGTCAGCCCCTGGTAAATGGTACTCAAGGTACCCAGGGCTTTGTGACCAGGGAAGGCCTCCAAGGGCTGCAGCACTCATTGTGCCACCCTTAGAGGCCCTGTACCCTTACACACACACTCACTGCCCTTGCAGGCTGGGTGTCTGGGTACAAGACAAAACAAAGAGTCGACATGCCACACATCCCTGTGTGCCATGCCCACCACCTACACTGCCATGGCATACATCAGCCACCCCTCTAGATGGGTGCCCTGTGCCAGTGGTGTGGGCACAGGAGCCCTGTGCCCCTACAGTACCCAGGTCCATTCCTGGGCACTGTAAGTGCAGTGCTGCCATTTAAGAGCACATGGTGCTGAGAGCTCGTCAAACACGAACTCCACAGCACCATAATGGCAACACTGAAGACTGAGAAGTTTGGTATCAAACTTCTCAGCACATCAAACCCGCACTGATGCCAGTGTGGGATTTAATGTACCAAAAACCCCAGAGGGCATCTTAGAGATGCCCCCTAAAACCTAACCTTCAATCCACGTCTGTTCTGAGGCTGCCTAGGCTGCCACACAGCAGACATTTTGCTGGAACCCTGGGTAGGAGAGCCCCTGCTCTCCTGTGCCGGCAACAATGCACATCCTGGGCGAGGTGCTAAATCTCCTCCCCCAGGATGGGCAGGGGGAAGCTTCAAAGGCATGCCGCCTCTGTGAGCTTCCCCAGGCCACTGCAACCCCCCACTCTGGTGGGAAGCTTGGCCGGAAAATCCCAAATAAGGACAGGGGATGAGCCAGTCTGCCAACCCCACCCCTCAGGTGGGGGAGGCGAGGTGAAGCACATCTCCGGGCTCTCGCCATCTTGAAGATGGGAAGCCCTGCCCAATCAGGATTAGGCTACTGCCCCCCTCCTACAGGAGAGAGGCAGGATAGGGGGTGTAACCACCCCAGGACAGGGACCCATTGGTCCCTGCCCTTCACCTACCTGTAATGCCCCTAAATCTAGAATTTAGGGGCACCCTGAACCTTCCTTCCCCAGATTCCAGATTCTGAAATCCGAAGAAGAGCTAGAAGAAAGAAGACCTGCCCTGCAGCTGCTAAGAAGAGGAAGACACCAACTGCTTTGGCCCCAGTAACGCCCCTAAATCTAGTATTTAGGGGCACCCTGAACCTTCCTTCCCCAGATTCCAGATTCCGAAATCCAAAGAAGAGCTTGAAGAAAGAAGACCTGCCCTGCAGCTGCTAAGAAGAGGAAGACACCAACTGCTTTGGCCCCAGCCCTACCGGCCTGTCGACCCTCGAGCCTGCTCCTGCTCCAACCCAGCATCTCTTGTGGCCGGCAACCTCACAAACCCCGGAGGACCTGGCTACCTTTTGACTCTAAGCTCACTGGGACTCCCATGAGTAGAGGCTCTACACAAAATCTACTTCTAATCCCTGGCAGCAGCCTGGAACCGCGAACCCAGCACACTCTGCACCCGCCAAGCCTGGCCTGTGCCGGAGTGAACAAAGACCACGAGGACGACCCCACGGCGACTGTGACCTCGAGTCCGGCACCCAAGGACCTCCCTCGACACTCCTGCAGAAGCCTGCAGCCTCAGAATCAGGTTCCCCCCCAACCGCGATCAACAGAGGGTAAGATTTCCCGACACCAAAAGCACCCCTGCACCCGGCGCCCCACAGCCCCCTGTGCCCAATCCCGGGGTACCTACCTATCCTCCAACTACCCAACTTACCTCTCGAAGTGGTGGTGGTACCTGAAGAATCTTCGTCCCTGAGCTTGCACTCTTTTTCTAAACCGGAGCTTTCCCACTGAAACCAATTGAGCGCCCGAAGGCTCAAAAGCACCCTGCACCCAGCCGCCCGAGTGGCCCTGGCAGTGCAACCTCTACACCTATCTACTTCCCCACTTGCCCTGAGTAAGTGACCAGGAGCCCAGCTCCCACAGCCGCATGGCCTGCTAGTCAGCAGCCACCAACCAAGGCCCCCCTACCTCTCATAGGATAACATTGGGCCTAACTCTCTCTGCACCCGGCTGCCCTTGTGCCGCTGAGGGTGAACCAACTGTACCTACCTGACCCTGGGAGACCCCTGAGTCTATGCCCAGAACCTTAACTCTGCCAGTCGAGTACTTACCCTTTAAACCGATAACTCAATTTTCTCCTTAGGGTAACATTGACTGGTTTTTCCTGAAATTTCTTCCAAGTGTGGATTTTTCAAAACTTAAAATATTCACCAAAAATCAGCCGAGTAACGAAAACGAAAATACTCACCGGCTATTAGGTGAGCTCCTAGTGCTGGATCTTGGTGCCCAGCACTAACTCTGAAAAATACTTACAACTGTACTTACCAGTAACCCAATTTTCTCCCATAGGAAACTATTGACTGTTTTTCTGTGAAAGTTCTTCGAAGTGGCAATTAATGATAACTTTAAATATTCTTTAAAACTCTTATAATTTCTGAAAACGTAATTACTTACCTGTTTTGGATAAAGGTCCCAGTACTGAGTCTAGGCACCCAGGATTGGATTACAAAAGTAACGAGAACATACTATACCTGCAACTTGAATTTTCTGCCATAGGAAATCATTGACTGTTTTCTATGAAATATTTTTTTAAGTGTCAACTTTTAAAATAGCAAAATATTGTCTAAAAATCATCACAGTAATTAAGTCGACTTTTATCACTTGTTTCTAAGTACTGTCCCAGGACTGAATCTAGGATCCAGTCCTGGAATTCCAAAAGTAATCTAAAAGTAATCTATTACAAATAACTTGAACCTTCCATTGAACCCAATGCATTATTGTGTTTAGAATTGTGTTGCCTATTGCAACAACTTGTAATCCTTTACAAAAAACAATTGCATATTGCAAAAGTGTTTACCTAAAGCATCTCATTCTGAGAAAGTATATTTTAATACCTATTGTTGGTTCTAAAATAAAACAAGCATATATTTTTTATATATAAACCATTGGCCTAGAGATCAGTTATTGAGTGTGTGAAACCATTTGCTGACTGAGTGTGTACATCAAAATGCTTTACACTGTCCTCTGATACTGCCTTACTGCTCGACCAAGCTACCACTTTAGAGAGTAAGGTTATATCTAACTTTAGCCTCTGCCAAACCTCTGGGGACTGTGGACTCTGTACACACTGTACCTATTTGGGAACAGTATTTACAGAGCCACTTTCTCACATTGGTGGATCAGCGGTCGGATACAAACTTGCATTTTGTTGGACTACTTAGTTACCATCTGATCACACGACAGAACTCTTAAAATTTGCCTTTAGAATTCTGATTGGTCTTTTCCAAAATACTAAAAGTCTTGTTAGGGCCTTGCTTAAGTCCCTTTAGAATTTTATAAAAATAAAAGTCACTGTAGTCAGGGTAGAGGATTAGAACTGTCAGGTTAGAATGACTCAAACAAACCCAGCTATTAGTGAGAATAACAACATGGACCCGGTGGAGGAGCTCGACCTCACACCTTACTTACACTTGTCTTTCAAGGAACTGAGGTCCCTATGCAAACTTAAAAATTTACCAATGGGCCTGCATCCAACCAAACTAAGGCTCCAGGAGCTCTTGGCTGAGTATGCTAAGGACCACCCATCTGAACATGGTGATGGCCAGTCAGATGAGGAAAGGGAAGAAGAGGAGGAGGAGAATGACCCCCCCCACACACACACACTATTCCCTAGGGAAGTAAGGTCCCCCATACCCTTGCATCCGAGAATTAGCATCTGGGAACCTAGAGGTCACTGGTACCAGAGAAATCACTGGGG
This sequence comes from Triturus cristatus, assembly GCF_964204655.1. Lineage (NCBI taxonomy): Eukaryota > Metazoa > Chordata > Amphibia > Caudata > Salamandridae > Triturus > Triturus cristatus. The sequence continues at coordinate 883,153,547 of NC_140579.1, forward strand.
GACCCACCAGTGAAGAGGACAGCCTGGCTCTAGAAAAAGAAAGGAGAGAAATGGGTTTTGCACCTATCAATGGTGGCAGCAACAATAAAAACAAGGATAGGGAGGAAGATTCTGATCCTAAAATCCCCAAAGGGATTGTCCCTAAATTTGAGGAAGGTGATGACATCACCAAATGGTTCACAGCCTTTGAGAGGGCTTGTGAAATAAGAAGAGTAAAGAAACCTCTCTGAGGGGCATTCCTGTGGGAACTGTTCTCTGGTAACTGCAGAGACAGGCTTCTGACCCTCTCTGGGCCAGAGGCAGGATCCTATGACCTCATGAGGAAGACTCTGAGGGATTTGGATTCACTACTGAGGAGTATAGAATTAGATTCAGGGGGGCTCACAAAACCCAGACCCAGTCCTGGATTGACTTTGTAGATTTCTCAGTAAAGACACTGGATGGTTGATTAGCTGGACATGGTGTGCAGGATTTTACTGGATTGTACAATTTATTCATGACGGAACATATATTAAGTAACTGCACAAATGAAAGGTTGCATCAGCATTTGGTAGGGGGAAGAGCTTTGATCCCTTAAAGGCCTAGTGTAATAACTTTAAGAGGTCAGGACACCTAACTGTGGATAAATCTTGCCCCCACAACCATGCCCCCAAGGCACCCAGTACAGCTACTCCTGGGGCAGCAAGTATACATATGGGATCAGAAGTGTACCCTGAGCAAATCTGGGAACACACTGAAGCAAGTCTAGTCTCCCTGGGAGAAGTAGAGTTTGCCACTGTAGCTGTGTGGCCACCCAACTTAAAGAAATATTTACAGCACCCCTGGGTGAATGGAACTAGGGTAGACGCTCTGAGGGATACAGGTGTCAGTGTCACTATGGTGAAAGACACACTGGTTTCCCCTGAGCAATATTTGATTGGGAAGTCTTACCCAGTCACCAACGCTGATAGTGTCACCACTAGTCATCCCATGCCCATGGTAACATTAGGCTGGCGGGGGTTACTGGCCTGAAACAGGTAGTGGTCTCTCCAAAGTTGCCAGCTGCATGTCTGCTTGGAAATGATCTAGAAACCTCAGCCTGGGCTGAGGTTGAGCTAAAGGCCCATGCAGCCATGCTGGGCATCCCTGAATTGGTGTGTGTGCAAACCAGAGCACAGAGCAAGAGTAACGGTGAAAAAGTAGGTCTGGAGCCTGAAATAATGGCCCAGCCAACCAAGAGAAAAGGTAAGAAGACTGGGGAACCAGCTTCTGCACAGCAAAACATTCAGGACACCTCTCCACTGGGAGAGGATTTGGATACCCCTGAGATGAGCCCATGGAGCTTGACCCTTACCAGGTTGAACTCTTGAGCCCAGGGGGACCCTCTAGGGAAGAGCTGTGCCAGGGTCAGCGAGACTGTCCCACTCTTGAAAACCTGACGCAGCATGCTGTTTCAGAAGCAAAGGGAGATGTCAGTGGTACCCACAGAGCTTATTGGGAAGAGGGATTACTGTATGCTGTGGCAAGAAACCCCACTCCTGGAGCCACCAGGAGGGTGGTAGTGCCACAGAAGTACAGGGAGTTCCTCCTAACTTTGGCTCATGAAATCCCCCTAGCTGGACATCTGGGGCAATCCAAAACTTGGGAAAGGCTAGTGAGTCACTTTTACTGGCCCCAGATGCACCAGAAGCTGAAGGAGTTTGTCAGCTCCTGTGTTACCTGTCAAGCCAGTGGCAAGACAGGTGGCCACCCAAAGGCCCCCCTCATCCTACTACCAGTGGTGAGGGTACCCTTTGAAAGGGTAGGAGTGGACATTGTGGGTCCACTTGAACCTCCCACAGCCTCAGGGAACAAATTTATTCTAGTAGTTGTAGATCATGCTACTAGGTACCTTGAAGCAATTCAACTTAGGACTACTACAGCTCCTGCAGTAGCCGAGGCCCTCCTAGGTGTCTTCACCAGGGTAGGGTTTCCTAAGGTGGTGGTTTCAGACAGGGGTTCCAACTTCATGTCTGCTTACCTGACACACATGTGGAAGGAGTGTGGAGTGCAGTACAAGTTTACTACACCCTACCATCCACAAACCAATGGCCTTGTTGAGAGATTCAACAAGGCATTGAAAGGTATGATCATGGGTCTCCCTGAAAAACTCAAAAGGAGATGGGATGTCCTGTTACCATGCCTGCTTTTCGCTTACAGTGAAGTACCACAGAAGGGAGTAGGTTTCTCACCCTTTGCACTTCTGTTTGGTCATCCTGTGAGGGGACCACTTTGTCTTATAAAAGAGGGCTGGGAGAGGCCTCTTCAAGAGCCCAAACAAGACATAGTGGACTATGTGTTTGGCCTAAGGTCCAGAATGGCTGAGTAAGTGGAAAAAGCATCCAAGAACCTTGAGGCCAGCCAGGAGCTCCAGAAGCACTGGTATGACCAAAAAGCTGCACTGGTTGAATTTCAACCTGGGCAACAGGTGTAGGTTTTGGAGCCAGTGGCACCAAGGGCCCTCCAAGATAAATGGAGTGGCCCTTACCCTTTCATAGAAAAAAAGAGTGAGGTCACCTACTTAGTTGACCTGGGCACAAGCAGGACACCCAAAACGGTTATCCATGTGAACCGCCTTAAGCTCTACAATGACAGGGCTGACATCACCATACTGATGGTGACTGATGAGGAACAGGAAGCAGAGAGTGAACCTCTCCCTGACCTCCTCTCCTACAGCCCACAAGATGGGTCAGTAGATGGTGTGATCTTTTCAGACACCCTCTCTGCTCAACAGCAGACTGACTGCAAGCAAGTCAGTCTTGCAGCAGTATGCTAGCCTCTTTTCCCTGACCCCTGGTCTGACAAACTGGTGTACCCATGATGTGGACACTGGTCACAGTGCACCTGTCAAGAACAAAATCTATCGACAGTCAGACCAAGTCAAGGAAAGCATCAAAGCTGAGGTCAGCAAGATGCTGGCGTTAGGGGTCATTGAACCCTCTGAGAGCCTCTGGGCTAGCCCAGTGGTTCTGGTCCCCAAACCTCATCAACAATGTGAAAAGAGAGAAGAGGTTCTGTGTGGACTATAAAGGGCTCAACTCTGTCACCAAGACAGATGCTCACCCCATTCCAAGAGCAGATGAGCTGATAGATAAATTAGGGGCAGCCCAATTCCTCAGTACCTTTGACTTAACTGCAGGGTACTGGCAGATTGGCATGGCCCCAGGAGCAAAAGAAAAGACAGCATTCTCCACCCCTGATGGGCATTATCAGTTTACTGTAATGCCCTTTGGGCTAAAGAATGCACCTGCCACCTTCCAGAGGTTGGTGAACCATGTCCTGGCTGGGCTGGAGTCCTTTAGTGCAGCTTATCTTGATGATATTGCTGTCTTCAGCTCCACCTGGCAGGATCACCTGATCCACCTTGGGAAGGTTTTGGAGGCTCTGCAAAATGCAGGTCTCACTATCAAGGCATCCAAATGCCAGATAGGGCAGGGCACTGTGGTGTACTTGGGCCACCTTGTAGGTGGAGGCCAAGTACAACCCTTACAACCCAAGATCCAGGCCATCATGGACTGGATAGCTCCAACAACCCAGACCCAAGTCAGGGCATTCCTTGGCTTGACTGGGTACTACAGGAGGTTTGTGAAGGGATATGGGTCCATTGTGACCTCCCTCACAGAACTCACCTCCAAGAAGATGCCCAAGAAGGTGGACAGTTAGTTGCCAAAAGGCTTTTGACACCCTGAAGGAAGCAATGTGTTCAGCACAGATTCTAAAAGCTCCAGATTATGCCAAGCAGTTCATAGTGCAGACTGATGCCTCTGAGCTAGGGATAGGAGCAGTCCTATCCCAGAACAATGATGAAGGCCAAGACCAATCTGTTGCTTTTATAAGCAGGTGGCTACTCCCCAGAGAGCAGCGTTGGAGTGCCATTGAGAGGGAGGCCTTTGCTGTGGTTTGCTCCCTGAAGACGTTGTGGCCATACTTGTTTGGTACTCACTTCCGGGTTCAAACTGAGCACAGACCTCTCAGATGGCTAATGCAGATGAAAGGAGAAAATCCAAAACTACTAAGGTGGTCCATCTCTCTACAGGGAATGGACTTTGAAGTGGAACACAGACCAGGGACTGTCCATGCCAATGCAGATGGACTTTCCAGGTTCTTCCACTTAGACAAAGAAGACTCCATAGGGCAAGGTTAGTCTCATCACCTTTCGTTTAGGAGGGGGGAGGGGGGTAGTGTGAGAAAGTGCCATCTTTCTTACATGGTATGCCCCCACTTTTTGCTGAATTGCTGAATGTACTTTGACTAAGTGTGCCCTGGACTCCTGCCAATCAGGTGCCCAGGGCCTATGTTCCTTCCCTAAAACACAAAACACAAATTGGCAAACCCTGGCCACATGTCAGCCCCTGGTAAATGGTACCCTAGGTACCCAGGGCCTTGTGACCAGGGAAGATCTCTAAGGGCTGCAGCACTCATTGTGCCACCCTTAGAGGCCCTGTACCCTTACACACACACACACACTGCCCTTGCAGGCTGGGTGTCTGGGTACAAGACAAAACAAAGAGTCGACATGGCACACATTCCTTTGTGCCATGCCCACCACCTACACTGCCATGGCATACATCAGCCACCCCTCTAGCTGGGTGCCCTGTGCCAGTGGTGTGGGCACAGGAGCCCTGTGCCCCTACAGTACCCAGGTCCATTCCTGGGCACTGTAAGTGCAGTGCTGCCATTTAAGAGCACATGGTGCTGATAGCTCGTCAAACACGAACTCCACAGCACCATAATGGCAACATTGAAGACTGAGAAGTTTGGTATCAAACTTCTCAGCACATTAAACCCGCACTGATGCCAGTGTGGGATTTAATGTACCAAGCACCCCAGAGGGTATCTTAGAGATGCCCCCTAAAACCTAACCTTCAATCCACGTCTGTTCTGAGGCTGCCTAGTCTGCCACACAGCAGACATTTTGCTGGAGCCCTGGGTAGGAGAGCCCCTGCTCTCCTGTGCCTGCAACAATGCACATCCTGGACGAGGTGCTAAATCTCCTCCCCCAGGATGGGCAGGGGGAGGCTTCAAAGGCATGCCGCCTCTGTGAGCTTCCCCAGGCCACTGCAACCTCCCACTCTGGTGGGAAGCTTGGCCGGAAAACCCCAAATAAGGACAGGGGATGTGCCAGCCTGCCAACCCCACCCTCAGGTGGGTGAGGCGAGGTGAAGCACATCTCCGGGCTCTCACCATCTTGAAAATGGGAAGACCTGCCCAATCAGGATTAGGCTACTGCCCCCCTTCCACAGGAGAGAGGCAGGATAGGGGGTGTAACCACCCCAGGACAGGGACCCATTGGTCCCTGCCCTTCACCTACCTGTAACGCCCCTAAATCTAGAATTTAGGGGCAACCTGATCCTTCCTTCCCCAGATTCCAGATTACGAAATCCGAAGAAGAGCTAGAAGAAAGAAGATCTGCCCTGCAGCTGCTAAGAAGAGAAAGACACCAACTGCTTTGGCCCCAGTAACGCCCCTAAATCTAGTATTTAGGGGCACCCTGAACCTTCCTTCCCCAGATTCCAGAATCCGAAATCCGAAGAAGAGCTTGAAGAAAGAAGACCTGCCCTGCAGCTGCTAAGAAGAGGAAGACACCAACTGCTTTGACCCCAGCCCTACCGGCCTGTCGACCCTCGAACCTACTCCTGCTCCAACCCGGCATCTCTTGTGGCCGGCAACCCCACAAACCCCGGAGGACCTGGCTACCTTTTGACTCTAAGCCCATTGGGACTCCCATGTGTAGAGGTTCTACTCAAAATCTACTTCTAATCCCTGGCAGCAGCCCGGAACCGCGAACCCAGCACACTCTGCACCCGCCAAGCCTGGCCTGTTCCGGAGTGAACAAAGACCACGAGGACGACCCCACGGCGACTGTGACCTCGAGTCCAGCACCCAATGACCTCCGTCGACACTCCTGAAGAAGCCTGCAGAGGGTAAGATTTCCCGACACCAAAAGGCACCCCTGCACCCGGTGTCCCACGGCCCCCTGTGCCCAATCCCGGGGTACCCACCTATCCTCCAACTACCCAACTTATCTCTCGAAGTGGTGGTGGCACCTGAAGAATCTTCGTCCCCGAGCTTGCAGTCTTTTTCTAAACCGGAGCTTTCCCATTGAAACCAATTGAGCGCCCGAAGGCTCAAAAGCACCCTGCACTCAGCCGCCCGAGTGGCCCTGGCAGTGCAACCTCTACATCTATCTACTTCCCCACTTGCCCTGAGTAAGTGACCAGGAGCCCAGCTCCCACAGCCGCGTGGCCTGCTAGTCAGCAGCCACCAACCAAGGCCCCCCTACCTCTCATAGGATAACATTGGGCCTAACTCTCTCTGCACCCGGCTGCCCTTGTGCCGCTGAGGGTGAACCAACAGTACCTACCTGACCCTGGGAGACCCCTGAGTCTATGCCCAGAACCTTAACTCTGCCAGTCGAGTACTTGCCTTTAAACCGATAACTCAATTTTCTCCATACGGTAACATTGACTGGTTTTTCCTGAAATTTCTTCTGTGTGGATTTTTCAAAACCTAAAATCTTCACCAAAAATCAGTAACGAAAACGAAAATACTCACCTGCTATTAGGTGAGCTCCTAGTGCTGGATCTTGGTGCCCAGCACTAACTCTGAAAAATACTTACAACTGTACTTACCAGTAACCCAATTTTCTCCCATAGGAAACCATTGACTGTTTTTCTGTGAAATTTCTTCTAAGTGTCAATTACTGATAACTTTAAATATTCTTTAAAAATCGTATAATTTCTGAAAACGTAATTACTTACCTGTTTTGGATAAAGGTCCCAGTACTGAGTCTAGGCACCCAGTACTGGATTACAAAAGTAACGAGAACATACTATACCTGCAACTTGAATTTTATGCCATAGGGAATCATTGACTGTTTTCTATGAAATATTTTTTTGTGTCAACTTTTAAAATAGCAAAATATTGTCTAAAAATCATCACAGTAATTAAGTCGGCTTTTATCACTTGTTTCTAAGTACTGTCCCAGGACTGAATCTAGGATCCAGTCCTGGAATTCCAAAAGTAATCTAAAAGTAATCTATTACAAATAACTTGAAACTTCCATTGAACCCAATGCATTATTGTGTTTAGAATTGTGTTGCCTATTGCACCAACTTGTAATCATTTACAAAAGTCAATTGCATATTACAAAAGTATTTACCTAAAGCATCTCATTCTGAGAAAGTATATTTTAATACCTATTGTTGGTTCTAAAATAAAACAAGCATATATTTTTTATATATAAACCATTGGCCTAGAGTTCAGTTATTGAGTGTGTGAAACCATTTGCTGACTGAGTGTGTACATCAAAATGCTTTACACTGTCCTCTGATACTGCCTTACTGCTCGACCAAGCTACCACTTTAGAGAGCAAGGTTATATCTAACTTTAGCCTCTGCCAAACCTCTGGGGACTGTGGACTCTGTACACACTGTGCCTATTTGGGAACAGTATATACAGAGCCACTTTCTCACATTGGTGGATCAGCGGTGGGATACAAACTTGCATTTTGTTGGACTACTTAGTTACCATCTGATCACACGACAGAACTCTTAAAAATTGCCTTTAGAATTCTGATTGGTCTTTTCCAAAATACTAAAAGTCTTGTTAGGGCCTTGCTTAAGTCCCATTAGAATTTTATAAAAATAAAAGTCACTATAGTCAGGGTAGAGGATTAGAACTGTCAGGTTAGAATGACTCAAACAAACCCAGATATTAGTGAAAATAACAACATGGACCTGGTGGAGGAGCTCGACCTCACACCTTACTTACATTTGTCTTTCAAGGAATTGAGGTCCCTATGCAAACTTAAAAATATACCAATGGGCCTGCATCCAACCAAACTAAGGCTCCAGGAGCTCTTGGCTGAGTATGCTAAGGACCACCCATCTGAACATGGTGATGGCCGGTCAGATGAGGAAAGGGAAGAAGAGGAGGAGGAGAATGACCCCCCCCCCCCCACACTATTCCCTAGGGAAGTTAGGTCCCCCATACCCTTGCATCCAAGAATTAGCATCTGGGAACCTAGAGGTCACACAGGTGACCCTGGTACCAGAGAGATCACTGGGGGACCCACCAGTGAAGAGGACAGCCTTTTAGCAAGGCTGGCCAAAAGATTAGAGCTAGAGTCCAGGCTCCTGGCTCTAGAAAAAGATAGGAGAGAGATGGGTTTTGCACCCATCAATGGTGGCAGCAACAATAAAAACAAGGATAGGGAGGAAGCTTCTGATCCTAAAATCCCCAAAGGGATTGTCCCTAAATTTGAGGAAGGTGATGACATCACCAAATGGTTCACAGCCTTTGAGAGGGATTGTGAAATAAGAAGAGTAAAGAAACCTATCTGGGGGGAATTCCTGTGGGAACTGTTCTCTGGTAACTGCAGAGACAGGCTTCTGACCCTCTCTGGGCCAGAGGCAGGATCCTATAACCTCATGAGGAAGACTCTGAGGGATTTGGATTCACTACTGAGGAGTATAGAATTAGATTCAGGGGGGCTCACAAAACCCAGACCCAGTCCTGGATAGACTTTGTAGATTTCTCAGTAAAGACACTGGATGGTTGGTTAGCTGGACATGGTGTGCATGATTTTACTGGATTGTACAATTTATCCATGAAGGAACATATATTAAGTAACTGCACAAATGAAAAGTTGAATCAGCATTTGGTTGATCTAGGTCTAATTTCTCCCCAAGAATTGGGAAAGAAGGCAGACCACTGGGTCAAGACTAGGGTGACAAGGACAGCCACTGGGGGTGACCAGAAGAAGGTGGTCACAAAGCCTCCCCAGGGGAAAGGTAGTGAAAATCCCCAAGATAAAAAGTCTGAGTCTTCCAAAGGGCCCCAAAAACCTGTTCAGGTGGGTGGGACCCAAACTACTCCCTATGTGCCTCAACCCTGTAGGGAAAAGAGCTTTGATCCCTTAAAGGCCTGGTGTAATAACTGTAAGAGGTCAGGACACCTAACTGTAGATAAATCTTGCCCCCACAACCAAGCCCTTAAGGCACCCAGTACAGCTACTCCTGGGGCAGCAAGTATACAGATGGGATCAGAAGTGTACCCTGAGCAAATCTGGGAACACGCTGAAGCAAGTCTAGTCTCCCTGGGAGAAGTGGAGTTTGCCACTGTAGCTGTGTGGCCACCCAACTTAAAGAAATATTTACAGTACCCCTGGGTGAATGGAACTAGGGTAGAAGCTCTGAGGGATACAGGTGCCAGTGTCACTATGGTGAAAGACACAATGGTTTCCCCTGAGCAATATTTGATTGGGAAGTCTTACCCAGTCACCAACGCGGACAGTGTCACCAATAGTCATCCCATGGCCATGGTAACATTAGGCTGGGGGGGGGGTTACTGGCCTGAAACAGGTAGTGGTCTCTCCAAAGTTGCCAGCTGCATGTCTGCTTGGAAATGATCTAGAAACCTCAGCCTGGGCTGAGGTTGAGCTAAAGGCCCATGCAGCCATGCTGGGCATCCCTGAATTGGTGTGTGTGCAGACCAGAGCACAGAGCAAGAGGACGGGTGAAAAAGTAGGTCTGGAGCCTGAAATAATTGCCCAGCCAACCAAGAGAAAAGGTAAGAAGACTGGGGAACCAGCTTCTGCACAGCAAAACATTCAGGACCTCCTCTCCACAGGGAGAGGATTTGGATACCCCTGAGGGAACTGAGCCCATGGAGCTTGACCCTTACCAGGTTGAACTCTTGGGCCTAGGGGGACCCTCTAGGGAAGAGCTGTGCCAGGGTCAGCGAGACTGTCCCACTCTTGAAAGCCTGAGGCAGCATGCTGTTTCAGAAGCAAAGGGAGATGTCAGTGGTACCCACAGAGCTTATTGGGAAGAGGGATTACTGTATGCTGAGGCAAGAAACCCCACTCCTGGATCCACCAGGAGGGTGGTAGTGCCACAGAGGTACAGGGAGTTCCCCCTTACTTTGGCTCATTACATCCCCCTAGCTGGACATCTGGGGCAATCCAAAACTTGGGAAAGGCTAGTGAGTCACTTTTACTGGCCCCAGATGCACCAAAAGGTGAAGGAGTTTGTCATCTCTTGTGTTACCTGTCAAGCCAGTGGCAAGAAAGGTGGCCACCCAAAGGTCCCCCTCATCCCACTACCAGTAGTGGAGGTACCCTTTGAAAGGGTAGGAGTGGACATTGTGGGTCCACTTGAACCTCCCACAGCCTCAGGGAACAAATTTATTCTAGTAGTAGTGGATCATGCTACTAGGTACCTTGAAGAAATTCCACTTAGGACTACTACAGCTCCTGCAGTAGCCAAGGCCCTCCTGGGTGTCTTCACCAGGGTAGGGTTTCCTAAGGAGGTGGTTTCATACAGGGGTTCCAACTTCATGTCTGCTTACCTGACACACATGTGGAAGGAGTGTGGAGTGCAGTACAAGTTTACTACACCCTACCATCCACAAACCAATGGCCTTGTTGAGAGATTCAACAAGGCATTGAAAGGTATGATCATGGGTCTCCCTGAAAAACTCAAAAGGAGATGGGATGTCCTGTTACCATGCCTGCTTTTCGCTTACAGGGAAGTACCACAGAAGGGAGTAGGTTTCTCACCCTTTGAACTTCTGTTTAGTCATCCTGTGAGGGGAGCACTTTGTCTTGTAAAAGAGGGCTGGGAGAGGCCTCTTCAAGAGCCCAAACAAGACATAGTGGACTATGTGCTTGGCCTAAGGTCCAGAATGGCTGAGTGCATAGAAAAAGCATCCAAGAACCTTGAGGCCAGCCAGGAGCTCCAGAAGCACTGGTATGACCAAAAAGCTGCACTGGTTGAATTTCAACCTGGGCAACATGTGTAGGTTTTGGAGCCAATGGCACCAAGGGCCCCCAAGATAAATGGAGTGGCCCTTACCCTATCCTAGAAAGAAAGAGTGAGGTCACCTACTGTTGTGGTTTTACTTATGTTATTTCATCCTTTTCACTGTCCTTGCCTGTGCAGCTGGGTTGTGTTCTATATTCTACCTGTCATAGCCTAGCAACAGAATACTGGCAAACTGGTGGGGATGATTCTTGACCATTGAGAAGTCAACTGCTGTTAGGACTGGTGGTTATTTGACTGCTTCTGGATTAAATCCTATATATACCTACTGGATCGTTTCATGGACTTCTTTCAACTCATTATCTTTATTACACTGGCGACGAGTGACCTGCTTGGGGACAGGAATTAATGCCACCAGTTTCCCCATATCGAACCCACTACCTTTTCAAGCGTGTTTTGTAACGTACTTTGTTTATCTGGTATGCTGGTCGCATGTTATTCACAAGACTGGGTCTGGCATTATCAACTACTGCAGAGATTACGAGCCTTTGCATTTGAATGTTGGTCGCGGTGAAGCGAGACGCACTGAGACCGGCTGTGCTGTTTGTGCGGAGTATCGTGTGTCGGCGCTATCGTTCATCACATTGGCCACGCCTGCTTTATTGACTGGTTTTTTGGATTGCGACCCGCATTAAGAGTACAAGTCTGGGGCACTGTAATGGACATTGGCCAACTACCAAGTTGATTTTTAAAACTACTTCACGCGCTAGACTCACCTGGCACTCGAACGTCCATTGGTGACACGCGCTTCGTCATTGTTGACTTCTCCGAGGGAGCAGCGTTAGTTTATCCTCTACGTACCTTGAGCCACCCGGCTCACGTCGCGTCAGCGTCGACATCGGTGTCAGCCGTCTACTCTTCATGCGTATCAGTGATACGCGCACTCGAACCGTTCAGAACTGGTTGTATTATTGGTGTGTGTGCATTTTTTCTTGAACTTCATTTCAGACGCGTATCGGTGATACGCACACCTCGCATGAATTCATGGTAAAGAAATTTCTTTTTGCGTGTCAGTGATGCGCACACTTTAAAATTGTCCTATAAGGTTTTAGACAGATTCTTGGGACTATAACATGAATATCACCTCCACATTGTGATTATTACATAGATTTCTGGTTCTGTAATATAAAATATTCACCTCCACTTTGTATTATTTACAATGTGATAGACATTATTTTTAGACACTATCTATACCTTACTATTTTGGCATTTACATTTTGGCATTTTACAGGATGGCTTCGTCTGGTATGTCCCAGCCCCTACAGTTCTTAAGTGATGTTGGTGATCCTGTCTTGCGATGGAAGAGGTGGAAGCCCCTCTTTGATTCATACTTACTGGCCATTGGAGGAGAAAAGTTTTCAGCTGTGCGGAAGCAAGCTACGCTCCTACATAATTTAGGTGTGGAGGGTAGACATGTATATGACAGTCTTGATGAAATTCCATTAGGACGAGGTGAGGGTGAACCTGAAAACATTTATGATATGACTGTGTTGATGCTTGAAAATCATTTTGGTTCTAAGATTAATGTTGTACTAGAACGCCATAAATATTTCTCTAGAATTCAAGGTAAACAAGAAAAAACCAGCAGCTATGTAGCTACCTTAAAAACTTTGGCTCGCACTTGTGATTTCGAACAGCTCACAGACTCGCTTATTAGAGACCAGATTGTCAGGTGCACTAATGATCCGAAAGTACAGCAGAAACTCCTTGCTAAAAATCCAGACCTTAAGGACACGTTATCCATTGCTGAAAGCATGGAGAATACAAATATGTGGGTACGTGAGATGAAGGTGGAAAAAACATCTGACGTTACCACTGATGAGAAAACTGTTAATGAAATAAAGAGGAATGAGGTTATGAAGGTAGATTCCAAAGGTGGGGTTAAGGAGAGTCATGAGAAAGACAAGAAGTTTTTTAATCCCGAACAACCTCATTTCAAGAATAAGTCCTCTGACCCTGAGCAATTTGGATTCAGAATAATAGGAATGGTTTTAAATGTTTTAGGTGTGGGAGTGATAATCATTCACCCAATAGTCCCAGTTGTTTTGCTAGGTCTGTAGTTTGCAACAAGTGTGGGAAGAGAGGTCATTATGCACGAGTGTGTCGAAGTGGTAGGAATCAAACAGTACAACATATTGAGCAAGAGAAAAAGTTTATTTGCTGCATCAGACAAGATGGTGTTGTTGATGGTGACACATTAGAAATGCCTGAATGCGAAGTTTTGATTGGTGGTGAACGGTTTTCAGTTCTGGCTGATACTGGATCACCTTATTCTATGGTTGGAGATGCTAATTGGGATGCTGTTTATGGTCTTGAAAAGACTGAATTGTTTCCCCCAGACATAAGTCCTGTTAGATATGGGGGAGTTAAGATTGATGTTTTAGGTTTTGTCATAAGGAAAATTCAATTTAAAGATAGAGAGACACTTGGAAAAGTATATGTAGCAAAAAGAGGAGATAACCTTTTGGGGTGGAGGCATCAAAGAGATATGGGAATCAAACTAGATCCAAATTCGTCAGAAAAAGTTCTACTTTTGTCTCCTCCTTTATTGTCAGATGACGTGTGTTCACAATTTCCTAAAGTTTTTTGTGACAAGTCAGGATTATTGAAAAACTTTCAACATAAAATCATTCTAAAAAGCAATGCTCAACCTTTTGTCAGTAAAGTTAGGAAGGTTCCGCACATGTTGATGGAACCTTTGGATTTGGAGCTTAAAAGATTGCTGTCGACAGGTGTTATCGAGGAGATTGAGTGTTCTGAATGGTTGGCCCCCATAGTTTTGGCATCCAAGGATGGTGGAAAGGGGATCCGGATGTGTGTGGACTTGCGTGGATTGAACAAACATATTTGGGTTGACAGGCAACCTTTACCCAACATCTCTCAAAGGCTTGCTTTAATCAAGGATGCTAAATGTTTCAGTGTAATGGATCTATCTTCTGCTTATCATCAGGTTCGATTGCATCCGGATTCTAGACATTTAACATCTTTCGTGACACCTTTGGGGGCTTTCAGATTTATTCGAATGCCCTATGGGTTAGCTTCTGCTGCGGCTTGCTTTCAGAGGGTGATGAACAAGGTATTGATTGGGTTGCCTAAGGTCTTGGTTTTCCAAGATGACATTCTGATTTATGGTAAGGACGTGCAAGATCATGACAATGTACTTTGGAGAGTTTTACAACGTTTGCAAGAAGCTGGTCTTGTTATCAAAAAAGAGAAGTGTAAGTTTCGTGTGTCGTCTGTAGATTACTTGGGACACACTATATCTGCTGATGGTATCAGTCCTAAACTTAATTTAGTTGAGAGTATTGTAAAAGCCCCAATTCCGGTTAGCAAAGATCAAGTTCGTTCATTTTTAGGGTTGGCCGAGTTTTGCTCCAAGTTTATACCTAATTTTGCTGGGGTTTCCTCTCCTTTGAGAGTATTGCTCAAGAAGGGTACTCAATTTACATGGTCGAATGATTGTTCTTCTGCTTTTGATTCCATCAAAAAAATAATTAGTCACATACCCACTTTGGGACATTTTGATGCCTGTACGAAGACGATTTTGTCTACAGATGCAAGTATGCTTGGATTGGGAGCAGTGTTATCACAAATTGTTGATGGAGAGCTGAGGAATGTTGCTTTCGCTTCTCGTTCACTCAGAGGTGCTGAGGAACGCTATTCTGTGATTGAGCGGGAGGCGTTGGCGGTTTTCTGGGCTATTCATCACTTCAAGTTCAATCTTTGGGGTTTACCTGTGACAGTTAGGACTGATCACCGTCCTTTATGCCAAATTTTCACCTGTAGGCATGCGGAAAATGTTTCGCCAAGAATCAAACGTTGGATAGAGGGACTGTCAGATTTTAATTTCATTGTTGAGTATGTCCCGGGATCCATTAATGTGGTTGCAGAATGTCTTTCTAGATTACCTGTAGATCAATCTGGTGCAGAAGTTGATGGCTCTTTGGTTGGATGGGTACATGAGTCTGCTGTCAGTCAGGATGAGTGGTCTTTAGTTTCTCACGATGATAGTGATTTAGAGTTACTCAAGAAATTCACGATTGAAGGTTGGCCAGAAGAGAAAGATATACCTGAGCACTTGAAATGTTTCATCAATGTGAAAGATGAGTTATGTGTTTTTGATGATAAATTGTTGAGGGGAAATCGTGTGGTACCTCCTTGTGAACTTAGGAGCAAGCTGATCAATTTAGCTCATGAAGGGCATTTGGGAAGGAATTTGACTAAAGCCAGAGTCCGTGAGTGGTTCTGGTGGCCAACGATGGACAAGCAGGTTGAAGAGATGGTTAAGGATTGTTGGGAATGAGCCAATAGTGATAAAAGCAAAAAAAGTCGCACCACACCACTTTCACCTGTAGAGATTCCTGCTGAACCCTGGTCCAAGTTGGGTTTGGATATTGCTGGACCATTTGAGACTTTTGCGTACAATGAACGTTATGTACTGCTCTTAGTGGATTACACTTCCAAGTAGGTAGTCACCAAGTGTGTACCAGCCGTGAATACTAGGACTGTCATAGAGTTTCTGTCTGATGAGTTTCCGAGAGAGGGAATACCAAAACATCTTATCACTGACAACGGTGTTCAGTTTGTCTCTCATGAGATGAATACATTTTTTAAGGAATTGTCCATTGTACATTTCAAGACAGCTTTGTATTCTCCGCAAGCCAATGGTCTGGCAGAAAGAATGAACAAGATTGTAAAGTCTTGTGCTCAAAGAGCTATGCAGACTAGATCTTCACTAAAAAAAATGCTCAGAGAAACATGGTGGGCCCACCGTAACACCCCCAATTGTTTGACATCAGTTTCCCCTTTCTCTGTTTTGAGAGGGAGGAAACCACATGACAAATTAAATCCTGCATGGCTGAATTTGAATGTTAATGATGTACAATTGGATGAACGTGTTGTTTGGAGACGGAAATTTCACCAAGATAAATACAAGAGCAGGTTTGATTTCAGAAATTCCTCTCTTCTTAGACATTGGAGAGTGGGTGATGAAGTGTTAGTTAAAAGACCTGGCCTCTTGAGGAAGGGCCACTCACGATATATGGGTCCATTCATCATCAAGGAAGTTAAAAAAAATGTTGTGGTGTTAGATTCTGGTGAAGTGTGGAGTATGTCTTGATTAGTCAAATGGGAGCCAAGTTCTGAGGACTTTGAGCGTGAGGGTGTATCTTCTGATGAGTCTACTCACAATTCAGTGCCTGATGATTATAACTATGTGCCTGATGATCATAACTATGTTTCAAAAGTTCCTCACCCTGGTAGCCATTGAAGATTGAGATTTAGACCATCCTGGCATAAAGACTATAACATGTTTTGAATGCAAACATTCATTATGCACTAGTTTTGTGAAGATCTATGTTTTTTTCTTTTCTATGGTAATGATTGTTCATTTTCTTTATTTCTGCTGTTTTAAGTTCTTGATATTTTGGGGAGGAAGATGTGTTGTGGTTTTACTTATGTTATTTCATCCTTTTCACTGTCCTTGCCTGTGCAGCTGGGTTGTGTTCTATATTCTACCTGTCGTAGCCTAGCAACAGAATACTGGCAAACTGGTGGGGATGATTCTTGACCATTGAGAAGTCAACTGCTGTTAGGACTGGTGGTTATTTGACTGCTTCTGGATTAAATCCTATATATACCTACTGGATCATTTCATGGACGTCTTTCAATGCATTATCTTTATTACATCTACTTAGTTGACCTGGGCACTAGCAGGACACCCAAAAGGGTTATCCATGTAAAGCGCCTTAAGCTCTACAATGACAGGGCTGACATCACCATACTGATGGTGACTGATGAGGAACAGGAAGCAGAGAGTGAACCTCACCCTGACCTCCTCTCCTACAGCCCACAAGATGGGTCAGTAGATGGTGTGATCTTTTCAGACACCCTCTCTGCCCAACAGCAGACTGACTGCAAGCAAGTCTTGCAACAGTATGCTAGCCTCTTTTTCCTGACCCCATGTCTGACAAACTGGTGTACCCAGGATGTGGACACTGGTCACAGTGCACCTGTCAAGAACAAAATCTATCGACAGTCAGACCAAGTCAAGGAAAGCATCAAAGCTGAGGTCAGCAAGATGCTGGCGTTAGGGGTCATTGAACCCTCTGAGAGCCCCTGGGCTAGCCCAGTGGTTCTGGTCCCCAAACCTCATCAACAAGGTGAAAAAGAGAGAGATGAGGTTCTGTGTGGACTATAGAGTACTCAACTCTGTAACCAAGACAGATGCTCACCCTATTCCAAGAGCAGACAAGCTGATAGATAAATTAGGGGCAGCCCAATTCCTCAGTACCTTTGACTTAACTGCAAGGTACTGGCAGATTGACATGGCCCCAGGAGCAAAAGAAAAGACAGTATTCTCCACCCCTGATGGGCATTATCAGTTTACTGTAATGCCCTTTGGGCTAAAGAATGCCCCTGCCACCTTCCAGAGGTTGGTGAACCATGTCCTGGCTGGGCTGGAGTCCTTTAGTGCAGCTTATCTTGATGATATTGCTGTCTTTAGCTCCACCTGGCAGGATCACCTGATCCACCTTGGGAGGCTCTGCAAAATGCAGGTCTCACTATCAAGGCATCCAAATGCCAGATAGGGCATGGCACTGTGGTGTACTTGGGCCACCTCGTAGGTGGAGGCCAAGTAAAACCCTTACAACCCAAGATCCAGGCCATCATGGACTGGATAGCTCCAACAACCCAGACCCAAGTCAGGGCATTCCTTGGCTTGATTGGGTACTACAGGAGGTTTGTGAAGGGATATGGATCCATTGTGACCCCCCTCACAGAACTCACCTCCAAGAAAATGCCCAAGAAGGTTAACTGGACAGTTAGTTGCCAAAAGGCTTTTGACACCCTGAAAGAAGCAATGTGCTCAGCACCAATTCTAAAAGCTCCATATTATGCCAAGCAGTTCATAGTGCAGACTGATGCCTATGAGCTAGGGATAGGAGCGGTCCTATCCCAGACCAATGGTGAAGGCCAAGACCAACCTGTTGCTTTTATAAGCAGGTGGCTACTCCCCAGAGAGCAGCATTGGAGTGCCATTGAGAGGGAGGCCTTTGCTGTGGTTTGGTCCCTGAAAAAGTTGAGGCCATACTTGTTTGGTACTCACTTCCTGGTTCAAACTGACCACAGACTTCTCAGATGGCTAATGCAGATGAAAGGTGAAAATCCAAAACTACTAAGGTGGTCCATCTCCCTGCAGGGAATGGACTTTGAAGTGGAACACAGACCAGGGACTGCCCATGCCAATGCAGATGGACTTTCCAGGTTCTTCCACTTAGACAATGAAGACTCCATAGGGCAAGGTTAGTCTCATCACCTTTCGTTTGGGGGGGGGGGGGTTGGGGGGGGGGTTGTGTGAGAAAGTGCCATCTTTCTTACATGGTATGCCCCCACGTTTTGCTGAATTGCTGAATGTACTTTGACTGAGTGTGCCCTGGACTCCTGCCAATCAGGTGCCCACGGCCTATGTTCCTTCCCTAAAACCCAAAACCCAAATTGGCAAACCCTGGCCACATGTCAGCCCCTGGTAAATTGTACCCTAGGTACCCAGGGCCTTGTGACCAGGGAAGGCCACTAAGGGCTGCAGCACTCATTGTGCCACCCTTAGAGGCCCTGTACCCTTACACACACACACACTGCCCTTGCAGGCTGGGTCTCTGCGTACAAGACAAAACAAAGAGTCGACATGGCACACATCCCTGTGTGCCATGGCCACCACCTACACTGCCATGGCATACATCAGCCACCCCTCTAGCTGGGTGCCCTGTGCCAGTGGTGTGGGCACAGGAGCAGGATCCCTGTGCCCCTACAGTACCCAGGTCCATTCCTGGGCACTGTAAGTGCAGTGCTGCCATTTAAGAGCACATGGTGCTGAGAGCTCGTCAAACACGAACTCCACAGCACCATAATGGCAACACTGAAGACTGAGAAGTTTGGTATCTACCTATCCTCCAACTACCCAACTTATCTCTCGAAGTGGTGGTGGCACCTGAAGAATCTTCGTCCCCGACCTTGCAGTCTTTTTCTAAACCGGAGCTTTCCCATTGAAACCAATTGAGCGCCCGAAGGCTCAAAAGCACCCTGCACCCAGCCGCCCGAGTGACCCTGGCAGTGCAACCTCTACACCTATCTACTTCCCCACTTGCCCTGAGTAAGTGACCAGGAGCCCAGCTCCCACAGCCGCGTGGCCTGCTAGTCAGCAGCCACCAACCAAGGTCCCCGTACCTCATTGGATAACATTTGGCCCAACTCTCTCTGCACCCGGCTGCCCTTGTGCTGCTGAGGGTGAACCAACTGTACCTACCTGACCCTGGGAGACCCCTGAGTCAATGCCCAGAACCTTAACTCTGCCAGTCGAGTACTTACCTTTAAACCGATAACTCAATTTTCTCCATAGGGTAACATTGACTATTTTTTCCTGAATTTTCTTCTGTGTGGATTTTTCAAAACTTAAAGTATTCACCAAAAATCAACCGAGTAACGAAAACGAAAATACTCACCTGCTATTAGGTGAGCTCCTAGTGCTGGATCTTGGTGCCAAGCACGAACTCTGAAAAATACTTACAACTGTACTTACCAGTAACCCAATTTTCCCCCATAGGAAACCATTGACTGTTTTTCTGTGAAATTTCTTCTAAGCGTCAATTACTGATATCTTTAAATATTCTTTAAAAATCATATAATTTCTGAAAACGTAATTACTTACCTGTTTTGGATAAAGGTTGCAGTACTGAGTCTAGGCACCCAGTACTGGATTACAAAAGTAACGAGAACATACTATACCGGCAACTTGAATTTTCTGCCATAGGGAATCATTGACTGTTTTCTATGAAATATTTTTTTAAGTGTCAACTTTTAAAATAGCAAAATATTGCCTAAAAATCATCACAGTAATTAAGTCGACTTTTATCACTTGTTTCTAAGTACTGTCCCAGGACTGAATCTAGAATCCAGTCCTGGAATTCCAAAAGTAATCTAAAAGTAATCTATTACAAATAACTTGAAACTTCCATTGAACCCAATGCATTATTGTGTTTAGAATTGTGTTGCCTATTGCATCAACTTGTAATCATTTACAAAAGTCAATTGCATATTGCAAAAGTATTTACCTAAAGCATCTCATTCTGAGAAAGTATATTTTAATACCTATTGTTGGTTCTAAAATAAAACAAGCATATCTTTTTTATGTATAAACCATTGGCCTAGAGTTCAGTTATTGAGTGTGTGAAACCATTTGCTGACTGAGTGTGTACATCAAAATGCTTTACACTGTCCTCTGATACTGGCTTACTGCTCGACCAAGCTAACACTTTAGAGAGTAAGGTTATATCTAACTTTAGCCTCTGCCAAACCTCTGGGGACTGTGGACTCTGTACACACTGTACCTATTTGGGAACAGTATATACAGAGCCACTTTCTCACATTGGTGGATCAGCGGTGGGATACAAACTTGTATTTTGTTGGACTACTTAGTTACCATCTGATCACACGACAGAACTCTTAAAAATTGCCTTTAGAATTCTGATTGGTCTTTTCCAAAATACTAAAAGTCTTGTTAGGGCCTTGCTTAAGTCTCATCAGAATTTTATAAAAATAAAAGTCACTATAGTCAGGGTAGAGGATTAGAACTGTCAGGTTAGAATGACTCAAACAAACCCAGATATTAGTGAAAATAACAACATGGACCTGGTGGAGGAGCTCGACCTCACACCTTACTTACATTTGTCTTTCAAGGAATTGAGGTCCCTATGCAAACTTGGCTTGCATCCAACCAATCTAAGGCTCCAGGAGCTCTTGGCTGAGTATGCTAAGGACCACCCATCTGAACATGGTGATGGCCAGTCAGATGAGGAAAGGGAAAAAGAGGAGGAGGAGAATGACCCCCCCCACACACACACTATTCCCTAGGGAAGTAAGGTCCCCCATACCCTTGCATCCAAGAATTAGCATCTGGGAACCTAGAGGTCACACAGGTGACCCTGGTACCAGAGAGATCCCTGGGGGACCCACCAGTGAAGAGGACAGCCTTTTAGCAAGGCTGGCCAAAAGATTAGAGCTAGCGTCCAGGCTCCTGGCTCTAGAAAAAGAAAGGAGAGAGATGGGTTTTGCACCCATCAATGGTGGCAGCAACAATAAAAACAAGGATAGGGAGGAAGCTTCTGATCCTAAAATCCCCAAAGGGATTGTCCCTAAATTTGAGGAAGGTGATGACATCACCAAATGGTTCACAGCCTTTGAGAGGGCTTGTGAAATAAGAAGAGTAAGGAAACCTCTCTGGGGGGCACTCCTGTGGGAACTGTTCAATGGTAACTGCAGAGACAGGCTTCTGACCCTCTCTGGGCCAGAGGCAGGATCCTATGACCTCATGAGGAAGACTCTGAGGCATTTGGATTCACTACTGAGGAGTATAGAATTAGATTCAGGGGGGCTCACAAAACCCAGACCCAGTCCTGGATTGACTTTGTAGATTTCTCAGTAAAGACACTGGATGGTTGGTTAGCTGGACATGGTGTGCAGGATTTTACTGGATTGTACAATTTATTCATGAAGGAACATATATTAACCCCTTCGCTGCTAGGCCTTTTCCCCTCCTGTGCTATGCCTTTTTTGGGCTATTTGGGGTAGTGCGCGCTTAGGCCCCTGTAACTTTTTGACCACATTAGGTATCCACGCCAAATTTGCGTCCTTTTCTTCCAACATCTTGGGGATTCTAAAGGTACCCAGGGTTTGTGGATTCTCCTAGAGGGTTCCCAGAAATTAGTCAAAATACAGCAAAATTTTGTTTTTTTTGTGAAAAATGGGAAAAACCAGCTGCAAATGAAAGCGTCTGGGTTTTTCTCTGCAAATGGTATCAAAAAAGGGTTTGTGGGGCTGAAATCAACATTTCTCCAGCTTTTAGGGAATGACAGAATTTTGTCCGAAAACCAACATTTTTTACACAGTTTTGGCATTTTTCTGGGACATACCCTATTTTTGCTATTTTTTGTGCTTTCAACCTCCTTCCAGTTAATGGTAGAAATGGGTACGAAAACAATAATGGATCCTGGAAAGCTATACATTTTTGAAAAGTAGACAAAATTCTGAATTCAGCAAGGGGTCATTTGTGTAGATCCATCAAGGTTTCTTTATAGAAACTACCAGTTAAATATAGGAAAAAATAAAAATTAGTTGAAAAAAGCAGCCTTTTGAGTCAACGTTTTCACCTGTAACTTCTTCTAATTATCACATCTCTTAGAAAGCAATGTACCGTTACATCCACTGGACCTTCCTGGTTGTGGGGATATATAGGACTTGTAGGTTCACCAAGAGCCTAACGAACCCAGAGTAAAAAACTCAGCAGCATTTTGTAATGGTTTTTTTTTTGTTCCGGGTATATAGCAATTATTGTGGGAAAATGTATACATGGAAAAATCGGTATGAAAGACACCTATGTATTTCTGAAATGGGAACAAATTACAGAGTTTAGAAACAGTGCATATTTGCACATTTTCGAAATTGGGAATACTCATACTTGCATGACAATTATTGGTCATTTTTCAAAATGACTTTTTTTTACACAATGTCTTTCATTTGGAAGGGAGAAATGCATCCAAAATCAATAGGTAATAACAGTTGCTTTACAAATCTGACCTACCCTAAGTCTCCCGATAAAAATAGTACCTCACTTGTGTGGGTAGGCATAGTGCCCACGACAGGAAGTGGCTCAAAACCTAAGCTGAACACACCACATTTTCACACTGAAAATTTACACTTTTTTTGCGAAGAGTCTAGCTGTAGTTTTTTAACCCTAGCCCTGCCGGCACCTAGGAAAACCTAGCAAACCTATACATTTTTGAAAACTAGACACCCAGGGGAATCCAGGATGGGGTGA
Source organism: Triturus cristatus (assembly GCF_964204655.1). Lineage (NCBI taxonomy): Eukaryota > Metazoa > Chordata > Amphibia > Caudata > Salamandridae > Triturus > Triturus cristatus. The sequence goes on from NC_140579.1 coordinate 883,176,263, forward strand.
CTTGACTGCCTCCCACCAAGGTCTGTTACCCAGAATCCCTTGCAAACGTAAAAAAATGACAAAAAAAACACATTTTCCCCACATTTCTGGGATGGAAAGTTCTGGAATCTGCGTGGATCCATAAATTTCCACCCACCCCGCGTTCCCCAAAGTCCTACGAGAAAAATGGTACCTCACTTGTGTGGGTCGGCCTAGTGCCCGCGACAGGAAACGGCGCAAAACACAACGTGGTCACACCTCAATTTTGCAGTGAAAAATGACCCCTTTTTAGCAAAGTGACTAGCTGTAGTTTTTGAACCCTAGCCCTGCCGGCACCTAGGGAAACCTAGCAAACCTATACATTTTTGAAAACTAGACACCGAGGGGAATCCAGGATGGGGTGACTTGACTGCCTCCCACCATGGTCTGTTACCCAGAATCCCTTGCAAACGTAAAGAAATGACAAAAAAAACACATTTTCCCCACATTTCTGGGATGGAAAGTTCTGGAATCTGTGTGGATCAACAAATTTCCACCCACCCCGCGTTCCCCAAAGTCCTACGGGAAAAATGGTACCTCACTTGTGTGGGTCGGCCTAGTGCCCGCGACAGGAAACGGCGCAAAACGCAACGTGCTCACACCTCAATTTTGCAGTGAAAAATGACCCCTTTTTGGCAAAGTGACTAGCTGTAGTTTTTTAACCCTAGCCCTGCCGGCAACTAGGGAAACCTAGCAAACCTATACATTTTTGAAAACTAGACACCCAGGGGAATCCTGGATGGGGTGACTTGACTGCCTCCCACCATGGTCTGTTACCCAGAATCCCTTGCAAACGTAAAAAAATGACAACAAAAACACATTTTCCCCACATTTCTGGGATGGAAAGTTCTGGAATCTGCGTGGATCCACAAATTTCCACCCACCCCGCATTCCCCAAAGTCCCACGAGAAAAATGGTACCTCACTTGTGCGGGAGGCCCAAGTACCCCCTGCAGGCAAGGTCGCATCACTACGTTTTGGGCCCTTGCCTGCCGCGGGTACTTGGGCCTCCCACACAAGTGAGGCGCCATTTTTACCGGGAGACCTGGGGGAACGCTGGGTGGTGGTAAATTTGTGTGAGCCCGGTGATGCCACAACTTTCCCACCCCAAAATGTGTGAAAAAAGTGATTTTTTCAGCTAAAATTGAGGTTTGCAGGGGATTCTGGGTAAGGAAACGTTGGGGGATCCACGCAAGCCATACCTCCCTGGAAGCCGCCGGGTGTCTAGTTTTCAGAAATGCATGGGTTTGGTAGGTTTCCCTAGATGGCCGCCGAGCACCGGGTCAAAAACCTAAGTAACCCCCCTTGCAAAACCAGGTGGTTTTGCGATAGGCCATTTTGATGTCGCCTCACTGCGTTTTGGGCCCTTGCCTGCCGCGGGTACTTGGGCCTCCCACACAAGTGAGACACCATTTTTACCGGGAGACCTGGGGGAACGCTGGGTGGTGGTAAATTTGTGTGAGCCCGGTGATGCTACAACTTTCCCACCCCAAAATGTGTGAAAAAAGTGATTTTTTCAGCTAAAATTGAGGTTTGCAGGGGATTCTGGGTAAGGAAACGTTGGGGGATCCACGCAAGCCATACCTCCCTGGAAGCCGCCGGGTGTCTAGTTTTCAGAAATGCATGGGTTTGGTAGGTTTCCCTAGATGGCCGCCGAGCACCGGGCCAAAAACCAAAGTGACCCCCCTTGCAAAACCAGGTGGTTTGGCGATAGGCCATTTTGATGTCGCCTCACTACGTTTTGGGCCCTTGCTTGCCGCGGGTACTTGGGCCTCCCACACAAGTGAGGCACCATTTTTACCGGGAGACCTGGGGGAACGCTGGGTGGTGGTAAATTTGTGTGAGCCCGGTGATGCCACAATTTTCCCACCCCAAAATGTGTGAAAAAAGTGATTTTTTCAGCTAAAATTGAGGTTTGCAGGGGATTCTGGGTAAGGAAACGTTGGGGGATCCACGCAAGCCATACTTCCTTGGAAGCCGCCGGGTGTCTAGTTTTCAGAAATGTGTGGGTTTGGTAGGTTTCCCTAGATGGCCGCCAAGCACCGGGCCAAAAACCAAAGTGACCCCCCTTGCAAAACCAGATTAACTATTGTTCCTACAGCGTGAGAATTTTGGAATAATATTGCAAAGAAAATGTGGCAGACATTTTGAGGTTTGCAGGACATTGGGGATGAAAACATTTTTTGAATTCACAAGAGAGACATCAACATGAACTCCCATGGGTTTTCGACAATATCTACAGTTGGTGGGTTATTCTTGCATGGAAAGTGTACCTTGGCAGAGAAACTAAAGACAAAGATTCCTGCACAACCATCTATTCCTCAAACACACACACATACTGGTTGGATTTGGCACGAGGGCGAGTAATGGTTCAGTGTATTAAATTTTATTAACAAGAGATTTCACAAAAATGAAATGCACTGTCAATAATTAAATTCACAAAAAACCAAACCAATGACTCGCAGCTCGTGAGCTGTAAAGCCATGTCAAGGCACCAACCACTTTACAGGCCATTCACACACCTTTCATACGTGATACAAACAAGACCATTCGCACCACCAGGCACAAAAGCAACACATTACAAAATTCACCAAAAAGGGACAAGGTACACCCTGCTTCAGAAAGACAAATATTACTGCACAGCCATCTAATCCGCAAGCACACACACATACTGGTTGGATATGGCACGAGGGTGAGTGATGGTTCAGTAGATACAATTGTATTAGCAAGTGATTTCACATAAATGAAATGCACTGGTAATAATTGAAAGGGCGAGAAACTGAACCATTGACTCACAGCTCGTGAGCTGTAAAGCCACGACAAGGCACCAACCTCTTTACAGGCCATTTATACACCTTTCATACGTGTGAGACATACAAAACCATTCACACCGCCAGCCGCGGGCCCATCACATAACAAAACTCACACCAGCACACAGCGCCATTCAAGGGCCCATCACTTTCACACGCCCACAATCCAGACACAGCAACTACACAGGCTGATGGATTGCGTGGAGTGGCACTCAGCTAGCAGTGTGTGTAGTGACCAGCAGAAAGTCACTACTCACACACAGCCAGCCGAGCACCAGTCCACACACACCGCTAGCCAAACACCAGTCCACGCACACCGCTAGCCAAGCGCCAGTCCAGGCACACCGCCAGCCAATCGCCAGTCCAGGCACACCGCCAGCCAATCGCCAGTCCAGGCACACCAGCAGCCAATCGCCAATCCACGCACACCGCCAGCCAAGCTCCACTCCACGGACACCACCAGCCAAGCACCAGTCCGCACACACCACCAGTCCACGCACACCGCCAGCCAAGTACCAGTCCACGCACACCGCCAGCCAAGCACCATTCCACGCACACCGCCAGCCAAGCTCCAGTCCACGCACACCACCAGCCAAGCTCCAGTCCACAGACACCACCAGCCAAGCACCAGTCCACACACACCACCAGTCCACGCACACCGCCAGCCAAGTACCAGTCCACGCACACCGCCAGCCAAGCACCATTCCACGAACACCGCCAGCCAAGCTCCAGTCCACGCACACCACCAGCCACGCACCAGTCCACGCAGACCGCCAGTCCATGCACACCGCCAGACCACGCACACCGCCAGCCAAGCACCATTCCACGCACACCACCAACCAAGTGCCAGTCCACACACACCAACAGCCAAGCGCAAGCCTACACACACCGCCATCACATGTAGGATTTTTTTTAGAAAAAAATAAAAACAAAAACAAATCGCAAATAGATACAAATCTTCTAACAGAAAATCAGCAACTAAATACATTGCACTAACACCAACCTTGAAACAGAATCAAATTATCCAAAGAATACAGACCAGGCAGTTCACTTTACCACTCATGAATGCTCCCAAAAATTCTTTCACGTGTGGTACGCTCTAAAACAAGCAGGGAGACACAGTGCAGGATGAGAAGGACAGTCGGGGCAGTACATACGACTCTCCTTCCGCGAACCTCTTCGCCAACAGACTCTACATCTCCTACTGGGAAAATCTTTTGCGGGTGTGGGAATGTGATCTGGAAAGTGGCGTTCTTTCAATCTAGCAACATCCTCCACCACTCCAACTCTAGGAACACTTGCCTGTTCCACTACAACAAGGCTGCCTATTACAGACTCCTGAAACTTAGCAAAAGTCATCTTTGACTCAGGGCAAGAATCCTGGAACACAACAAAAGCATTAAACATTGCCAAGTGGAAAAGATGGATAGCCAACTTCTTGTACCAAATGTAAGCCTTACGAAGAGCAGTGTAAGGTTCCAACCTCTGATCTACTCTGTCAATACCACCCATGTGCCTATTATAGTCTAAAATGCACACAGGTTTGCGCGCTTCAGCGACCTGACCCCAAACAGTCACAGGTGCAGTGCTTTCATCATGGATGGTAGTCAGCATGTAGACATCTCTCCTGTCTGTAAACTTCACAGCAAGAAGCTCCTGGCAACGCAACGCACTGCACTGTCCCCGCACAAGCTTTTGACAAACAAGTTCTTTCGGGAAACCTTTACGGTTAGAGCGGATTGTGCCACAAGCAAGAGTGTCCACTTTGGCCAATTCCCTGAACAACCGCACACCAGTGTAGAAGTTATCTACATATAAATGGTGGCCTTTGTTAAAAAATCCTCTACCAAGTTCCCAAACAATTTTCTCAGTCACTCCAAAAGTGGACGGACAACCAAGGAGGTTAATCCTAGACTCCTTACCGGTGTACACCCTGAAATTAGAGACATATCCAGTCCTACTGTCACACAGCATATACAGCTTTATTCCATAGCGTGCCCTCTTACTAGGAATGTATTGCCTAAAAACCAAGCGGCCCTTGAACAACACCAAAGACTCATCCACTGCAATTTCTTTCCCAGGGGCATAAATCTCAGAAAATCGATCAACAAAGTGATCAAGGACAGGCCTAATCTTAAAAAGACGGTCACAGTCAGGGTGATCTCGTGGCAACGCTAAACCATTATCAACAAAATGCATCATCCGAAGCAGAAGCAAATACCTGTCACGAGTCATGACTGCCGGAAAAATAGACGTTGCCATCAAGGGACTGCTAGACCAATATGAAGACATTGATGGCTTCCTTAGCAAGCCCATCAAAAAAGTTAAACCCAAGAACTTCTTCATCTCTTCAACATTTGTGGGAGTCCACCGGGTAGCTCTAGAGTAGGGCCTAAGTCTGGCACTGTTGTCCCTCAAAAACTGTTCGGCATACAAATTAGTCTGCTCAACAATCTCTGCCAAAAACACATCGTCCATAAACAACTGAAAAAAATTTACCGGCAAAAAGTTTTCAGTATTCACTCTAGACCCTGGAACACCAGTAAACTCTGGCAATGCCGGCTGCTCCATGCCAGGGGCAACCCAGAGGTCATCACTTTCAAAGGGAAGCCTTGCAGCCCCAGCCTGCAGCCCAGATGCCTCTTGCCGCACTACACCAACGGGAAGCCTTGCAGCCCCAGGCTGCAGCCCAGATGCCTCTTGCCGCACTATCGGCACATCAGTCTCCTCCTCTAACACAGGCACTTCATCCGCACTAAGAGTATCTTCATCATCCGATGACTCCATACGGAGAGACAACTCACTGCCAGAATCGTCCCCTGCCTCCTCTCCCTCAGATGCAGAGTCCGTCTCTGAAGCATGGTCAGAGGAAGACTCAAACGGCAAACCAACAACCTGCTGAGCAGTAATCCTGCGGCTAGCCATTATACTTAATAAGATAGAAGACTGCACAAACAAGTCAACAACAACCAACAATGTGCAAACCAAGTAAGTAAAGAAATGTGTACCTTTATCACAAAGATCAATGTACTCAAAAACTATACAATCCAATTACAAGAGACAGCTGCACTCACCAGAAACCAACTCTGCCGTTACACAGCAAAAACCAACGATATCAAACTAGAAAGAAGAAAAAAAAACAAATTACTCACAAGACAACAAAATACACATCGAGCACCAATGCAAAAAGTTTTTGACACTCAAAAACCAAACATACTGCTATTATTACACCATTTGCAAAAAAAAACAGGCAGAGAAATCAAACACATTTACATTGTACAAAAAAAAGTCTCTTACCAAACTAATCAAACAGCAGAACAAAACGGCAAACTGAAAAGAGGAAAAGCCTTCACCTAGAACAAAAAAGTTAAAAAAACAAAAACATTACAATTGCAATTCACAAAAAATATAACAATAAACATTATAACATGCTATGTCACTACCCAAATGGTCAATCGGGTTGTGTGCCAGGTGGGGCAGAAAACAGCAGGAAAAAAAAGGCTACTCTGTCCCGGGGCGGGTGAGCCAAATACATATAACAAATTGCACCCTGGAAGCGAGGGGTCACTTCTATTTTTATTTCAACTAATTCCCTGGTGTCTAGTGGGTTTTTCTGCTCCCCCCTGGGAGCAGAAACGGCGAAAAAATAAAACCGATCTGCCCCCAGAGGGGGCAGAAATTTCTTCAAATGAATTAGGGGGCCCAGGAAGCGACCCTTGCCCAAGGGGTCGCTTCCTACAATGATAATCAGATCCCTGGTGTCTAGTGGGCTTTTCTGCCCCCCCTGGGAGCAGAAACGGCGAAAAAATAACACTGATCTGCCCCCAGAGGGGGCAGAAAAGTCTTCAATGCATTATAGGGGCCCAGGAAGCGACCCTTGCCCAAGGGGTCGCTTCCCAAATACAAAAACACACATCCCTGGTGTCTAGTGGGGCATCCCTGCTCCACGATCGCGACGCTGTGCGCGATCGTGGAGCAGGAATGCCCTGTATTGAGACATCAGGGGAGAGGAAATACTCTTTCCTCTCCCCCGATGCCTCAATACACTCCAAAAGGCCCCCGTCGCCCCACCGGAGCACACAGCACTCACCCTCCCTCTGTGGACGCCTGGAAGCAAATGGCTTCCAGGCGTCCCTGCGCTTCCTGATGACGCCGGCGCGCGCTGACGTCATGGGGAAGCGTGGGGGGGGGGGCTCGGGTGTGGCAGCGGAAACTCTTCCGCTGCCATCCCCCTCTGTGGGGGCACGATCGATGCCCCAGGGGGGGGAGCGCCAGCGCTTCCCCCGGGGGCTGTGCTCATGACGGAGCGGTTCCGTCATGAGCACAGCCCAACCGATGCTCATGACGGAACCGCTCCGTCATGAGCATCAAAGGGGTTAAGTAACTGCACAAATGAAAAGTTGCATCAGCATTTGGTAGACCTAGGTCTAATTTCTCCCCAAGAATTGGGAAAGAAGGCAGACCACTGGGTCAAGACTAGGGTGACAAGGACAGCCACTGGGGGTGACCAAAAGAAGGTGGTCACAAAGCCTCCCCAGGGGAAAGGTAGTGATAATCCCCAAGATAAAAAGTCTGAGTCTTCCAAAGGGCCCCAAAAACCTGTTCAGGTGTGTGGGACCCAAACTACTCCCTATGTGCCTCAAGCCAATAGGGGGAAGAGCTTTGATCCCTTAGAGGCCTGGTGTAATAACTGTAAGAGGTCAGGACACCTAACTGTAGATAAATCTTGCCCCCACAACCAAGCCCCCAAGGCACCCAGTACAGCTACTCCTGGGCCAGCAAGTATACAGATGGGATCAAAAGTGTACCCTGAGCAAATCTGGGAACACACTGAAGCAAGTCTAGTCTCCCTGGGAGAAGTGGAGGTTGCCACTGTAGTTGTGTGGCCACCCAACTTAAAGAAATATTCACAGTACCCCTGGGTGAATGGAACTAGGGTAGAAGCTATGAGGGATACAGGTGCCAGTGTCACTATGGTGAAAGACACACTGGTTTCCCCTGAGCAATATTTGATTGGGAAGTCTTACCCAGTCACCAACGCTGACAGTGTCACCACTAGTCATCCCATGGCCATGGTAACATTAGGCGGGTGGGGGTTACTGGCCTGAAACAGGTAGTGGTCTCTCCAAAGCTGCATGTCTGCTTGGAAATGATCTAGAAACCTCAGCCTGGGCTGAGGTTGAGCTAAAGGCCCATGCAGCCATGCTGGGCATCCCTGAATTGGTGTGTGTGCAAACCAGAGCACAGAGCAAGAGGAAGGGTGAAAAAGTAGGTCTGGAGCCTGAAATAATGGCCCAGCCAACCAAGAGAAAAGGTAAGAAGACTGGGGAACCAGCTTCTGCACAGCAAAACATTCAGGACCTCCTCTCCAAAGGGAGAGGATTTAGATACCCCTGAGGGAACTGAGCCCCTGGAGCTTGACCCTTACCAGGTTGAACTCTTGGGCCCAGGGGGACCCTCTAGGGAAGAGCTGTGCCAGGGTCAGCGAGACTGTCCCACTCTTGAAAGCCTGAGGCAGCATGCTGTTTCAGAAGCAAAGGGAGATGTCAGTGGTACCCACAGAGCTTATTGGGAAGAGGGATTACTGTATGCTGAGGCAAGAAACCCCACTCCTGGAGCCACCAGGAGGGTGGTGTGAGAAAGTGCCATCTTTCTTGCATGGTATGCCCCCACTTTTTGCTGAATTGCTGAATGTACTTTGACTGAGTGTGCCCTGGACTCCTGCCAATCATGTGCCCAGGGCCTATGTTCCTTCCCTAAAACAAAACCCAAATTGGCAAACCCTGGCCACATGTCAGCCCCTGGTAAATGGTACCCTTGGTACCCAGGGCCTTGTGACCAGGGAAGGCCTCTAAGGGCTGCAGCACTCATTGTGCCACCCTTAGAGGCCCTGTACCCTTACACACACGCACACTGCCTTTGCAGGCTGAGTGTTTGGGTGCAAGACAAAAACAAAGTCGACATGACACGCATCCCTGTGTGCCATGCCCATCACCTACACTGCCATGGCATACATAAGCCACCCCTCTAGCTGGGTGCCTTATGCCAATGGTGTGGGCGCAGGAGCAGGATCCCTGTGCCCCTACAGTGCCCAGGTCCATTCCTGAGCACTGTAAGTGCAGTGCTGCCATTTAAGAGTACATGGTGCTGAGAGCTCGTCAAACACGACCTCCACAGCACCATAATGGCAACACTGAAGACTGAGAAGTTTGGTATCAAACTTCTCAGCACATTAAACCCACACTGATGCCAGTGTGGGATTTAATGCACCAAGCACCCCAGAGGGCATCTTAGAGATGCCCCCTTAAACCTAACCTACAATTCACGTCTGCTCTGAGGCTGCCTAGGCTGCCACACAGCAGACATGTTGCTGGACCCCTGGGTAGGAGAGCCCCTGCTCTCCTGGTCCTGCAACAATGCACATCCTGGGCGAGGTGCTAAATCTCCTCCCCCAGGATGGACAGGGGGAAGCTTCAAAGGCATGCCGCCTCTGTGAGCTTCCCCAGGCCACTGCAACCCCCCACTCTGGCGGGAAGCTTTGGCCGGAAACCCCAAATAAGGACAGGGGATGTGCCAGTCTGCCAACCCCACCCCTCAGGTGGGGGAGGTGAGGTGAAGCACATCTCCGGGCTCTCGTCATCTTGAAGATGGGGAGCCCTACCCTATCAGGACTAGGCTACTGCCCCTCTCCCACAGGAGAGAGGCAGGATAGGGGGTGTACCCACCCCAGGACAGGGACCCATTGGTCCCTGCCCTTCACCTACCTGTAACTCCCCTAAATCTAGAATTTAGGGGCACCCTGAACCTTCCTTCCCCAGATTCCGAAATCCGAAGAAGAGCTAGAAGAAAGAAGACCTGCCCTGCAGCTGCTAAGAAGAGGAAGACACCAACTGCTTTGGCCCCAGTAACACCCCTAAATCTAGTATTTAGGGGCACCCTGAACCTTCCTTCCCCAGATTCCAGATTCCGAAATCCGAAGAAGAGCTAGAAGAGGAAGACCCCAACTGCTTTGGCCCCAGCCCTACCGGCCTGTCGATCCTCGAACCTGCTCCTGCTCCAACCCGACATCTCTTGTGGCCGGCAACTTCACAAACTCCGGAGGACCTTGCTACCTTTTGACTCTAAGCCCACTGGGACTCCCATGAGTAGAGGCTCTACTCAAAATCTACTTCTAATCCCTGGCAGCAGCCCGGAACCGCGAACCAAGCACACTCTGCACCCGCCAAGCCTGGCCTGTGCCGGAGTGAACAAAGACCACGAGGACGACCCCACGGCGACTGTGACCTCGAGTCCGGCACCCAAGGACCTCCCTCAACACACCTGAAGAAGCCTGCAGCCTCAGAACCAGGTGCCCCCCCAAACGCGATCAACAGAGTGTAAGATTTCCCGACACCAAAAGGCACCCCTGCACCCGGCGCCCCATGGCCCCCTGTGCCCAATCCCGTGGTACCTACCTATCCTCCAACTACCCAACTTACCTCTCAAAGTGGTGGTGGCACCTGAAAAATCTTCGTCCCCGAGCTTGCAGTCTTTTTCTAAACCGGAGCTTTCCCATTGAAACCAATTGAGCGCCCGAAGGCTCAAAAGCACCCTGCACCCAGGCGCCCGAGTGGCCCTGGCAGTGCAACCTCTACTTCCCCACTTTCCCTGAGTAAGTGACCAGGAGCCCAGCTCCCACAGCCACGTGGCCTGCTAGTCAGCAGCCACCAACCAAGGCCCCCCTACCTCTCATTGGATAACATTGGGCCTAACTCTCTCTGCACCCGGCTGCCCTTGTGCCGCTGAGGGTGAACCAACTGTACCTACCTGACCCTGGGAGACCCCCGAGTCTATGCCCAGAACCTTAACTCTGCCAGTCGAGTACTTACCTTTAAACCGATAACTCAATTTTCTCCATAGGGTAACATTGACTGGTTTTTCATGAAATTTCTTCCAAGTGTGGATTTTTCAAAACTTAAAATATTCACCAAAAATCAACCGAGTAACGAAAACGAAAATACTCACCTGCTATTAGGTGAGCTCCTAGTGCTGGATCTTGGTGCCTAGCACTAACTCTGAAAAATACTTACAACTGTACTTACCAGAAACCCAATTTTCTCCCATAGGAAACCATTGACCGTTTTTCTGTGAAATTTCTTCTGTCAATTACTGATAGCTTTAAATATTCTTTAAAAATCGTATAATTTCTGAAAACGTAATTACTTACCTGTTTTGGACAAAGGTCCCAGTACTGAGTCTAGGCACCCAGTACTGGATTACAAAAGTAACAAGAACATACTATACCTGCAACTTGAATTTTCTGCCATAGGGAATCATTGACTGTTTTCTATGAAATATTTTTTAAGTGTCAACTTTTAAAATAGCAAAATATTGTCTAAAAATCATCACAGTAATTAAGTCGACTTTTATCACTTGTTTCTAAGTACTGTCCCCAGGACTGAATCTAGGATCCAGTCCTGGAATTCCAAAAGTAATCTAAAAGTAATCTATTACAAATAACTTGCAACTTCCATTGAACCCAATGCATTATTATGTTTAGAATGGTGTTGCCTATTGCTACAACTTGTAATCATTTACAAAAGTCAATTGCATATTGCAAAAGTATTTACCTAAAGCATCTCATTTTGAGAAAGTATATTTTAATACCTATTGTTGGTTCTAAAATAAAGCAAGCATATATTTTTTATATATAAACCATTGGTCTAGAGTTCAGTTATTGAGTGTGTGAAATCATTTGCTGACTGAGAGTGTACATCAAAATGCTTTACACTGTCCTCTGATACTGCCTTACTGCTCGACCATGCTACCACTTTAGAGAGTAAGGTTATATCTAACTTTAGCCTCTGCCAAACCTCTGGGGACTGTGTACACACTGTACCTATTTGGGAACAGTATATACAGACCCACTTTCTCACACCCTTGTGCTGCTGTGGCTTGCTTGGGGTTCGCCACACCCCTTTATTGCATCACTGTCCGTCCCTCACTGCTTACAGTGTCTCCTGTTTTTGCGCAGACAGTGTATATTTGCTCCATTTTTCCTCTGGTGGGTATATCAGTCACTCCTCAGGTGACATTATGTCTGACTATTATTATGACGAGGATTACTTTGATGAGGACCCTTCTGGGTCATTGGAGCACGAGCTCTTCAAAGCTCTTGATGAGGGAGTCCAGCACTCTGTAAATAAAGCCATGGTCAGGGCTATTGAACCCTTAAAGCGCCATTTGTATAACTATGCCCTGCAACAGGGTTGGCTTCCCCGGTCTACGTCCCGTTCTACATCAGGCGGCAAAGGGTCCAAGAATCCGCATTCTTCGGACTTTGCCAAATTGGCTAAAACCCTCTCTACTGACCACTCCTATGGTTGTTCTTCAAAGGACACTTCTTCTAGCTCGCCACTCAGAGATGATGGTAATACCTCCTCTGATATGGCGTCTGAGGCGGAGGCTTCTCCTCCCCCAGCTAAGAAGCAACGCAAATAACGTTTTGTTGATGCTCCCACCCATCCTAATTTACTTACCTTTGAGCCCACTGCGATTGTGCACCCTAACTCATCTTCATGGCTCCCCTTTACGGAGGTTGCTGAGTATGTGCAGTCCCATCTGCGTCAAGCTTTTCCTCAGGATGTCAGAGCGCGCTTGCGCTTGGAATGCCCCAGACCTGATTTGGCAGACAAGGTGGCAGACACTCCAGAAGTGGACCTCTATGCTCACCTATTTAAAGAAATGCACAAAGGATCCTAAAAAAGGAATCAATCATGCATGGTGGTCCTGTCAAGATAAATTACTTGATTTGACCTGTCCCCTTACCAACATTTTAGATTTGGGTTTCAAATCTAAAGCTTCGGGGCAAATTATTGATCCTGATGATTTGATCGGCTGGGCTCAACGAGTCATCTGTCAGTTAGGCAATGCCAATTGTGCCATGTCCTGTGAGCGCCGCCGCTCTATTCTGTTGAAGCTTGACCCGAAGTTGGCGGAATTATCTACCTCTGAGGCTGGCCCTTTGGCACAAGGTCTTCTTTTCGGCAGCCATTTCTGAAAGAACTGACTAGGTTTGTCGCAACCTTCAGTGGCATTGACAGTTACCAGCAAGGTGCCCAGCGGGGTTATAACTCCTCCTCCTCATTCTATCCAACATGTAGATCCCGCACCAACAACAGGAAAGTATGTTATGGAGGTAACCAGGGAGGTCAATGTGATGCCTCAACCTCAGGTGAGCCTGCTTCCCTTTTACTAAGTTCAATTGGGGGGCAGAATCCATTTTTTTCTCCACAATTGGCAAAAGATCTCGCAGGATGCGTGGATCCTGGATTCGGTACAGGGTTACAAAATAGAGTTTTTTCATTCCCCCACTCAGTCTCTCCCTCCTCGCCCAATGCTTTTTTCCCTTCAAGATCAGATGTTAATTTCCAGCGAGATCTCGTCTCTCCTTCAGAAAGGGGCCATAGGGCGGACGTCTCGTCATCCTCAGGGTTTCGTCAGCAACGTTTTCCTAGTCCAGAAGAAGGGGGGTGGATCCAGGCTTGTTTTAAATCTCAAGGAGTTCAATGGATGGGTTGTATATCGTCACTTCAAGTTGGAGGGAATCCATCTTCTCCGCGATCTTTTTCAGGAACGGGACTGGATGATCTGCTTGGATCTGAAAGATGCCTATCAGTCAGTGCCCATTTACAGACCTTATCATCGTTTTCTTCAATTCCAATGGCAGGGAGTCTGGTACGAGTGCAAAGTCCTTCCTTTCGGCCTCTCGTCAGCACCTTGGTGCTTCACGAAACTTCTGAGGCCGGTGGTCGAACTTCTTTGAGCCCGAGGGGTTCGCCTCATCATTTATTTGGACGATATTCTCATCATGGGTTAGTGTTCTCGTCTAGTCATGGAACATCTTGCTTGGACAGTAGATCTGTTGCAGAATCTGGGCTTCTTGGTCAACCCTCAGAAATCGGTGTTGATTCCGTCTCAGTCTGTCGAGTTCCTGGGTTTTCTAGTTGACTCCCTTACTTGTCCACTCCTCTTGCCCAATCAGAAGATCAGATCGATCAAGAGAGAGTTGAGGTTGATTTTGCACAAGCAGATTGTGTCATTAAGATCTGTAGCCTGGATCGTTGGCTTGTTAACCTCCTCTATCCAAGTGATCTTCCCGGGTCCCCTTCATTATCGAGCGCTTCAAAGGCTCAAGATACGCCATCTCCAGAAAGGCCTCCGGTATTCCGATCAGATTCCTCTCTCGGAGGAGGCGAGGTGGGAGATGTTGTGGTGGCTAAAGCACATGGAGTCGTGGAACGGTCGAGCCCTATTCGGCACCATTCCGGAGGTGGTGATCGAATCCGATGCCAGTCTGTGGGGTTGGGGAGCCCGTTGCTGTCCGGTGTCCGCGGGCGGCCGTTGGTCTCCAGAGGAATTGAATCTCCACATCAATTGCCTGGAACTTCTGGCGGGTTCCTTTGTGATTCGCTGCCTCTCGCCACGTCAGACGAATTGTTGCATTCTTCTCCGCATGGACAATGTGTCAGCGGTTTGTTATGTAAACAAGTTGGGCGGGACACGGTCCTGACTTCTGGTGGAGATTGCCAAGGATTTTTGGCACTTTTACCTTCAATACAAACTGTTTGTAGTGGCAGAGTATCTTCCAGGGTGCAGCAACCAAGTTGCCGATTGGAATTCCCGACATCTCCGGGATTTCAGCGATTGGAGGCTTCACCCTAGAGTGTTCCGATTTTGAACCACACATGGGTTCCTTGTCAGATCGTTCTTTTTGCCTCCCGACTCAACACACAGCTTCCAGTATTCTTCAGCTGGCGTCCCGATCCGGAGGCTCTTGCAACGGATGCTTTTCTTCAGGTGTGGCCTCCGGCTCTCTGTTATGCGTTTCCTCCGTTTGTAATGATTCCCAGGGTCCTGGCCCGGACCAAATGTTATCAGTCGGAGTTGATTCTGGTCACTCCTCTTTGGAGGGCTCAGGCGTGGTTCCCAGTACTTCTGGAGATGTTATGTGTGGTTCCTCTTCTTCTTCCCCTACGGTGGAATCTGTTGCTGGACCCTCTAAACTCCCCTCACCCACTGATAACATCCGGCCAACTCTTGCTGGTCGCTTGGCGAATTTCGGGGATCGCTGGAAAGTCCCAGGCCTTTCGGGAGACGCTGCCAGATTTATGAGTGAGACTTGGTCGCCCAACACACACAAGCGTTATGCCACAGCCTGGAAATGATGGTGTGATTGGTGCTCACAACGGGAGGTGGATCCCTCTACGGCAGATGTCTCCTTGGTAGTGAATTTTCTTGCATCCATTGCTGCTTCGGGCCTTGCCTATCGCACTGTCAATAATTTCCGGTCAGTCATTTCTGCGGGTCACGTACCGATTGATGGCAAACCGGTTGGTGAACACTATTTATTGGGTAAACTACTCAGATGTATTCGGTTGGTGAAACCACCTTGTTCTAAGTATTCGGAGCTTTGGGATGTTTCCACTGTCTTACGTTTCTTGGACGCCTGGCCGGGTAATCAGTTTCAGTCACGTAAACAACTTTCTGCCAAGCTAACGATGCTGCTTTGTCTAGTGTCCTGCAAGCGAGTGTCTGAAATCCGCGCTCTTGACCTAGCGGGTCGTAGGTTGTCTCCGGAGGGTGTTACTTTCTCAGTCACCAGACGCACTAAATGTAACATCTCTTCTGTCACCTATCCTGTGTTTCCTGATAATCCTAAACTATGTGTGGTACAATGTATCCGGGATTATGAGGTAAGTACTGCAGGTTTTTGCCAAGATATGGGGGGTCAATTGTTGATCGCTTTACAGAAACCTTTTCGCCCAGTGACCCCAGCTACCCTAGCAAGATGGGTGTGTTGGCTCATGGGTGAAGCTGGTATAGATGTTTCAAGATTTGGTGCTCATTCTGCTCGTGGTGCTATGGCATCCAAAGGCTTTCTGTAGGAGTCAGTTTATTAGACATTATGAATTCAGCTGACAGGTCTTTTTACTATAAACCAATTGTAAATATTGCATCTGTTGTGGTGGCGCAGCTTTGAACAAGAATAATCGGAGCCTCCGGTCCTGACTTAGAATTCAAAATTTGCGAACATACGTGACAAGAATTTTCAATTCTATTAAGGACACGGAGGCGAGGATTATCCCACCCATGATTCAGTATTGTATTTCTGATTTTACGCTGTTTGTATATTGCATTGTGTGCTCATGCTGTTTTTTGCCCTTCCCTTTTTACTATGAGTCCCTCTTAGAGGGAGTGTGGTATTACGGCTTTGTCTTTCCATTTTAGGTTCTGGTCTCAAATAAGTTGCTGATCTTCTTCGTTTATGGAGTTTTTTCAAGTCTCTTCATGAGGGAGCTGTTCCATTGAAGTTGGCTTCAGGTCTCGCTACTGCCCGTTGGCCGACGGATTTCCTTCCATGCTTTGGTGCTGCCTTTCAGCTGTTTCCGGATGTCAACATATGTTTATGATTGCTATTGGACTTAACTGTTTATTTTCACACAAAGAAAGAGGATGTGGTATTCTCTTGTACTCCTTATATAGGGGTCTACTCTATGGTTGTCACGTGATACCCAGTGGTGTTTATGGGTATTGTAGTGTATTTGGTTTTTGCTTTATCTAATTGGCTGCTGAGAATTTTCAGTAAAGAAAATTGAGAAGCATAATCTTCGCCTCCGTGTCCTTAATAGAATTGAAACTTCTTGTCACGTATGTTCGCCAATTTTGAATTCAGAAGCCTTAGGGTTGCGAATGAAAATAAGTGGCCATATTTAAGGCGCTGTTCTCCTTAAAGCTCAACAGCAACGAAAACAACTTTTCTTAATTGCCCACAGAACCGGAAAATATTCTAAAGTATGCAACTAAAATGTAAAATATTTACATATTTAAAATATAAAAAACTGAATTTGCAAAAGTAAATGCTTCGATTCGTGCTAGGTCTATGCTATATTATTCAGTCTTGCAAAATTTCAACTGATTTGTTAACTTCTGTTTTTTTTTTTTATTCTTCACTCCGCATTCATCTCTGTATTCACATTAATTCCATGGTTCGTTACCACGATGGCCGACGGCCATTTTGCCTTGGCCATACATTTGTAGTAATGTCCCTTCTTTGTTCTGCTTCTATTTCAACTTTGTGACGGGCTAGAACTGTGCGGATTTTCACATCGTAATGGTGGCGGCCGTAGCTGCAAGACAGGGTGAGGAGGGCAGTCGAGGGTTTGAGGGTGGAGGTGCTTCTCCCATTTCGTAGCTGATGTTTCTCCCAAGAAACATTTTACCTCTCTCCTGCATGCAGTGCCCACATAACACTACTATCAGAGAGTTCTGCTTCCAGAAGGGTTCTTTTATTGTAGGTTACCATTCTCTCTTCGTTACATAGGACTTCTCATGCGTTTGTCCCCATTACTTTACATCTTTTGTTACATAGATTTAGGTCGAATGATCAATTCAGTGCTCCGACTCGAAATCCTAATTCTAAACTGAAAAGTACCCACTTGCAACGTGCAGTCGATAGTGGTTGAAGACGTAAATTGCTGTACATGTGATGATCGAGAGTCATATTTATTTGATCCTTGTTTGGACTGCCCATTTACGCGGCTCGTTGGGAACGTTTGCAGTTGTTTGAGAAGTCCTGTTGAAATGTTATTAAAATAAACGTTGTAATGCCCAGAGGGAATCGGTCTAACGTAAAAATAACTTGTTCAAAAACGAAAGTAAGTACATTCACAGGATAAATGTGAGATATTTTTTTTAAAAACGGACATGCACCGAGGAAAGGTTCTTAAAAAAAATTAATATATATATCTCCACAATACTACCCACCACAATCCCCTGGAAGGAAGAAGGCAGACCCAGGTATCGGTGCATTTAAGATTTTATTTTCAGATGCCCTGCACCACCGCCATAACGCGTTTCAGCATCGCAGAAGCCTTGATCACATGATACGCCAATGGAGAGTTTTTTAGGTCTCGCCTGAGCCAGCGCTTTAGCGCTGCTCTCGCGAGAGCTTTTGTAAATGGGGGATCTGGAAGTGCAAACGAGTGCTTTCAGGCCTCCAAATACAGTGCATGTGCGCCGAACGCGCGTACCATTTGGCCATTTGCTTTCACTTTCACGGCCGCTTTGATGTTTGATCGCCATCGCGATCACTTTCACTTTTTTGTATTGTCCACTCTCCCAGGCAAAATCTGGAATTCACTCTGCACCTTATGCATCAATGCAACGCATATTACAGTGTGACAGCACAAGCGTCTTTGGCCCCTTGATTACGGAAGTGCGCCCAAAGCACAGAAAGCAGGAGCAAACACCAGAGGCACTAGACGACACTTCTGTAATACGGCGAATACTGTCCTGTCTACATCACCATTGCAGCCATTACTGCACAATACAGCCATTTGAAGAAAATTCCCAGTGTTATTAGAAACGCTGCCATCTCCAGCATCACTTGAAACTCTAAACCTCTCCCTTTCACTTTAGAACAAGGTTTACCCTGCGACTAGCCTTGTATTCTGATCCCTTAAATAATGCGCTGTTGTCACTATGCTGGCATTAACTTGTTTTACATGTTCACCTTTTATCCTCTGTAAAGTAACGAGAACAATCCTTCCGTACATGTACGAAAAGCGCCGCGTCTTTGAACTCAGGGCGTCCTGGAAATCAGGCGCTGCTCATCGGCTCATGGGCGCGCGCGGCTCCTGCCATCTTGATCCCGCCACGAGCTTTGAGATCGTCTCTGGATTGACTTCTAATAACATGGCGCCTAATTAAAGCTCTTCCTTCAGCTGTAGAAGCTGCTGAGGGGTTGGCGGAGTGGTGACAAAGGGAGGCTTTGTGACATTATCCTAACGGATGCTCCTTCTTATCTCCTTCATAAAGAAAACAAGTCTGGGGGAAACCAGAATGTAATTGCATTGTATTTGTGTCATTTCTTTTATTTAGCTCCATCGTTGCACAAGGCGCTCTCTTTATTCAACAGCAGCCAATTTTAATTTAAAATCTCAACTTGGGATCCCTCTGTATTTTTGCTGCTAATGAAAAATGACTCAGCCGAGCAGTTTTTTTTTCCACGTGAACGCTTGTGTGGATAAAAAGACAGACTAGGGGAGGGTGCATGGAAGGAAGTCTTGAAGGGGAAAAAAGCCTTCCAAAGAACTTCTGCATAACACAAATTAAAACTTTTTGAGCACACGGCTGCGGTATCCTCCTCAATGTGTTTGACTTTAGATTTTAGGCTATGCATTTACAGTAGTGGTCCGTGCAGGTAACAGCGGTGGGGCCATGTAAGGCGGGGTTTCGAGGGACAATTCCAAGGGAAAATTAATTATTTATTTAATTTTCCCTCAGCATCGTTCCTTGAAATCCCCCGTATTAAACAAACATTTGTAATGCAATAGCTACTGCATATTTTTTTTTTGCAGATTTATATAGCACAAACTTGGCCTGAAGGTATTGGAGCTCTTTACATGAGCACCAGCTACGTTACACAAGAACACATTCATTTTTTGGTAGGCACTGGGAGATTAAATGATTTGCCCAGAATCACAGGAAGCTGAGCCAACGCCAAGGCTCAAACCTGGTTCCCCAGCTCCAGAGTCGGCAGCTCTGGCCATAAGGCCACAAGCTCTTCCATCTAAACTCTTGTAAATGTGACATCTATTGCATTGCAGCGCTTTCACTTTAATGTCGGCCGCCATTAAAGTGAATGGGGCGCATTTACAAAAAGAAGCATTTGTTTGCCAACTTGACAAACACATTTTTTTTTGTAAAAGCGCCCTAAGCCATGGTGACACTTTAGTGATGTCCGCTCCCCTATCCTTGGACACAGCTTGTCTAAGGAACTGGGTGTGGCCGCCATTAAAGTGAAAGTGCGGCACAGGGCAGTTTAAAAAAAAAAAGTTAATAAATACAAACAAAAAAAAACGCAAATAAACAAATGTTTAACAAAATAACAATGTCTCAAACAGCAATCATTAAGTAAGCCAGGTATATTAGAAAAACAAGCCTTTGCAATGCAATAGGTCTCGCAGTTACAAGAGTTTAAGCTATTGACATTGCAAATAACAATGCCTTTTATTTTTTATTTTTTAAAAAAAACCTAAATAAAAGGCATTGTTATTTACAAGGCCAATAGCTTCAACTCCCGTAACTGCGAGACCTGTTGCATTGCAAATGCTTGTCCTACTATTTAAAGTGCTAGTGCTTAACACACTGATAACACACCCACAGGTAATCATAGACATAGACAACCTATTGTCATTGGTACAGGCTGTTGCGATGCAATATGTGACGATGTGCATTACAGTACAATGATTAATATCATAGTGCAAATAACGCAAACTCAATAAATATTTATAAATAAAAAAATAAACATCCAGAGTACAACTGTAGCATAAATAAAATTCGATATAAATGCTAAAAACCATAGCTATAAATTCATATATTAAAACCAATGTGAATGACCCAAAGATTTAGCAGCAAAGTTGCACTTCTAAACTTAACAGTCAAAGGTTAAAAATTGGTCATTATATGAAGCTCTATTGCACGTAACTAAAATCAAGCTTGAATACTGATTCATATTGGTTACAGCAAAATAGTAATGACAAGCTTATTGCATTGCAAAAATATACATAGACGTCCTGCCCAAGTTGGCCATGTGATTTGCCTGTGGAAAATAGTGCTAGTGCATAAACTACCAATGCTTACACTGGTCCAAATCACAGCCGTGATTGGATGTGTAGTACTAAAAAAGGAAATCTTAAAAGAATACAATGTTAAAAACATATTGGGAGGCGGCAGTGTAACTGTTCTATAATATGTGGTGCGAGCGGAATTAAGTGTTTTATAGACAGGTGAAAAAATCCTCACTCGAATTTAACCCCTGGGGTGTCTTACTGTCCAACTCTTAAGATGTATCTAGTTTCCATTTGTTTTAGCAGTTGTTCACGATTGCCACCCCTTCTCAGTGGCAAGACCGTATCGATGACAAAGTACTTCAGATGTGACAAATTGTTGTCATGTTTCTCCCTGAAGTGCCTTGCCACCGGATATGCGGCGTCACTGTTAGTGATGGCTCTAATGTGATGGAGCACTCGCTTGTGCCCTGCAGTTTCGTGCTCCCTATGTACCGCAGGCCACATGAGCACTCCAGCACATACACCGCATATTCAGTCTTGCAATTTTGAGATTTAGTGATTTTAACTGGTTTGGGCTGAAAAGGCGTATGGTATGTAGGCGTACTTGTACCGTATTTGCATGCCTTGCAGGTTGCACATTTTAAGAAATCTGTCCTACTGTTAAGCCATGTTTTAGTTGGTCTGATTTCAGGGCTGCTTCTGACAAGAGAGTTGCTCATAGAGCGGGCCTTTCTGAAGGTAATACTGGGGGATTTGGCCAGTTGTCTCCCCAGAACAGGATCATTGCATACTAAGGGCCAGCTTTTATTAATGATCCTGCGGAAGGTTTTATGCTGCTTACTGAATGTCAGTATAAGGCGCGTGGGTTGATCCTGACTATCTTTCATAGCAACTCTATTAGTGAGTGCAGCAGACCTCTGTATTTTGTTTGCTTTGGTCATAGAAGTGTTGAGTATATCTTCAGAATAACCCCTCTCCAGGAATCTCTCTCTACACTCAAGTTGTGCTTGTATGCATTCCCTGTCAGAGCTGCATATCCTGCGAATCCGCAGCATCTCCCCAAAGGGGATGCTTTTGATTAAATGTGGCAGATGATGGCTATGTGCATGTAGGACTGTATTGCCTGCCGTGGGTTTCCTGTGGAGTCTTGTTTCCAGTCTGTTACTACTTACAAAGACTTCCACATCCAGGTAGAAAATACTCTCCTTACTCATTTGGGCAGTAAACTTAAGGTTAAGATTGTTTTTTTATTATTTTATTGACAGAGGTCTGCATTAGTGTACAGGATATACACATTCTAATATTACAATGCAATAATACTCTTCAATATAATCAACAACAGAACCAAAAAATAAATCAAAAACAGTAACAGGTACCTTACAATAATTGGTGCTCAGCATACCTGCATATGGTTTTACTTTGCTCTTACTCCATAGATGAATAGTCCGGGTGCCGTGATTCCTTATTAAGCGCTAAGCACAGTGTCCGCTATACAGAGTCTACATCATCGTGAGTCAATAAATATTCTCTTAATGGAGCCCAGATATCTGTGGGTCGGGAAGTTGGCGGTAGTTTCTCAGCCTATAGGTCCAACTGCTCACGACAGTACACCAAATCTTTTACCCATATATCAGCTTTTGGAAATAACTTGCTGTCCCACATGAACAAGACTCGCCTTTTTGCAAGTAAGAGGGCTACCCTCACAAATTTTCCCACATTGGCCTTTATTTGGGGGACATAACCTAAAAGACACTCCAGTGGCGTACACTGCACCACCTGTCCCGTCATAGTGTGTATAAGAGTGATGACATTTTCCCAATAACTGGACACCAAAGCACACTGCCACGCCAGATGGAGGAAGTCAGCCCCGCACTGACTGCACCTTCTACAATTGTCTGAGTCCCTAAGACCTATTCTATGTAACTTGACAGGAGTATAGTACACTTGATGCAAAAATCTAACGTGGATAATTCTCAGATTACTATTCGATGTCAAGCGACCCGTCAGTAAGCAAATCTGCTCCCACTCCCTTTCAGTGATCTGCGGAGTAATAATTTCATTCCAGTGCTCCAAGCTCCTATCTGATTCATGAACTGTTTCCCCCTGCACCGTCTTGTATAACTTAGTGATCAGCTTCTTCCTGGTAGGAGCCACTATCAATAATTGTAGCGCCTTAAGTGTGGCCGGCTCATTCGGAAAAGTAGTGTAATGATCCCTTATGGCACGCCTCAGTCTATAAGAGGTGTACAGGAATAGTGGGGAGGGATTTTGGATATAATTTAGGTCGTCACCTGTGATGTATTTACCCCCAGGGTAAAGATCGCACATGTGTGTGATGCCGACTTCTTTTAGAGCGGTGATAAGACCACCCTCCTGCGCTACAGATAATGCCGCGTGGCGAGCGAGAGGCAGTGCTGGCGCGTACAGCGGGAGTTTGTGTGTCCGTCTACCAATCGCCTGCCAGGCTGCGACAGTGGTATCAATTGTGTTTATCTCAGTCCTAGGCGTTTGCCTGTGTGAGTGTGTGATTATGCTCTTCAACGATACAGGATGGGCATCTCCGTCTTCTACAGCCACATGCGGGAAAAAGTTGTGTGATTTAAACCAATAGTATGCATACTGGGCCTACGCGCATAAGTAGTATACATAAAAGTCTGGAGCAGCGAACCCTCCTTTTTCATAAGTTAGCGTTAACGTGCGCCAGCTAATTCTAGGTTGCTTATTTCCCCAGACAAGTCTCAACAACTGGGTTTGTACTGTTTTAAAAAAATGTTTTGTCAATGGGATTGGGATGTTGGAAAAGAGATACAGAAACTTAGGAAGTATGACCATTTTTATTACCGCTATTCGATCAGCCAGCGACAACGGCAGTCGGGACCATCGGTCCACTTGCTGCACTAGGGTGTTATATGCCTTACCATAGTTCTCCTTAATCACCACCTCGGGATCCCGGTGTACCCATACCCCTAGGTATTTGACCGGGTCGACAGACCATACCAGTGGGTATTCTACCTGGGGTGGGGCCGTGGCAAGTGTCAGAGGAATTATGACAGATTTCCCCCAGTTTATTTGAAGCCCTGAGAATAAGCCAAACGTAATATTTTCCCATATAATCTGGGATAAATTAAGCTGGGGATCGCGAACAAAGAGGACCATGTCATCCGCATACATAGAGATCCCAACCGGCCTATGATTAAAATTGAGGGCAGCGGCCCTATGCCCTTGCCGAATCTTGCACGCTAAAGGTTCCAGAACAAGGGCGAAGAGAAGGGGGGACAGGGGACAGCCATGTCTGGTACCACGTTCTATATTGAAATGCTCCGAAGTAAGACCACCCACTCTCGCCGAGGCGTCAGTATAGAGGAGCTTTGTCCAGCGTGTCAAGATATAAGGGAATCCCATTTTATGTAAGATGTGCATCATATAACTCCACTCTATAGAGTCAAATGCTTTTACAGAATCCAACATAACTGCAACAGCCGACAAGTCAGGGTTGAGAACATGGAACATGGCAAATATCGTGCTCAGGTTGTGGAGCGCTCTGGAATGAACCCCAACTGATCCGGGAGCACTAGAAGTGGCATTAAGGGATGGATCTTGGTGGCCAGAATCTTTGCCAACATTTTTGCGTCCAAGTTGATCAGTGACAGTGGACGATAGGAGTCACAGCGTGTGGGAGATTTATCTTTCTTAAGGAGGGTAATTATTAGGGCCCGACGCAAGGAGGGAGGGAGAGTCCCCGCCTCATGAGCTTCTGCATACATCTATAGTAAGTGTGGTATAAGGAGATCCGCATAAGCCTTGTAAAATTCCGCCATCAGGCCAAGGCGCTTTACTATTCGGGAGAGACAAAATAGCTTCTCTAACGTCAAAAGTGTCCTGGAATGACTTTTATACAAAGTTGATGGCATGGAAATCAGTAGGATTGCTGACCAAGGAAGAATTAAAAATAGAACATCCCATCATTCCTGTAATTTACTTCATTCCCAAAATTCATAAGGACGCATGCAAACCCCCGGGCAGACCCATTATCTCTGCCCAAGGTAGCATCATGGAAAATGCATCCAAATTTGTTGATTTTTTTCTACAAGATCATGTTAAGAAATTGCCCTCATATATACAGGATACTGGGGACTTCTTACGTAAAATCAAACATGTGAAATGGGAACCCAGTTGTGTGCTCATCTCTTTAGATGTAGCTTCATTATACACGAGTATCCATCATAAAGATGGCTTAAAGGCTGCTGAATACTTTTTAAACACACGCCCCATGAATTGGTATTTGCATAACAAAATGCTTTTGACAATGATTTCAACTTGCCTGGAGAATCACTTTTTTCTCTTCCGAAACTAGGTCTTTCAACAGGTCAGAGGTGTTTCCATGGGGGCATGCTTCTTTCCGAGTTACGCTCGTCTACACATGAGACTCTGGGAGGAGCAGGTCCTGATGACAAGCCATTGTGACACCTTGAACACACGTCTTATGCTGGTATAGGTACATATACAACCTGTTTTTAATTTGGAAGGGCACAGAGCAGTCTGCACAGCATTTTATTGAACAACTTAACATTAACAATCTTAACCTTATTGGTGCAGCCGAACAGAGTATTTCCGATAATGAAGATGGACTACAACAGGTTGCTGCAAAAACGTCTGACATCACGAAACTCCTAGCGATTATACAGGCGAAAAATTAGGACATGGAAGCGCGGTCTCGGCGCAACAACGTACGCATTTTAGGCCTTCCGGAATCCACCGATGTGGGGCGCTCGGAGGACTATGTTGAGCAACTACTACAGGACATTTGTGGCACTGAACACTTCTCGGCCATGTTTGCTGTGGAGCGAGCTCATAGATCCCTGGCGGCGCGCCCACCACCTGATGCCCCCCGAGACCAATCATTGCCAGGCTGCTAAATTTCAGAGGCCGAGATACAGTGCTGCGTGTCACGCGTCAAAAGGGGACAATAGATCATCAGGGCAATGTGTTATTATTCTACCCAGACTTTACAACCGCAGTGCAGGCAGTCCGGAAGGAATTTCAGACCGGGAAGAAACTGCTCATGCAAGAGCGTGTCCCATATGCAATGCTTTATCCGGCGCGACTGAGAATCAGTGAGAAGGGTGACGCTAGGATCTTCACAAATCCTAAACGGGCAATGGAGCATGCCAGATCCCTGCGCCGGCAGCAGAGCTCTCCAGCTCACACATCGGACATTGATGACTGAGTAGTAAGAGAGCCCTGAGCTCTGTAGATGTATCTAACATATTTGCATTTACGTCTATTATGATGTCGCTTAGAGTAGTTCTGGGCGTTTCAGTTACTATAATCACAGTTTACGTAGCTCTCACACAGTTTATACGTGATGGGGCATTTCCAGATCTCTGGCCCAGTTTCATACCCATGATAGGTCACGTACCGCTGTTAGATGGTGTGATGCTCTCGGCTTGGAAGATCACGGGCTTGCTCCCTATTCTTGTTTTACCTTTCTTTCTCGCTGCAGGGGTATGCCTCATAGAGTATAGCCGTAGTTACGGCATATTGAACCCGGTGTCCTACAGAACTCCCCAATATCACGTGGCTAGTGGCATGGCTATGGGTAGCGGAGCATAACCGCTCATCGGCGGCCCCCTCCCTACTAGATCTGGGAGTGGACCTCGCTGCTACGTCCCCCGATGGGTGATCCCCACTTAACATGTTGCATTGTGTGGGTTTTGTTGGGATGGTTATGTTATGAGGGGTATGTCTTTGGCAAATTGGGGTTGCTGAAGTGGGCGGGGGGTGGGACTGGGTGTTTTTTTGTTTCTATGTTCGAAGTATTATGATTGGAACTATAATGATACCTATGATATGTTCAGCTATACGTGCAGACTTTCTGTAAAGTTATACTATATCAGTTGGCCTGCTTATTTCTATAGATGAGAGGGGAGCAGTATAAATGCATAACCTGGAATGTCCGTGGTTTGAATACACCTAAGAAGATTAGACAAGTGCTGGCACAGTTGGATAGACATGCTGTGCAGATTGCCCTCCTGCAGGAGACCCATTTGAGCAAACAAACGGAGGGTAAGGTGGCGGGTCGATGGGCGACCTACCGTTTGGCCTCATCATATTCTACTTATTCAAGGGGGGTTCTTATCCTTGTTAAAAGAGGAGTGCCATTCCAGCCTATACACACCTGTGTAGACACAGAGGGCCGTTGGGCTATGGTGCAGGGAAAGTTGGGGACTGCGTTAGTGACAGTGGTAAATATGTATGGTCCTGTAGTGGATGACACGTTGCCTTTTTTACATATGTTTAATGCTTTGCGCACCTGGCCCGAGTCTGCGATCATCTGGGGAGGGGATCTATATACTCATCGCAATCCAAAAGTGGACAAATCTAACCCATCGGGTGCATGCACACTCAAGGTTGCACAATGTATAAGGGACGCTATGTCGGGAATGGGACTGATAGACGCTTGGCGGCTGCGTAATGAGGGGGTACTAGAGGGCACACACATCACTCCCGCGTTCAACATTTGGTCTCGGTTAGACTACTGGCTGCTGAATGGTGAGGCCAATGGGTGGACAGAGGAAGTTTACATGCTCCTGCGCACATTATCTGACCATAACCCTGTTGTACTTGATATTTCCATTCCCACTAATCCTCACCGTCCATTCACATGGAGATTTAGGGCAGAAGCGCTGCTTGACCCGATCTACCATGAGACTATTAAGACAGCTATTGAACAATATTTTGAATTAAATGTGGGCTCAGTGGAAAGTCAGGCGACCCTATGGGAAGCTTTTAAAGTGACAATACGGACGGTATGCATAGGTACCTTAAAGATATTCGTGGCCGATCGAGAAGCAATACTTGCGAGCTCCAGACACGGACGTATTGGCGCAAATCAATAAGCAGCTAGAAGAATATAGGGGTTTAGCAGACACAGAAGTGAAATATCTCTCTAAGCGTCATATGGCCCGGGCCTATGGGGAGGGGGGGCAGGTCGGGAAGGAACCTGGCTGAAAAACTGCGCTCCAGGACCGACAACCCCCCAATTGATCACATCATTGACTCTAATGGTACGACACACTGCACCCCACATGCCATAGTGGAGCAATTTTAACAATTTTATGCAGCTGTATATACCACGCGTGGCGGGATGGAGGATGCAGCAATGAATGAATATCTAGAAGACACGGCCTGTGCATGGCTCTCAGACGCTCACAGAGAGTACCTGAGTCAACCCATTGATGAAGCCGACGTTAGAGAAGCTATTTTGTCTCTCCCGAATAGTAAAGCGCCTTGGCCTGATGGCGGAATTTTACAAGGCTTATGCGGATCTCCTTATACCACACTTACTATAGATGTATGCAGAAGCTCATGAGGCGGGGACTCTCCCTCCCTCCTTGCGTCGGGCCCTAATAATTACCCTCCTTAAGAAAGATAAATATCCCACACGCTGTGACTCCTATCGTCCACTGTCACTGATCAACTTGGACGCAAAAATGTTGGCAAAGATTCTGGCCATCAAGATCCATCCCTTAATGCCACTTCTAGTGCTCCCGGATCAGTTGGGGTTCATTCCAGAGCGCTCCACAACCTGCACACTATATTTGCCATGTTCCATGTTCTCAACCCTGACTTGTCGGCTGTTGCAGTTATGTTGGATTCTGTAAAAGCATTTGACTCTATAGAGTGGAGTTATATGATGCACATCTTACATAAAATGGGATTCCCTTATATCTTGACACGCTGGACAAAGCTCCTCTATACTGACGCCTCGGCGAGAGTGGGTGGTCTTACTTCGGAGCCTTTCAATATAGAACGTGGTACCAGACATGGCTGTCCCCTGTCCCCCCTTCTCTTCGCCCTTGTTCTGGAACCTTTAGCGTGCAAGATTCGGCAAGGGCATAGGGCCGCTGCCCTCAATTTTAATCATAGGCCGGTTGGGATCTCTATGTATGCGGATGACATGGTCCTCTTTGTTCGCGATCCCCAGCTTAATTTATCCCAGATTATATGGGAAAATATTACGTTTGGCTTATTCTCAGGGCTTCAAATAAACTGGGGGAAATCTGTCATAATTCCTCTGACACTTGCCACGGCCCCACCCCAGGTAGAATACCCACTGGTATGGTCTGTCGACCCGGTCAAATACCTAGGGGTATGGGTACACCGGGATCCCGAGGTGGTGATTAAGGAGAACTATGGTAAGGCATATAACACCCTAGTGCAGCAAGTGGACTGATGGTCCCGACTGCCGTTGTCTCTGGCTGATCGAATAGCGGTAATAAAAATGGTCATACTTCCTAAGTTTCTGTATCTCTTTTCCAACATCCCAATCCCATTGACAAAACATTTTTTTAAAACAGTACAAACCCAGTTGTTGAGACTTGTCTGGGAAAATAAGCAACCTAGAATTAGCTGGCGCACGTTAACGCTAACTTATGAAAAAGGAGGGTTCGCTGCTCCAGACTTTTATGTATACTACTTATGCGCGTAGGCCCAGTATGCATACTATTGGTTTAAATCACACAACTTTTTCCCGCATGTGGCTGTAGAAGACGGAGATGCCCATCCTGTATCGTTGAGGAGCATAATCACACACTCACACAGGCAAACGCCTAGGACTGAGATAAACACAATTGATACCACTGTCTCAATGGCTTGACTTCCTGGTCGTTCCGCGCATGCGCGGTGGCCATTTTGTTTGTTTATTTTCCCGATTTTGCAGTTTTTCGGGATTTAGTGAGCGCGGGAGCAGCGCTGTATTTGCTCATACCCACCAGTGAATGCCACCCTCTCCAGACGCTCAAGTGCACAATTTACTGACTTGGGCTGTATACTCTTGCATAGGCTTTGCCTAGAGTGGTGTATTTAGGCAAGCCCTCCCTCCACATTTGAATATAGTTGAACACAGTGAGATTGTGTTGCTGTGGTTTGCCTGGGGTTTTTTCGCCACTCCCCCTTTCTAATATCACTGTCAGTACACGCAGTTTTTAATTGTGTTTTTTCAAAGAACAGTGCATATTTTGCTCCTCCCTTGTTCCTCTGGTGGGTTTATCGGTCACTTTACTGTGCCATTATGTCTGACAATTATGAGGAAGAGGACTATTTTGAGGATGGCCCTTCTGGGTCTCTTGAGCATGAGCTGGTGGAAGCTCTTGATGTGGGAGTCCAGCACTCCGTAAATAAGGCCATGGTCAGGGCTATTGAACCCTTAAAACGGCATTTGTGTTATTATGCCAGGCAGCAAGGCTGGCTTCCTGGGTCGTCTTCTTCTCGTTCTTCCTCTGGAGGTAAAAGTTTAAAAAACCCACATTTTTCAGACTTTGCAAAATTGGCCAAGTCCTTCAATACGGACCACTCTTATGGCTCCTCTTCCAGGGATACTCCTTCTAGCTCGCCTATCAGGGATGATGGCAATACCTCACCTGATACAGCGTCGGAGCCGGAGGCTTCCCCTCCACCAGCTAAGAAGCTCCGCAAGGAGCGTTTTGTTGATGCTCCTTCCCATCCTACCTTACTTAATTTTTAACCCACCGCCATTGTCGACCCTAACTCCTCCTCTTGGCTTCCCCTTACAGAGGTTGCAGAATATGTCCAATCATATCTGCGTCAAGCCTTTGATAAAGATGTTAGAGTGCGGTTGCGTTCCGAATGTCCCAGATCACATTTGGCAGATAAGGTGGCGTACACTCCTGAAGTGGATCCCTCCATGCTGACTTACTTAAAGAAATATACGAAGGACCCTAAAAAGGGTATAGATCGTGCATGGCGGTCCTGTCAGGACAAACTCCTGGATTTGAGTGGTCCCCTTACAAAAATTCTGGACTTAGGTTATAAGTCTAAAGCCTCGGGGCAAATCATTAATCCAGATGATCTCATCGGATGGGCTCAACGCGCCATCTGTCAATTAGGCAATGCTAATTGCGCCATGTCCTGTGAGCGTCGCCGTTCCATTCTTTTAAAACTGGACCCCAAATTGGCAGAGTTGTCTACTTCAGAGTCAGGCCCCTTAGCGCAGGGCCTTCTCTTTGGGCAGCCTTTTCTGAAGGAGCTGACAAAATGTGTCGCTACTTTCAGTGGTCTTGACAAGGCGCAAGGTTCCTTGAAACGGGCTTTCTGCCCGGTTTTTGGCCGTGCCGGACGACATCAGGGGCGGTCGTTCGGCCGCGGTTTCCAGCAAGGCGCCCAGTGGGGATATTCCTCCAATTGTGGAAATTTTCAGGATTCCAGCTCCTCAGCCTCCTTCTATCCCACCCGTGGGTCCCACAACAGCAACAGGAATGGACGCTATGGGGGTAACCAAGGAGGTCACCGTGATGCCGCACCTTCAGGTGAGCCCGATTCCTTTTTCAGGGGTTCAGTTGGGGGGCCGCATCCAGTTTTTTGTCGCCAATTGGCAAGGAATCTCGCAGGATGCGTGGATCCTGGATTCGGTGCTGGGTTACATGATAGAATTTTTTCTGTCCCCCTCTCAAACTCTCCCTCCTCGTCCCATGCATTTTTCCCATCAAGATCGACTGTTCATTTCCGGCGAGATCGAGTCTCTTCTTCAGAAAGGAGCCATAGTGCAGACTTTTCGTCACCCTCGCGGGTTTGTCAGCGACGTCTTCCTAGTTCAGAAGAAGGGGGGGTGGATCACGGCTTGTTTTAAATCTCAGGGAGTTCAATGGATGGGTTGTATATCGTCACTTCAAGATGGAGGGGATCCATCTTCTTCGCGATCTTCTTCAGGAAGGGGACTGGATGGTCCGCCTCGATCTGAAAGATGCCTCTCTGTCGGTGCCCATTTACAAACCGCATCGCCGTTTTCTTCAGTTCCAATGGCAGGGAGTCTGGTACGAGTACCAAGTCCTTCCTTTCGGCCTCTCGTCATCACCTTGGTGCTTCAAGAAACTTCTGAGGCCTGTAGTCGAAGTTCTGCGAGCCCGGGGCGTTCGGCTCATAATTTACCTGGACGACATCCTCATAATGGGCCAGTGTCCTCGCCTTGTAATGCAGCATCTTGCATGGACCATAGATCTGTTACAGAATCTAGGTTTCTTGGTCAACCCTCAGAAGTCTGTGTTGATTCCATCTCAGTCTCTCGAGTTCCTAGGTTTTCTCATCAACTCCCTCACTTGTCAGCTCCTCTTGCCACATCAGAGGATCAGATCCATCAAGAGAGAGTTAGACTGTCCTTGAGGTCTGTAGCCCGGGTCGTCGGGTTGTTAGATTCTTCTATTCAAGCGATTTCCCGGATCCCCTTCATTACCGAGCACTTCAACGGCTCAAGATACGTCATCTCCGGAAAGGCCTCAAATATTCCGATCAGATTCCTCTCTCCGAGGAGGCGAGGTGGGAGATGTTGTGGTGGCTGGAACATATGGAGTCGTGCAACGGTCGAGCCCTATTCGGCACTACTCCGGAGGTGGTGATCGAGTCCAAAGCCAGTCGATGGGGTTGGGGAGCCCGGTGCGGTCCAGTCTCCATGGGCGGCCGTTGGTCTCCAGAGGAATTGAATCTCCACATCAATTGCTTAGAACTTCTGGCGGGCTCTTTTGCGATTCGGTGCCTCTCGCCCAGTCAGACAAATTGTTGCATCCTTCTCCGCATGGACAACGTGTCGGTGGTTCGTTATGTCAACAAGTTGGGCAGGACTCTGTCTCGTCTTCTAGCGGAGATTGCCAAAGACTTTTGGCACTTTTGCCTTCAGAACAAGCTGTTTGTGATAGCGGAGTACCTTCCAGGGTGCAGCAACCAAATTGCCGATTGGAATTCCCGACATCTTCGGGATTTCAGCGATTGGAGGCTTCACCCTCGAGTGTTCCGCATGTTGAACACATTATGGGGCCCTTGTCGAATAGATCTGTTTCCCTCCAGACTCAACAAACAGATTCCGCAGTTCTTCAGCTGGCGTCCGGATCCGGAAGCTCTAGCCACGGATGCTTTTCTGCAGGTGTGGCCTCCGGCACTTTTTTACGCGTTCCCTCCGTTTGTAATGATTCCGAGGGTCCTCGCACGAGCCAAACGTTATCGCTCGGAATTGATTCTGATCACTACTCTGTGGAGGGCTCAAGCGTGGTTCCTGGTTCTTCTGGAAATGTTATGTGCGGTTCCGGTTCTTCTTCCGCAACGGTGGAATCTGTTGTTAGACCCTGTCCACTTTCCACATCCGTTGATAACATCAGGTCAATTCCTGCTGGTCGCGTGGCGAATTTCGGGGCTCGTTGGCAAGTCCCAGGTCTTTCAACAGATGCTGCCAGATTTATCAATGAGGCGTGGGCGCCCAACACACACAAACGTTATGCTGCAGCATGGAAACAATGATGTGATTGGTGCTCTCAACGGGAGGTGGATCCCGCTGCAGCAGATGTCTCCTTGGTAGTAAATTTTCTTTCGTCCTTAGCCGCTTCAGGCCTTGCCTATCGTACTGTCAACAATTTCCGGTCAGCCATCTCGGCAGGTCACGGGGCCATTGACGGCAAACCTCTTGGGGACCATCCATTAATATGTAAATTCGGTTGGTGAAGCCACCATGTCCTAGATATTCGGAACTTTGGGATGTCTCCATTGTCTTACGTTTCTTGGACTCCTGGCCTGTAAATCAGTGTTTGTCTCGTAAACAGCTTTCTGCCAAACTATCTATGTTACTTTGTCTAGTGTCATGCAAACGTGTTTCTGATATTCGCGCCATTGATCTGGCGAGTCGCAGATTCTCACCAGAGGGTGTTACTTTTTTGATCTCTAGACACAATAAATGTAACACCACTTCTATCACTTATCCAGCTTTTCCTGACAGCCCTAAATTGTGTGTGGTTCAATGTATACGGGATTATGAGGTGAGTACTGCAGGTTTTCATCATGATCTGGCGGGTCAATTGTTGATTGCACTGCAGATGCCTTTTCGTCCAGTAACTCCAGCTACACTGGCACGGTGGGTGCGTTGGCTCATGAGCGAAGCTGGTATTGATGTCTCCAAATTTGGTGCTCATTCTGCTCGTGGCTTTGTCTGTTGGAGTCAGTTTATTAGTCATTATGAATGCAGCTGATTGGTCCTCTGACTCTACATTTAAAACTTTTTATTATAAACCTATTGTTAATGTTGCCTTTGTTGTGGTGGCACAGCTTTGAACAAGCATAATCAGAGCCTCCGGTCCTGACATAGAATTCAAAATTTGCAAACATTCATGACAAGAATTTTCAATTCTATTAAGGACACGGAGGCGAGGATTATCCCACCCATATTCAGTACTGTAATGTCTGATTTGAATTTTTTATACTGTTCTGTATATTTATGCTGTTTTTTACCCTTCCCTACTGCCTTTTTTCTCTTCCTGGGAGTGTGGTATTACGGCTTTATTTTATATTTCAGGTTCTGATCTCAAGTAAAGTTTGCTGATTGTCACCATTGAAGAGGATGTTCCTCGTCTCCCAGAGCCTACTGTTTCGTGGAAGCTGACTTCAGTTTGGTTTCGTTGCTGTCCGTTGGCCCGTGGATTTCCTAGGAGGAATGGATTCTTCTTTCCGGTTGCGCCCAGTTATCAGACTGTGTTATTTTGGACTTAACAGTTTTTTCACACAAAGAAAGAGGATGTAGTATTCTCTTGTGTACCTTATATAGGGGTCTACTCTATGGTTGTCATGTCATACCCACTAGGGTTTATGGGTATTGTAGTGTGTATTTTTCTTATTGGCTGCTGAGAATTTTCAGTAAAGAAAATGAGAACCATAATCCTCGCCTCCGTGTCCTTAATAGAATTGAAAATTCTTGTCACAAATGTTCGCAAATTTGGAATTATTGCTCTTCTTTGCCATTCTGAGACGCATTATTCAGCATCTAACAACTCGAAGATGTGCATTCATCCCCTGTTTTCGAATTGCTTTAAGGTAAAAATGTGGTCAGCGAAATAGTGGAATCGGATTGTACTCAGAAATGGCGGGCATCCGTAACAATTGAGGCGGTAGTGGTTATTTTTGGTTCTGGGATTGCATCGCTTTTAAAATATTATTAAATTCTGCAGCAGTCTTCTTCCTCTTTTAATTGTGGCCTGACTCTGAGCATGCCTTTGGAAATAAGCACAATTAGGTTGGGAGGAGGTGGAGCCGCCGCCATGCAGATCTTCTTGAAGACCCTAACGGGCAAAACCATCACCCTAGAGGTGAGTGACCATGGTCCTTCGGTAATAATGCGGGCTTGTGTTCGGGACCGGTAGACTGGGGACCTGGCCCTGAAGCTCATGTACTCGACTCGCCCTGCCTTGTTTCTGATCTCAACCAGACTTGTGGCTTTCGGCCTGAGTCCCTGTTTCGAAGCCTTCGGTGAGACCAAGTCTTTCAAACAACGCGTGCATGGCCGAGCCTACTCGCTACTCGCTGCCGCCACCTTTCCTCCTCTGGATGGTATTTATAATTGGGGGTTATTTTACCTAACTGTATTTTCTGCGTACTCTTACCCAGTATTTAGTTGAGCCTAAGGTCTGTCACTTGTCTGAAGTGTGATATTCCACGTCGCTATCAGAGTATCGTGACCAGTGCTCATCTGTCCTTTTTGCAATGAAATGCTTTCATCTTGGCTTTCACGAGCCCTTGCTTGACATCAACCACCAGGCTGACTGTAACCTGTATCCTCCTGCTTTTGCTCATTTATAATCTCTGCCCCACCCGTAGTATGTAGCTATATTTTTTAAGGATAACTATCTGGCTGTCTTGCGAAATATTTATGGGATCTATAGCGATGACACATGGAGCGCATTTATCTGCCTTTTATTGAGGGATTGCTATTGTGTATATTTTGCTAGAATTGGACTTGTTCAATTGTCTCTGAAGATTGTATGCAAGAATCATGCTCGCTATTGCAAGCATGTGCTCGGGTAAAAAAGAATCTGCTTTTAATGTGTACAGATTGGTGACGGTGATATATAGCTCAGTAGTGATCTATCTAATATGCCCTTTAACCTTTGAGCGTTGTACATAATCACATGCTTTACGAGGCATCAACAGCAGTTCTAAGGTCAGGATTTGTGTTGCTTTCATTTTTACCAGACAATACACTGTAGCATGCACGTTAGTATTATCTTGCACTCTTGTCAGAAAACGGGAGTTTATTTCTGCACCGAAATCTGATGGTGTACTTTGGCTTCCATGCAAAGTCTTCGGACTTATTTTGTGTAATATCAAATCATTAGACATGCTATCGCTTTCTTTTTAACAAGTGCCCAGGGTCGATAGTAGAATTGTTGGCAGATAAAGTACGTTACTAAAGCTTGTATTAACTACTGTAGCCAGAAACTACGTTAATTCCCCCTCATAAGGCATTGTCAGTGAAGACTGGTATTATTTTGATTACTAGACACAGAACTTCGGATACCGTTTTACAAAAATGCATGAACATCAATGGCTCCTTACAACGTTCTTAACTCAACGTTTGCCATCCCAAATCTGCTTTTTTCCAACAGTTGGTTTGTCAGCTGTCACATGTTTACCTCTCTCGAACCTTTATCCTCTTATCATCTTATACTTATTGTCACTTTTCCCTCTCAATTTCTTTTGTTTCACCATCTTTTCATCACAATTTTGTTATTTCTACCATGTTTCATAGTCATCCTTTCTATTTTTTTTATTTTTATTTAAGCTACTTATTTAAGCTCCCTTTTAGGTTGAAGCCTACCAGAGAGCACAGCTGTCTGGTTTGCTAAAGAAATCTTGGAGATTCAGAAAACTGGCCTAGAAATGCATTTGCCTGTTGCTTACCATTGGCTTTGTGGTTTGTAACTCACATTTTCTGGCTTTCTATTTGCTAGCTTTATTTGCATTAGTCTGTCCAGCTTAAGTTTGCCCCTCCTGTTGCCCAAATCTTGTTTACTGTATTCTTCCACAGGTTCGCTTTCTGTAAACAGGCCTTAAAATCTTGTTCTTATCTTGTCACACATGCTGCTGTGCATTCAAAGACAGAGGTCAGATGTCTGTCTCTCTCTTCCAAGGAGCTGTGTTTATTTTTTTTTTTCTGACTTCAAAGTGAGAGAATTTGTGACAGTCCTGCTGAGTACCCATGTAAGAGGAGAGCGTGCTGGATGTTTTTTTTTGTAGCACACGACTAAAAAAACAAGCATTGGCATAGGCAATAGGTCTCACTTTTGGGATCTTATAAGTATTTAGTTATGCAGCAGTCCTTGGTGCAACAACATCAACTGTTGCATGGCTAAACACTTATAAGGTCCCAAAGGCGAGACCTATTGTCTGCCAGTGCTTGTTGAATTTTGCATGTATGTGTTTATGTATAAATGTATGCCTATCTGTGTGTGAGTGCATGCTGTGAATGGATATGTGCACGCATTTTTGCTTATGAATGGTGGGTGTATGTTTGTGCACTTGAGAATGGATGTGTTTGAGTGATTGCGTGGGGATGCATGACTGTGAGTTTGTGTGCTCTTGTAAGTGAATGGCTGGCAGTAAATGTGTGTGTCCGCCTCACTGCTCAGCCACTGAGTATTATATATCATAAAAAAACTTTAGGGAAAAAACTGTCTACCTGTGTATTCCTGTGCATTGTCAGAAGCATTGCCATTCATGAACATTATAAGAGAGTAAAAATGATTATAAAATATGTGTGTGCACTGCATTAAAGAGCAAAAGTACTGCTGGCTCTCCAAGCGAACAGGTCCAGAGTCTCTCTACCTCTTGCCAATGTTACTTAGATTGCTGAGTTACTGGAAACTGGGTGCTGCTGCATCGAAAGCCGCCACACCAACTTAATGCCAGACATTTTGGATGGGGGCCCACTAAGCTTGTGAACTTGAAGACAGCTCAAAAGCAAATTCTCAGTAGGATCCGGATGTTTTCTGCGTTATTTCCTTGAGCGCAAAGTTTTTACTTGCGAAGTGTGCTCAAGGACCACCGGCTTCCAGCACCACTGCAACCCGGCAGAGTTCATAACACTGGATCCATTACATGGGTGTGCTGACTTTCAGAATTTGCATCTTCAGGAGGCAGGTCTGCCCTGCTTGTAGAGGTGGTAATATCTACACTCATAGAGGTAGCTTCGTGTGCGTAAGGTAACCTTATGAATGTCAATAGGAGGGTGGCTGAGGATAGCACGCCTTTAGTACCCGTGGCAGCATTTTTGCTATCACTGGTCTCAGGCATCAGTGGCAGGAATAGAAAGTGAGAAGGGACATGAGAGCTGCTTTCTGCATTTTTACTACATTGTCTTTCACGTTCTCTCTCTGCAACGTATAGGAAGCTGCTGATGTGGCAAACTGTGTGACGCCATCAGCTGCATGATGCCACTTCTGCCACCCCTGTCATTTTGGTGAATGACCTCCGTGGATATGGTCCTTTAAACACAACAGCTTTAAATCTCAGGTGGTGATCATTTTACAGGGTGCCTCGATTATATACGGCCCACACAATATTGACCTACAGCTATATCGACTCTACAAGATTGCCTTTTGTTTTATAAAGCTCAAACTTCACTCAACAGTGTTTCAGAGCACTGTGCCTATGGTTAATCGGAAAACACCAAGCAGAAGTCAACCCTGTGTTCACTGGAGATATTATTTACAATACTGTGTTTGAGAAACAGGATTTCAGTACAGTGGTATCTAGGATGAGCAGTGGTGCATAAGATTGGGAAGTGTGAAAAATCTTAGAATTCCAGAGGATTGCAAAGCAAATGAATAACAATTAGGCACTTGTGCCTTTACTAGTAAACGTGACATAGCAGATACCGTTTAGCAGTTTGAATTATATATAAGCAGAGTAGAACCTAAAATGTAGCCTGGAGTGTCAAAACTAGAGCACGCATACAGACATCAAGAAATAAATACGTACGTAGAAAGAAAACGGCGATTTGTGTGAAGCACCATTGATCATACAAGTATGACTTGTGCGTGGTATAAAGGACTGGGTCACAAGGAGAGTACAAGTAAAAAAACACTGAAGTATGTATGAAGATAGAGTAAAGCAACAATTGCACAAGGCAACATTGGTCGAAATAAACCTCAGAGGTTAAAAGAAAACGACAAGCGACTGACAGAGGAATCTCCTAGAACCTGGAAGATAAGTAGTTTTAAGGATCTTGTGCATTACCACGAGTTAGGCATTAAAAGCAAATAATTGAATAAATGTAGACAGCCTACTAGGTATATAAAGGAACATAGATTTGACCTAGAGGATGTGATTTAAACGGGAAGGACAAGTGTTCCTCAAGTAGCAGGTTCAACAAGTGAGTGGGTAGGTCGATCCAAATATAAGGGTGGAGCAGGGTTGTGTATAAACGGTTCAGAGTGCAAAGGGCAAGAACAGGCTCTGGACAGAAGTGCGATTTCTAGTACATTGACAGTAATTAAAGGCGCAAGTGAACTAGGTATTACATCGGTGTGCAAAAGATAAGCAACTATTCTAAGATACTGAAACTTCTAGTATTATTGCGCAGTGATATAGTACAATAGTGGGGTAAGTAGAGATCGCATTGAGCACAAAGCTGTTTAGATTAGGCAAGATAGTGAAACTGCAATTGCACCCTAATCACCATACCAGCCACCTAGGGAAATAACAATTTGAATAGCCCATATAGTTAGGACAGAACAGGAGCACTACCCAGGGTCCAACCCCCTGCGTCCCTCCGAATGGCTGTAAAAGATAAATTGTTCAGATATATCTGGATAGATGGAGAAATGGAAAACACTTCCCTGACACCTGTAAGGTGGGTGCCACAGAGCACATTCAGGCAGGAAAAGGAGGCCTGGGAGGGACAGCCACCATACTAACCCTTAATATGAGAGATCCCTGAGGCCAAGCACTTCCGGTGCATCAGTGGTATGTGTGTTAGGGGGCATCAATAACTCAGTACTCCTAACAAGAGGTGAGAGGATGTAGCCTTATGGCTAGAGCGGTCGACCTCGAAGTTTGAGAACTGGGTTAGAGTCTCGGCAACGACGTTCAACATCCTGTGATTCTGGGCAAATCACTTAATCTCCTTGCGCCTAACAAAAATGAATGTGTCCATCTGTAACGAAGCTGGTGCTAATGTAAAGCGCTCTGATACCTAAAAACTTCGGGTCGAGTTTGCGCTATATGAAACTCTTTAAAAATAAAAAGGTACTTTTTTACATAACTTCACAAGTTAGTCCTTCCTAACACTACAATGTCCTTCATTTTGCCTCTTGTACCTTATTCCTCTTCACCGGGTACGTCTTCCTCATTCCTCTTGCTCCTTCACTTCCACTCAGTTGTTTCTTGCCAGCATTCTTCTGTCTTAGCCTCTCCTTCACTCCTCTTCAGCCTCCCTTCTCCCCCCCCCCCCCCAATGCTTCTCTCCCCTTCTGTCCAGCTCTGACTCTTCTGCCTGTAGTCCTATTTAATACATCTAGGGCCATATGTAGGTAAATTACATTTACCGATTCTTTAATACCGAATTTTACCGATTCGGTATTTATGAATCGGTAAATGTAATGTAGGTAAAAAAATACCGATTCGGTAAGTGTCGGTATTTTAGAATCGGTATTTACCGATTCGGTAATGGTAACTTGTTTCCCATTGATTCCTATGGGCCAGGAGGCCCATAGGAATCAATGGGAAGCCAGTTACCATTACCGAATCGGTAAATACCGAATCGGTAATGGGGGGAGCACAATCAAGGGTGGCAGGGTGTCACAGTGACACCCTGTTGCACCCCTGATTCCTGCATGTGTGCACATGTGGCACACATACATGCCCTAAGGGCATGTGTGTCTGCCACATTGCACACATCTAAGGGCCAAATAATGCATTTACTAAGACATTCGTCATTTACCACCAACTTTCAGTTGGTGGTAAATAACGAATCCACACTACACCCACACACTCCCCCTACATCTCATTTCAGGATTCGGTATTTACCGAATCGGTAAAATTACCGATTCGGTAATTTTACCGATTCGGTAAATTACCGAATCCTGAAATGTCCCCCCTACATACCGAAAGCCTGAATACCGGTCGGTAACGTGATTTTTACCGAAAATCGGCCGTTACCGACCGGTATTGGGCTTCCTACATATGGCCCTAAGTCTTCTTCAGCCTCGCCTCTTCTCCCTTTCTTCCTTTCTGTGCTTCACATACCCTTACCATTCATCTCCCCATTTTGCTTACTTCATCTACTTAACTGCTGTGGCAAACCCCAGCAAAATCGACACAGTGGTTATCTTTGATGGTTTTGAGAAAACCTGCAATATATTTCTACGTAATGTAAATCATTTGTATATGTTTTTCTAAAGTGTTTGTTTTTATTTTCGTATGGTTAATAAATATGCATTTTTAGGTTGAGCTTTGGCAGCGCGCAAGCGTTGCTGCAAGCAAGACCTTCTGTAATCGATACAACCGCTTTAATCCTGCCTACAATTGGTTTATTCCAGCATTGAACTTCTTTGCCGCCTCCTGTCTTGTTCCCACAGCCGATGCCTCACTTCCTTTGAAAACTCAGGAGCACCAGTGTACTAGGGCTAGCCTTCCTTATAGCCTTTGTGTAAGAACTTTTGTATGTATCTTTATCGATACTTTTCTCCAGTCGCTGCTTCTGCCCGTTTTGATTCCCCTTCTGCTTTGCATTACAAAGCCCTCCCCCCATCATACGAGCGCACACAGCCCCTGCAGCAGTCATCTTTTCCCCATCATTGCTTAGGTTAATTTTTGTTGCTTTCTGCCCTCTTGACGATGCCATGCTTCTTGTTTGGACGGCATTTGCCAATCCGTGTGTAATAAAGTAATGCAGCAGTAGCGCAGACGCAGCCTCCTTCTTTCCGAGCCCTTTCTTTCCTCCACAGCAGTCAGCAAGCTGCAACGGATGGGTATGATTGATACGCCACACAGCATGCCACACAGCATGCCACGCCCACCCTGGCTTCTGGGAGAGGCCTTGTCCAGAGACCATGCTGTTTACAAGCACACATTAGGTAAACCTAATCAGTGCAACCATTAAAACATGCATTTCAGCTGTTGCAGAGTTAAAACTGACATTTGCTTTGGCAGCGCACAGTTAATTATGTTTATAAAGCGAAAGGAAAAAAAATTACCTTACCTTTAAATGGCACGAGAGGAGAGGCAAGTCAGGGCAGTGGCCCAAATAATTATTTTTATATTGGAAAAAGTGTGTATAAAAGCAAAAAGTAAACCTTTGTATTGTGATGCTGTCCTTCTGTAACTCCACTAGCCCCTTCACTGAACGCAAACCAAAAAAGTGGCACTATTTATTCTTTTGTCCCCCTAAACGTTACTGTGTTATATAGGCTAGTTCTGTGGGTGAAGCCAGAGTATGAAGCATGGACCAGTGACCCCTTATAAATGTGAGCTCTTGTGTCTGGCACAGATCAGTGATCCACATCTGGAGTATGTAGCATTAATTAAATGTGTTCTATGCAGCTAAGCACTGATATATTGTATTTGAGCCTATGTTATGCACCTTCGACCAGGGCCCTGCTTTTTCTTAGCCTGGTTATGCAGCATGGCTGAGAGCCCACATCTTTGTTTGCCTGGCTCTGCAGAATGGGCAGTGGCCCTTTTTTAGGTCTCGCTGGCGTTGCAGCGCGAAGCGCTGCCGCCAACGAGAACTATTGTTGCCGTGATGCCTCTCAAGGGAGACAGACCGGGGCACGCGCAGCGATCGGGGTCTGTGGACACGCTTGCGCAGACGCACACGCACACACAGACACACGCGCGCGCACACACCCCACCGCTGCCGACCGCGCCTGCCTAACGCGCGCGCACACACCTCGCCACCGAGATGCCTCTCAAGGGAGACAGACCGGGGCACGCGCAGCGATTGGGGTCGGGTCTGACACGCTTCTGAGATGCGCTTGTTTTACTCAATGCTCTCCAAAAGATGTTCATCTAATGTATCTGCATTTAATTACCGGACAAAAAAAATAAATAACAGCAGGTGTCCCAAATCGAATTACTAAAATTGCTATAGCTCTTATCTATCATCTTGTGTGGAAATGGAGGCTATTGTAATGAAGTTACGAATGGCATGCTGAAATTGACCAAATGAGAATGTAGGACACCTCTGCAAGATAGATTTGCGACTTTTTGCAATTTCCTATATTGCACAAACATCGTTTTACTACCACCATCATAATATGTATGTACTACATAAAAGTTTG
This sequence comes from Triturus cristatus, assembly GCF_964204655.1. Lineage (NCBI taxonomy): Eukaryota > Metazoa > Chordata > Amphibia > Caudata > Salamandridae > Triturus > Triturus cristatus. The sequence goes on from NC_140579.1 coordinate 883,218,814, forward strand.
GTGCAGGTTGCTTGCTGCATAGTCAACTCGTGAGCATGCACTATTAAATTATTGGACCATTAATTTAGGTCTATCAATATATCAATAAGAGCCATAAACGCAAGCACATATGAGACATGCAAAAAGACTACAAATCATCAGAATAAAAAACTGCGAAAAAAAATATTCTTAATCAGTGCACAAAACATCAACATCACAGACAGAAACATTATTTAAAAGTTTTAAGTTTCACAAAACAGCGAACTTTTCTTTGCGTTAGGTAGTTTATACAACAATATATTTTTGCTGTACATAACATACGTTGAACCAAAAATCACAATACAGGCACATGGTCAGCGTAAAGAAAGTAAAAAGTGTTGATTTCACAATATACACGGAATCTTGGCGGCGGCCCCTTCCCTGTGTACCCCTTCTAGTCTTATCCGTCTTCTCAACCGTGCAAAGGATGAAAAGAAAATTAAACATTCCGAAGTACCTCACGAATGTTACGTTTTCTAAAAATAGATGTGACCGCAAGTTATAATAACGCACTCGCCAGCATTTGGAAACACCATTGAGGGGACAATAAGAGGAAAATATATAATGTAATCTCCCCAGCAAGTTGCATTGCAGAAGAGGAACCTTAAGAGGGGTAAGGCGGAAATAACATCATTTTTAGCTTAAAAAGGAGAGCTGGCACACGAGCAGTTTATAATCATAGTGTGACTCTGGCCTTTCCTAAAAACCCAAATTAAAAGATACAAAACGCTAGACAGTTATTAGAGTGGCTATACATTCCTGGAAAACGACATCATCCACCAGTTGCGGTACACCCACAAGGTTGCAGCACACCAAGACTGTAAAATTCCGGTCTTGCAAAGAGGGCCAAAATGGCGATTCCGAGAACCCTCGACTTCCAACAGCAGGCCCAACCCTAAAGAGCAACCACCCGCGCTTGGCCTAAAACATTCTGAATTCGCGCAGCTTCTATCACCATCCGACATTAGAGACAAGTCAGGAAACTTACCGCCCCTATAACTTTGGACGTGGAACTGTGAATAGGAAGAATCTGGGCAAAGACTCCAGACACATAGTCTTATTGTCGGCTGCAGTGTCGGATAACCCGGGCGTCGCTCTGGGCCTTCCCTCACTGGCCACGCCCACGCGCACAGGCACGCTGCGTTGAGTGTCCATTTTGGACACGTGAATCATGTGTGCAGCTCTGCGGGGCTGCCTACAGTCAGAGTAGTCTCATTACAGGTAAGGAAGTCCCGCCTCTGCGCTTTACCACTTGATGCTGGGGAGGTAACGCCTAAAGGAAGCCGATCAATCATCCCCGTCTTTGGATACAAGGATACTGAACTGCGGAGCTATTCCTTACACGCAGGGCCGGCTTTAGCACTTGTGGCGTCCTGTGCGACAATGTCTGTTGGCGCCCCCCCCCCGACCACCTCTGCCACGGATTCCCTCACTAGCCTCCTTTAACAGTACCTCTCAGATTAATTTAGCTTTATAGCACCACTCATACCATTGTAACGTGTCAGAGCACTTTACATCACACAAACATTGCACAGTGACAATCATATGGTTGTAAATCAGTGTATAGGAAATGTTACATCAGACAGGACTACAAGGTGTAGTGTAGGAGTGACATGTCATCTATCATGGTAGGCAATATATTTTGAGTCCTTTTTCTGGAAAAGCACAAATTCTGAATTTAAAACGCAACATCATTGTTAGGGGTTCTCTTTAATAATAAGAATTGTTTTCAACCCAAATGAACCCTTTTCACAAGATTAGGATGATAGAAGACGGGGCAAAAAAACATGTAGCTCTAATATATTCCTTGCAGTTTGCATGCAGCTCTTTGATGACAGTTAATAACTTAATGTTCTATATTAGGATTTTAACTTATAAACAACAAGTTACAAAACGAGCTCTCTTACAGAAGCAGTAGCACACTGATCTATTTACATTATATGTGCTTTGTTATCTGCATAATACACGTTCTTAGCAGCAGGCATTTTAACCCTCTACGCTACCTTAGTATGAGTCAGACTTCCCCAAGACAAACCTAAGGTCTCTTTCCAGAAAGATAATTAATTACCAGCTAGCTTGACATTTTAATTGATGTCTGAAAATTGGTGGAGGCCAGGAACAGGGCAGCAGGTGCTTGTAAAATGAAAATATACATTTTCAAAAATGACGCCCCCACCCCAAGTCAACGCCCGGTGCGGTGGCACCGATCGCACCGCCCTAGAGCCGGCCCTGCTTACACGCCTAATAATGCGGGTTGTTCCAACTTTACAAATGAACTTTTTAGCCTCAGTGTGCAGAAATAGCACGCATACGTATTGCAATAAAATATTATTATTACATTAAATAACCTACCTGAGGAAGTTGCGGAGTTGAGGTAAGAAGTATTTAATCCAGAGGTCTTTTCTTTATAATTGGCAACTGGGTGCCTCACTAGTCGTCGATTATAAAGAAATTACAGACACGTTTTTACCGGACTATTAGAATCCAATGTATCATATATAGCGGTACATAGTTTTCAAGATGCTTAGATCTAAATTTGATCATCTTCGGAGTGGTTTTCTCCACAAAACCTCAATTTTAGGTTTAATTTCTCTCAGACGTTTCCACAAAATTGTAATGAGACGCTACCCTTACGTTTTCACTAACTTCCATCTATTATTGCCTTTAATGCATTCCTCACGACTTATCACACCTTAAGAAGTTTACTAAATTTGGAGAACTGCTTAGTACCAGTAAGTGCCTTTCTTACAACCATGCCTTAAACTTTTATCTTTCTTGATGTTACCGTTCTGCCTGACTCAAAGCTAGCCACATCTCATGGAGATTAGCATATGTTAGCACACCTTTTCCCCAAATTTTTCCAAAGGTCTCCTACCTGTTGTGTTGTGTGGAGTTACTCCAAATGCCCAGAGATTATTGTATCATAGGGAAATAAAGCCCAACATGGTGCCATAGGTTAAATTCTACTAGAGGACAATGACATCTGTAATTCGTTTGGATTCCCACCAATCTTTAACACTTTAGATACTGAGGCTTTTCCCCCACAGTGCTGAGACCCTTTTTTTTGGACGTTTGGGGCACTTAGGCAATCTTAACTTTTTGTTCTTACAAAAGGTATCCAGGCCAAATTTACGTCATTTTTACCCTCATCTTATGGAAACGAGAGGAGCCCAAGGTATAACGATTCTGTTGGAGGAAACTGAAAAAATAGCTACAATATAGCAACATTTTTTGTTGTTGGAAAAACGATGAAAAAGTGCTGTGCAAGCGTATGTGTTTTTTTCTTCCAAAATTGGATCAATAAATGGGGTGCTGTGCCAGGATCACCATCTTCTGAGCTTTCAGGATCAAGGAGAGTTGTAAAAGCCAATGTTTTGCCACAGTGTTTGCACTTTTTAGGTCTCGGCTGGTGTGGGTTGCCCACATGCGCAGTCTCGCTGGCGAGATTTAATGAATTAGAGGGAATTCTGTAAAGGGCTTCAAGCCCTGCCCCTCTTTCCCATTGGTCGGCGTCACCGTTTATGCTAAACGGTGGCCAACCATTGGGAAAGAGCACTTTTTGACGTAGACTTTTCCATTTTTCGGCCAGCCCACTTGGACTGGCTCGTTCCCTTTCCGGCTGAAGTAAAAGGTTTCTTATCTTTATGGGGCCATGTGTTTCAAACACATTGCCCCATAAAGACAAGAGATCCTCTTTTACTTTCAGGACCGCGCCGCGCTTGTTTCCTTATGTGTCTGGAGTGGCTGTGAGTGTGGCGGGTAAGTGCCAGAGCAGCGTTGAGTCCAGATTCATACAGGACCCTTGCTGGGGGGAAGGGGAGGAGTGTGTGTTAATTACAGAGCACTGTGCCGTAGGTTATCCGAAATAGACTCCATCGGGGCGCTTGCCCTGCTATTTTGGGGCCCAGCTAGGTGACCCCTGCAGGGGCGTGGTGATACCTCGATCTGACCCCCTCCCTATGATCGAGCTACAGGACTGTAAATAAAGACTTGGTGTGAGAACAGTGGGTGCTAGTGTTGCCTGTGCCGTCACCTCTGCGCCTCGAGGGAAGGAAGGTGCATAGAGCGCTACCGCCCCCAGGCCGGTAGAGTCGAGGGGAAGCACTCCGCCCCTGAGGAGACTCCACTGCAGTCCTGGCAAAATACTTATTTAATTGATTTTAAGTTTTGTGACGCGCCATTCTCGACTTCGGAGCGCTTTCCAGTTACAAGTACGATAAAAGTGTATAAGGTACGATTGACAATAAAGAGAACCACATCTCAATCGCAGTCACGTTAAATTGGAAATGACCTCCGTCTCACGATTATCTTCACTATTGGGGATGAAGGAAAAGGCTTGTTCTGATGGAAGTTGGGGTGCGCCTGGCTGCATGGTTTGTCGCTGCATAGAACGTTTGTTTGTCTTTTTGTACATGCTTGTCTCTGTTCGCATGTGCCTGTGTTTTTACCTGAATGCCTGTGGCTCTGGCTTGTGTGCCTTTTTATGCACCTGCATGCTGGTCTATCTGTTCGCATGTGCCTGTGTGTGTGTTTACCTGGAGGCCTGTGTTTATGTGTATTTCTATGCATCTGCTTGCTTGTTTGTCTACCTGTTCGCATGTATCTATTCACCTGGATGTCTGTTTGTGTTAGCTTGTCTGTCTTTATCTGTTCGCCTGTGTGTGTGTGTGTATGTGTGTATACTTGCCAATCTGTTTGCATGCGACTGTTTGCTTGGATTCCTGTGTTTGTAGCCATTAGGCCTGTTTGTGTATGTGGCTTGTGCCTTGGTAAGTTTGGTTCTGGTTGCCTCTGCGTGGACTTGTGTGCGTTTTTCTCTGCGTGATTCTTGGCATGGGTCTGTGTCTGTTCTGTCGGCCTGTGTGTCTCTCTATATGTAGGCCTGTTTGTTCGGTGTCTTTTGCATGTTTGCCTGTTTCTGTATGTTGTTCGTCTCTGTTGTTGTTGTGGCAGTATTTGTTTCTGTCGGCCTGTGTGTCTCTCTATATGTAGGTATACGTGAAGTGTGTTTTTTTCCTGCATGTATGCTTGTCAGCATGTGCCTCGGTTTCTGTAGGTGTGCTTCTCTGTCGTTCTGACTGTCGGTTTCTCTCTGCCTGTGTAGGTCTGTTTTTGCCTGTTTCAATCAATCAGTTTTTGTAAAGCTCTGATTAACCTGTGAAGGTATCTGGCGCTGGCTTTAGTCGAAGAGCCAGCCAGGTCTCGAGCCTCGGTATGTGTGTGTCTCTGAGAGCAGCCTGTGTGTGAGCTCTGGATGTTTGCACATGCTAATGAGCGTCACAGGGGTGTTCCACAGGACGCCACTTGCTGGGCCTGCTCAGAGAGCGGCTGTGTTCCAGGGCTGAACTCTGAACAGTGCAGCACACACTCTCCGCCGGTTCTCTTTGAGGTCAGTGAGGCCTGCCTCTGAGCGCTAGGGTGTTTACTGGCTGTGTTTTATTGCGTAAATGAGGCCTCCATGTACCACACCTGCTGTGACGTCTGCGCTATGTAAGACGTCACACACTCCAAGACGTGCTTACTCAGGAGTTTCCTTTCCACGCACACAACATACAGTGACTGTGTATGTAGTCTCACAGCGGTTGATCAGCCGCACGTCTGTTGTTGAGCGTCTTCGCTCTGTTTCCCTCACCATCCATTACTCCGCGGCTGGCAGGTAAGGCCTCTAGCGCCTAAAGGTTTTTTTTATGTTGCTTCTGTGAACGTATCGCGAAGTTCACATCCTGCTCTCCTATGGTGTCACTTCCTCTTTGTGGAGTTGGTTGGCAGTTCACAAAATGGTAACCCGTCTCAAGTAGAGAGATTCGAGCAAAGCCTGTTTTAAAAAATAAATGCTGTGCGAAGGTTTGTTTATGGTTAAACCCCCAGAAGTTAACGGTTGGTGAGAAGTAACTTTGTGCTGCTTAGAATTAATTAAAAGCCCGTCTGGCTGGGCGTGTCCAGAGTGCAGAAGTAGTATGAAATATTGCATGTGAAAGTGATAGTGATTTAAGGCTTGGGATTAAGTTAATTAAGTGCCTATAGAATGCACAAAGTGCACTCTCCGATGTTTCTGCTGCGCATTCCTCGGTAATCGCAGCGTAAGTCCCAGGCCCCGACTGACCAGTCCGCTTCCAGCGAAGCCAGACTGCCCTGACAGCTGGAGGAGTGGAGGCGGCTGCAATCCCACTGCTGCACGGATTTAATGTGCCATCATCCTGGGCAGGAAATGAAGCCCTCTTTATGCCTGCCTTAAGCGCCTTCTCTCCTTGCTCGCGGCCTCACGGCACCCGTACTTATATGTGGATGTCTGAATTAAGTGTTAGTCGTCCCCCGCCTCCCCACTATCGTGTGGCATAGGTCTAAGGGTCGCTAGCCTGTCATGGGCCTACCCATATACTTCACAAGTAGCCTGGACATTTTATTTCGAAATGACATGTGTATAACGCTTTCCCGCCCCTTGCAAAGTCTGAAGAGATTTGCTGGCACCGAGTCCATTTGTATAGAGTAGTTAAACAAGCATTAAAAATGCAATAGGTCTCGCCTTTGATTAAGTTAAAGCCATTAGCTTTGCTATACAATACCATTAGCAAAGCAACTGGCTTTAACCCCTTCAGTGCCCATGACGAGCTGGACTCGTCATGGGCCGCGGTGGCGCTGTGCCCATGACGAGTCCAGCTCGTCATAGACCCCGCCCGCTAATGCAACGGCCGGCACTGGGCGGGGAAAGGGGCGGGCACTGAAGGGGTTAACTTAATCAAAGGCGAGACCTGTTGCATTTTCAATGCTTGTTGTTAGCTTAGTTATTCACCTTATGGTAAAAGAAGTTATATGTATAATTGCAAAAAACAATGAGAGGGACTAACCTTAACAACTGAGTACCGGAGAGTACCTGCCCATTTAAAGCTCTGGCTATTTGCAAGGAAGTTTTAGAACCAATACAGAAGCCTTAGCGTTGCGAATGAAAATAAGTGGCCATATTTAAGGCGCTGTTCTCCTTAAAGCTCAACAGCAACGAAAACAACTTTTCTTAATTGCCCATAGAACCGGAAAATATTCTAAAGTGTGCAACTAAAATGTAAAATATTTACATATTTAAAATATAAAAACTGAATTTGTAAAAGTAAATGCTTCAATTCGTGCATAATTAGGTATATGCTATATTTATTCAGTCTTGCAAAATTTCCACTGATTTGTTAATTTGTGGGGGTTTTTTTATTCTTCACTGCGCATTCATCTCTGTATTCACATTAATTCCACCCTCCTGTACGGCGTTCGTTACCACGATGTCCGGCGGCCATTTTGCCTTGGTCATACATTTGTAGTAATGTCCCTTCTTTGTACTGTTTCTATTTCAACTTTGGGACGGGCTAGAACTGTGCGGATTTTCACATCGTAATGGCGGCGGCCGTAGCTGCAAGACTGGGTGAGGAGGGCAGTTGAGGGTGGAGGTGCTTCTCCCATTTCGTAGGGGTTAAAAGTTCCAGGATTGTTTCCTCTCTTGAAAACTGCTCACAAGGAAAGCGGCCATGGAAGCTAACTCACTCATACTCCTGTTTTCCTTCTCCATAATGACTGGATGGCACGTGTGACTAGAAAATGCCAACTATGAAACACGTGATCTACTCTAGAGCAATTATCTATGTTGATGGGTGGTGGCGCAGTCTGTGAGCCTCCCACATTTTGACAAAAGCAGCCAGCTTTTGCGTGAAATAAAATGATTCCCTTCAATAGTCTAGCAAGGAGTATCCGTCCCCTTTCCAAGTATTTGTGTCAAAGGGAGTCTGACGTATAAGAGTAAAGTCATTTCACTAAGCCTACATGTAGTAATCTCACTTAATGCAGGAACTTTAATTGTAGGTTTATTATGAAGCTTGGTACAAATGCATGCAGGTCTCTGTCAAGCCCAGCTGGAGAATGCATCATAACATTCTCTGCACACCGTTTCTCCCCACATTCTTATGACACAGCTCTATTCCAATTCTATCTCATCTTAAAGAGATATGCAAGTTACTACACATCTCCCTCCTTAATACAAACAACTCTAAAAATAAAAATAAAAATTATAAAAACTTCAAAAGCGAACATATTCCTCAAATCTTTTTGGAGTTTTTATACGTCTTCCGAATTTGTTGGATTTGTTTTGCACACTGTTCTCCTTGGTCACGATTCCATTCTGCAAACCAGATTCCCCAGCAATCGCAGGATTATCAGATTCACTCAAACCAGATTCTCCAGCAATCACAGGATTATCAGATTCACTCCCATCAGGATCCATCCCCAGCTCACCTCCATTACTACACTTCTCCTGAGGAACACCACAACTCACTCTGCCGTCAGAATTTGGTATGACCAGTGGACTAGCCAACAAATGAGAACTGGGATCCTGAACTCCAGAGAGGAAACCAGACTCAGACAAATTAGGCTTCTTAGTCACATCTTCTCCCTTTTCAACAGAAGGAAAAATATCCATCCACTAATACTCCTTCATAAAACGCGTCTTCCTTCTAACAATAGAATCATCTGAAATGGAAATACGACTCATGTGATGTACACTACCATCATCCAGTTCAACTGTGTTACGCATTACTTTAGTGACAATCCTTGGATCAGAGAAACTAGCTTGTAACTTACCCACTTTCTTTCCACTTTTAACCTTGACACTTTGTCCAACTTTTATGCAAACATCTTTAGTACCATCCCATCCTCGTCGCCAAATTAAGTGTAGTAATCACACTTAATGCAGGAACTTTAATTCTTATGACACAGCTCTATTCCAATTCTATCTCATCTTACAGAGATATGCAAGTTACTACACAACACCATGAAAAGACATTTGTTCTTTGTACAGAACACTAAGATGACCATGTTCACCTGAAACCTGGGTGTATGAGTACTCATCCACAGGGTCTTCCCTGTGCAGAAGAACCTTCACCCATCTGCATCTGTAGATCTAGAGCCACTGAGATGTGTAAAACCCATCTTCAACTGTGCAGCCTTGGTGCTTTTCAAAGGTGAACGCTGTGTGCAGGAAACGTATGGTTTTGTGTGAGGCCCACACTTCGTCACACATCGTTAGGTATCCGAGGTACCCCTTTCCTAATTTTCTTCATGATACCTCACCTTTCCTTGGTCCTTTTCCTCGGTCTTGACACATGGTACCCCATTCCTGCAGTATTATTTTCTATTTGTTTTTTATATCCTTTTTGTCACGAAGTTGCAATGTATTGAGTAAGGCTTCACTTACGTGCACTTGGTATTAATTTTTTATTGCACAGGATGTTTCATTTATTTCTTCTCACCAAAGTGTATTTTCTAAAACTGGTTTAATGACCATCAATATCTCTCTATCATTTTTTTATCCATTTTGGTTAATTTGCACCGTGAAATACTTTAAACTAATTGGAGCGCCGGATTTCAATATTTGAAACCTTGATAAGAAAGGGGCAAAACACATGTCGGCTTCATGCAATGAACAGCATACTTTCCTGACACTGTCAACATTGGACTGCCTTAATATTTCATTGGTTACTGTTTCATAAGTATAATGTGTACCTGTAATATACAGTTTGACTAGATGAGTTAACGGTAAATTAACGTATTTGTGTGAGTGTATGTATTTATATATATATCACTGTGCAATAGTGGTAATTAGAATCCCGGTACGCAGTATTCTTTACCTGCAGTTGCCCCTCCCGGGTGGGCCAGGCATTTAATTTTCCAAGCAAATATTTCAAAGAAGCAACATAGGTAACTTTACCCCAGAACGGTGCAAAACGTATTTTAATACAAATTCCTTAATGCAAGTGAAAAAATAGCCCTTGCACTAAGCAATTTTCAAGAAATAACTTTTTGTACCTTTCCGTAGTGCCATCCCTTATCGCGCTCCTGTAAAATACTTGTTTGGAAAATATATATAGCTTGAAACACCTATATCTAGCAACACAAGATGTACTATGCTGAGCCAACATTATTGCTACTTTGTGGATGGGGTGTCTTAAGAATATATGTGTAGCGGCAGTGGTGTAGGTTTTTGTTGGGCAGATGCTTTGCTCTGAATGTGTAATTGAGCTTACCCTGACCTTACAAAAAAAACGAAAGGGGCAGGACTTTTGTTTGGAAACAGAATAATGTGAATGTGTGCCGCATGAGCAGCACTGTACTGTGTAGAGTCGAGTTTGGTTGACTGGATGTAGTAAGGATTTGGAATTTGGAGGCAGAGCTTGAAAGTATGTTTGAGGGAAAAAAAGGGATACAATTGAAGATATAGTGATCTCAAGCTGTTATGTTGGAAATTGAGGAAATAGTTGACTAAGGTGAAGCTCCACCACGTGTACAGGTGATGATGCTCATTTAGGAATGAGCTCAGGCAAGGTATGAATGATAGCATGAGAGAAGGATGTTGGGGAGATGAAAAGGTGTGTCGTGACTGGGCAGTATGGAAAAGCAGTCGGAAGGTTCCAAAAGCAGTCCGTCTCGGATTATTGATGTAAACCGAATATCTGGGGAAATGCCGGTTCTTTCTTTTCTTTCTTTTCTTTCCATTTGTTAATTTTCTTTTCTTATTTGTGATTGGGATCTGTAATATATTTTATATATTCCATTCCTTACTCTTTGGATAGAATGAAGCTCCGTTTCCAATTCCACGATTCCCTGACTTGATTTTATAGGGTGGAGCAATGTTCTGCAAATTCATAGAACCGACCTACAATTGTCTGTCTGCTTGAGCTTTTCACTATGTATGTGAAACGTCATGCAGCGAGGATTAATTTTACATATAGCTTCCGTATCCTCTCTTATGCTTTCTACCTTAACTTGCCCTGTGAGAATTACACAGTTAAAGTAGAATGCAGATAATGCTTCAGGGGCTTGTCAATGTTGATGGGTATTTGAGATTGAGGCATTTGTCTAGTTGATGAACAGGTTTCTCTTGAAAGGCTGGCTAATGACATATATTGTAAGATGTTTTAGTTAAGAATGTCCATGCTTTTTGCATAAGCGTAGAGCCAAGTATTAACCCTTAAGCACAGCTATACGGTTTGTTGAACACGTACAGTGCAAAGAAACTGGGACGTATGCACTAAAACTCAGACTCGAAAGGCAATGTGCAAAAAACCTGATGTAAAACTCAGTATTGCTTAGACTTCCCTCTTGTAAGTCCAGGACAGTACTTCCCTTTGTCCTGGCTCCTGCCTTGCCTGTTGTGCATAGCATGGCAGAATCTCTTCTACAGTCCTAACTGGTTAAATCCCACTGACCGATACATGAAATAAATGGTTATGTGTGACGCACTTGAAACAAAAGGCAAAATATGAATATAACTGGCTGTAAAGGCACTACGACAGTGTGTGCAGAAACCTGACTGAAAAGGCAGAGTATGCAGAACATGTATTAAAAATGCAGTATGTGCAAAGAACCATATTGAAAAAAGGTTTATGCTGACAATCTGAACTTAAAAGGCATTGTTTACAAAGCACCTAACAAAACAAGCATTGGAAATGCATTAGGTCTCGCAATTGTTAGGTTTAGAGCTTCGGTGTTGTAAATGTTAATGTATATGTGTAAAAAACAGTTAATGAAAAAAGAAAGTGTACTTTTTATTTAAAATCCCAAAACTGCCATGTAGCTGAAAAGTGTGTCGATGCTGCCGTAAGGTGTAACACGAATAAATAGTTTTAGAGTTAGTGCATTTTTAATTTTCACATTTTGCGTTCAAGCACAGTGCTGATTTTATTTTAAAAATTTGCAATGTCTGCCTAAAGCAAGCACCTTGTATTGAAAGCACAGTGCCAGTAAGTCTGGAGTGGCATAGCAGTTGTCAATGGTTTCACAATGTACTGGGAAAGGAAACAGCAATACTGTACTAAACGGAAACAGGCCCTTGTAGTTAAGATCTTTTTCAGTGTGGATGTAGCATGTGGTACCTTTTCACTAGAATATGTTTGAAATGCGTTGGCACCTTCTTTTCAGAAGAAAAGATAATGGTGCGCTAAGAAGTCTGTAAACGTGTGAAAACTTTGAATAGTTTGGGAACGTGTTTAATTTGGAGACTAGGAACAAATGTTCAACTGCGTTTTGTAAGTATTTATCGCGGCACCCACACTTTACCTATGAACATGTTAAGCTAAAATGTGGTTGCGGTGATTGCTGCAAAAGTAAAGAAATTGCAACTAAATCAATTTCTTTACTTTTTAGCAATCGTGGCACATGTGCTTTAGGTTAACATGTTTAAAGGTAAAGTGCCTTGAAGAATTGTTTTCTTTTTATTAACAGGTACTTATTGTTTCCAACTAAGTGGTACTCATTTTATCTTCTTCAGGAAGAAGAACGCTCGCTGATTGCAGTCCTATACCAAAGTAAAAGTCTGACCTGGCAGGAAGCAGATACAACACAGTAAAGAGAGGGCAGAATAATTCTAAGTTTAGCTAACCGAGCACAAGCAACGGTTGTAAAAGGACAGGGTCTATTTCCATTGGAAATTTGGAAATTTTCCAAGTAGATTAGCAACCCCAATTGCTGTAACTGTACACAAGTCGAGACCTATTGCATTTGTGTGCAGGGTTATTGTAATGAAATAGAGCAGAATTGGCATTATGCGTACGTTATGGTGCCTCAGGCGTTTGGGTGTCTCGCTGTGTGAGTAAAAGGAGGGTGGTTTGAAAGCATTCCATAGGTGAGCAAGCGGTTATCTTTTTAGGTCTCGCCTGTGTAGGCTGCGTGCAGGCGCAGTCTCGCTGGCGAGATTTAATGAGATGTGGGTATTTCTGTAAGGGGCATTAAGCCCCGCCCCTCTTTTTCCATTGGCTGGCGTCACCGTTTATGCTAAACGGTGGCCAGCCATTGGAAAAGAGTTGTTGGTGACGTATTTGTTTGGCTTTCTGAGCCGTCCCATTTGGACGGCCTCGTCTGCTTTGCGTTCGTCGCAAAAGGTTTCTTATCTTTATGGTGCCAAAAACATGGTCCCATAAAGACAAGCAAAACATTAACAGGCGAGGCCGTCCAAGTGGTTCGGCAGAGAAAAGCACGAGCAAATACATCATGGCGATCTGCTCCGTGCCCGCGGTCGACACCCGCCACCAAACCGCCACAAACCGATGCCGCCATGTTGAACAGCAGCTGCCTTCTTGGAGGAGCGAAGAGGAGCGCCGTGCTGCAGCTGAGCGTGTGCTGCGGAGGGCCACGCCCCGCGCTCGGTGAAGCGGACTGCGGGTGTAGCGACGGCTACAGCTCGGACTCCAATTCCTGCCCCTGCAGCCCGACTGCGGACTCTCCGCGCTTCCTGGTACCGGAAGCCTCCCCGCCTGCCACCACTGGTGTAATTTAGGAGTCGGTGAGTTCACAACTACCACGGAGAGTGTGTACTAACACAGTCAGTGGCCCAATGCACTTCATGTGTGCGTCCTCCCATTGCCCTGAATCATGGCTTTCACACCTGAACTTCTCTTTGGCGGTCATGTGTGCGTGCTCTTACACAAAACATCCCCAAATCCTCTGTGGGTGAGCACTGCATACATACATCCACCCGGAGTCATTGCTGGGTGCACAAACACTAATATATTTACTGTTGTAAAGAGTGTGTTCACACGCATTAACATCCCATTGTCCTCAGAGTGTGTGCTCATACATTATAAATCTGTGTTTCCACTAGCATGAGGTCACACTATCACCCGAGAGCCTCCTGAGCCGGAACGTGAACTCACACCCTGCACACCCACGAGTCTGTAGTGACTGTGTTCACGCAGATCGTCTAGGAGCACATACGAGTGTTTGTTCACACTCCACATACAAGGGCATGCAGTGAGTGTCTATTGACAAGCTGAGCATCTGCAAATACTTAATGAATGTGAAATCACACAAAGACCATCAAAGAGCCCGTTGTGAGTGCCTGCTCACAGTAAATATTCAAGTGTCTGTAGTGAGTGTGTGTGACACTGGATATTGAGCAGGATGTTGAGCAGACGCCGTGCCGAATTCAGCAGCTCTGACTGTTACGCCACACCCCCCAAGTAAATATGCTTAGTTAATAATGCCAACACCCCTTCCCATTTGAATATTGCTCCAGAGAGGTGCTAGAAGACATCTTATCTAAGTAGGCGCTTGCAAGAAATTGTATTTGTATCTAGCGCTTCCTATCCCTGAGGAGGCGGCTTTGATGCTCCAAGCCTTTGTTCCAGAGCCGGAATCCCCTCTCTGCTTGGTCCTCGGGAAAGGATGGTGGCCCTCGTACAGCACCGCCCAGCAGCCTCTTAAAATGCACGGATTCTGCAAGCAGCTGAACACGCACTGCATCAAAGAGTGGCGCTGCGGGTGGTCAAGATCCCGTTTTCAACCTGGAGGTTAAAATCCCATGACGTCACAGCCACACCCCTAGGTTATCTTCGTAGTTCTATGTCTTTGCCTGAGGTTATTAGCTGACCCGCTGTCTCGAACATCAATAACGTAGAGAGGTTACAGGAAAAGGTGCATAAGAAGGAACTGATTGTAGTAATCAGGTCCAGGCTGATTGAGATGTTTCAAGAGCATTTATTCAATTTGGTTACAAATCAGTAGTATTCAGCAGTGGATCAACCCCACCAGGAGCAGCCAGCAAGGCGCTTAGCCCATCTCCAACTGTGGATTTCATAGATGAACATTCCATATTACATCATCTCCACAGTGTTCCACTGGTGGAACAGTGAATGACAAGAACAGCACTATAACCAATATACTACATATCCTCCTTTCTTCCAGAAGGAAAACAGAAAAGAGAAATAAAGAATTAGATATAGAACTTAGAAGAACAAAATAGAGAGGAGAGTACTAGGGAGAACAGAGCGGAGGCAGAAAGAAAGAAAACAAGCAAAAGTTTTAGAGAAACAGTTAAATAACCTGGGGGCATATGTATGAAAGCAAAAATTAGTCGCAAACGCTGCGAATCGCAAAAAACAGCGTTTGCGACTGATTTTTCGCTATTTCATATGTATGACACATTTCCAAACTGAAAAATAAGAAATCGCTAAATTAGCGATTTCTTAGGCTGCGAAACAAGAAAACTGCGAATTTCCTAGCGAATACCTATTTTGCGATTCCTTAGCGTTGCGAATATCGCTAACAAGAAATCGCTAGCTAAGAAATCGCAAACACATGTATGAAAAAATTGCAAATTGCGATTTTACGAAATTCGCTAATTAAGAAATCGCTATTAACACCAATTGCTTGCAGGTGGTAAACTGGTGCAAGGTACAAAAACCAGCCCACAATGCAACAAACACACCCACAATGGCTGCAATGTACGTGATAGCCAGGAGGCTGCGTATTCGGGCCCTTGCACACAGGAGAATGAGACAGGAACGTATCTTCAGGCTGCGCATGACCCTGTTACAGAACACTGAAGAGGAGATCTATGACAAGTACAGACTGCACCCACAGACCATAATGGACCTGATTGAGGAGCTGAAACCCCACGTGGAGCACCCTACTCGCAGGACACAAACAATTCCCACACATGTGCAGGTCCTGTGCTCCCTGCACCTCCTCGCGTCAGGGAGTTTTCAACGGGTCATAGCGGAGGTTGGTGGTGTGTCACAGAGTGCACTTTCGCGCTTCTTCCATGCCTTCCTAGATGCAATGCTACTGAGGCTCCCACATCACATTTACTTCCCCACCACCCAACAGGCATTACAACAAACGATACTGGACTTCTACCAGATTGCACGTTTTCCCCACGTCATCGGCTGCATTGACGGGACCCATGTGGCCATCACACCCCCAGCAGAAACTGAATATGTCTACAGGAATCGGAAATGCTACCATTCCCTCAACATACAGATTGTGTGCAACGCTAAGTATCACATCACCGACATCGTAGCCAAATACCCCGGCAGTACACATGACTCCTTCATCTTCCGACACAGTGGAATACACAGACGTCTGAGTGCTGGAGAGTTTGGGGAGGGGTACCTGCTCGGTAAATACATTGCACACATCAATACATCCACTACATCACTTGAGGGGGGGGACATTGACTCACCTATTGTGTTTTTTTCCATGCAGGTGACAGTGCCTATGCAGTGCGCGACTTCATCCTGACCCCATACCTGGATCCTGCAAATGCAAGTGAGAGGAGCTACAACAGGGCACACAGATCTACACGCTGTGTCATTGAGCGAACCTTCGGAATCCTGAAGAGCCGCTTCCGGTGCCTGCATAAGAGTGGAGGCGCACTGCAATACAGCCCTGAGACCTGCTGTAAAATCGTGGCAAGCTGTGCAATGCTACACAACATGGCAATGAGGAAAGGCACCACAATTGATGTGAGCGATACAGACACATCAGATGACGAGCGCCCTGCTCCCCCTGCCAGACCAGCACCAGGAGTTGGGGCAGCTGCTGGACGCCAGAGACGGACTGAGATCACACAAAACTACTTTTAGGTGAGTGTTGAGGAAATGAGACTACAAAGCCTGATGATGTGTCAAGTGTTTAATCACACTTAACATGACAGAAATTGTAATTGTCCCCAGCACATGTTGTACACACAGTGCAGAGAAGGCACAAGAAATAGGGCAAACAGCCTTTTGCGGGTTAATGCACCCGTGTTGCAGTCAGTGTCCCCGCAGATGATCACCTCCGTCGGTGCCGTCCAGGGTGGTTGACCCCCATGGTGCGCCCTTGGCCTGCTACCTGTCTGCCACTGCGGCGTCTTTCACCTGGCAAGGTTGGAGTGATGCTGCTGCGACTCGATGTGTCCTCACTCTCAGCAGAGGCCATTAGTGCGCTGCCACCTGCATTGGCTGTCTGCAGCTGTTCCACAGCAGTGGTCACCTGCGCCAGCCCTCGCGCTATGTCCTGGCAGCAATGTGCCATGTCCACCTGCATGGTGACGCTTCTGCGTGTGAGTGCGCTGGTGGTGGTGCAGAGGCGGTTGACTGCCTTGGTGTAATTGTGTAGCCGTGCATTGGCACGTCGTCCAGCCCTGTCATTGGCAGCTTGGGTGTCCCTCAAAGTGGCACAGAGCTCTCGTATTGCCGCTACCATGCTGCGATTGTCCTGATGTAGGCGGCCTAGCTGGCGACTCATTGACCGCATTGCCTTGCTTTGCAGGCGCTGTTCCTGCAACATGCACTGTTCCAAGCCGGAGAACACGGTGCCTTCTCCTTCTGTTGCAGTGCTGCTCCTGGGCCTTGACCTGGAAATGGCCTGTTCCCTTTGCCTTGGTGTTGGTGCGTCATGACGGGGCATGTCTGTCACACCCTGACTCCCCTCTCTCCTGTCGGTGTCATCGCCTGTTGCTGGGACTTCATCCTCAAATGGAGGCAGTGGGGGCACATGTGCGCGCTTCCTGCGCTGAATTGGCTGCTGCTCTGTCTCATCGCTGGAGTCCGCAGGGTCTGCAGGCTCCTCTCCCTCAGCGCTGTCTTCATGTGGCATGGCGTGTGCTGTGGATGTAAAGGGGACTATATGAGTTTGTGTTACTGTCTGCATGTGGCACTCAATAAAGTTACAAATCTTTGACGGCTAATCTCTGACACATTTCTATTCAATGATCCCCAAAACACATATGTTGCATTTACTTGTGATGGTGTCATGGACACACAGTCAGACACAGTACTACGAGTACCATGATGCATTGCTGGGTGTGCTGTAAGACCTGGGCTGGATTGGCATGTTGGGAGTTAACTATGCGCATTTGGGGGAGTGTGCAAGGGATGGGGAGGAGTGCAGGGTGATTTGGCATGCATCTTACCTTGTCTGCTGGATGAGGGGTCGGAGCTGTCGATTGCAGCCACACCACCAACGCTCTCAGGCAGGAGGGTTGACTCCACAAGCTCCTCATGGGGGGTTGGCTGCTCTGCAGTGGATGGTCCTCCTCCAGTCTGACTGGCATCCTTGAGTCTGGCTGCCACCCTCTCCTTGGACCTCTGGCGCATATCATACCACCGCTTGCGCAGCTCCTCGATGGTGCGTGTGGTGACTCCAACAGCATTCACCTTGCTCTGTATTTCCAGCCAGATTTTCCTCTTCCTGGCCTCTGGGACTTTGAGTGCCTTCTTCCCAAACAGGAGCTCATGGCTGCAGACCATCTCCTCAATGAGGACCTCCTGCTCCTTTTCTGAAAACTTGTGTTTTCTCTTTCTTTTTTCTGCATCTTTGCCCTGCTGGTTTTGTTTGGGATCCATTGCTGGTTGCTGTCTCCAGGAAAGCCTCCTCACACTCCACAAGCAGCCTCTGGGTGTGGCTCAGGTGAGCAGGTGCAGGCAATCACTACAGTTTCCTGTTTGTGATGTCATCAGCCTGCACCAGGCTTGCAGATTCCCGTTTTTGCGATTTCTTATTTAGCGAATTTCGCTATTAAGAAATCGCAATACGGGATTCTGCGAATTATTTGCGATTTTTAAGGAATCGCAAATGATTAGCGATTTATTTTATACATCCCGTTTAGCGAATCTGATTTTGCGAATCGCAAATTCTCGCAATTTGAGATTCGCTAAAGGGGAGTTTGATACATATGCCCCTTGTTTCCCATCCTCCTTTCTATAAATGAGAAAAAGAAATAAAGAAAAGAAAAAGAAACCATCAAAGAGTACTCTCTGTACACCAACTGGCCAGGTAAGTATACGAGAGAGCAATCCACATCAGGAAGAAACAAGATAACAGAGAAGAAGAGAAATACAAAGGATTACTCATGCTTCCCTATAATAAAACATATTAAGATAATAAAATGTTAACAGCACTGGGTGAAACAGTCTGCTAAAACTAGAAGCAATATGTAGAGGATATGCGTGTAACAAGAGGGAGAGAGAGGACTAGTTAGCTAGTCCGAGTCCCCGAGGGTTTATATGTGATTAAACAAAGAGGACTAGCTTAAGTTGACCAGAGTGTTACAGTACTCAAATTAGTTCTGTCACGGGCACCTTGTTGGTGTATTCATGAAGCCCTCACCCACCAACCTAGTTGGTGGCATGCTTCATCATCGGGCCCACCCAGTGACAGCTAGTATGTCCCGGGTGTGCTACGACGCCTGATTACAGCTGAGCTGGTATATTGCTGAGAGTGCAGTGAGGTTGGGTGAGTTGTGATTTAAAACGGCTTGGTGGTGGTCCCAGTACCCGAGGGTAAATTAAATTTTAATAACTGGGCCGTCACCAGCGGTTAAAAGTAAGGCTACAGGACGCGTGAGGGTGGCGAGTTACTGCCCCCTGCGTCCTTCAGATGGTCGACATGTTTCAGCCAGTGCCTTAGAGTGTTCTGGCTTTCCTCAGGACCGTTTTTTAAAAAAAGGTGTGGTGAAATAAAACAGACCTAGTGTTGTGGTACAGACTATGTGATACACTCACTAAGGCGTTTTTCTATATGTGAGAGGGGGATTCCCTTCTCATGCATATGCTTTGGGTTATTAGCCAAGGCTTCCTGGAGGGAAGTGGTAAGGGGATGACCAGTCTTTCTGGTCAGTGCCTGCCTTGTACCTGTTGTCCCGCCGTCGTCCTCCGGTAGCGGATAAACATAACACCCAGTGTACTGAAACCCTGCACCATAGAAATAGGACAAGAACCCAAACTATACACCCAGTAAGGGTAGAAATAAGCGTGTGCAGGAATGACCGAGTGGAGATCTAAATATTGTGCACTGTAGAATAAGACATAAACAAACCACACTAGACACCTTAAGTAAGGTAGGAACGTGCACTGCAGTGAAGGTATAAGTCATGTAATGACGTGTAATGTCATGTCCGTGTAAGGACGCACCTCGACTGGAGGTACAATGTTATGCACAAGATGATGGGGAGACCCAACAAACATACCTCCGGAGAGGTCAAGAGATTGTGCATTATAAAAGTGGGACAAAACCCACAAAACGTGTGAACCTAGATAGGTGTGCACTGAAACAAGAGATAAATACCTCGTGGAGAGGTCAACGTTGTGCACTAGTGTAACAGGACAAAAACCCTTGCGAGACACCTCGTGGGGAGGCAAGAACAATGTGCACTGTAATGACGGGACTAAAACCCCTGTGAGACACCTCGAGTTGAGGTACAGATTTGTAAATGTGGGACAACAGTCCACACAACACGTGGTGTAATTGAGAATGCGGGACATAAGCCACGCAACGTGTGAGCAATTTGGTAAAATGTGCACTAGACAACACAAAATTATTGTGCACCATTTACTGAGTAATTATAGTTAAGACTCAGGTACAGGAAAAAACGTTTAAAACTCATCCCTAAACAAATGGGGGTGTGGGGTGTGTGGTGTGTGTGTGTCTCTCTCTCTCTCGCTCTCTCTCTCAAAATGTCCACAGAGAAGCTCTAATCCAACCTTGGAGGCAAAAATGTTCTTAACAAAAAATATCTAAAGTTGCCCAAAACTTAGATAACAGAGGCATTGAACACAAAGCTTGAAACCACAGATTACACTTTCCGTGTAAAGGAATTCCAGACAACTTACAGCTTGACACTAGATGGCAGCGTAGACCAGTGAATGAAAAGAAGCATGAAGAACAAACACCCAAAATTTAAAAAAATACCACGCTGCACTCGTGAAAACAACAAACATGCTTTGTGCCAGAACGAAGAAAAATGAGTCACAACACATGGTGTTAAGAGAGACTAACGCTCCAGCAAACTTCTCAACCATTGTTCTGTCAGACTTCAAGCTGGAGAGCGTAAAATCAAATGCTGCATAGCATCAATATTGACATAGACAAAAAGTACCTTGTATATAAACAGGTGACATGCTGGAGGCAAAGAATTCTTTCTACTCGAGATTCCCGTTGCTTCATGTTGGAGACAATAAAAACAAGCATTTGCAATGCAATAGGTCTCGCATTTACGTGAGCTTGAGCTATTGACATTGCAAATTACAATGCCTTTTATTTTTGTTTCCGTTTTTAAAACATACATAAAAGGCATTGTCATTTACAGTGCCAATAGCTTAAACTCGCGTAAATGCGAGACCTATTGCATTACAAGTGCTTGTTTATATTGTTTAGGTGGAATATTGTTCTGGACTACCAGGCTGCTAGCTGGAGGCTACCTTGAGAATGTGTAATTATGTGCCTGATGAGGTGAGTCTCATGTGTCAATGAGCTAACTCCCATTGTGCGAGGTTACCCCACCCTTTTTTACATTCGTTTCTAGACCGCCTTTTGACATATGTTCTGTTAATGTTTAGATTGTAAACCTACATGCTACACTGGCTGGATTGTGATGTACCACTTCAATAAAGACATGTTAAAAAAAACCTTTAGGGGCCATAAGCTCATGCCTATCATTGTTGAAAAGCTATTAATTTTCCGGATTCCTTAAAAAACTCTCTTAGCTTAGGTAAATCTAAAAAATATCATAGATTTCCATATGTGCATCTAAACAGGTAGATTTTACGCTGATATTGGTTGATATTGGGATAGGGTTAAGCTGCAAATGCACCTTAACTCTTCTTTTGGTACGTCAAGAAATGCATTGCTTGACATGACTGGAAAATTAGGGTGCACTTTGACACCTAGTTTGCTCACTTAGATGATCAGCTTTTGCCACTAAAGCTAGATTTATAAATTATGTGTGATATCTGTGGATACCTTAATTATGAGTGTGTGGGTATTTTTTACATTCCTATTCCCAATCCCCCAACCCTTGAAACACACGTTAACAAACTGGGCACTGAAGCAGTGGTAAAAGAAAAGGGTATCCAGCAACTAATACTGTGCCAGATCTGGCATCCAGGCTGGCCCAGGGACTTGTACTAAGTATGCCCTGTTGCTGTTTCCTTACACCTATCAATTACAGCGGCACCTACACTTTCAGAAATAGCCTGCAAGGTGGGAGGGAGACAACACAAATTCCTCACTTACTGTCCCATCACCAATACCTTTTGTACTTCCTATATCCTGTCTTGGAGATCAAAGCATCACGGTTGGAACCTCTCACTTTGCTTTAGACGGGCGCCCATCAGAGCCCACAATGACAACTAGCATGACACTTCCCAAATTGCTAAAAATAGACAGAGATTTGGAAGAAAGATTTTTCAAACTATCTATGAGGTGTTGGTCTATGCACAGTCATGTAAAAATGTCAAGTGCATCTGCCTGTGTGTAACTGTGCATAACTTAAGGATATCTACAACACAAACACTGAGCTGTCTTATATGAAGTATATATCTGTAACCTGAAAGTTACACTCTGTTTTCCTCAGCAAGCACATTGACCCACCATGCTGTTTAATAAGTCACATCTATAACCACATTGCACGGAGATCTTTCCAGCAAATGGCTTAACTACTAGAGTTATTTTATCATTATTATACCTTGAAACTTGCTATATTCACCAAAGACCTCTGCAGAGAGATGCCTTAACCCCACAGGACATCTTCAACTACAAGTTTGGTTATGACTATTTAATAAGCTACAGAGTATCTTTATTATCACACTTATACTTGTTGCATTTTTTTATGCGGCACAATTAAAAATAAATATATATATACTGTTTGTCATCCATCCCAACCATTGTGACACTGCTCTTCATGACTCGCTCCCTTTGTGCTGCCATCCCACTAGAACCCACAATGTAAGGGTTCCCGAGGTACACCGATTCCATTTCTATGAATCGGCACCGTTGCCCAGCAGAGTAAGGCCCGACTTCCCTCAAAGTATGGCGGTATTTCATTACTAAACAGGTGGGAGGAGAGACATTTGACACATGTCACCCTTACTAGTTACCTCACCGATATACAAGTGATGCAGTACAGGTGTGTCGTTTGATAATTGGTCGTATGAATTAAGCAGAAAAGCCACTGGCAGCAAACTTTGCATTAGCCTTAAAAATATTTACAAAAAATGCCAGATAATGGTGAGTTTTCCAATGGACATAGACATATCTCTAAACGCGTTCCCTACCAGACCCTGCTGCGCCACTCTTTCTACGCACAACAGCTCAGCGTTGTAAAAAAAACAAAACTACAAGATGCTACTGCCCACTAGATTAGTATTCAACCATATAGGATCACATCTGTCCCCAACCGCCCCTGAAGACAGGTCACTTAACAGTGCTTTAACCAAACGCCCTGTCAGTGCGCAGAGGTCGTCGTCACCAGCCGTTGTCTGACTCGAGGGCAGGATACCTTTTGAAGCCCTCGTGGTCTGTATTCAATGAGAGGGAAGCGCGTGAGAGGTGACAGCAAGAAACCAATGAGCAGCAGCAAAGATAAGAGCGGGGGAAGGGAGCTGGGCAAACAGATAAGGAACCGGTTAGGAAGGAGAGGTGAGAAGGAAGGAAGAGAAAGGATGCCTGGAGAAGGAGAGATAACACGAAGGCAAGGCGAGCAGGAAAAGAGAAGAGTGAAGTGGGCAAACGAGAAACACCAGGAGAACGCCAGACGGAAATGAGCTATTGCAGGACATGAAGAACAAGTGAACACTTAAACGCAGTGTCTCACAGCACAGCGTGTAGTTATAATTTTTGAGCGGTTGCACACACTAAATTATCCCACGAGTCACTAGATTAGAACCGGCGAGTTGAAAGTGCAGCTATGGATGGCTGCGCCAGTACACTGGTATTTACGACTTGGAAGGCTCCAAACTTTTACGTGTAAAACAGAGGGGCGCATGGAAGTGTGATACTGTCCCCTCCTGCCACTCCCATTGTCTGTCCCGAGTCCCTTTCCTCCTACACACCGTGAATTAGGTACCTGCCCTCCTACGAACCTAAACAGCCTGCAGGCGCATTCTTGACCTGGCAGTGGAAGGTGCTGTGGGCAGGGAGGAGGAGGACTGCGGGCGCCGGCGGTGGGAAGGTGGCGCGAATCCCCACGGGAGCAGAGGAGGAAACCCGGCCTCAGAGCCGAGCGCGGGAGGCGAGTGATAACGTGGTTCTTCACGGGGGAGGAGGCGTACGTGGACCGGGGGTTGCTGTTGAGGCCACGCTTGCAACCGGTGATCCCCGGGAGCCGACCTGTAGCGCCTTGTTAAGAGGGCACCACTCGCTACCACGGGAGGGCAGGGTACACACCTACGAGTGCGGCGACTCTAGGACGCGGAGGCCAGCTCAGGCGGGGATGCCACAGGTGTTTGGGAGACGGGTTTGAAGAGACAAGGGCCCAGCATGGCGGAGGAGCTCTTCGGTAAACTGGTCTCCATTGTGATCAAGTGCAAGGACTGTGAGGACAGGTGAGTGCGGCCGCGCTCTGCACAGCTGTGGCCTAATTGCTGGTGAGGTGATGCTGCCCTGCAGGCCCGGGGCTGCGTGGGGATAAGGGGTGGCTCGAAACCTAGCTTTGGGGGGTGCGTACTCCTGCCACGTGCGCTTCCAGCCAAGTGTCAATAAACAGCATGGCTTGAGTAGCAGGGCTCCAATATGCGCAGTTTGATAATACTTGCTGAAGAAAGGCGCATAAAGGCACAACAATTAGAACACGCGTGGCTTCTGGCAGGTGCGAGCAGCAGAGTTTCTGTACAGCTCTTACGCGCCTAGACAATTTACACTCCTCCCCATTCACAGCCTTTGTTGACTACCTATGGAATACCCAAAGCTTCATTATAAAAATCATAGGCAAAGTCTGCAATGCCCAGGCTATAGAGCATGATTCAAAGGCAATGGATGAGCCAATAGTCTCAAAGGCGAGACCTATTGGCTTTGCCAATGCTTGTTGTACGGGGGGCGGCGGCAGTGGCGAGGTGTGTGCGCGCGCGCGTTAGGCAGCCGGGGATGCGGAGAGGGGGGTCGGCAGCGGCGGAGTGTGAGCGCGCGTGTTTGCGTCTGCGCAAGTGCGTCCACAGACCCCGATCGCTGCGCGTGCCCTGGTCTGTCTCCCTTGGGAGCAAACACGGCAACAATAAGCCTCGTTGGCGGCAGCGCTTCGCGCTGCAACGCCAGCGAGACCTAAAAAATCGTTGTTGCTCATAGATGAACGTGGTTGTCAGAGCAAAGAATCGAGGTTGGCAAATCACAGAGCAAATCGGAGAATACATCGCAGTCTGCAGCTGGAAACATAGTGAACCTAAGATGGCAGCACGCAGGGTCACGGAGTACCGGGTGGCTCTCGGCAGGAACGTGCATGACTGGCGCTGCCCAAGCAGACTTCGAAGAGAAGCGTCACAACAGGCTCCGGTTCCATCTTGACCAGCATGATACTGACGCAGGTAAGGTGGTGCTTGCAATGGTCTCACGGCGAGAATTCAAATGCCGCGGCGGATGGCACACATTCAAATGCCGCTGAGAGTAACGGCAAATTTTAGAATAATAGCTAATGTCTCACCAAAATACCGTAAATTGCTGCCTGGAGGAACGGTTTCACTGCCATATAACAGGAAGCACAATTAAACTTTCCAATTGCGCAATATTCACCGAGGGTCTTGATTATGCTGATGAAAATAAAACGAGATGTGCAAGTAAACACTACACACATGAACACCCTTCGTGGAGCACATGCCTTTGTTAAATTGATGTGTACCGATGACTAATATATTAATACAATAACAGTTTCAGAAAATTGCAAATGAAGTTATGTATAAATATTTAAATACACTTCCAAACTCTGTTGGGTTGCAACTCACTCTGCACAAGAAACAAAAGGCAGTCCACATACCATGGTTGTAAAGTAGTCGCTGTGGGAACAACATGTAATTCTTTGAGCTGCATTTGAAATCGAATTAGAGTAGATACAGCTAAAGAAAAGCCTTGAACAGCCTTAAGTTGTAGTTTGAACAGACGCTGTAGGGACAGCTAGAACAGACCTTTTGAGATACTGTGGGGACAGCAGGCAGATACTTGAGCTGCGTAGAAACTGGAACTGGCGCTATTGCGTTGAGGGCGACTGTTGGGAGGTCACTGGTGGGGCTGATGTGTTGCCATTATATAAGTATGTGCAGCTGTAGATACATGAGTTGCTTTATCTTGAGAATAGGTACTCCAAATGTCCTCAGAGGTAGTAGAAGCAGGTTCCTAGGTTCAACTCGTCGCCATAAAATTGTAGTAATCCGGTCCAGGCTGATTGAGATGTTTCAAGAGGGTTTATTCAAGTTGGTTACAGATCAGTAGTATTCAGCAGTGGATCAGCCCCACCAGGAGCAGCCAGCAAGGCGCTTAGCCCTTCTCCAACTGTGGAATTCATAGATGAACATTCCATATTACATCATCTCCACAGTGTTCCACTGGTGGAGCAGTGAATGACAAGAACAACACTATAACCAATATACTACACTGATGACAACCAAGCACATGAAGACACAGGCACAAGCACAGCCAGGCATACACACATACGCTCAGCACACAAACACACATGCACGCATACACCCATAAACATGTATATACCCTTAGCGCAAACACAGAGGCACACGCACAGCCACGCGCACAAACACACACACAGATGCAAACACGCATGCACAGTTTGACACAGACTCACACACGCGCACAAAACACTCACCCAAGGCGGATTTCCTTTGTGCTGTCAAACG
The DNA here is from genome assembly GCF_964204655.1 of Triturus cristatus. Taxonomy (NCBI): domain Eukaryota; kingdom Metazoa; phylum Chordata; class Amphibia; order Caudata; family Salamandridae; genus Triturus; species Triturus cristatus. The sequence continues at coordinate 883,245,231 of NC_140579.1, forward strand.
GGCCTTCCTCTCCCACAGCGGCACACGAAATGGGGCCTTTCAGGGGTAAATAATATGTGTCAAATCTACGCGGGAAAGTAGGCCACAAGCCGCCTCACACTAGCCACTGGTGCAGTGTCTGATCAAACACATGCCATCTTGGGCGACTAAATATACACACACAGGGCAGGCTGTGTGGGAGCTCTCACTGTATTTTTACTTGTGACATTTGACACCACCAGCTGGAGTAGCGGCATATAAATGGAAGAACCAATAAATAAAACAAAAGACACTCTGTGCACTGGAAATAATAATAAACAAGCACTGGCACAGCCAATAGGTCTCGTGTTTACAGAGAGCTATTGGCTTTGTTAACGTTTTTAATATGTGTTGCAGAGCATTGTGAATGTTGCGCAGCATGTTTAAAAGTTATAAGTAATAATTCAAAAAGTGTTATAACCATTTGTCACTTTATATATGACCTAGAAAACATTATATACAACTGAAGTATCGTAATACAAGCATTTGCAATGCAATAGGTCTCGCATTTATGCAAGTTTAAGCTATTGGCATTGTAAATGACAATGCCTTTTATTTATGTTTAAAAAATGAAAACAAAAATAAAAGGCATTGTCATTTGCAATGTCAATAGCTCAAACTTGCGTAAATGCGAGACCTATTGCATTGTAAATGCTTGTTTAAAATAGCAGCATGGCCCCGTAGTGAATGGTGCAATCGATTGTGAGAGAGAGGCTTTTTTGTTATTAAGCGCACATTGGTTGAGACGCTTAGAGTTAATAAATGATAAATAATTAATACAATCCAGTGTAAGAAAATGCAGCACATAATATTGGTGTGTTTAATTGAAGCAGCAGATATACTATAAGATGATTTTTTTTTTTTTTTACTGTTAAGCAGAAGAGAAGTATGCGATTTTGCCACATTTGCAGTCTAATCAGGTGACGGAAAAAAGTGAAGCTTATTCTTCAGTTGTTTAGTTGGCAGGAGTACCAGGCTGTGAAACCAGATTATTTTTATGTAGCGAAAACACAACGCAAAAGTATGTAAGCACTGTATAGGACCACTTGTGAGATTACACAAGGCTTTTTTTTAACATAGGGAGATTTAATAATTTACTTAGAATTATGTGATGTTAAGTGACATAAAGACTCGAACCCTGCTATATAGCTGAAAAATGTGTAGATGCTGCTGTAAGGCTATATTGCCCACAGCTAATAGTAATAGCATTAAGTCAATTTTGCAACTGCAACAGTGACATTTTAAATGTTGAAGGCTATAAATCATGTCCTTACAATAAATGCAACAAACAGTTTCATGTCTCGTCTCGTACCACAATTACTGGATGTTACATTAACACTCGAACCTTGCTCCCCAGCACCAAAGTACATAGATGTTTCCATTATGCCACATCCTCTCTGTAGACATCTCCTGTAAATGGCATGAACGGAATCAAAACATTAGAAAAAGAATACTAGCAACAAAACATTACTGCAAATGCGGACCGAAAACAAAACATTACAGGAAAACAGACGAAGAACGTTAAAATAGTTTTACGGGCGGAAACAAAACATTACAATAAAAAATAAATGAATGTTGAACCAAAAAACTAGTTTCAATGTCAGCCAACACAAAGTATCGTTTCAATACGTTGTTGAACGAAAGAACAAAAAAAGGTCTAAAAACAGAGCTATAAACCTCACTTGTGTAGTGAGATTGTAATTACTCGCTGCACTCTGGGAGGAGCAACAGTAAAATGACAATGGATGCCTTTAACAAATCAGACTGCTGAATTTACGAGTGACAATGCAAGCAGCCAATTGTAAGAAAATAACCTCACTTGAAGCCCACTGAGTCATTACAGCACGTCTCGAAGAGACAGCGCATGTGCTGCCTAGCTCGACCTAAAAAGGAGTGAGCAAGCTAGAAATAGCCTGGGCATGGGATGAGGTTCTATATGATAGAAAAGACATCCAGAGAAGAGACTTAATAAGGCCTAACTAAAAGGAGGTCGATCTGGAAATGGACTACTAGAACAAATATAACAGAAAAGACTACAGACGTGTGTGTGTATATATATATCTATCATGCACAACATTAGAATGCGCCTAATAAAGTGTTTTTATTAATTAGAAAATAGTGCTTACGTACATGTTTTTAAGTTAGTATAACTAGGTCGCAAATGCAGAGTTATAAAGAGTATGCAAAAATCTGAAAATTTTATAAGTCTCGATGGGCAGCAAAATCAGGAAAGAATTGGGCAGGCTCCCTACTGGATTAGTAATGTCTTTGGTTCACCACCAAAACTGAAGATTTTTTATACACAATCTTTGCATAGAAAATGAGAACTTTTTTTCAGAATCATGGTGGTGTGAGGACAAGAAAATAAACATCATATTACCTTAACACCTAAACATTAACCCACCACATGAACAATTATTCAACACCATCTATGCTAATATCATTGAGAGATGTTCGAGCAGGACAAGTTACATTGACAATGGCACGTTATGTGAAGGAATAGCTCTCAGTGAAAAATGGTAAAGTAGGCAACATGTTGCAAATTACATCCGAACTGGGGAAAATCACTGTGACCAGAACAAGAATAACAATTAAAATATCCCAATACACCACAGCTTGACTGTGTGCCATGGAGCTTGCCGGGAGAGAATGCTCGTGGGGTGGCGGGGGGAGTGGGGAGAAGGGTGAAACACAAGGTGAGTGACAGAGTGACTTCCACCTTGGTCACAATGGCATTTTGCACAGAAATGTGGCCTGATTAATATACATTAGAAAACGCACCTCTACACATCATAAAAAACTTGATTCAAAGACATTCATATTCAAATCAGTCTGTACATGTGAGGTCACGTGTGAAAATTTCATTTTGCTCATTGCTAATAATGCAGTAACATATACATCCATCAAATTATTTTACAGTGCCGCCCTCCAGTTGAATGTATGCTATAGGGATAAGCCAAGCTTGACCTTCCTTCGGTAATAAAGTGTGTACATGTAATGGAAATTGAGCGTCACGTTTTCACCAATTGGTCTGCCTTCGAGACAGCATTACTGATGTAAGAACTCAAAGGAAAGGGAGACACTCCAAATGCAAGACATATTTAATCAATAAGAAATATGTGTTCTCATATAACTACCTGAATTGCCCTATATGCTAATATTTGACCATGAAAATGATTTGGATGATGCTTTTAAAAAAAAAAACTTTTCCAAATGAGTATGTTTAGTTAAGCACCAGATTGCTCCATACCATACAATGTTTGTAAGAAATGTGCACCCACTTCATGACAGACAGATGCTCAACAAATGTAAAAAATGCATTTCAGCTCACAAATCTCTGTAAAAAAACCAGCGCCATATATAAATTCCGAAATCGAAAAGCATTTAACACCGCGGGACTACATTGTTAGTTGCAATCTTATTTTTATCGATGATTCAAGTATTTTAATTCGTAAGCAATGAGGAATTTTAAGTGGCGTGAACGACTCTACAAAACCCATTAGTTGGAAAACAAGCATTTGCAATGCAATCGGTCTCGCATTTACGCAAGTTTAAGCTATTGGCATTGTAAATGAAAATGCCTTTTTTTTAAACCTAAATAAAAGGCATTGTCATTTACAATGCTAATAGGTTAAACTCGTGTAAATGCGAGACCTATTGCATTGCAAATGCTTGTTTTTTATTCTTTTGTTTGCATATTTATATAGCGCGAACTCGACCCGAAGGTATTGGAGCGCTTTACATAGCACCGTATTTACATTACACATTCAGGCACGGGGAGATTAAGTGATTTGCCCAGAATCACAGGATGTGGACGCGACCTCGAGGCTCGAACCCTGGTTTCCTGCACCAGAGGCGGCAATTCACATTAATTTCACCCTCCTGTACGGCGTTCGTTACCACGATGTCCGGCGGCCATTTTGCCTTGGTCATACATTTGTAGTAATGTCCCTTCTTTGTACTGTTTCTATTTCAACTTTGGGACGGGCTAGAACTGTGCGGATTTTCACATCGTAATGGCGGCGGCCGTAGCTGCCAGACTGGGTGAGGAGGGCAGTTGAGGGTAGACGTGCTTCTCCCATTTCGTAGCTGATGTTTCTCCCAAGAAACATTTTTCCTCTCTCCTGCATGCAGTGCCCACATTACACTACTATCAGAGAGTTCTGCTTCCAGAAGGGTTCTTTTATTGTAGGTTACCATTCTCTCTTCGTTACATAGGACTTCTCATGTGCTCATGCGTTTGTCCCCATTACTTTACATCTTTCGTTACATAGATTTCCACCTCTTTCAAGAATTGACTTCGAATGATCAGTTCGGTGCTCCGACTCGAAATCCAAGGTCATATTCATGCGTTTATAAGATGACTAAATAAATGGGTAGAAACATCGGTAGGCAGTTTTCGCTTTATAGCGAGCAGATCAATGCACTCTGAAAACTGTATTTTCTAATTTAATGTGTTAATTCTAAACTGAAAAGTACCCACTTGCAACGTGCAGTCGATAGTGGTTGAAGACGTAAATTGCGGTACATGTGATGATCAGGAGTCACATTTATTTGATCCTTGTTTGGACTGCCCATTTACGCGACTCGTTGGGAAAGTTTGCGGTTGTTTGAGAAGTCCTGTTGAACGTTGTAATGCCCATAGGGAATCGGTCTAACATAAAAATTAGTTGTTCAAAAAGGAAAGTAAATACATGTACAGGATTAATGTGAGATTTGTTTTTAAAACGGACATGCGCCGAGGAAAGGTTCTTCAAAAAACATTATATATATATATATATATATATATATATATATATATATATATATGAATGCTCCCTTGCCTTGTCCCAAAGATTGAGCTGCACTCCAACACAAGACCAAAGGTGGCAAGCCTTTATTTCAGAGTACAAGCGGCATGCTGAAAACGATTACAATGTAGCAGCCATACACGCGACCAGCCTGACGCGTTTCGAGGGTGTGTGTCCCTCTTCCTCAGAGGCAATCGCACTTAGGAAGTGCTCCGGTTCCAGTCCCAGAAGGCTGTTTTACGCCCCCAGATGGGCGGGTCAACTGTCCCAAGCGTCCTGGGACTTGTAGTTCTGGTGAATAAAACCATGAATGGTGCACAAATATTCTGCCCTTTTCAAGCCCACAGATGGGCCATCGCTTTTCAGGTCCGCTTTAATCCCTGGTCAGTGCTTCCACAAAGACGGCTGGAATTATCCTGCCGAGTGGCCCCCTCTCATCCCGGGGTGGTGCTGCTCGACGGCTGGACCGCCGCCAAAAATGAATGCTCCCTTGCCTTGTCCCAAAGATTGAGCTGCACTCCAACACAAGACCAAAGGTGGCAAGCCTTTATTTCAGAGTACAAGCGGCATGCTGAAAACGATTACAATGTAGCAGCCATACACGCGACCAGCCTGACGCGTTTCGAGGGTGTGTGTCCCTCTTCCTCAGAGGCAATCGCGCTTAGGAAGTGCTCCGGTTCCAGTCCCAGAAGGCTGTTTTACGCCCCCAGATGGGCGGGTCAACTGTCCCAAGCGTCCTGGGACTTGTAGTTCCGGTGAATAAAACCATGAATGGTGCACAAATATTCTGCCCTTTTCAAGCCCACAGATGGGCCATCGCTTTTCGGGTCCGCTTTAATCCCTGGTCAGTGCTTCCACAAAGACGGCTGGCATTATCCTGCCGAGTGGCCCCCTCTCATCCCGGGGTGGTGCTGCTCGACGGCTGGACCGCCGCCAAAAATGAATGCTCCCTTACCTTGTCCCAAAGATTGAGCTGCACTCCAACACAAGACCAAAGGTGGCAAGCCTTTATTTCAGAGTACAAGCGGCATGCTGAAAACGATTACAATGTAGCAGCCATACACGCGACCAGCCTGACGCGTTTCGAGGGTGTGTGTCCCTCTTCCTCAGAGGCAATCGCGCTTAGGAAGTGCTCCGGTTCCAGTCCCAGAAGGCTGTTTTACGCCCCCAGATGGGCGGGTCAACTGTCCCAAGCGTCCTGGGACTTGTAGTTCCGGCGAATAAAACCATGAATGGTGCACAAATATTCTGCCCTTTTCAAGCCCACAGATGGGCCATCGCTTTTCAGGTCCACTTTAATCCCTGGTCAGTGCTTCCACAAAGACGGCTGGCATTATCCTGCCGAGTGGCCCCCTCTCATCCCGGGGTGGTGCTGCTCGACGGCTGGACCGCCGCCAAAAATGAATGCTCCCTTGCCTTGTCCCAAAGATTGAGCTGCACTCCAACACAAGACCAAAGGTGGCAAGCCTTTATTTCAGACTACAAGCGGCATGCTGAAAACGATTACAATGTAGCAGCCATACACGCGACCAGCCTGACGCGTTTCGAGGGTGTGTGTCCCTCTTCCTCAGAGGCAATCGCGCTTAGGAAGTGCTCCGGTTCCAGTCCCAGAAGGATGTTTTACGCCCCCAGATGGGCGGGTCAACTGTCCCAAGCGTCCTGGGACTTGTAGTTCCGGTGAATAAAACCATGAATGGTGCACAAATATTCTGCCCTTTTCAAGCCCACAGATGGGCCATCGCTTTTCAGGTCCGCTTTAATCCCTGGTCAGTGCTTCCACAAAGACGGCTGGCATTATCCTGCCGAGTGGCCCCCTCTCATCCCGGGGTGGTGCTGCTCGACGGCTGGACCGCCGCCAAAAATGAATGCTCCCTTGCCTTGTCCCAAAGATTGAGCTGCACTCCAACACAAGACCAAAGGTGGCAAGCCTTTATTTCAGAGTACAAGCGGCATGCTGAAAACGATTACAATGTAGCAGCCATACACGCGACAAGCCTGACGCGTTTCGAGGGTGTGTGTCCCTCTTCCTCAGAGGCAATCGCGCTTAGGAAGTGCTCCGGTTCCAGTCCCAGAAGGCTGTTTTATGCCCCCAGATGGGCGGGTCAACTGTTCCAAGCGTCCTGGGACTTGTAGTTCCGGTGAATAAAACCATGAATGGTGCACAAATATTCTGCCCTTTTCAAGCCCACAGATGGGCCATCGCTTTTCAGGTCCGCTTTAATCCCTGGTCAGTGCTTCCACAAAGACGGCTGTCATTATCCTGCCGAGTGGCCCCCTCTCATCCCGGGGTGGTGCTGCTCGACGGCTGGACCGCCGCCAAAAATGAATGCTCCCTTGCCTTGTCCCAAAGATTGAGCTGCACTCCAACACAAGACCAAAGGTGGCAAGCCTTTATTTCAGAGTACAAGCGGCATGCTGAAAACGATTACAATGTAGCAGCCATACACGCGACCAGCCTGACGCGTTTCGAGGGTGTGTGTCCCTCTTCCTCAGAGGCAATCGCGCTTAGGAAGTGCTCCGGTTCCAGTCCCAGAAGGCTGTTTTACGCCCCCAGATGGGCGGGTCAACTGTCCCAAGCGTCCTGGGACTTGTAGTTCCGGTGAATAAAACCATGAATGGTGCACAAATATTCTGCCCTTTTCAAGCCCACAGATGGGCCATCGCTTTTCAGGTCCGCTTTAATCCCTGGTCAGTGCTTCCACAAAGACGGCTGGCATTATCCTGCCGAGTGGCCCCCTCTCATCCCGGGGTGGTGCTGCTCGACGGCTGGACCGCCGCCAAAAATGAATGCTCCCTTGCCTTGTCCCAAAGATTGAGCTGCACTCCAACACAAGACCAAAGGTGGCAAGCCTTTATTTCAGAGTACAAGCGGCATGCTGAAAACGATTACAATGTAGCAGCCATACACGCGACCAGCCTGACGCGTTTCGAGGGTGTGTGTCCCTCTTCCTCAGAGGCAATCTCGCTTAGGAAGTGCTCCGGTTCCAGTCCCAGAAGGCTGTTTTACGCCCCAGATGGGCGGGTCAACTGTCCCAAGTGTCCTGGGACTTGTAGTTCCGGTGAATAAAACCATGAATGGTGCACAAATATTCTGCCCTTTTCAAGCCCACAGATGGGCCATCGCTTTTCAGGTCCGCTTTAATCCCTGGTCAGTGCTTCCACAAAGACGGCTGGCATTATCCTGCTGAGTGACCCCCTCTCATCCCGGGGTGGTGCTGCTCGATGGCTGGACCGGCGCCAAAAATGAATGCTCCCTTGCCTTGTCCCAAAGATTGAGCTGCACTCCAACACAAGACCAAAGGTGGCAAGCCTTTATTTCAGAGTACAAGCGGCATGCTGAAAACGATTACAATGTAGCAGCCATACACGCGACCAGCCTGACGCGTTTCGAGGGTGTGTGTCCCTCTTCCTCAGAGGCAATCGCGCTTAGGAAGTGCTCCGGTTCCAGTCCCAGAAGGCTGTTTTACGCCCCCAGATGGGCGGGTCAACTGTCCCAAGCGTCCTGGGACTTGTAGTTCCGGTGAATAAAACCATGAATGGTGCACAAATATTCTGCCCTTTTCAAGCCCACAGATTGACCGAAAGGATTAATATATCCGGGCCATCCTCTTACACTTTCATCTTCTGATTTAATGATACGGTGGTTTTAGTTAACCAATCCAATCGGAAGAAACGTACCCTACTTTGAGGATTATTGTGTTCTACAATTCAGCTCTTCAATAAGAATTCCACTTTTTAGTTGAGGATTTACGCAGTATTACTTTCCTGGATGATCTTTATATCCAGTGACATCCATTATACCTCAAAACCAACTTTCCGAGGTGTAAGCCCTGATGAAGTTCCGAAAGGTTGTACCCTAAAGGAACGAAACGCGTCTGCTGTTTTTATGAACACATTTTGGAATAAAAGAAGGATTTGACAAAGCAAAAAAACAGACTATTTGTACTATGTTCAGTGCACCTCCTATTGTTAATAGCATTTTTGGTATCTGTAACCAGGGGTACTAAAAGGTGACCAGTGCTGGAGATTTGTGCACAATCAATTTGATATGGTAGTAGAGATAGAGTGATAGCCCTATCCACTGAAGTCCGTCACCTAGGTTTGGTTGTTTCCAAAGATATATATATATATATACACATATATACACACACACATATATATATACACATATATATAATGAAGATGTTTGGCATAAATGGAAGAATGAAAGAACCCAACTTTAAGCGATAAATGTTATTCTCATTGTTTACCGAAGATGCACATGGATTATATATTTATGTGGTGTGTCTGCATCTTCTTGCTTGGGTTCCTTTGTGGCCGATTTAGGAGATACCTTAAAACTGTTTCTTATTTTAAAGACATTTCTTTGAGGACTGGGATTGCTGGCGATTTCCTTTTTGACAAACTATGAAGAATTTCTGCCCGTAATGGAAATAGTGTAATTGTACTAATTTCAGGTAGATCTTGGTCAGTCAGTGTGAGAAGTTGGCCTGGTATATGCTGGTCGCTAGTTAAAGTGGCCACCTTGCACCAGTACAATTCGACTCTTATGGTAGATAGGTTTAAGACAACCTTTTCAAGAAAGCTATCCTAGTGGTAGCTGTGGAGAGCAGCCTTCAGGCTAAGTCTTTAGAGGAATGTAAAGCAGCTTGTTTTACCTTATAATCTCTTGAATCACTAAATGAAAGGACACCACACAGGTGTGTATATATATATAAAATATATATGTATTTATTACTAGACACACTCTACTAATCTCTTTATGCGATTAGAAGTCAAGGACATATGCACAAATTAACATTTCACAAGTTAAGAACAAATATGGCTGGGGGCGTACCAGACCATATACTAAAAAAGAGAGACAAGGCCTAGGGCCTTCAGAAGCGCTGGGGCCTCACTAATCCACCCAATGCAGGTAAGTAAAGGACCCACGGGAGATGCATGCAGTGTGAGAACACAGCCGCGGATCCCAATAGACTTCAATGGAGCAAGTCACGGTTGGAATTTTAAAGTTTTAGGATATTTCGGGCGAGTCTACAAGCAAGTCACTTACAGGGTAAGTAGTTCTAGAGCCAACACCCACAGGAGCACCGTAGTGCTGGAGTTACCTCACCCAGGGAAGCCGGGTGCATAGGTGTCTTTTGGTGTCGGGTCGTGGCATCGTTTTAAATGGGAGCCAAAGAAGACTTGCTGCTTGTGAAGACAGGAGAAGTGTCCGGTGGAATCCAAGGCTGGATTCAGAAGAAAGAAGACCTGAAAGCAGAGGAGACAGTGTTCAAAGTCACTTGCCAGTGACCCGGGGCCAGGAAGCTGGATGCCCACAGTAGTCGGGTGATTTCAGGTGATCACAGGTGTCTTGACTCTTCAGCCACGAGGTCCAGGAGGCGTCGACGACGACCAGGAGCTGGATTCGGTGTGTCCCATGAAGTCTGCAGCCTACTGAGGTGTCGGCAACCGGATTGGAGCCAACAAGCCTTGGCAACAGCAAGTCTCGTGGAAAGTGAAGAAAGTCAGCAGTGCAGACCAGCAAGGTCTGAGGGACTCACCCAGCGGGGGTAAGTCAGGGCAGGCCTGGAGCAACCAGGCTCTGTAGAAAAGTCTTCTGAGGACCCACAAGCCAGCCGGCAAGGGATCGCGAATACGCCTCGGGAGGATTCATTCACCAGGAGCCCACGGTCACTCGGGACGAGGTAGGCCTCTGATCTTCGAAAGAAATCCTGCTGGAGGCTTGGACCACACGTGGTACAATGCACAAGTTCGTAGAACGTCGTGAAGGGGTTGCACTTGACAATAGTGCACGGTACCCGGGTATTACTGTTCCTCGTCACTCGTGGGGCCCACTTGCTTCCGCTACGCTGGGGACTCACGATGGCCTTGGAGAAGTCAGGAAATCCACTTCCGGGGCTGCAGGGACTTCGGACTCCGGCGGGAGCGGGAACGTTTGCGACCATTGATGCAAAGTTTTGATGCCTGCCAAGCAGGGGAGTCACTCCTTGACTCCAAGGGAGATTCTTCAGTCTTCCAAAGGTAGTGGAACGTCGAAGGTCCAGGATTCTTCTTCAGAGCGTCGTCCAGGGATGTCTAGTTTGCAATGGCAAGGGTTCCCTAACTTATACTACAAGGAAGGGAGGGACTAGTTCTATGACCACTCCTATGGGAGGGTCAGGGGAGCGGGTGGCTACACCCACTTCCCTTTGTCCAGTTTCACGCCAGAGCAGGGGCTGGTAGCCCCTGAACTGGTTTGAGCTATCATATGCACAGAGGAGCCTACTGCTCCCCCAGTTCAGGACTTCAAAGCACTCTAAGAGTGCACCCACCCAGCTCCAATACACTAAATCCTGTCTGGAAGGTGGTTACACCTCCCTGTGACAGGATGCCTATTGCTGGGCCACCTCCACTGCGAGTTTCGGTCAGCAGCAAGAGGGCAGCCCAGTGTCTGTGCTGGTGGCATCCATTTTGTGATGCCAGGTGTTGGACTTGGCCCTTTTTGCAGGGTCATCCCTAAACTTTTTGCCTTCCTCCAGTATTTTTTCTGACCTGTTGTTGGCTGTTTTATGACTCTGGGCACCTTACCACTGCTGATCAGTGCTAAGGTGCATATGCTCTCCCTATGGTAAAATGTATACATTGATTGGTGTCCATGTTTGGCTTATTCGGTTTACTATCAGCCCCTAGTAAAGTGCACCAGGAGTGCCAGGGCTTGTAAATGCGAATGCTGCTGGTGGGCCTGCAGCACTGGTTGTGCCACCCACAGAAGCGGCCTTGTAAAATGTGTCTAGGGTCTGCCACTGCAGAACCTGCGTGCAGTCTGGTACTGTCATGCTGGCTAGGCAAGTGCACACACTTGCCAGCCTCCAAACCTTCCCTTTGCCTCATGTTAGTCACCCCTATGGTAGGCCCACGGGCAGGGTGCATTGTGGGTGTAAGGTAGGACAAGCCCTGAGTGTGTGGCATGTCCTGATAGTGAATTACAGCCATTTTCGTTTTTCACTATTGAAGGCTACCTGCTCTCCATAGGCCAGAATGGGCTGCTGGAATCACTACACGCTGTGACCCCAGTGGACTCAGAGAGCATGGTAGGATGTCAAGTTTAGTATGCCTGAACTCAGAATAATAAAATACTTCTTATAGTCAAGTTTATTTTAATATCCTGGGTTTGTAAATACTACTTTTAGAAAGTTAGTATTTACTGACCTGACCATCTCAGTCCGCCTCTGCTGTGTGTGTGTGTTCTGCCTAGCAACAGTAAGGGCAGGGTGGGGGGATCCCCAGAGACAGGTTGGCTGCCAGGTGGTGGGCCGGGAGATGACACCAGGATGGGTGGGAGGAGTACACCTTGACTCTTGAATAGACCTGTGCTCTGCCACCACAAAGCCGGCGCCGCCCCCTGCGGGGCGGCTGATGTCTCTGCCCTGCTGCTGAAAGGAAAGAGCAGAGTCACCATAACAAAGTGCTCCAGAACTGGACTGAGCCAGGCCTAGGCCCCCTGGCGCTAAAGAACAAAAGAATCATGGTATAAAAGTAGGAGCCTGGCTCCTAAGAAATCAGAATCCTGTTTACCACAAAGAACCTCTGCCCGACTAGAAGGAGAAGAAGACGCTGGAGGAGCTGGCCTGCTGCTTGCCTTGCTGAGAAAGGAGATGAAGAGACTTACTGAAAAGACTTTGCTACTTTGTGCTTGAACATTCTCCAAGGGCTTGATCTGAGCTTGCCCCCTGAACTGAACCCCAGGACCAGTGGGTTCTCTGTGCTTTTGCTCGTCCTCCAATTCGAGCCGTGTGTGCATCCCGCTGGAAAGAGACTGCGCCCCTCATCGCCCCTCCTAGGGCCGTGACACTCAGAAGCTTGCCTGCCTCAAACCCGTGAGAGCCCCGCTCCGTCCAGAGCCGCTCTCTGTCCCCGGGCCAGGCCGCCTGCATCCCTGTCACCGCCTGCTACTGGACAGCGCTGGCCGCGCTATCACCCCTCCCGCCGGAAGCCGTCCAACGACTGTGATCTACGCCGGGTCATCCAGCTGCACTGACCGTGCCCTGCGACCCCGCTCCGCTATCCCCGGACATCTCAGGCGGCGCCGCCCCCGCTGTGGAGACCCTCCGGCACCGCCGTGCTAAAGGGTCGCTGGCCGCGCCTGCCTACTTGCCCACACCTGCTGATTGAGGACCCAAAGACACTTCCCAAGCTGAGAGTCGCACCGACCTGTGCCGACTCTCCACATCACGAAAGAAGTTCCAGTATCGGGCTCGGGCCCGCATCGCCTTATTTCCCCGTTCGCAGGAGCCGATCTCTGTAAGTACTGGAACCACAAGTAACATTTGCAAGAGACTACAAGGTCTCCATTTGAAGCTACGAACAAAGAACCTTTGCCTGCTTTACAACCTGGTGGCATAGCGAAACCGTTATTGGTCTTGTGATAAGTCTGCTGAGATATATATCCTTATTTTTACATAAAGAAGCGTATTTTTCTATATATCCAAGTCTGGTGTCCGTTTCTGGGGGGATTGATGTATTTACTGTGTGTATGATTGTAAGTGCTCAACCAACAACGCCTGAGGAATCGCCTTGGCTGCTCACGCCACGCACCTAGAGGGTGAGCAAGGGTCATTCGCGAGGGGTTATCCTGCGCCCTGACGTGGAGGAGAGGGTTCCTGCTTGACACAAGGGCAACCTTGCGCCAACCAGAGATCCCCGACTCTAACATTGTTGGCAGCGGCTGGGATTTCGGATTTGCACTTGTAATTTGCATACAGTGAATTATTAATCACCAGATAGTGAGAGCAGACCAAATAACGCAGCCACAGGTTTTCATTTTTGGAACTTTGTTGAGACATCTGCCATTACTGCAACCATGCCTGGCTCACTCTCTGCTGGAAGAGCACACTCTGTGATTTCTGGAATGGATGAGGTGGATTGGGAAGGACTGGAAGGCTACACGATAGAGCAATTGAAAGGCTACAGTGTAAAATTCAGAGTTCCCCATGCTGGATTCAAGAGGAAGGTCCAGTACACCAAGGCGTTGAGAGCCTGGAAGGAGTCACGAGACCCACGGAATGCGGAGGACATCGTTCCACCCGACAACCTTGGGGAGCCAAGCAGAGTCCTGTCGCCAGAGGAGCTGGCAGACAGGGCAGCAGACAGGGCGCATGCAATGGAGATGGCAAAGTTGGCAGGACAAATGGAAAAGGAGAAGCAGAAGTTGGCCTTGGAGGCACAACGACGCCAAATGGATCATGATCTAAAAATGAGGGAGTTGGATCGCAAGATCAAGAGTTTAGACCGTTCTCCCTCTGGTGGCAGCAATATTGAGTTTTACAGTGCTGAGAGAGTAGTACGCACACCCAGAGATGTGGCGCCTGACTTGAAGGAGGGGGTTAACATACACCAGGAGGTTCAAGGGCATGAGGTAGCTCCAGTAGTGCGCAGTATCCCTGAAGGGAATAGGGTAACTGGCGCAGGGGTTCATAGTCCTAGTGGAGGGAGGGACACTCTACTGACTCTAGCTGAAAGGTACAGGGAGAGGGGTTCCCCCAAAATTTAAGTCCTGGTGGGTGAATGTGAAGACCGCCCAGAAGAGTGTGGGTTGTGGGACAGAGACAGTCCGATACTGTCTTGCCAGTCTCAGGAGAGTGGTGTGGAGTACGTGTGTGAGGCACTGGATGGTAAGGTGAAGGATAGTTTGGTTAACCCTGCTAGGGGGCTGTGTGATCCAATTGTGGGAGAGCATATTTTAAGTCCCTGTTTTCCAGAGCTATGCCAACACCTGTTGGAGAGTGAGTTCTCTGACCGCAGGGAGCTCACATTGGAGGCAGACCTTTTGGTGGAGTCCGGAGGGTCTGGAAAGGCATTGGGGAGTGATCCCACGATGAGTGGTCCAGGTATCTTCAAACCCAGTATGGTGGAAGTGGCTCAGAGTAGCCCAGCTAGGTCCTGTAATAGTGAGAGGGGTGTAGGGCCTCACGTCCTGTCTGTAAGGGGAAGGAGTGAGAATGGGTTATGTCCCGGTAGTGCCCAACCTCAGTCTCAGAGCTTGGATGGTTCTTTGAGGGAACACCAGGTGGGGAGCCTAGTCTGTTCTGAGGGGCTGCCCGTCGTGCGGGATCCCCTAGTGTCTGGTGAGCTAGGAGTGTCTGTAATCAGACCTCCATCAGTTCTGGTGTCTGGCAGTACCGCTCCAGTTGGGAGGGTGCAGAGGTCCAGATTGAGGGGTGAGAGGGGGAAAGAGTCCCCAGTGGAAGAACCAGTGGGTCAGGGGCCAGCCAGAAGGGCTGCGTCACCGGTGAATGACCATGGTGACACCACTTCTGTCCTGGGGGATCGTCAGGCACTGTCGGATGGACAGGGGTCGGAAGATCAGCGCCAGGCAGACTGCCACGCGACCCAGGAGTTCTGTGTCACCCTCAGGGAGGGCATGCGTGCTCCCCGGGAAGTCCTGGTGCGCCAGGCGAGCGTTCAGCCGCATGGGTTGGTCCCAGGGTTGGGAAGCCAGGTTCAGGTGTTGTCTGACCTGGAGGGTGGGACCACTGTAATCAGTGTCCTGACCCATGTTGCTTCTGGGGGTACCACGCCAGTTGGGAGTGGGCAGTACTCTGGAAGGGGGTGCAGAGGGAGGGAGTCCTCGCCTCTGACCCCGGCTCAACTGAAGGGTTTAGACCCCAGGTTGGAGGGCCAGGTTCAGGGTGTCCCCCCTGACCTGGACGCCCAGTTGCAGGATAGAACCCCTGAACTGGTGGGCGAATTGTGCGGGACACCTGCCCCAGGTGCCCTGGCAATTCTGGAAGGGGGTACCACTCCAGGTGGGAGGGTACAGAGCCCCAAGGAGGAGGACCAGGTGTGGGAGAGGCCACCCCAGTCTTGGGTCCAGCCGCCGGGTACAGTCCCGGGGCTGGTGGGTCAGTGCCAGGATGTCATACCTGACCTGACAAAGGGGAGAATGGACAAAGGGTGCCAAGCACCTGGGGCTACTGCCCCCCGCTCCCTGGCGCCACAGAAGATTGAGAGCCCTGAGAGGCATACGGCCTGGGTCTCATCCCTGACTACTGTCAGTGGCCACTGTAGCATTTTGCTGTCTGTCTGTTGGGACACACCTGTGGGCCAGTTAAGGTTAGGTGCTGCACAGGTGGTGTCCACAGGTGAGGAGAAGGGTTCCCCATGGATTGGCTTGGTGGGCCCTGAGAGTATGGACAGAGGGAGTCCGATAGGTTCAGATTGGCGTAGAAATGGAGTCTGCCCCTGCTGTTGCGGGCCAGGTCCTTGTTCTATCGCCCCAAGCAGGGAAGACCATCACGGTGGTGATTGGTCTACCCTGCGTTTTGGCTGGAAGGGGGTTGTGTTGGACTTGGCCCTTTTTGCAGGGTCATCCCTAAACTTTTTGCCTTCCTCCAGTATTTTTTCTGACCTGTTGTTGGCTGTTTTATGACTCTGGGCACCTTACCACTGCTGATCAGTGCTAAGGTGCATATGCTCTCCCTATGGTAAAATGTATACATTGATTGGTGTCCATGTTTGGCTTATTCGGTTTACTATCAGCCCCTAGTAAAGTGCACCAGGAGTGCCAGGGCTTGTAAATGCGAATGCTGCTGGTGGGCCTGCAGCACTGGTTGTGCCACCCACAGAAGCGGCCTTGTAAAATGTGTCTAGGGTCTGCCACTGCAGAACCTGCGTGCAGTCTGGTACTGTCATGCTGGCTAGGCAAGTGCACACACTTGCCAGCCTCCAAACCTTCCCTTTGCCTCATGTTAGTCACCCCTATGGTAGGCCCACGGGCAGGGTGCATTGTGGGTGTAAGGTAGGACAAGCCCTGAGTGTGTGGCATGTCCTGATAGTGAATTACAGCCATTTTCGTTTTTCACTATTGAAGGCTACCTGCTCTCCTTAGGCCAGAATGGGCTGCTGGAATCACTACACGCTGTGACCCCAGTGGACTCAGAGAGCATGGTAGGATGTCAAGTTTAGTATGCCTGAACTCAGAATAATAAAATACTTCTTGTAGTCAAGTTTATTTTAATATCCTGGGTTTGTAAATACTACTTTTAGAAAGTTAGTATTTACTGACCTGACCATCTCAGTCCGCCTCTGCTGTGTGTGTGTGTTCTGCCTAGCAACAGTAAGGGCAGGGTGGGGGGATCCCCAGAGACAGGTTGGCTGCCAGGTGGTGGGCCGGGAGATGACACCAGGATGGGTGGGAGGAGTACACCTTGACTCTTGAATAGACCTGTGCTCTGCCACCACAAAGCCGGCGCCGCCCCCTGCGGGGCGGCTGATGTCTCTGCCCTGCTGCTGAAAGGAAAGAGCAGAGTCACCATAACAAAGTGCTCCAGAACTGGACTGAGCCAGGCCTAGGCCCCCTGGCGCTAAAGAACAAAAGAATCATGGTATAAAAGTAGGAGACTGGCTCCTAAGAAATCAGAATCCTGTTTACCACAAAGAACCTCTGCCCGACTAGAAGGAGAAGAAGACGCTGGAGGAGCTGGCCTGCTGCTTGCCTTGCTGAGAAAGGAGAGGAAGAGACTTACTGAAAAGACTTTGCTACTTTGTGCTTGAACATTCTCCAAGGGCTTGATCTGAGCTTGCCCCCTGAACTGAACCCCAGGACCAGTGGGTTCTCTGTGCTTTTGCTCGTCCTCCAATTCGAGCCGTGTGTGCATCCCGCTGGAAAGAGACTGCGCCCCTCATCGCCCCTCCTAGGGCCGTGACACTCAGAAGCTTGCCTGCCTCAAACCCGTGAGAGCCCCGCTCCGTCCAGAGCCGCTCTCTGTCCCCGGGCCAGGCCGCCTGCATCCCTGTCACCGCCTGCTACTGGAGCGCGCTGGCCGCGCTATCACCCCTCCCGCCGGAAGCCGTCCGACGACTGTGATCTACGCCGGGTCATCCAGCTGCACTGACCGTGCCCTGCGACCCCGCTTCGCTATCCCCGGACATCTCAGGCCGCGCCGCCCCCGCTGTGGAGACCCTCCGGCACCGCCGTGCTAAAGGGTCGCTGGCCGCGCCTGCCTACTTGCCCACACCTGCTGATTGAGGACCCAAAGACACTTCCCAAGCTGAGAGTCGCACCGACCTGTGCCGACTCTCCACATCACGAAAGAAGTTCCAGTATCGGGCTCGTGGCCCGCATCGCCTTATTTCCCCGTTCGCAGGAGCCGATCTCTGTAAGTACTGGAACCACAAGTAACATTTGCAAGAGACTACAAGGTTTCCATTTGAAGCTACGAACAAAGAACCTTTGCCTGCTTTACAACCTGGTGGCATAGCGAAACCGTTATTGGTCTTGTGATAAGTCTGCTGAGATATATATCCTTATTTTTACATAAAGAAGCGTATTTTTCTATATATCCAAGTCTGGTGTCCGTTTCTGGGGGGATTGATGTATTTACTGTGTGTATGATTGTAAGTGCTCAACCAACAACGCCTGAGGAATCGCCTTGGCTGCTCACGCCACGCACCTAGAGGGTGAGCAAGGGTCATTCGCGAGGGGTTATCCTGCGCCCTGACGTGGAGGAGAGGGTTCCTGCTTGACACAAGGGCAACCTTGCGCCAACCAGAGATCCCCGACTCTAACACCAGGGTCTTCAGGATTCTACTGTGTTTCCACAGTGGGTACATGTCTATCCCTCTAGAAGGGTGGGATCATACTCCCACACCAGTTACTGGTGTGGATGTATGATTCCAAAGCATTTGACACCAAACACGACATGTTTTGATGCAGCCATCCCAAAGTTCAAATTTACCGCTAGGTTATAATGCACTTAAGAGTATATGGTTTAACGGCATCCACAAACAGCTACAGAGAATGGACTATGAGAGCTGCAGAGGGGCCCCCTCACATGGAAACCAAGCACCCTGCCCTCAGGAATGATGGGGCCTGCCTTAGGGGTGACTGATAGGTGTATATGTGTGTGTAGGTAGAGATATAGTGAACCTATACCTCAGTGAGGAGTGCTAACACTAACTCACCCAAGCTGCAGTAGCAGGCCTGTGGTGTCAGATTTAGTCTGCTTCCCAGGGGTGGCATAATACATGCTTCAGCCCCTGGTAGGCCTGTGAAGTACCTATGCCCTTGGTACCTAAGGTGCCATATACTAGGGGCTCATAAGGTACCACAGTATCCAATCACTAGTGCATCTAAAATGCACTCCAAGTTGTTTAGAGAGAACAGAGAGGCTGTGGCCCTGATTAGCAGGCACCCAGCCAGACGATAGCCAGAAACCAGTGTAAACATCAGAAACAAAGCGGGGGCAACATAAGTGCAGAACTTACTCTCCTACAGTCAGGAATCAGAAGGCATATGAATCCTTTTCTGATATCTCAGCTTCTCAGTATAAGATGTTTCTCATGGTGAAGTATGAGTAAAGTCTACAGAGGAAACTCCTAAGAGAATGGTTTTATAAAAGTGCAACCACACCGACATGAGTGCGGCTGGGCAGTGCTGTCTTCCAGCTCTGGTCCTCGATTACAGAGGAACAAAAGCAAGCATGGTTTAGGAAAGGTGGTGGACATGGTGATGGTGGATGTGGTGATGGTGGATGTGGTCGTGGTGGACGTGGTGATGGTGGTGGTTGTTGACATGGTGGTTGTGGTGGTGGTGGTCATGGACAACATGGTGGTGGTGATGGATGTGGTGGTGGTTGTGGTGGACGTGGTGGTGTTGCACGTGGTGGTGGTGGACGTGGTAGTGGTGGATGTGATAGTGGTGGACATGGTGTTGGTTGGGGACGTTGTGGTGGACGACGTGGTGGTGGTGATGGACATGGACGAGTGGTGGTGGTGGACATGGTAGTGGTGGACATGGTGATGGTGGACGTGGTGGTGATGGAGGACATGGTGGTGGAGGACGTGGTTGTGGTGGAGGATGTGGTTGTGGTGGAGGACGTGGTGGTGGTGGACGACGTGGTGGTGGTGGACAACGTGGTGGTGGATGTGGTGGTGGTGATGGACATGGACGAGTGGTAGTGGTGGACATGGTGATGGTGGTTGTGGACGTGGTGGTGGACATGGTGGAGGACGTGGTGGTGGTAGACGTGGTGTTGGTGGTGAACATGGTGGTGGTGGAGGACATGGTGGACGTGGTGGTGGTGTACATGGTGGTGGATGTTGTGGATGTGGTGGTGGTGGAGGACGTGGTGGTGATGGACATGGACGAGTGGTGGTGGACATGGTAGTGGTGGATGTGGTGGACGTGGTGGTGGTGGACATGGTGGAGGACGTGGTGGTGGAGGACATGGTGGTGGTGGAGGAAGTGATGGTGGACGTGGTGATGGAGGTGGTGGTGAACGTAGATGTGGTGGTGGTGTTAGACGTGGTGGTGGTGGTGGAAGTGGTTGTGGTAGACATGGTGGTGGACATGGACGTGGTGCTGGTTGGTGTGGTGGACGTGGTGGTGGAGGACGTGGTGGTGGCGGACGTGGTGGTGGTGGACATGGTGGTGGTGGTGGACGTGGTGGTGGTGGATGTGGCAGTGAACGTGGTGGTGGTGGCTGTGGTGTACATGTTGGTGGATGTGGTGGATGTGGTGGTGGACATGGTGGTGTTGGTGGACGTGGTGGTGGTGGTGGACGTGGTGGTGGTGGTGGACGTGGTGTTGGTGGATGTGGTGTTCGTGGATGTGGTGTTGGTGGACGTGGTTTTGGTGGACGTGGTATTGGTGGATGTGGTGTTGGTGGACGTGGTGGTGGTGGAGGTGGTGGACGTGGAGCTGGTGGATGTGGAGGTGGTTGTGGATGTGGTAGACGTGGTGGTGGATGGGGTGGTGGTGGATGTGGTGGACGTTGTGGTGGTGGACGTTGTGGTGGACGTGGTGGTGGATGTGGTGGAATTTTGTGGTGGTGGACGTTGTTGTGGACATGGTGGTGGTGGCGGATGTGGTGGTGGTGGTGGATGTGGTGGTGGTGGTGGTGGTGGTAGACATGGTGGTGGTGGATATGCTGGACATTGTGGTTGTAGTGGACGTGGTGGTGGACATGGTGGTGGTGGACATGTTGGTGGACGTGGTCGTGGTGGACATGGTCGTGATGGTGGATGTGATGGTGGTGGATAACATGGTGGTGCTGGTGGATGTGGTGGTGATGGACGTGTTGGTGGTGTACATGGTGGTGGATGTGGTGGTGGTGGATGAGGTGGTGGAGGACGTGGTGGTGGTGGTGGTGGACGTGGTGTTGGTGGACGTGGTGGTGGTGGACGTGGAGGTGATGGTGGTGGAGCTGGTGGGCGTGGATATGGTAGTGGTAGAGGATGTGGTGGTGGTGGACGTTGTGGTGGCGGTGGACGTTGTGGTGGTGGTGGATGTGGTGGTGGTGGAGGATGTGATGGTGGACGTGGTGGTGGTGGACATGGTGGTGGTGGACGTGCTAGTGGCGGACATGGTAGTGGAGGTGGTGGTGGTGGACGTGGTGGTGGTTGTGGGCATGGTGGTTGTGGACGTGGTGGTGGACATGGTGGTGGTGGACATGGTCGTGGTGGTGGATGTGATGGTGGTGGTGGATGTGATGGTGGTGGACGACGTGGTGGTGTTGGTGGACGTGGTAGTGATTGATGTGTTGGTGGTGGACGTGGTGGTCGATGTTGCTGTGGACATGGTGGATGTGGTGGTGGTGTACGTGGTGGTGGACGACGTGGTGGTGGAGGATGTGGTGGTGGTGGACATGGTGGTGGTGGATGTGGTTGTGGACGTGATGGTTGTGGTTGTGGACATGGTGGATGTGGTGGACGTGGTGTTGGATGTGGTGTTGGTGGACATGGTGGACGTGGTGTTGGTGGACTTGGACTTGGTGGTGGTGGACATGGTGGACGTGGTAGTGGCGGACATGGTGGGGGTGGTGGTGGTGGACGTGATGGTGGATGCCATGGTAGTGGATGTGGCAGTGAACGTGGTGGTGGACGTGGTGGTGGATGTGGCTGTGGACATGGTGGATGTGGTGGTGGATGTGGTGGTGGTGGATGTGGTGGTGGACATGGTGGTGGATGTGGCTGTGGACATGGTGGTGGACATGGTGTTGGTGGTGGATGTTGTGGTGGTGGATGTGGTGTTGGATGTGGTGTTGGTGGACATGGTGGTGGTGGATGTGGTGGTGGTGGACATGGTGGTGGTGGTGGTGGAGCTGGTGGACGTGGATGTGGTGGTAGACGTGGTGGACGTTGTGGTGGATGTTGTGGTGGTGGACGTGGTGGTGGTGGACGTGGTGGTTGTGGACGTGGTGGTTGTGGACGTGGTTGTGTATGTGGTGGTGGTGGTAGACGTGGTGGTGGTGGACGTGGTGGTGGTGGATGTTGTGTTGGTGGACTTTGTACTGGACGTGGTGGTGGTGGACGTGGTGGTAGTGGATGTGCTGGACATTGTGGTGGTGGTGGACGTGGTGGAGGATGTGGTGGTGGACGTTGTGGTGGTAGACGTGGTGGTGGATGTGGTGGATGTTGAAGTGGTGGATGTTGTGCTGGACATTGTGGTGCTGGACGTTGTGGTGGTGGAGGATGTGGGGGTAGCAGAGGATGTGGTGGTAGTGGAGGATGTGGTGGTAGTGGAAGATGTGGTGGTGGTGGTGGTGGTGGACGTGCTAGTGGCGGACATGGTAGTGGAGGTGGTGGTGGACGTGGTGGTGGTGGACGTGGTGGGGTTGTGGACGTGGTGGTGGACATGGTGGTGGACGTGGTGGTGGTGGACATGGTCGTGGTTGTGGATGTGATGGTGGATGATGTGGTGGTGTTGGACGTGGTGGTGATGGACGTGGTGGTGGTGGATGTGGTTGTGGACGTGGTGGTTGATGTTGCTGTGGACATGGTGGAAGTGGTGGTGGACGTGGTGGTGGTGGATGAGGTGCTGGAGGACGTGGTGGTGGTGGATGTGGTTGTGGACGTGGTGGTTGTGGCTGTGGACATGGATGTGGTGTTGGATGTGGTGGTGGTGGACGTGGTGTTGGTGAACGTGGTGGTGGTGGACGTGGTGGTGGTGGACATGGTGGTGGTGGATGTGGTAGTGGCGGACATGGTAGTGGAGGTGGTGGTGGAGGTGGTGGTGGTGGAGATGGTGGTGGTGGTGGAGAACGTGGTGGTGGAGGATGTGGTGGTGGTGTTGAACGTGGTAGTAGCGGACATGGTAGTGGAGGTGGTGGTGGTGACATGGTGGTGGACATGGTGGTGGTGTACCTGGTGGTGGTTATGGATGTGGTGGGGGACGTGGTGATGGACATGGTGGTGGTGGTGGAGGACGTGGTGGTGGAGGACGTGGTGGTGGACGTGGTGGTGGATGTGGTAGTTGAGGTGGTGGTGGTGGACATGGTCGTGGTGGTGGACATGATGGTGGATGACGTGGTGGTGGTGGATGTGGATGTGGTGGTGGTGGAGGACGTGGTGGTGGTGGAGGATGTGGTGGTGGTGATGGACATGGACGAGTGGTGGTGGTGGACATGGTAGTGGTGGACATGGTGATGGTGGACGTGGTGGTGATGGACGACATGGTGGTGGAGGACGTGGTTGTGGTGGAGGATGTGGTTGTGGTGGAGGACGTGGTGGTGGTGGACGACGTGGTGGTGGTGGACAACGTGGTGGTGGACGTGGTGGTGGTGATGGACATGGACGAGTGGTGATGGTGGACATGGTAGTGGTGGACATGGTGATGGTGGTTGTGGACGTGGTGGTGGACATGGTGGAGGACGTGGTGGTGGTAGACGTGGTGTTGGTGGTGAACATGGTGGTGGTGGAGGACATGGTGGACGTGGTGGTGGTGTACATGGTGGTGGATGTTGTGGATGTGGTGGTGGTGGAGGACGTGGTGGTGATGGACATGGACGAGTGGTGGTGGACATGGTAGTGGTGGATGTGGTGGACGTGGTGGTGGTGGACATGGTGGAGGACGTGGTGGTGGAGGACATGGTGGTGGTGGAGGAAATGATGGTGGACGTGGTGATGGAGGTGGTGGTGAACGTAGATGTGGTGGTGGTGTTAGACGTGGTGGTGGTGGAAGTGGTTGTGGTAGACATGGTGGTGGACATGGACGTGGTGCTGGTTGGTGTGGTGGACGTGGTGGTGGAGGACGTGGTGGTGGCGGATGTGGTGGTGGCGGCCGTGGTGGTGGCGGACATGGTGGTGGTGGTGGACGTGGTGGTGGTGGATGTGGCAGTGAACGTGGTGGTGGTGGCTGTGGTGTACATGTTGGTGGATGTGGTGGATGTGGTGGTGGATGTGGTGGTGGACATGGTGTTGGTGGATGTGGTGGACATGGTGGATGTGGCTATGGACGTGGTGGATGTGGTGTTGGTGGACGTGGTGGTGTTGGTGGACGTGGTGGTGGTGGTGGACGTGGTGGTGGATGTGGTGTTGGTGGATGTGGTGTTCGTGGATGTGATGTTGGTGGACGTGGTGTTGGTGGACGTGGTATTGGTGGATGTGGTGTTGGTGGACGTGGTGGTGGTGGAGGTGGTGGACGTGGAGCTGGTGGATGCGGAGGTGGTTGTGGATGTGGTAGACGTGGTGGTGGATGGGGTGGTGGTGGATGTGGTGGACGTTGTGGTGGTGGACGTTGTGGAGGACGTGGTGGTGGATGTGGTGGAATTTTGTGGTGGTGGACGTTGTTGTGGACATGGTGGTGGTGGCGGATGTGGTGGTGGTGGTGGATGTGGTGGTGGTGGTGGTGGTGGTGGTAGACATGGTGGTGGTGGATATGCTGGACATTGTGGTTGTAGTGGACGTGGTGGTGGACATGGTGGTGGTGGACATGTTGGTGGACGTGGTCGTGGTGGACATGGTCGTGGTGGTGGATGTGATTGTGGTGGACGACATGGTGGTGCTGGTGGACGTGGTGGTGATGGACGTGTTGGTGGTGTACATGGTGGTAGATGTGGTGGTGGTGGATGAGGTGGTGGAGGACGTGGTGGTGGTGGTGGTGGACGTGGTGTTGGTGGACGTGGTGGTGGTGGACGTGGAGGTGATGGTGGTGGAGCTGGTGGGCGTGGATGTGGTGGTGGTAGAGGATGTGGTGGTGGTGGACGTTGTGGTGGCAGTGGACGTTGTGGTGGTGGTGGATGTGGTGGTGGTGGAGGATGTGATGGTGGACATGGTGGTGGTGGACATGGTGGTGGTGGACGTGCTAGTGGCAGACATGGTAGTGGAGGTGGTGGTGGTGGACGTGGTGGTGGTTGTGGGCATGGTGGTTGTGGACGTGGTGGTGGACATGGTGGTGGTTGACATGGTCGTGGTGGTGGATGTGATGGTGGTGGTGGATGTGGTGGTGGTGGACGACGTGGTGGTGTTGGTGGACGTGGTGGTGATTGATGTGTTGGTGGTGGACATGGTGGTCGATGTTGCTGTGGACATGGTGGATGTGGTGGTGGTATACGTGGTGGTGGACGACGTGGTGGTGGAGGATGTGGTGGTGGTGGACATGGTGGTGGTGGATGTGGTTGTGGACGTGATGGTTGTGGTTGTGGACATGGTGGATGTGGTGGACGTGGTGTTGGATGTGGTGTTGGTGGACATGGTGGACGTGGTGTTGGTGGACTTGGACTTGGTGGTGGTGGACATGGTGGACGTGGTAGTGGCGGACATGGTGGGGGTGGTGGTGGTGGACGTGATGGTGGACGCCATGGTAGTGGATGTGGCAGTGAACGTGGTGGTGGACGTGGTGGTGGATGTGGCTGTGGACATGGTGGATGTGGTGGTGGACGTGGTGGTGGTGGATGTGGTGGTGGACATGGTGGTGGATGTGGCTGTGGACATGGTGGTGGACATGGTGTTGGTGGTGGATGTTGTGGTGGTGGATGTGGTGTTGGATGTGGTGTTGGTGGACATTGTGGTGGTGGACGTGGTGGTGGTGGACATGGTGGTGGTGGTGGTGGTGGAGCTGGTGGACGTGGATGTGGTGGTAGACGTGGTGGACGTTGTGGTGGACGTTGTGGTGGTGGACGTGGTGGTGGTGGACGTGGTGGTTGTGGACGTGGTGGTTGTGGACGTGGTTGTGTATGTGGTGGTGGTGGTAGACGTGGTGGTGGTGGACGTGGTGGTGGTGGATGTTGTGTTGGTGGACTTTGTACTGGATGTGGTGGTGGTGGACGTGGTGGTAGTGGATGTGCTGGACATTGTGGTGGTGGTGGACGTGGTGGAGGATGTGGTGGTGGACGTTGTGGTGGTAGACGTGGTGGTGGATGTGGTGGATGTTGAAGTGGTGGATGTTGTGCTGGACGTTGTGGTGCTGGACGTTGTGGTGGTGGAGGATGTGGGGGTAGCAGAGGATGTGGTGGTAGTGGAGGATGTGGTGGTAGTGGAAGATGTGGTTGTGGTGGTGGTGGTGGATGTGCTAGTGGCGGACATGGTAGTGGAGGTGGTGGTGGACGTGGTGGTGGACGTGGTGGGGGTTGTGGACGTGGTGGTGGACATGGTGGTGGACGTGGTGGTGGTGGACATGGTCGTGGTGGTGGATGTGATGGTAGACGATGTGGTGGTGTTGGACGTGGTGGTGATGGACGTGGTGGTGGTGGATGTGGTTGTGGACGTGGTGGTTGATGTTGCTGTGGACATGGTGGAAGTGGTGGTGGACGTGGTGGTGGTGGATGAGGTGCTGGAGGACATGGTGGTGATGGATGTGGTTGTGGACGTGGTGGTTGTGGCTGTGGACATAGATGTGGTGTTGGATGTGGTGGTGGTGGACGTGGTGTTGGTGAACGTGGTGGTGGTGGACGTGGTGGTGGTGGACGTGGTGGTGGTGGATGTGGTAGTGGCGGACATGGTAGTGGAGGTGGTGGTGGAGGTGGTGGTGGTGGAGATGGTGGTGGTGATGGAGGACGTGGTGGTGGAGGATGTGGTGGTGGTGTTGAACGTGGTAGTAGCAGACATGGTAGTGGAGGTGGTGGTGGTGGACATGGTGGTGGACATGGTGGTGGTGTACCTGGTGGTGGTTGTGGACGTGGTGGGGGACGTGGTGATGGACATGGTGGTGGTGGTGGTGGTGGAGGACGTGGTGGTGGAGGACGTGGTGGTGATGGATGTGGTTGTGGACGTGGTGGTTGTGGCTGTGGACATAGATGTGGTGTTGGATGTGGTGGTGGTGGACGTGGTGTTGGTGAACGTGGTGGTGGTGGACGTGGTGGTGGTGGACGTGGTGGTGGTGGATGTGGTAGTGGCGGACATGGTAGTGGAGGTGGTGGTGGAGGTGGTGGTGGTGGAGATGGTGGTGGTGATGGAGGACGTGGTGGTGGAGGATGTGGTGGTGGTGTTGAACGTGGTAGTAGCAGACATGGTAGTGGAGGTGGTGGTGGTGGACATGGTGGTGGACATGGTGGTGGTGTACCTGGTGGTGGTTGTGGACGTGGTGGGGGACGTGGTGATGGACATGGTGGTGGTGGTGGAGGACGTGGTGGTGGAGGACGTGGTGGTGGACGTGGTGGTGGATGTGGTAGTTGAGGTGGTGGTGGTGGACATGGTCGTGGTGGTGGACATGATGGTGGATGACGTGGTGGTGGTGGATGTGGATGTGGTGGTGGTGGAGGACGTGGTGGTGGAGGATGTGGTGGAGGTGGTGGATGTGGTGGAGGATGTGATGGTGGACGTGGTGGTGGTGGACATGGTGGTGGTGGACGTGCTAGTGGCGGACATGGTAGTCGAGGTGGTGGTGGACGTGGTGGAGGTTGTGGGCATGGTGGTTGTGGACGTGGTGGTGGACATGGTGGTGTTGGACGAGGTGGTGGTCATGGTGGACATGGTCATGGTGGTGGATGTGATGGTGGTGGACGACGTGGTGGTGTTGGTGGACGTGGTGGTGATGGACGTGTTGGTGGTGGACGTGGCGGTCGATGTTGCTGTGGACATGGTGGATGTGGTGGTGGTGTACATGGTGGTGGACGTGGTGGTGGATGTGGCAGTGAACGTGGTGGTGGATGTGGCTGTGGACATGGTGGATGTGGTGGTGGTGGTGGTGAATGTGGTGGTGGACTTGGTGGTGGATATGGCTGTGGACGTTGTGGACGTGGTGGTGGACATGGTGTTGGTGGTGGATGTCGTGGTGGTGGATGTGGTGTTGGTGGACGTGGTGGTGGAGCTGGTGGACGTGGATGTGGTGGACGTTGTGGTAGACATTGTGGTGGACGTGGTGGTGGTGGACGTGGTGGTTGTGGACGTGGTGGTGGTGGATGTGGTAGTGGTGGTAGACGTGGTGGTGGACGTGGTGGTGGTGGATGTTGTGTTGGTGGACGTTGTGGTGCTGGACGTGGTGGTGGGGGTTGACGTGGTGGTGGTGGATGTGCTGGACATTGTGGTGGTGGTGGACGTGGTGGTGGAGGATGTGGTGGTGGACGTTGTGGTGGTAGACGTGGTGGTGGATGTGTTGGATGTTGTGGTGTGGTGGTGGATGTTGTGCTGGACGTTGTGGTGATGGACGTTGTGGTGGTGGTGGTGGTGGACATGGTCGTGGTGGTGGATGTGATGGTGGACGACGTGGTGGTGTTGGACGTGGTGGTGATGGATGTGGTGGTGGTGGAGGTGGTGGAGGACGTGGTGGTGGATGTGGTTGTGGACGTGGTGGTTGTGGCTGTGGACATGGATGTGGTGGTGTTGGATGTGGTGGTGGACGTGGTGGTGGACGTGATGGTGGTGGATGTGGTAGTGGCGGACATGGTAGTGGAGGTGGTGGTGGAGGTGGTGGTGGTGGTGGAGGATGTGGTGGTGGTGGTGGTGAACGTGGTAGTAGCGGGCATGGTAGTGGAGGTGGTGGTGGTAGACATGGTGGTGGTGTACCTGGTGGTGGTTGTGGACGTGGTGGGGGACGTGGTGGTAGACATGGTGGTGGTGGTGGACGTGGTGGTGGAGGACGTGGTGGTGGTGGACGTGGTGGTGGATGTGATAGTCGAGGTCGTGGTGGTGGATATGATGGTGGATGACGTGGTGGTGGTGGATGTGGATGTGGTGGTGGACGTGGTGGTGGAGGACGTGGTGGTGGTGGAGGATGTGGTGGTGGTGGTGGATGTGGTGGTGGTGGAGGATGTGATGGTGGACGTGGTGGTGGTGGACATGGTGGTGGTGGACGTGCTAGTGGCGGACATGGTAGTGGAGGTGGTGGTGGTGGACGTGGTGGTGGTTGTGGGCATGGTGGTTGTGGGCATGGTGGTTGTGGACGTGGTGGTGGACATGGTGGTGGTGGACGTGGTGGTGGTCATGGTGGACATGGTCGTGGTGGTGGATGTGATGGTGTTTGACGACGTGGTGGTGTTGGTGGACGTGGTAGTGATGGACGAGTTGGTGGTGGACGTGGTGGTCAATGTTGCTGTGGACATGGTGGATGTGGTGGTGGTGTACATAGTGGTGGATGTGGTGGTGGTGGACGTGGTGGTGGAAGATGTGGTGGTGGTGGACATGGTGGTGGTGGATATGGTTGTGGACATGATGGTTGTGGCTGTGGACATGGTGTTGGATGTGGTGGTGGTGAACATGGTGTTGGTGGAGTTGGACTTGGTGGTGGTGGACCTGGTGGATGTGGTAGTGGCGGACATGGTGGTGGAGGCGGTGGTGGTGGACGTGATGGTGGACACCATGGTGGTGGACATGGTGTTGGATGTGGCAGTGAATGTGGTGGTGGACGTGGTGGACGTGGCTGTGGACATGGTGGACGTGGTGGTGGACGTGGTGGTGGAGGCTATGGTGGTGGATGTGGCTGTGGACGTGGTGGTGGACATGGTGTTGGTGGTAGATGTCGTGGTGGTGGTGGATGTGGTGTTGGTGGACGTGGTGGTGGTGGACATTGTGGTGGTGGTGGAGCTGGTGGACGTGGATGTGGTGGTAGACGTGGTGGACGTTGTGATGGTGGACATTGTGGTGGTGGACATTGTGGTGGTGGACCTGGTGGTGGTGAACGTGGTGGTTGTGGACATGGTGGTTGTGGACATGGTGGTGGTGGATGTGGTGGTGGTGGTAGACGTGGTGGTGGTGGAGGTGGTGGTGGTGGACGTTGTGTTGGTGGACGTTGTGGTGCTGGATGTGGTGGTGGACGTGGTGGTGGTGGATGTGCTGGACATTGTGGTGGTAGTGGACGTGGTGGTGGACGTGGTGGTGGTGGAGGATGTGGCAGACATTGTGGTGGTAGACGTGGTGGTGGATGTGGTGGATGTTGTGGTGGTGGATGTTGTGCTGGACGTTGTGGTGCTGGACGTTGTGGTGGTGGTGGTGGACGTGGTGGTGGTGGAGGATGTGGTGATAGTGGAGGATGTGGTGGTAGAGGAGGATGTGGTGGTGGTGGACGTGCTAGTGGCGGACATGGTAGTGGAGGTGGTGGTGGACGTGGTGGTGTTGGACATGGTGGTGTTGGACATGGTGGTGGTGGACGTCGTGGTGATGGTGGACATGGTGGTGGACGTGGTGGTGGTGGACATGGTGGTGGTGGACTTGGTCGTGGTGATGGGTGTGATGGTGGACGATGTGGTGGTGTTGGACGTGGTGGTGATGGATGTGGTTGTGGACATGGTGGTCGATGTTGCTGTGGACATGGTGGAAGTGGTGGTGGACGTGGTGGTGGTGGATGAGGTGGTGGAGGACGTGCTGGTGGTGGATGTGGTTGTGGATGTGGTTGTTGTGGCTGTGGACATGGATGTGATGTTGGATGTGGTGGTGGTGGATGTGGTGTTCGTGGACATGGTGGTGGTGGATGTGGTGGACGTGGTGGTGGTGGATGTGGTAGTGGCGGACATGGTAGTGGAGGTGGTGGAGGTGGTGGTGGTGGAGGACGTGGTGGTGGAGGATGTGGTGGTGGTGGTGATGAACGTGGTAGTAGAGGACATGGTAGTGGAGGTGCTGGTGGTGGATATGGTGGTGGTGTACCTGGTGGTGGTTGTGGACATGGTGGTGGACATGGTGGTGGTGGTGGACGTGGTGGTGGAGGACGTGGTGGTGGAGGACGTGATGGTGGTGGACGTGGTGGTGGATGTGGTAGTCGTGGTGGTGGTGGACATGATCGTGGATGACGTGGTGGTGGTGGTGGACGTGGTGGTGGTGGATGTAGTTGTGGAGGATGTGGTGGTGGATGTGGCTGTGGACATGGTAGTGGTGGATGTGGACGTGGTGGTGGTATTGGATGAGGTGGTGGAGGATGTGGTGGTGGTGGGTGTGGTTGTGGACATGGTGGATGTGGTGGTGGATGTGGTGGTGGTGGTGTTGGATGTGGTGGTGGTGGACATGATGGTGGATGTGGTGGTGGATGTGGCAGTGAACATGGTGGTGGACGTGGTGGTGGTGGACGTGGTGGATGTGGTGGTGGACATGGTGGTGGTGGATGTGGTTGTGGACATGGTGGTGGATGTGGCTGTGGACGTTGTGGTGGTGGTGGTGGATATGGTGTTGGATGTCGTGGAAGTGGTGGTGGACGTGGTGGTGGTGGTTGAGGTGGTGGAGGACGTGGTGGAGGTGGATGTGGTTGTGGACGTGGTGGTT
The DNA here is from genome assembly GCF_964204655.1 of Triturus cristatus. Taxonomy (NCBI): domain Eukaryota; kingdom Metazoa; phylum Chordata; class Amphibia; order Caudata; family Salamandridae; genus Triturus; species Triturus cristatus. The sequence continues at coordinate 883,276,427 of NC_140579.1, forward strand.
GTGGCTGTGGACCTGGATGTGGTGGTGTTGGATGTGGTGGTGGACGTGGTGGTGGTGGATGTGGTAGTGGCGGACATGGTAGTGGAGGTGGTGGTGGTGGTGGAGGTGGTGGTGGTGGTGGAGGACGTGGTGGTGGAGGATGTGGTGGTGGTGGGGGTGAACGTGGTAGTAGCGGACATGGTAGTGGAGGTGGTGGTGGTGGACATGGTGGTGGTGTACCTGGTGGTGGTTGTGGACGTGGTGGTGGACATGGTGGTGGACATGGTGGTGGTGGTGGATGTGGTGGTGGAGGACGTGGTGGTGGAGGATGTGGTGGTGGTAGACGTGGTAGTGGATGTGGTAGTCGAGGTCATGGTGGTGGACATGATGGTGGATGACGTGGTGGTGGTGGACATGGATGTGGTGGTGGACGTGGTGGTGGTGGAGGACGTGGTGGTGGTGGAGGATGTGGTGGTGGTGGTGGATGTGGTGGTGGTGGAGGATGTGATGGTGGACGTGGTGGACATGGTGGTGGTGGACGTGCTAGTGGCAGACATGGTAGTCGAGGTGGTGGTGGTGGACGTGGTGGTGGTTGTGGGCAAGGTGGTTGTGGGCTTGGTGGTTGTGGACGTGGTGGTGGACATGGTGGTGGTGGACATGGTGGTGGTCGTGGTGGACATGGTCATGGTGGTGGATGTGATGGTGGTGGATGACGTGGTGGTGTTGGTGGACGTGGTGGTGATGGACGTGTTGGTGGTAGACGTGGTGGTCAATGTTACTCTAGACATGGTGGATGTGGTGGTGGTGTACATAGTGGTGGACGTGGTGGTGGTGGACATGGTGGTGGAGGATGTGGTGGTGGACATGGTGGTGGTGGATGTGGTTGTGGACGTGATGGTTGTGGCTGTGGACATGGTGGATGTGGTGGACGTGGTGTTGGATGTGGTGGTGGTGAACATGGTGTTGGTGGACTTGGACTTGTTGGTGGTGGACATGGTGGATGTGGTAGTGGCGGACATGGTGGTGGAGGTGGTGGTGGTGGACGTGATGGTGGACACCATGGTGGTGGACATGGTGGTGGAAGTGGCAGTGAACATGGTGGTGGACGTGGCTGTGGACATGGTGGATTTGGTGGTGGATGTGGTAGTGGTGGATGTGGTGGTGGATGTGGCTATGGACGTGGTGGTGGACAAGGTGTTGGTGGTGGATGTCGTGGTGGTGGATGTGGTGTTGGTGTTGGTGGACGTGGTGGTGGTGGACATTGTGGTGGTGGTGGTGGAGCTGGTGGACATGGATGTGGTGGTAGACTTGGTGGACGTTGTGGTGGTGGACATTGTGGTGGTGGACGTTGTGGTGGTGGACGTGGTGGTGGTGGACGTGGTGGTTGTGGATGTGGTGGTTGTGGTTGTGGATGTGGTGGTGGTGGTGGTGGATGTGGTGGTGGTGGTAGACGTGGTAGTGGTGGACGTGGTGGTGGTGGATGTTATGGTGGTGGATGTTGTGGTGCTGGATGTAGTGGTGGACGTGGTGGTGGTGGATGTGCTGGACATTGTGGTGGTGGTGGAAGTGGTGGTGGACGTGGTGGACGTGGTGGTGGATGTGGTGGTGGTGGACGTGGTGGTGGTGGTAGACTTGGTAGTGGATGTGGTGGATGTTGTGTTGGACGTGGTGCTGGACGTTGTGGTGGTGGTGGAAGTGGTGGTGGTGGAGGATGTGGTGGTGGTGGAGGATGTGGTGGACATGGTGGTGGTGGTGAACGTGCTAGTGGCGGACATGGTAGTGGAGGTGGTGGTGGATGTGGTGGTGGTGGACATGGGGGTGGTGGACGTGGTGGTGGTGGATGTGGTGGTGGTGGAGGTGGTGGTTGTAGAGGTGGTGGTTGTGGATGTGGTGGATGTGGTGGTGGTGGTAGATGTGGTGGTGGTGGATGTGCTGGACATTGTGGTGGTGGTGGACGTGGTGGTGGATGTGGTGGTGGTGGAGGATGTGGCGGACGTGGTGATGGTGGTGGTTGTTGACATGGTGGTTGTGGTAGTGGACGTGGTGGTCGTGGACAACATGGTGGTGGTGATGGATGTGGTGGTGAACGTGGTGGTGGTGGTGGACGTGGTGGACATGGTGGTGTTGGACGTTGTGGTGGTGGATGTGGTGGTGGATGTGGTGGTGGTGGAGGATGTGATGGTGGACGTGGTGGTGGTGGACATGGTGGTGGTGGACGTGCTAGTGGCGGACATGGTAGTGGAGGTGGTGGTGGTGGACGTGGTGGTGGTTGTGGGCATGGTGGTTGTGGACGTGGTGGTGGACATGGTGGTGGTGGACGTGGTGGACATGGTTGTGGTGGTAGATGTGATGGTTGTGGTGGATGTGATGGTGGTGGACGATGTGGTGGTGTTGGTGGACGTGGTGGTGATGGACGTGTTGGTGGTGTACGTGGTGGTCGATATTGCTGTGGACATGGTGGATGTGGTGGTGGTGTACGTGGTGGTGGATGATGTGGTGGAGGATGTGGTGGTGGTGGACATGGTGGTGGTGGATGTGGTTGTGGACGTGATGGTTGTGGACATGGTGGATGTGGTGGACGTGGTGTTGGATGTTGTGGTGGTGGACATGGTGTATGTGGTGTTGGTGGACTTGGACTTGGTGGTGGTGGACATGGTGGACGTGGTGGTGAACGTGGTGGTGGACATGTTCGTGGTGGTGGACGTGGTGGTGGAGGACGTGGTGGTGGAGGATGTGGTGGTGGTGGACATGATCGTGGATGATGTGGTGGTGGTGGTGGACGTGGTGGTGGTGGATGTAGTTGTGGAGGATGTGGTGGTGGATGTGGCTGTGGACATGGTGGTGGTGGATGTGGACGTGGTGGTGGTATTGGATGAGGTGGTAGAGGACGTGGTGGTGGTGGGCGTGGTTGTGGACATGGTGGATTTGGTGGTGGATGTGGCAGTGAACGTGGTGGTGGACGTGGTGGTGGTGAACGTGGTGGTGGATGTGGTGGTGGACATGGTGGATGTGGTGGTAGTATTGGATGAGGTGGTGATGGATGTGGTGTTGGTGGACATGATGGTGGATGTGGGGGTGGATGTGGCAGTGAACGTGGTGGTGGACGTGGTGGTGGTGGACGTGGTGGTGGATGTGGTGGTGGACATGGTGGATGTGGTGGTGGACATGGTGGTGGTGGACGTGGTTGTGGACATGGTGGTGGATGTGGCTGTGGATGTTGTGGTGGTGGTGGTGGAAGTGGTGGTGGTGGACGTGGAGGTGGTGGTGGTGGAGCTGGTGGACGTGGATGTGGTGGTGGATGTGGTGGTGGTGGATGTGGTGGTGGTGGATGTGGTGGTTGTGGACGTGGTAGACGTGGTGGATGTGGTGGTGGACGTTGTGGTCTTGGTGGACTTGGTGGTGGTAGTAGACGTGGTGGTGGTGGATGTTATGGTGGTGGATGTTGTGGTGCTGGACGTTGTGGTGGACGTGGTGGTGGTGGATGTGCTGGACATTGTGGTGGTGGTGGACGTGGTGGTGGACGTGGTGGTGGTGGAGGAAGTGGTGGTGGTGGATGTTGTGGTGGTGGACGTGGTGGTGGATGTGGTGGTGGTGGACGTGGTGGTGGTGATAGACGTGGTAGTGGATGTGATGGATGTTGTGTTGGACGTGGTGCTGGATGTTGTGGTGGTGATGGAAGTGGTGGTGGTGGACGTGGTGGTGGTGGAGGATGTAGTGGTGGACGTGGTGGTGGTGGTGAACGTGCTAGTGGCGGACATGGTAGTGGAGGTGGTGGTGGATGTGGTGGACATGGTGGTGGTGGACGTGGTGGTGGTGGATGTGGTGGTGGTGGATGTGGTGGTTGTGGACGTGGTGGTTGTAGATGTGGTGGTGGTGGATGTGGTGGTGGTGGTAGATGTGGTGGTGGTGAACGTGGTGGTGGTGGATGTGCTGGACATTATGGTGGTTGTAGATGTGGTGGTGGACGTGGTGGTGGTGGAGGATGTGGTGGTGGTGGACTTGGTGATGGTAGTGGTTGTTGACATGGTGGTTGTGGTGGTGGACGTGGTGCTCGTGGACAACATGGTGGTATTGATGGATGTGGTGGTGGACGTGGTGGTGGTGGTGGATGTGGTGGACGTGGTGGTGTTGGACGTTGTGGTGGTGGACGTGGTGGTGGTGGACATGGTGGTGGTTGTGGACGTGGTGGTGGATGTGGTGGTGGACGTTGTGGTGGTAGTGGTGGACTTGGTGGTGGTAGACGTGGTGGTGGACGTGGTGGTGGATATGGTGGATGTTGTGGTGCTGGACGTTGTGGTGGTGGTGGAAGTGGTGGTGGTGGACGTGGTGGTGGTGGAGGATGTGGTGGTGATGGAGGATGTGGTGGACGTGGTGGTGGTGGTGAACGTGCTAGTGGCGGACATGGTAGTGGAGGTGGTGGTGGATGTGGTGGTGGTGGATATGGGGGTGGTGGACGTGGTGGTGGTGGATGTGGTGGTGGTGGATGTGGTGGTTGAAGAGGTGGTGGTTGTGGATGTGGTGGTGGTAGATGTGGTGGTGGTGGTGGTGGATGTGCTGGACATTGTGGTGGTGGTGGACGTGGTGGTGGATGTGGTGGTGGTGGAGGATGTGGCGGACGTGGTGATGGTGGTGGTTGTTGACATGGTGGTTGTGGTAGTAGACGTGGTGGTCGTGGACAACATGGTGGTGGTGATGGATGTGGTGGTGGACGTGGTGGTGGTGGTGGACGTGGTGGACATGGTGGTGTTGGACGTTGTGGTGGTGGATGTGTTGGTGGATGTGGTGGTGGTGGAGGATGTGATGATGGACGTGGTGGTGGTGGACATGGTGGTGGTGGACGTGCTTAGTGGCGGACATGGTAGTGGAGGTGGTGGTGGTGGACGTGGTGGTGGTTGTGGGCATGGTGGTTGTGGACGTGGTGGTGGACATGGTGGTGGTGGACGTGGTGGACATGGTTGTGGTGGTAGATGTGATGGTTGTGGTGGATGTGATGGTGGTGGACGACGTGGTGGTGTTGGTGGACGTGGTGGTGATGGACGTGTTGGTGGTGGACGTGGTGGTCGATGTTGCTGTGGACATGGTGGATGTGGTGGTGGTGTACGTGGTGGTGGATGACATGGTGGAGGATGTGGTGGTGGTGGACATGGTGGTGGTGGATGTGGTTGTGGACGTGATGGTTGTGGACATGGTGGATGTGGTGGACGTGGTGTTGGATGTTGTGGTGGTGGACATGGTGTATGTGGTGTTGGTGGACTTGGACTTGGTTGTGGTGGACATGGTGGACGTGGTGGTGAACGTGGTGGTGGACATGGTCGTGGTGGTGGACGTGGTGGTGGAGGACATGGTGGTGGAGGATGTGGTGGTGGTGGACATGATCGTGGATGACGTGGTGGTGGTGGTGGACGTGGTGGTGGTGGATGTAGTTGTGGAGGATGTGGTGGTGGATGTGGCTGTGGACATGGTGGTGGTGGATGTGGACGTGGTGGTGGTATTGGATGAGGTGGTAGAGGACGTGGTGGTGGTGGGCGTGGTTGTGGACATGGTGGATGTGGTGGTGGATGTGGCAGTGAACGTGGTGGTGGACGTGGTGGTGGTGGACGTGGTGGTGGATGTGGTGGTGGACTTGGTGGATGTGGTGGTAGTATTGGATGAGGTGGTGTTGGATGTGGTGTTGGTGGACATGATGGTGGATGTGGTGGTGGATGTGGCAGTGAACGTGGTGGTGGACGTGGTGGTGGTGGACGTGGTGGTGGATGTGGTGGTGGACATGGTGGATGTGGTGGTGGACATGGTGGTGGTGGATGTGGTTGTGGACATGGTGGTGGATGTGGCTGTGGACGTTGTGGTGGTGGTGGTGGAAGTGGTGGTGGTGGACGTGGAGGTGGTGGTGGTGGAGCTGGTGGACGTGGATGTGGTGGTGGATGTGGTGGTGGTGGATGTGGTGGTGGTGGATGTGGTGGTGGTGGATGTGGTGGTTGTGGACGTGGTAGACGTGGTGGATGTGGTGGTGGACGTTGTGGTCTTGGTGGACTTGGTGGTGGTAGTAGACGTGGTGGTGGTGGATGTTATGGTGGTGGATGTTGTGGTGCTGGACGTTGTGGTGGACGTGGTGGTGGTGGATGTGCTGGACATTGTGGTGGTGGTGGACGTGGTGGTGGACGTGGTGGTGGACGTGGTGGTGGACGTGGTGGTGGTGGAGGAAGTGGTGGTGGTGGATGTTGTGGTGGTGGACGTGGTGGTGGATGTGGTGGTGGTGGACGTGGTGGTGGTGATAGACGTTGTAGTAGATGTGATGGATGTTGTGTTGGACGTGGTGCTGGATGTTGTGGTGGTGATGGAAGTGGTGGTGGTGGACGTGGTGGTGGTGGAGGATGTAGTGGTGGACGTGGTGGTGGTGGTGAACGTGCTAGTGGCGGACATGGTAGTGGAGGTGGTGGTGGACGTGGTGGACATGGTGGTGGTGGACGTGGTGGTGGTGGATGTGGTGGTTGTGGACGTGGTGGTTGTGGACGTGGTGGTTGTAGATGTGGTGGTGGTGGATGTGGTGGTGGTGGTAGATGTGGTGGTGGTGGTGGTGGATGTGCTGGACATTGTGGTGGTGGTGGACGTGGTGGTGGATGTGGTGGTGGTGGAGGATGTGGCGGACGTGGTGATGGTGGTGGTTGTTGACATGGTGGTTGTGGTAGTAGACGTGGTGGTCGTGGACAACATGGTGGTGGTGATGGATGTGGTGGTGGACGTGGTGGTGGTGGTGGACGTGGTGGACATGGTGGTGTTGGACGTTGTGGTGGTGGATGTGGTGGTGGATGTGGTGGTGGTGGAGGATGTGATGATGGACGTGTTGGTGGTGGACATGGTGGTGGTGGACGTGCTTAGTGGCGGACATGGTAGTGGAGGTGGTGGTGGTGGACGTGGTGGTGGTTGTGGGCATGGTGGTTGTGGACGTGGTGGTGGACATGGTGGTGGTGGACGTGGTGGACATGGTTGTGGTGGTAGATGTGATGGTTGTGGTGGATGTGATGGTGGTGGACGACGTGGTGGTGTTGGTGGACGTGGTGGTGATGGACGTGTTGGTGGTGGACGTGGTGGTCGATGTTGCTGTGGACATGGTGGATGTGGTGGTGGTGTACGTGGTGGTGGATGACGTGGTGGAGGATGTGGTGGTGGTGGACATGGTGGTGGTGGATGTGGTTGTGGACGTGATGGTTGTGGACATGGTGGATGTGGTGGACGTGGTGTTGGATGTTGTGGTGGTGGACATGGTGTATGTGGTGTTGGTGGACTTGGACTTGGTTGTGGTGGACATGGTGGACGTGGTGGTGAACGTGGTGGTGGACATGGTCGTGGTGGTGGACGTGGTGGTGGAGGACATGGTGGTGGAGGATGTGGTGGTGGTGGACATGATCGTGGATGACGTGGTGGTGGTGGTGGACGTGGTGGTGGTGGATGTAGTTGTGGAGGATGTGGTGGTGGATGTGGCTGTGGACATGGTGGTGGTGGATGTGGACGTGGTGGTGGTATTGGATGAGGTGGTAGAGGACGTGGTGGTGGTGGGCGTGGTTGTGGACATGGTGGATGTGGTGGTGGATGTGGCAGTGAACGTGGTGGTGGACGTGGTGGTGGTGGACGTGGTGGTGGATGTGGTGGTGGACTTGGTGGATGTGGTGGTAGTATTGGATGAGGTGGTGTTGGATGTGGTGTTGGTGGACATGATGGTGGATGTGGTGGTGGATGTGGCAGTGAACGTGGTGGTGGACGTGGTGGTGGTGGACGTGGTGGTGGATGTGGTGGTGGACATGGTGGATGTGGTGGTGGACATGGTGGTGGTGGATGTGGTTGTGGACATGGTGGTGGATGTGGCTGTGGACGTTGTGGTGGTGGTGGTGGAAGTGGTGGTGGTGGACGTGGAGGTGGTGGTGGTGGAGCTGGTGGACGTGGATGTGGTGGTGGATGTGGTGGTGGTGGATGTGGTGGTGGTGGATGTGGTGGTTGTGGACGTGGTAGACGTGGTGGATGTGGTGGTGGACGTTGTGGTCTTGGTGGACTTGGTGGTGGTAGTAGACGTGGTGGTGGTGGATGTTATGGTGGTGGATGTTGTGGTGCTGGACGTTGTGGTGGACGTGGTGGTGGTGGATGTGCTGGACATTGTGGTGGTGGTGGACGTGGTGGTGGACGTGGTGGTGGTGGAGGAAGTGGTGGTGGTGGATGTTGTGGTGGTGGACGTGGTGGTGGATGTGGTGGTGGTGGACGAGGTGGTGGTGATAGACGTGGTAGTAGATGTGATGGATGTTGTGTTGGACGTGGTGCTGGATGTTGTGGTGGTGATGGAAGTGGTGGTGGTGGACGTGGTGGTGGTGGAGGATGTAGTGGTGGACGTGGTGGTGGTGGTGAACGTGCTAGTGGCGGACATGGTAGTGGAGGTGGTGGTGGACGTGGTGGACATGGTGGTGGTGGACGTGGTGGTGGTGGATGTGGTGGTTGTGGACGTGGTGGTTGTGGACGTGGTGGTTGTAGATGTGGTGGTGGTGGATGTGGTGGTGGTGGTAGATGTGGTGGTGGTAAACGTGGTGGTGGTGGATGTGCTGGACATTATGGTGGTGGTAGATGTGGTGGTGGACGTGGTGGTGGTGGAGGATGTGGTGGTGGTGGACGTGGTGATGGTAGTGGTTGTTGACATGGTGGTTGTGGTGGTGGACGTGGTGCTCGTGGACAACATGGTGGTATTGATGGATGTGGCGGTGGACGTGGTGGTGGTGGTGGATGTGGTGGACGTGGTGGTGTTGGACGTTGTGGTGGTGGACGTGGTGGTGGTGGACATGGTGGTGGTTGTGGACGTGGTGGTGGATGTGGTGGTGGACGTTGTGGTGGTAGTGGTGGACTTGGTGGTGGTAGACGTGGTGGTGGACGTGGTGGTGGATATGGTGGATGTTGTGGTGCTGGACGTTGTGGTGGTGGTGGAAGTGGTGGTGGTGGATGTGGTGGTGGTGGAGGATGTGGTGGTGGTGGAGGATGTGGTGGACGTGGTGGTGGTGGTGAACGTGCTAGTGGCGGACATGGTAGTGGAGGTGGTGGTGGACGTGGTGGTGGTGGACATGGGGGTGGTGGACGTGGTGGTGGTGGATGTGGTGGTGGTGGATGTGGTGGTTGTAGAGGTGGTGGTTGTGGATGTGGTGGATGTGGTGGTGGTGGTAGATGTGGTGGTGGTGGTGGTGGATGTGCTGGACATTGTGGTGGTGGTGGACATGGTGGTGGATGTGGTGGTGGTGGAGGATGTGGCGGACGTGGTGATGGTGGTGGTTGTTGACATGGTGGTTGTGGTAGTGGACATGGTGGTCGTGGACAACATGGTGGTGGTGATGGATGTGGTGGTGGACGTGGTGGTGGTGGTGGACGTGGTGGACATGGTGGTGTTGGACATTGTGGTGGTGGATGTGGTGGTGGATGTGGTGGTGGTGGAGGATGTGATGGTGGACGTGGTGGTGGTGGACATGGTGGTGGTGGACGTGCTAGTTGCGGAAATGGTAGTGGAGGTGGTGGTGGTGGACGTGGTGGTGGTTGTGGGCATGGTGGTTGTGGACGTGGTGGTGGACATGGTGCTGGTGGACGTGGTGGACATGGTTGTGGTGGTAGATGTGATGGTTGTGGTGGATGTGATGGTGGTGGACGATGTGGTGGTGTTGGTGGACGTGGTAGTGATGGACGTGTTGGTGGTGTACGTGGTGGTCGATGTTGCTGTGGACATGGTGGATGTGGTGGTGGTGTACGTGGTGGTGGATGACGTGGTGGAGGATGTGGTGGTGATGGACATGGTGGTGGTGGATGTGGTTGTGGACGTGATGGTTGTGGACATGGTGGATGTGGTGGACGTGGTGTTGGATGTTGTGGTGGTGGACATGGTGTATGTGGTGTTGGTGGACTTGGACTTGGTGGTGGTGGACATGGTGGACGTGGTGGTGAACGTGGTGGTGGACATGGTCGTGTTGGTGGACGTGGTGGTGGAGGACGTGGTGGTAGAGGATGTGGTGGTGGTGGTGGACATGATCGTGGATGACGTGGTAGTGGTGGTGGACGTGGTGGTGGTGGATGTAGTTGTGGAGGATGTGGTGGTGGATGTGGCTGTGGACATGGTGGTGGTGGATGTGGACGTGGTGGTGGTATTGGATGAGGTGGTGGAGGACGTGGTGGTGGTGGGCGTGGTTGTGGACATGGTGAATGTGGTGGTGGATGTGGCAGTGAACGTGGTGGTGGACGTGGTGGTGGTGGACGTGGTGGTGGATGTGGTGGTGGACATGGTGGATGTGGTGGTGGTATTGGATGAGGTGGTGTTGGATGTGGTATTGGTGGACATGATGGTGGATGTGGTGGTGGATGTGACAGTGAACGTGGTGGTGGATGTGGTGGTGGTGGACGTGGTGGTGGATGTGGTGGTGGACATGGTGGATGTGGTGGTGGACATGGTGGTGGTGGATGTGGTTGTGGACATGGTGGTGGATGTGGCTGTGGACGTTGTGGTGGTGGTGGTGGAAGTGGTGGTGGTGGACGTGGAGGTGGTGGTGGTGGAGCTGGTGGACGTGGATGTGGTGGTGGATGTGGTGGTGGTGGATGTGGTGGTGGTGGATGTGGTGGTGGTGGATGTGGTGGTTGTGGATGTGGTGGATGTGGTGGTGGACGTTGTGGTCTTGGTGGACTTGGTGGTGGTGGTAGACGTGGTGGTGGTGGATGTTATGGTGGTGGATGTTGTGGTGCTGGACGTTGTGGTGGACGTGGTGGTGGTGGATGTGCTAGACATTGTGGTGGTGGTGGACGTGGTGGTGGACGTTGTGGTGGTGGAGGATGTGGTGGTGGTGGATGTTGTGGTGGTGGACGTGGTGGTGGATGTGGTGGTGGTGGACGTGGTGGTGGTGATAGACGTGGTAGTGGATGTGATGGATGTTGTGTTGGATGTGGTGCTGGATGTTGTGGTGGTGATGGAAGTGGTGGTGGTGGACGTGGTGGTGGTGGAGGATGTAGTGGTGGACGTGGTGGTGGTGGTGAACGTGCTAGTGGCGGACATGGTAGTGGAGGTGGTGGTGGACGTGGTGGACATGGTGGTGGTGGACGTGGTGGTGGTGGATGTGGTGGTGGTGGATGTGGTGGTTGTGGACGTGGTGGTTGTAGATGTGGTGGTGGTGGATGTGGTGGTGGTGGTAGATGTGGTGGTGGTGAACGTGGTGGTGGTGGATGTGCTGGACATTATGGTGGTGGTGGATGTGGTGGTGGACGTGGTGGTGGTGGAGGATGTGGTGGTGGTGGACGTGGTGATTGTAGTGATTGTTGACATGGTGGTTGTGGTGGTGGACGTGGTGCTCGTGGACAACATGGTGGTATTGATGGATGTGGTGGTGGACGTGGTGGTGGTGGTGGACGTGGTGGATGTGGTGGTGTTGGACGTTGTGGTGGTGGACGTGGTGGTGGTGGACATGGTGGTGGTTGTGGACGTGGTGGTGGATGTGGTGGTGGACGTTGTGGTGGTAGTGGTGGACTTGGTGGTGGTAGACGTGGTGGTGGACGTGGTGGTGGATATGGTGGATGTTGTGGTGGTGGATGTTGTGTTGGTGGATGTTGTGGTGGTGGTGGACGTGGTGGTGGACGTGGTGGAGGTGGACGTGGTGGTGGTGGACATGGTGGTGGTGGAGGATGTGGTGGTGGTGGACGTGGTGGTCGATGTGGTGGTGGTGGACATGATCGTGGATGTAGTTGTGGAGAATGTGGTGGTGGATGTGGCTTTGGACATGGTGGTGGTGGATGTGGACGTGGTGGTGGTATTGGATGAGGTGGTGGAGGACGTGGTGGTGGTGGGCATGGTCGTGGACATGGTGGATGTGGTGGTGGACGTGGTGGTGGTGGTGTTGGATGTGGTGGTGGTGGACATGATGGTGGATGTGGTGGTGGATGTGGCAGTGAACGTGGTGGTGGACGTGGTGGTGGTGGACGTGGTGGTGGACGTGGAGGTGGACATGGTGGATGTGGTGGTGGACATGGTGGTGGTGGATGTGGTTGTGGACATGGTGGTGGATGTGGCTGTGGATGTTGTGGTGGTGGTGGTGGACATGGTGTTGGTGGTGGATGTCGTGGTGGTGGACGTGGTGTTGGATGTGGTGGTGGTGAAAGTGGTGGTGGTAGACGTGGAGGTGGTGGTGGTGGAGCTGGTGGACGTGGATGTGGTGGTGGATGTGGTGGTGGTGGATGTGGTGGTGGTGGACGTGGTGGTGGTGGACATGGTCGTGGTGGTGGATGTGATGGTGGACGACGTGGTGGTGTTGGACGTGGTGGTGATGGACGTGGTGGTGGTGGATGTGGTTGTGGACGTGGTGGTTGATGTTGCTGTGAACATGGTGGAAGTGGTGGTGGACGTGGTGGTGGTGGATGAGGTGCTGGAGGATGTGGTGGTGGTGGATGTGGTTGTGGACGTGGTGGTTGTGGCTGTGGACATGGATGTGGTGTTGGATGTGGTGGTGGTGGACGTGGTGTTGTTAGACGTGGTGGTGGTGGACATGGTAGTGGTGGATGTGGTGGTGGTGGATGTGGTAGTGGCGGACATGGTAATGGAGGTGGTGGTAGAGGTGGTGGTGGTGGAGGAGGTGGTGGTGGAGGATGTGGGTGTGGAGGATGTGGTGGTGGTGTTGAACGTGGTAGTAGCGGACATGGTAGTGGAGGTGGTGGTGGTGGACATGGTGGTGGACATGGTGGTGGTGTACCTGGTGGTGGTTGTGGACGTGGTGGGGGACGTGGTGGTGGACATGGTGGTGGTGGTGGACATGGTGGTGGAGGATGTGGTGGTGGAGGACGTGGTGGTAGACGTGGTGGTGGATGTGGTAGTTAAGGTGGTGGTGGTGGACATGGTCGTGGTGGTGGACATGATGGTGGATGATGTGGTGGTGAACGTGGATGTGGTGGTGGTGGAGGACGTGGTGGTGGTGGAGGATGTGGTGGTGGTGCTGGATGTGGTGGAGGATGTGATGGTGGACGTGGTGGTGGTGGACATGGTGGTGGTGGATATGCTAGTGGCGGACATGGTAGTCGAGGTGGTGGTGGTGGTGGACGTGGTGGTGGTTGTGGGCATGGTGGTTATGGACGTGGTGGTGGACATGGTGGTGGTGGACGTGGTGGTGGTCCGGGTGGACATGGTCGTGGTGGTGGATGTGATGGTGGTGGATGACGTGGTGGTGTTGGTGGACGTGGTGGTGATGGACATGTTGGTGGTGGACGTGGTGGTCGATGTTGCTGTGGACATGGTGGATGTGGTGGTGGTGTACATGGTGGTGGTCTTGGTGGTGGATGTGGCAGTGAACGTGGTGGTGGATGTGGCTGTAGACATGGTGGATGTGGTGGTGGATGTGGTGGTGGACATGGTGGTGGATGTGGCTGTGGATGTTGTGGACGTGGTGGTGGACATGGTGTTGGTGGTGGATGTCGTGGTGGTGGATGTGGTGTTGGTGGTGGTGGAGCTGGTGGACGTGGATGTGGTGGACATTGTGGTGGTGGACATTGTGGTGGATGTGGTGATGGTGGACGTGGTGGTTGTGGACGTGGTGGTGGTGGTAGATGTGGTGGTGGACGTGGTGGTGGTGGATGTTGTGTTGGTGGACGTTGTGGTGCTGGACGTGGTGGTGGTTGATGTGGTGGTGGTGGATGTGCTGGACATTGTGGTGGTGGTGGACGTGGTGGTGGTGGAGGATGTGGTGGTGGACATTGTGATGGTAGACGTGGTGGTGGATGTGGTGGATGTTGTGGTGGTGGATGTTGTGCTGGACGTTGTGGTGCTGGACGTTGTGGTGGTGGTGGTGGAGGATGTGGTGGTGGTGGACGTGGTGGTGGTGGACGTGCTAGTGGCGGACATGGTAGTGGAGGTGGTGGTGGACGTGGTGGTGTTGGACATGGTGGTGGTTGTGGACGTGGTGGTGGACATGGTGGTGGATGTGGTGGTGGACATGGTCATGGTGGTGGATGTGATGGTGGACGACGTGGTGGTGTTGGACGTGGTGGTGATGGACGTGGTGGTGGTGGATGTGGTTGTGGACGTGGTGGTTGTGGCTATGGACATGGATATGGTGGTGTTGGATGTGGTGGTGAACGTGGTGGGGGTAGACGTGGTGGTGGTGGATGTGGTAGTGGCGGACATGGTAGTGGAGGTGGTGGTGGTGGTGGAGGTGGTGGTGGTGGTGGAGGACGTGGTGGTGGAGGATGTGGTGGTGGTGGTGAACGTGGATGTGGTGGTGGTGGAGGACGTGGTGGTGGTGGAGGATGTGGTGGTGGTGGTGGATGTGGTGGAGGATGTGATGGTGGACGTGGTGGTGGTGGACATGGTGGTGGTGGATGTGCTAGTGGCGGACATGGTAGTCGAGGTGGTGGTGGTGGTGGACGTGGTGGTGGTTGTGGGCATGGTGGTTATGGACGTGGTGGTGGACATGGTGGTGGTGGACGTGGTGGTGGTCCGGGTGGACATGGTCGTGGTGGTGGATGTGATGGTGGTGGATGACGTGGTGGTGTTGGTGGACGTGGTGGTGATGGACATGTTGGTGGTGGACGTGGTGGTCGATGTTGCTGTGGACATGGTGGATGTGGTGGTGGTTTACATGGTGGTGGTCTTGGTGGTGGATGTGGCAGTGAACGTGGTGGTGGATGTGGCTGTAGACATGGTGGATGTGGTGGTGGTGGTGGTGGATGTGGTGGTGGACATGGTGGTGGATGTGGCTGTGGATGTTGTGGACGTGGTGGTGGACATGGTGTTGGTGGTGGATGTCGTGGTGGTGGATGTGGTGTTGGTGGACGTGGTGGTGGTGGTGGAGCTGGTGGACGTGGATGTGGTGGACATTGTGGTGGTGGACATTGTGGTGGATGTGGTGATGGTGGACGTGGTGGTTGTGGACGTGGTGGTGGTGGATGTGGTGGTGGTGGTAGATGTGGTGGTGGACGTGGTGGTGGTGGATGTTGTGTTGGTGGACGTTGTGGTGCTGGACGTGGTGGTGGTTGATGTGGTGGTGGTGGATGTGCTGGACATTGTGGTGGTGGTGGACGTGGTGGTGGTGGAGGATGTGGTGGTGGACATTGTGATGGTAGACGTGGTGGTGGATGTGGTGGATGTTGTGGTGGTGGATGTTGTGCTGGACGTTGTGGTGCTAGACGTTGTGGTGGTGGTGGTGGAGGATGTGGTGGTGGTGGACGTGGTGGTGGTGGACGTGCTAGTGGCAGACATGGTAGTGGAGGTGGTGGTGGACGTGGTGGTGTTGGACATGGTGGTGGTTGTGGATGTGGTGGTGGACATGGTGGTGGTGGATATGGTGGTGGACATGGTCATGGTGGTGGATGTGATGGTGGACGACGTGGTGGTGTTGGAGGTGGTGGTGATGGACGGGGTGGTGGTGGATGTGGTTGTGGACGTGGTGGTTGATGTTGCTGTGGACATGGTGGAAGTGGTGGTGGACGTGGTGGTGGTGGATGAGGTGGTGGAGGACGTGGTGGTGGTGGATGTGGTTGTGGACGTGGTGGTTGTGGCTGTGGACATGGATGTGGTGGTGTTGGATGTGGTGGTGGACATGGTGGTGGTGGACGTGGTGGTGGTGGATGTGGTAGTGGCGGACATGGTAGTGGAGGTGGTGGTGGTGGTGGAGGTGGTGGTGGTGGTGGTGGAGGACGTGGTGGTGGAGGATGTGGTGGTGGTGGTGAACGTGGTAGTAGCGGACATGGTAGTGGAGGTGGTGGTGGTGGACATGGTGGTGGTGTACCCGGTGGTGGTTGTGGACGTGGTGGGGGACATGGTGGTGGACATGGTGGTGGTGGTGGACATGGTGGTGGAGGACGTGGTGGTGGAGGCCATGGTGGTGATAGACATGGTGGAGGACGTGGTAGTTGAGGTCGTGGTGGTGGACATGATGGTGGATCACGTGGTGGTGGACGTGCATGTGGTGGTGGACGTGGTGGTGGTGGAGGACGTGGTGGTGGTAGACGATGTGGTGGTGGTGGTGGATGTGATGGTGGTGGAGGATGTGATGGTGGACGTGGTGGTGGTGGACATGGTGGTGGTGGACGTGCTAGTGGCGGACATGATAGTGGAGGTGGTGGTGGTGGACATGGTGGTGGTTGTGGGCATGGTGGTTGTGGGCATGGTGGTTGTGGACGTGGTGGTGGACATGGTCGTGGTGGACATGGTGGTGGTCGTGGTGGACATGGTCGCGGTGGTGGATGTGATGGTGGTGGACGATGTGGTGGTGTTGGTGGATGTGGTGGTGGTGGACGTGTTGGTGGTGGACGTGGTGATCAATGTTGCTGTGGACATGGTGGATGTGGTGGTGGTGTAAATAGTGGTGGACGTGGTGGTGGTGGACATGGTGGTGGAGGATGTGGTGGTGGTGGACATGGTGGTGGTGGGTGTGGTTGTGGACGTGATGGTTGTGGCTGTGGACATGGTGGATGTGGTGGACGTGGTGTTGGATGTGGTGGTGGTGAACATGGTATTGGTGGACTTGGACTTGGTGGTGGTGGACATGGTGGACGTGGTAGTGGCGGACATGGTGGTGGAGGTGGTGGTGGTGGACATGATGGTAGACGCCATGGTGGTGGACATGGTGGTGGATGTGGCAGTGAACGGGGTGGTGGATGTGGTGGACGTGGCTGTGGACATGGTGGATTTGGTGGTGGACGTGATGGTGGTGGATGTGGTGGTGGATGTGGCTGTGGACGTGGTGGTGGAGGTGGATGTGGTGTTGGTGGACGTGGTGGACATTGTGGTGGTGGTGGTGGTGGAGCTGGTGGACGTGGATGTGGTGGTAGATGTGGTGGACGTTGTGGTGGTGGACATTGTGGTGGTGGATGTTGTGGTGGTGGACGTGGTGGTGGTGGACGTGGTGGTTGTCGATGTGGTGGTTGTGGACGTGGTGGTGGTGGTGGATGTGGTGGTGGTGGTAGACGTGTTGGTGGTGGATGTGGTGGTGATGGATGTTGTGTTGGTGGATGTTGTGGTGCTGGATGTGGTGGTGGACGTGGTGGTGGTGGATGTGCTGGACATTGTGGTGGTGATGGACGTGGTGGTGGTGGAGGATGTGGTGGTGGACGTTGTGGTGGTAGACGTGGTGGTGGATGTGGTGGATGTTGTGGTGGTGGATGTTGTGCTGGACGTTTTGGTGCTGGACGTTGTGGTGGTGGTGGTGGACGTG
This sequence comes from Triturus cristatus, assembly GCF_964204655.1. NCBI lineage: Eukaryota > Metazoa > Chordata > Amphibia > Caudata > Salamandridae > Triturus > Triturus cristatus. Next base: position 883,293,598 of record NC_140579.1, read on the forward strand.
GTGGTGGTGGAGGATGTGGTGGTAGTGGAGGATGTAGTGGTAGAGAAAGATGTGGTGGTGGTGGACGTGCTAGTGGCGGACATGGTAGTGGAGGTGGTGGTGGACGTGGTGGTGTTGGACATGGTGGTGGTTGTGGACGTGGTGGTGGACATGGTGGTTGACATGGTGGTGGTGGACGTGGTGGTGGTGGACATGGTTGTGGTGGTGGATGTGATGGTGGACGATGTGGTGGTGTTGGACGTGGTGGTGATGGACGTGGTGGTGGTGGATGTGGTTGTGGACGTGGTGGTTGATGTTGCTGTAGACATGGTGGAAGTGGTGGTGGACGTGGTGGTGGTGGATGAGGTGGTGGAGGATGTGGTGGTGGTGGATGTGGTTGTGGACGTGGTGGTTGTGGCTGTGGACATGGATGTGGTGGTGTTGGATGTGGTGGTGGACGTGGTGGTGGTGGATGTGGTGGTGGTGGATGTGGTAGTGGTGGACATGGTAGTGGAGGTGGTGGTGGTGGTGGAGGACGTGGTGGTGGAGGATGTGGTGGTGGTTGTGGTGAACTTGGTAGTAGCGGACATGGTAGTGGAGGTGGTGGTGGTGGACATGGTGGTGGTGTACCTGGTGGTGGTTGTGGTAGTCGAGGTCATGGTGGTGGACATGATGGTGGATGACGTGGTGGTGGTGGACCTGGATGTGGTGGTGGACATGGTGGTGGAGGGCGTGGTGGTGGTGGAGGATGTGGTGGTGGTGGATGTGGTGGTGGTGGAGGATGTGATGGTGGGCATGGTGGTGGTGGACATGGTGGTGGAGGACGTGGTGGTGGTGGACGTGGTGGTGGGTGTGGTAGTCGAGGTCATGGTGGTGGACATGATGGTGGATGACGTGGTGGTTGTGGACCTGGATGTGGTGGTGGACGTGGTGGTGGTGGACATGGTGGTGGTGGATGTGCTAGTGGCGGACATGGTAGTGGAGGTGGTGGTGGTGGACGTGGTGGTGGTTTTGGGCATGGTGGTTGTGGGCATGGTGGTTGTGGACGTGGTGGTAGACATGGTGGTGGTGGACGTGGTGGTGGTCGTGGTGGACATGGTCGTGGTGGTGGATGTGATGGTGGTGGATGATGTGGTGGTGTTGGTGGACGTGGTGGTGATGGACGTGTTGGTGGTGGACATGGTGGTCAATGTTCCTATGGACATGGTGGATGTGGTGGTGGTGTACATAGTGGTGGACGTGGTGGTGGTGGAGGTGGTGGTGGAGGATGTGGTGGTGGTGGACATGGTGGTGGTGGATGTGGTTGTGGACGTGATGGTTGTGGCTGTGGTCATGGTGGATGTGGTGGACATGGTGTTGGATGTGGTGTTGGTGGACTTGGACTTGGTGGTGGTGGACATGGTGGATGTGGTAGTGGCGGACATGGTGGTGGAGGTGGTGGTGGTGGACGTGATGGTGGACGCCATGGTGGTGGACATTGTGATGGATGTGGCAGTGAACGTGGTGGTGGACGTGGCTGTGGACATGGTGGATGTGGTGGTGGACGTGGTGGTGGAGGATGTGGTGGTAGATGTGGCTGTGGACGTGGTGGTGGACATGGTGTTGGTGGTGGATGTCATGGTGGTGGTGGTGGATATGGTGTTGGTAGACGTGGTGGTGGTGGACATTGTGGTGGTGGTGGAGCTGGTGCACGTGGATGTGGTTGTAGATGTGGTAGACGTTGTGGTGGTGGACATTGTGGTGGTGGACGTTCTGGTGGTGGATGTGGTGGTTGTGGACGTGGTGGTTGTGGATGTGGTGGTGGTGGTGGTGGATATGGTGGTGGTGGTAGACGTGGTGGTGGTAGATGTGGTGGTGGTGAATGTTGGGTTGGTGGACGTTGTGGTGCTGGACGTGGTAGTGGTGGATGTGCTGGACATTGTGGTGGTGGTGGACGTGGTGGTGGTGGAGGATGTAGTGGTGGATGTTGTGGTGGTAGACGTGGTGGTGGATGTGGTGGATGTTGTGGTGGGGGATGTTGTGCTGGACGTTGTGGTGCTGGACGTTGTGGTGGTGGTGGTGGACGTGGTGGTGGTAGAGGATGTGGTGGTAGTGGAGGATGTGATGGTAGAGGAGTATGTGGTGGTGGTGGTGGATGTGCTAGTGGCGGACATGGTAGTGGAGGTGGTGGTGAACGTGGTGGTGTTGGACATGGTGGTGGTGGACGTGGTGGTGATGGTGGACATGGTGGTGGACGTGGTGGTGGTGGACGTGGTGGTGGTGGACGTGGTGGTGGTGGACATGGTCGTGGTGGTGGATGTGATGGTGGATGACGTGGTGGTGTTGGACATGGTGGTGATGGATGTGGTGGTGGTGGATGTGGTTGTGGAAGTGGTGGTCGATGTTGCTGTGGACATGGTGGAAGTGGTGGTGGACGTGGTGGTGGTGGATGAGGTGGTGGAGGACATGCTGGTGGTGGATGTGGTTGTGGACGTGGTTGTTGTGGCTGTGGACATGGATGTGGTGGTTGTGTACATAGTGGTGGACGTGGTGGTGGTGGAGGTGGTGGTGGAGGATGTGGTGGTGGTGGACATGGTGGTGGTGGATGTGGTTGTGGACGTGATGGTTGTGGCTGTGGACATGGTGGATGTGGTGGATGTGGTGTTGGATGTGGTGTTGGACTTGGACTTGGTGGTGGTGGACATGGTGGATGTGGTAGTGGCGGACATAGTGGTGGAGGTGGTGGTGGTGGACGTGATGGTGGACGCCATGGTGGTGGACATGGTGATGGATGTGGCAGTGAACATGGTGGTGGACGTGGTGGATGTGGCTGTGGACATGGTGGATGTGGTGGTGGACGTGGTGGTGGAGGATGTGGTGGTGGATGTGTCTGTGGACGTGGTGGTGGACATGGTGTTGGTGGTGGATGTCGTGGTGGTGGTGGTGGATGTGGTGTTGGTAGACGTGGTGGTGGTGGACATTGTGGTGGTGGTAGAGCTGGTGCACGTGGATGTAGTTGTAGATGTGGTAGATGTTGTGGTGGTGGACATTGTGGTGTTGGATGTTGTGGTGGTGGATGTGGTGGTTGTGGACGTGGTGGTTGTGGATGTGGTGGTGGTGGATATGGTGGTGGTGGTAGACGTGGTGGTGGTGGATGTGGTGGTGGTGGATGTTGGGTTGGTGGACGTTGTGGTGCTGGACGTGGTGGTGGTGGATGTGCTGGACATTGTGGTGGTGGTGGACGTGGTGGTGGTGGTGGATGTGGTGGATGTTGTGGTGGGGGATGTTGTGCTGGACGTTGTGGTGCTGGACGTTGTGGTGGTGGTGGTGGACGTGGTGATGGTGGAGGATGTGGTGGTAGTGGAGGATATGGTGGTAGAGGAGGATGTGGTGGTGGTGGTGGATGTGCTAGTGGCGGACATGGTAGTGGAGGTGGTGGTGAACGTGGTGGTGTTGGACATGGTGGTGGTGGACGTGGTGGTGATGGTGGACATGGTGGTGGACGTAGTGGTGGTGGACGTGGTGGTGGTGGACGTGGTGGTGGTGGACATGGTCGTGGTGGTGGATGTGATGGTGGATGACATGGTGGTGTTGGACATGGTGGTGATGGATGTGGTGGTGGTGGATGTGGTTGTGGAAGTGGTGGTCGATGTTGCTGTGGACATGGTGGAAGTGGTGGTGGACGTGGTGGTGGTGGATGAGGTGGTGGAGGACGTGCTGGTGGTGGATGTGGTTGTGGACGTGGTTGTTGTGGCTGTGGACATGGATGTGGTGTTGGATGTGGTGGTGGTGGACGTGGTGTTGGTGGACGTGGTGGTGGTGGATGGGGTGGTGGTGGACATGGTATTGGTGGATGTGGTAGTGGTGGACATGGTAGTGGAGGTGGTGGAGGTGGTGGTGGTGGAGGATGTGGTGGTGGAGGACGTGGTTGTGGACGTGGTGGTCGATGTTGCTGTGGACATGGTGGAAGTGGTGGTGGACATGGTGGTGGTGGATGAGGTGGTGGAGGACGTGCTGGTGGTGGATGTGGTTGTGGACGTGGTTGTTGTGGCTGTGGACATGGATGTGGTGTTGGAATGGTTGGTGGTGGATGTGGTGTTGGTGGACGTGGTGGTGGTGGATGTGGTGGTGGTGGACATGGTGGTGATGAACGTGGTAGTAGCGGACATGGTAGTGGAGGTGGTGGTGGTGGACATGGTGGTGGTGTACCTGGTGGTGGTTGTGGACGTGGTGGTGGACATGGTGGTGGTGGTGGACGTGGTGGTGGAGTATGTGGTGGTGGAGGACATGGTGGTGGTGGACGTGGTGGTGGATGTGGTAGTCATGGTGGTGGTGGACATGTTCGTGGATGACATGGTGGTGGTGGTGGACGTGGTGGTGGATGTAGTTGTGGGGGATGTGGTGGTGGATGTGGCTGTGGACATGGTGGTGGATGTGGACGTGGTGGTGGTATTGGATGAGGTGGTGGAGGACATGGTGGTAGTGGGCATGGTTGTGGACATGGTGGATGTGGTGGTGGACGTGGTGGTGTTGGATGTGGTGGTGGTGGACATGATGGTGGATGTGGTGGTGGATGTGGCAGTGAACGTGGTGGTGGACGTGGTGGTGGTGGACATGGTGGTGGATGTGGTGGTGGACATGGTGGATGTGGTGGTGGACATGGTGGTGGTGGATGTGGTTGTGGACATGGTGGTGGATGTGGCTGTGGACGTTGTGGTGGTGGTGGTGGAAGTGGTGGTGGTGGATGTGGAGGTGGTGGTGGTGGAGCTGCTGGACGTGGATGTGGTGGTGGATGTGGTGGTGGTGGATGTGGTGGTGGTGGATGTGGTGGTGGTGGATGTGGTGGTTGTGGACGTTGTGGACACGGTGGATGTGGTGGTGGACTTTGTGGTGGTGGTGGACTTGGTGGTGGTGGTAGACGTGGTGATGGTGGATGTTATGGTGGTGGATGTTGTGGTGCTGGACGTTGTGGTGGACGTGGTGGTGGTGGATGTGCTGGACATTGTGGTGGTGGTGGACGTGGTGGTGGTGGAGGATGTGGTGGTGGTGGAGGATGTGGTGGTGGTGGATGTTGTGGTGGTGGACGTGGTGGTGGATGTGGTGGTGGTGGACGTGGTGGTGGTGGTAGACATGGTAGTGGATGTGATGATGTTGTGTTGGACGTGGTGCTGGACGTTGTGGTGGTGATGGAAGTGGTGGTGGTGGACGTGGTGGTGGTGGTGAACGTGCTAGTGGCGGACATGGTAGTGGAGGTGGTGGTGGACGTGGTGGACATGGTGGTGGTGGACGTGGTGGTGGTGGTGGTGGATGTGGTGATTGTGGACGTGGTGGTTGTGGATGTGGTGGTGGTGGATGTGGTGGTGGTGGTAGATGTGGTGGTGGTGGACGTGGTGGTGGTGGATGTGCTGGACATTATGGTGGTGGTGGATGTGGTGGTGGACGTGGTGGTGGTGGAGGATGTGGTGGTGGTGGACGTGGTGATGGTGGTGGTTGTTGACATGGTGGTTGTGGTGGTGGACGTGGTGCTCGTGGACAACATGGTGGTATTGATGGATGTGGTGGTGGACGTGGTGGTAGTGGTGGACGTGGTGGACGTGGTGGTGTTGGACATTGTGGTGGTGGACATGGTGGTGGTGGACATGGTGGTGGTTGTGGACATGGTGGTGGATGTGGTGGTGGACGTTGTGGTGGTAGTGGTGGACTTGGTGGTGGTAGACGTGGTGGTGGACGTGGTGGTGGATATGGTGGATGTTGTGGTGGTGGATGTTGTGTTGGTGGACGTTGTGGTGGTGGTGGACGTGGTGGTGGTGGTGGACGTGGTGGTGGTGGACGTGGTGGTGGTGGACATGGTGGTGGTGGAGGATGTGGTGGTGGTGGACGTGGTGGTGGTGGATGTGGTGGTGGTGGTGGTAGACCGTGGTGGATGTGGTGGATGTTGTGGTGGACTTTGTGGTGCTGGACATTGTGGTGATGGTGGTGGATGTGGTGGTGGTTGTGGACGTGGTGGTGGTGGACATGGTGGTGGATGTGGTTGTGGACATGGTGGATGTGTTAGTGGACATGGTGGTGGTGGACGTGGTTGTGGACATGGTCGTGGTGGTGGATGTGATGGTGGTGGATGACGTGGTGGTGTTGGACGTGGTGGTGATGGACGTGTTGGTGGTGGATGTGGTTGTGGATGTGGTGGTTGATGTTGCTGTGGACATGGTGGACGTGGTGATGGACGTGGTGGTGGTGGATGAGGTGGTGGAGGACGTGGTGGTGGTGGATGTGGTTGTGGATGTGGTGGTTGTGGCTGTGGACATGGTGGATGTGGTGGATGTGGTGGTGGTGTTAGATGTGGTGGATGTGGTAGTGGCGGACATGGTAGTGGAGGAGGTGGTGGTGGTGGTGGAGGACATGGTGGTAGATGTGGTAGTGAAGGTGGTGGTGGTGGACATGGTGGTGGTGTATGTGGTGCTGGTTGTGGACGTGGTGGTGGTGGATGTGGTGGTGGTAGAGGACATGTTGGTGGTGGACGTGGTGGTGGATGTGGTAGTGGAGGTGGTGGTGGTGGACGTGATGGATGACGTGGTGGTGGTGATGGACGTGGTGGTGGACATGGTGGTGGATGTGGTTGTGGACGATGTGGCTGTGGACATGATGGACGTGGTGATGTTGGATGTGGAGGTGGTGGTGGTATTGGATGAGGTGGTGGAGGACGTGGTGGTGGTGGACATGGTTGTGGACATGGTGGATGTGGTGGTGGATGTGGTTGTGGACATGGTGGTGGATGTGGCTGTGGACGTTGTGGCATGGTGGTGGACATGGTGTTGGTGGTGGACATGGTGTTGGTGGTGGATGTGGTGGTGGTGGACGTGGTGTTGGATGTGGTGGTGGTGGATGTGGTAGTGGTGGATGTGGTGGTGGATGTGGTGGTGGACGTGGTGGTGGTGGAGCTGGTGGACGTGGATGTGGTGGACGTGGTGGTGGTAGATGTGGTGGTGGACGTTGTGGTGGTGGACGTGGTGGTGGTGGACGTGGTGGTGGTGGTAGAAGTGGTGGTGGTTGTTGTGGTGGACGTGGTGGTTGTGGACATGGTGGTGGTGGTGGACTTGGTGGTGGACGTGGTGGTGGTGGATGTGGTGGATGTTGTGCTGGTGGATGTTGTGTTGGTGGACGATGTGGTGCTGGACGTTGTGGTGGTGGTGGTGGACATGGTGGTGGTGGATGTGCTGGACATTGTGGTGGTGGACGTGGTGGTGGTGGAGGATGTGGTGGTGGTGGACGTTGTGGTGGTGGATGAGGTGGTGGAGGACGTGCTGGTGGTGGATGTGGTTGTGGACGTGGTGGTTGTGGCTGTGGACAGGGATGTGGTGTTGAATGTGGTGGTGGTGGATGTGGTGTTGGTTGATGTGGTGGTGGTGGATGTGGTGGTGGTGGACATGGTGGTGGTGGATGTGGTAGTGGCGGACATGGTAGTGTAGGTGGTGTAGGTGGTGGTGGAGGACGTGGTGGTGGAGGATGTGGTGGTGGTGGTGATGAACATGGTAGTAGCGGACATGGTAGTGGAGGTGGTGGTGGTGGTGGTGGACATGGTGGTGGTGTACCTGGTGGTGGTGGTGGACGTGGTGGGGGACGTGGTGGACATGGTGGTGGTGGTAGATGTGGTGGTGGAGGATGTGGTGGTGGAGGACGTGGTGGTGGTGGACGTGGTGGTGGATGTGGTAGTCGTGGTGTGGTGGACATGATCTTGAATGACGTGGTGGGGTGGTGGACGTGGTGGTGGTGGATGTGGTTGTGGAGGATGTGGTGGTGGATGTGGCTGTGGACATGGTGGTGGTGGATGTGGACGTGGTGGTGATATTGGATGAGGTGGTGGAGGACGTGGTTGTGGACATGGTGGATGTGGTGGTGGTGGTGTTGGATGTGGTGGTGGTGGACATGATGGTGGATGTGGTGTTGGATGTGGCAGTGAACATGGTGGTGGACGTGGTGGTGGTGGACATGGTGGTGGATGTGGCTCTGGACATGGTGGATGTGGTGGTTGACATGGTGGTGGTGGATGTGGTTGTGGACATGGTGGTGGATGTGGCTGTGGACATTGTGGTGGTAGTGGTGGACATGGTGTTGTCCACCACATCCACCACCACAACCACCATATACACCACCACCAAGTCCACAGCCACCACCACCACCATGTCCACAACCACCACCACCACGTCCATCACCACAATATCCACCACCACCACGTCCACCACGTCTACCAACACCACCAAGTCCACCACCACATTCTCCACCACCACCACATCCTCCACCACCACAATGACCACCACATCCACCACCACGTCCACCACAACATCCACCACCACAACCACGTTCACCACCATGTCCACCACCACGTCCACCACCACCACATCCACCATCACGTCATCCACCACCACCACATCCATCACCAAGTCCACCACCACATCCACCACCACAGCCACCACCACATCCACAGCCACCACCACCATGTCCACCACCACGTCCACCACCATGTCCACAGCCACATCCACCACGTCCACAACCACATCCACCACCACCATGTCCACCCCACGTCCACCACCAACACTATGTCCACCACCACCAAGCCCACCACCACTACCAGCACCATGTCCACCACCAGCATCACGTCCACCACCACCACGTCTGCTGCCACCAGGTCCACCGCCACCAGGTCTGCCGCCACCAGGGCCACCACCACGTCCACCAACACCACATCTACCGCCACCACGTCCGCCGCCACCACCAGGTCCACCACCACCTCAACTACCACTACCATGTCCACCACCACCATGTCCACCACCATGTCCACAGCCACATCCACAACCACATCCACAACCACATCCACCACCATGTCCGCCACCACCACCATGTCTGCCACCATGTCCGCCACCACCACCATGACCACCGCCACCACCACGTCCACTGCCACCACCACGTCCGCCGCCACCACCACATCCGCCGCCACCACCATGTCTGCCGCCACCACGTCCACCACCACATCGTCCGCCACTACCATGTCCGCCACTACCATGTCCGCCACTACCATGTCCGCCACTACCACGTCTGCCACTACCACGTCTGCCACTACCACATCTGCCACCATGTCCACCACCACCACGTCCATCACCATGTCCACCACTATATCCACCACCACGTCCACCACATCCACAAACACCATATCCACCACCACCACATCCATCATCACATCCACCATGTCCACAGCCACACCCACCATGTCCACCACCACATCCACCACCACCACATCCACCACCATGTCCACAGCCACATCCATCACCACGTCCACATCCACCACCACATCCACCATGTCCACAGCCTTATCCTCCACCACATCCACAATCACATCCACCACCACCATGTCCACTACCATGTCCACAGCCACATCCACCATGTCCACAACCAGCACGTCCACCACCACCATGTCCACCACCACCACGTCCAACACATCCTCCACCACCACAATGTCTACCAACACGTCCACCACCACCACATCCTCCACCACCACGTCCACCACCACAATGTCCACCACATTCACCACCACCATGTCTATCACCACCACGTCCACCACCATCCACCATGTCCACAGCCACATCCACCACCACGTCCACCACCATGTCCACCACCATGTCCACAGCCACATCCATCGCCACAACAACATCCACCACCACCACCACGTCCAACACCAACACCACATCCACCATGTCCACAGCCACACCCACCACCACGTCCACACCCACCACCACGTCTACCACCACCACATCTACCATGTCCACCACAACCACCATGTACACCACCACCAAGTCCACAGCCACCAATACCACCATGTCCACAACCACCAGGTCCATCACCACAATATCCACCACCATCACGTCCACCACATCTACCAACACCACCAAGTCCACCACCACATCCTCCACTACCACCACATCCTCCACCTCTACCACCACAATGACCACCACATCCACCACCACGTCCACCACAACATCCACCACCACAACCACGTTCACCACCATGTCCACCACCACGTCCACCACCACCACATCCACCATCACATGGTGGTGTTGGACTTGGTAGTGGCGGATGTGGTGGTAGTGGTGGACGTGGTAGTGGTGGACATGATAGTGGTGGATGTGGTGGTGGTGGACGTGGTGGTGGACATGGTGGACATGGTGGTGGTGGATGTGGTGGACATGGTGGTCGTGGTGGACCTAGTGTTGGTGGACGTTGTGGTAGTGGCCGTGGAGGTCATGGTGGTGGTGGACATGGTGGTGGTGGACATGGTGGTGGTGGACGTGGTGGTGGTGGATGTGGTTGTGAACGTGGTGTTGGATGTGGCTGTGGACATGGTGTTGGTGGTGGACGTGGTGTGGTGGTGGTCGTGGTGGTGGACGTGGTCATGGTGGTTTACATGGTGGTGGACCTGTTGGTGGACATGTTGGTGGTAGACGTGGTGGTGGACATGGTGGTGGACGTGGTGGTGGTGGACATGGTGGTGATGGACATGGTTGTGGTGGTGGTGGATATGGTCATGGTGGTGGTGGACATGGTCATGGTGGATGTGGTGGATATGGTGGTGGTGGACGTGATGGTGGCGGACGTGGTGGTGAACATGGTGGACGTGGTAGTGGTGGACGTGGTGGTGGACATGGTTGTGGATGTGGTGGACATGGTGGTGGTTGTGCTGTTGGTGGGCGTGGTGGAGGAGGACATGGTAGTGGTGGACATGGTGGTGGTGGACATGGTGGATGTGGTGGACATGGTGGTGGATATGGTTTTGGATGTGGTGGTTGATGTGGCTGTGGACATGGTGGCTGTGGATGTGGTGGTGGTGTTCGTGGTGGAGGACGTGGTGGTGGTGGTGGTGGATGTGGTGGTGGTGGACATGTTAATTGTGGATGTGGTGGTGGATGTGGATGTGGCTGTGGACATGGATGTGGTGGACGTGGTGATGGTGGCTGTGGTGGACATGGTGGTGGTTGTGGACGTGGTGGACATGGTGGTGGATGTGATGGCAGTGGACGTGGGGGTGGACATGGTGGTGGACGTGGTGGATGTGGTTGTGGACATGGTGGATGTTGCTGTGGACATGGTGGATGGTAGCTGTGGACATGGTGGATGTGGCTGTGGACGTGGTGGTGGAGGTGTTGGACGTGGTGGTGGTGAATGTGGTGGTGGCTGTGGACGTGGTGGTGGTAGACATGGCAGTGGTGGTGGACATGGCGGTGGTGGTGGACATGGCGGTGGTGGTGGACGTGGTGGTGGACATGGTGGTGGACGTGGTGGTTGTGGATGTGGCGGTGGACATGGTAGTGGTGGACATGGTGGTGGACATGGTTGTGGATGTGGTGGACACAGTGGTGGTGGATTTGGTGGACATGGTGGTGAATGTGGTGATGGACATGGATGTGGTGGTGGTGGACATGGTGGTGGATATGGTTTTGGATGTGGTGGTGGACATGGTGGTGGCTGTGGATGTGGTGGTGTTCACGGTGGTGGTGGATGTGGTGCTGGTGGTGGACATGGTAATTGTGGATGTGGTGGTGGATGTGGTGGACTTGGTGATGGTGATGTGGTGGTGGTTGTGGAAGTGGTGGACATGGTGGTGGTGGATGTAATGGTGGTGGTGGAGGATGTGGTGGTGGACATGGTGGGCGTGGTGGTGAATGTGGCTGTGGAAATGGGGGTGAACGTGGTGGTGGTGGACATGGCGGTGGTGGTGGACATGGTGGTGGTGGACATGGTGGTGGATGTGGTGGTAGACGTGGTGGCGGCTGTAGATGTGGTGGTGGTGGACATGGTGGTGGTGGACGTGGCGGTGGTGGAGGTGGTAGTGGTGGACGTGGTGGTGGATGTTGTGGTGGTGGACATGGTGGTGGACATGGTGGTGGATGTGGTGGTGGTGGACATGGTGGTGGATGTGGTGGACGTGGTGGTGATGGACATGGTGGATGTGGTGATGGTGGACGTGGTGGTCGATGTGGTGGTGGTGGACATGGTGGTGGTGGACATGGTGGTGGTGGACGTGGTGGTGGTGGATGTGGTTGTGAACGTGGTGTTGGATGTGGCTGTGGACATGGTGTTGGTGGTGGACGTGGTGTGGTGGTGGTCGTGGTGGTGGACGTGGTCATGGTGGTTTACATGGTGGTGGACCTGTTGGTGGACGTGTTGGTGGTGGACATGGTGGTGGACATGGTGGTGGACGTGGTGGTGGTGGACATGGTGGTGGTGGACATGGTTGTGGTGGTGGTGGATATGGTTGTGGTGGACATGGTCATGGTGGATGTGGTGGACATGGTGGTGGTGGACGTGATGGTGGCGGATGTGGTGATGAACGTGGTGGACGTGGTAGTGGTGGACGTGGTGGTGGACATGGTTGTGGATGTGGTGGACATGGTGGTGGATGTGGTGGTGGTTGTGCTGTTGGTGGGCGTGGTGGTGGAGGACATGGTAGTGGTGGACATGGTGGTGGTGGACATGGTGGATGTGGTGGACATGGTGGTGGATATGGTTTTGGATGTGGTGGTTGATGTGGCTGTGGACATGGTGGCTGTGGATGTGGTGGTGGTGTTCATGGTGGTGGTGGAGGACGTGGTGGTGGTGGTGGTGGATGTGGTGGTGGTAGACATGTTAATTGTGGATGTGGTGATGGATGTGGATGTGGCTGTGGACATGGATGTGGTGGATGTGGTGATGATGGCTGTGGTGGACATGGTGGTGGTTGTGGACGTGGTGGACATGGTGGTGGATGTGATGGCAGTGGACGTGGGGGTGGACATGGTGGTGGACGTGGTGGATGTGGTTGTGGACGTGGTGGATGTTGCTGTGGTCATGGTGGATGTGGCTGTGGACATGGTGGATGTGGCTGTGGACGTGGTGGTGGAGGTGTTGGACGTGGTGGTGGTGGTGGTGAACGTGGTGGTGGCTGTGGACGTGGTGGTGGTGGACATGGCGGTGGTGGTGGACATGGCGGTGGTGGTGGACGTGGAGGTGGTGGTGGATGTGGTGGTGGACATGGTGGAGGACGTGGTGGTTGTGGATGTGGCGGTGGACGTGGTACTGTTGGACGTAGTGGTGGACATGGTTGTGGATGTGGTGGACACAGTGGTGGTGGATTTGGTGGACATGGTGGTGGATGTGGTGGTGGATATGGATGTGGTGGTGGTGGACATGGTGGTGGATATGGTTTTGGATGTGGTGGTGGACATGGTGGTGGTTGTGGACATGGTGGACATGGTGGTGGTGGATGTAATGGTGGTGGAGGATGTGGTGGTGGACATGGTGGGCGTGGTGGTGTATGTGGCTGTGGAAATGGTGGTGAACGTGGTGGTGGTGGACATGGCGGTGGTGGTGGACATGGTGGTGGATGTGGTGGTGGACGTGGTGGCAGCTGTGGATGTGGTGGTGGTGGACGTGGCGGTGGTGGACGTGGTGGTGGTGGACGTGGTGGATGTGGTGGTGGATGTTGTGGTGGTGGACATGGTGGTGGACATGGTGGTGGATGTAGTGGTGGTGGACATGGTGGTGGATATGGTGGTGGTGGACGTGGTGGTGATGGACATGGTGGATGTGGTGATGGTGGACATGGTGGTCGATGTGATGGTGGTGGACATGGTGGTGGTGGACATGGTGGTGGTGGACATGGTGGTGGTGGATGTGGTTGTGAACGTGGTGTTGGATGTGGCTGTGGACATGGTGTTGGTGGTGGACGTGGTGTGGTGGTGGTCGTGGTGGTGGACGTGGTCATGGTGTTTTACATGGTGGTGGACCTGTTGGTGGACGTGTTGGTGGTGGACGTGGTGGTGGACATGGTGGTGGACATGGTGGTGGTGGACATGGTGGTGGTGGACATGGTTGTGGTGGTGGTGGATATGGTTGTGGTGGACATGGTCATGGTGGATGTGGTGGATATGGTGGTGGTGGACGTGATGGTGGCGGATGTGGTGGTGAACGTGGTGGACGTGGTAGTGGTGGACGTGGTGGTGGACATGGTTGTGGATGTGGTGGACATGGTGGTGGATGTGGTGGTGGTTGTGCTGTTGGTGGGCGTGGTGGTAGAGGACATGGTAGTGGTGGACATGGTGGTGGTGGACATGGTGGATGTGGTGGACATGGTGGTGGATATGGTTTTGGATGTGGAGGTTGATGTGGCTGTGGACATTGTGGCTGTGGATGTGGTGGTGGTGTTCATGGTGGTGGTGGAGGACGTGGTGGTGGTGGTGGTGGATGTGGTGGTGGTGGTGGTAGACATGGTAATTGTGGATGTGGTGGTGGATGTGGCTGTGGACATGGATGTGGTGGACGTGGTGATGATGGCTGTGGTGGACATGGTGGTGGTTGTGGACGTGGTGGACATGGTGGTGGATGTGATGGCAGTGGACGTGGGGGTGGACATGGTGGTGGACGTGGTGGATGTGGTTGTGGACGTGGTGGATGTTGCTGTGGTCATGGTGGATGTGGCTGTGGACATGGTGGATGTGGCTGTGGATGTGGTGGTGGAGGTGTTGGACGTGGTGGTGGTGGTGGTGAACGTGGTGGTGGCTGTGGACGTGGTGGTGGTGGACATGGCGGTGGTGGTGGACATGGCGGTGGTGGTGGACGTGGCGGTGGTGGTGGATGTGGTGGTGGACATGGTGGAGGACGTGGTGGTTGTGGATGTGGCGGTGGACGTGGTAGTGGTGGACGTGGTGGTGGACATGGTTGTGGATGTGGTGGACACAGTGGTGGTGGATTTGGTGGACATGGTGGTGGATGTGGTGGTGGACATGGATGTGGTGGTGGACATGGTGGTGGATATGGTTTTGGATGTGGTGGTGGACATGGTGGTGGCTGTGGATGTGGTGGTGTTCACGGTGGTGGTGGTGGATGTGGTGCTGGTGGTGGACGTGGTGGTGGACATGGTAATTGTGGATGTGGTGGTGGATGTGGTGGATGTGGTGATGGTGATGTGGTGGTGGTTGTGGACGTGGTGGACATGGTGGTGGTGGATGTAATGGTGGTGGTGGAGGATGTGGTGGTGGACATGGTGGGCGTGGTGGTGTATGTGGCTGTGGAAATGGTGGTGAACGTGGTGGTGGTGGACATGGCGGTGGTGGTGGACATGGTGGTGGATGTGGTGGTGGACGTGGTGGCGGCTGTGGATGTGGTGGTGGTGGACGTGGCGGTGGTGGACATGGCGGTGGTGGACGTGGTGGACGTGGTGGTGGATGTTGTGGTGGTGGACATGGTGGTGGATGTGGTGGTGGTGGACATGGTGGTGGATGTGGTGGTGGTGGATGTGGTGGTGATGGACATGGTGGATGTGGTGATGGTGGATGTGGTGGTCGATGTGGTGGTGGTGGACATGGTGGTGGTGGACATGGTGGTGGTGGACATGGTGGTGGTGGATGTGGTTGTTAACGTGGTGTTGGATGTGGCTGTGGACATGGTGTTGGTGGTGGACGTGGTGTGGTGGTGGTCGTGGTGGTGGACGTGGTCATGGTGGTTTACATGGTGGTGGACCTGTTGGTGGACATGTTGGTGGTGGACGTGGTGGTGGACATGGTGGTGGACGTGGTGGTGGTGGACATGGTGGTGGTGGACATGGTTGTGGTGGTGGTGGATATGGTCATGGTGGTGGTGGACATGGTCATGGTGGATGTGGTGGATATGGTGGTGGTGGACGTGATGGTGGCGGACGTGGTGGTGAATGTGGTGGACGTGGTAGTGGTGGACGTGGTGGTGGACATGGTTGTGGATGTGGTGGACATGGTGGTGGATGTGGTGGTGGTTGTGCTGTTGGTGGGCGTGGTGGAGGAGGACATGGTAGTGGTGGACATGGTGGTGGTGGACATGGTGGATGTGGTGGACATGGTGGTGGATATGGTTTTGGATGTGGTGGTTGATGTGGCTGTGGACATGGTGGCTGTTGATGTGGTGGTGGTGTTCAGGGTGGTGGTGGAGGACGTGGTGGTGGTGGTGGATGTGATGGTGGTGGTGGTAGACATGTTAATTGTGGATGTGGTGGTGGATGTAGATGTGGCTATGGACATGGATGTGGTGGACGTGGTGATGGTGGCTGTGGTGGACATGGTGGTGGTTGTGGACGTGGTGGACATGGTGGTGGATGTGATGGCAGTGGACGTGGGGGTGGACATGGTGGTGGACGTGGTGGATGTGGTTGTGGACGTAGTGGATGTTGCTGTGGACATGGTGGATGTGGCTGTGGACATGGTGGATGTGGCTGTGGACGTGGTGGTGGAGGTGTTGGATGTGGTGGTGGTGAACGTGGTGGTGGCTGTGGACGTGGTGGTGGTGGACATGGCGGTGGTGGTAGACATGGTGGTGGTGGTGGACGTGGCGGTGGTGGTGGACATGGTGGTGGACATGGTGGTGGACGTGGTGGTTGTGGTGGTGGATGTGGTAGTGGTGGACGTGGTGGTGGACATGGTTGTGGATGTGGTGGACACGGTGGTGGTGGATTTGGTGGACATGGTGGTGGATGTGGTAGTGGACATGGATGTGGTGGTGGTGGACATGGTGGTGGATATGGTTTTGGATGTGGTGGTGGACATGGTGGTGGCTGTGGATGTGGTGGTGTTCATGGTGGTGGTGGTGGATGTGGTGCTGGTGGTGGACGTGGTGGTGGACATGGTAATTGTGGATGTGGTGGTGGATGTGGTGGATGTGGTGATGGTGATGTGGTGGTGGTTGTGGACGTGGTGGACATGGTGGTGGTGGATGTAATGGTAGTGGTGGAGGACGTGGTGGTGGACATGGTGGGCGTGGTGGTGAATGTGGCTGTGGAAATGGTGGTGAACGTGGTGGTGGTGGACATGGCGGTGGTGGTGGACATGGTGGTGGTGGACATGGTGGTGGATGTGGTGGTGGACGTGGTGGTGGCTGTGGATGTGGTGGTGGTGGACGTGGCGGTGGTGGACGTGGTGGTGGATGTTGTGGTGGTGGACATGGTGGTGGATGTGGTGGTGGTGGACATGGTGGTGGATGTGGTGATTGTGGACGTGGTGGTGATGGACATGGTGGATGTGGTGATGGTGGACGTGGTGGTCGATGTGGTGATGGTGGACGTGGTGGTGGAGGACATGGTGGTGGTGGTGGACATTGTTGTGGAGGACATGGTTCTAGGCATGGTGGTTGTGGACATGATGGTGGTATATGTGGTGGTGGTTCTGGATGTGGTAGTGGTGGACATGGTGGAGATGGTGGTGGACGACATGGTGGTGGATGTGGTGGACATGGTGGTGGTGGACATGGCGGTGGTGGTGGTGGACGTGGTGGTGGTGGACATGGTGGATGTGGTGATGGTGGTGGTGGATGTGGTGATGGTGGAGGTGGATGTGGTGATGGTGGACATGGTGGTAGAGGACGTGGTGGTGGTGGTGGACATGGTGGTGGATATGGTGGTGGAATACATGGTTCTGGACGTGGTGGTTGTGGACAAGGTGGTGGATGTGGTTGTGGATGTGGTGGTGGAGGTGGAAATGGTGGTGGATGTGGAAATGGTGGTGGATGTGGAAATGGTGGTGGATGTGGTGGTGGTGGACATGGTGGGCGGTGGACATGGCGGTGGTGGTGGACATGGTGGTGGTGGACATGGTGGTGGTGGACATGGCGGTGGTGGTGGACGTGGTGGTGTTGGACTTGGTAGTGGCAGACATAGTAGTGGTGGATGTGGTGGTGGACATGGTGGTGGTGGATATGGTTGTGGTGGATGTGATTGTGGACATCGTGGTAGATGTGGCTGTGGACATGGTGGTGGCTGTGGACGTGGTGGTGGACGTGGTGGATGTGGTGGTGGACGTGGTGGTGGTGGATGTGATGGTGGTGGACATGGTGGTGGTGGACATGGTGGATGTGGTGGACATGGTGGTGGTGGATGTGGTGGACATGGTGGTGGTGGATGTGGTGGACATAGTGGTGGTGGAGGATGTGGTGGTGGTTGTGCTGTTGGTGGACGTGGTGGTGGACATGATGGTGGATGTGGTGGTTGTGGACATGGTGGTGGTGGACATGGTGGATGTGGTGGTGGTGGACATGGTTTTGGACGTGGTGGTGGATGTGGACTTGGTGGTGGTGGAAGTGGTGGTGGTGGATGTGATGGTGGACGTAGTGGACATGGTAATTGTGGATGTGGTGGTGGATGTGGCTGTGGACATGGTTGATGTGGTGTTGGACGTGGTGGTGGTGGTGGATGTGGTGATGGTTGTGGACGTGGTGGACATGGTGGACGTATTGGTGGTGGTGGACATGGTGGTGGACGTGGGGGTGGACATGGTGGATGTGGTGGTGGTGGATGTGGTTGTGGACGTGGTGGTGGCTGTGGTTGTGGAAATGGTGATGGTGGATGTGGTGGACGTGGTGGTGATGAACAAGAGACCAGGGACAGTCTTGCAAAGGAACACTTACCCTCTACAACTGATGCTGCGCTTCAGATTCCGGTAGTCGGCTGGCTACCTCGAGTTGGTGACCTGGTCTGTGAGAAGGTGGAGAACAAGAAAGAGCTCGGCCCCTCTTATCGTGCTCCAGTACCAGTGCTTGGTGTGCAGGGTACACGAACAGTCATTTTGCCTCTACTTCCTGGTCGCAAGGATAACAGGTACATCTCCATTGACAATGTCAAACTACAGCGAGTGGCCGATTCTTCTTAGTATGACTCCAGCGGTCTCTTGTCCAGCGATGCTGAGAAATTCGGTTTTGGCTCCGGCAAATACCAACAGGCCTGACATTGCCATCGAGATGCATACAGTTACTAATCCTTTGTTGCCGCCACCGGCTGGTGGTCGATCTGAAGATGCTGAGTATGGTTATCCCACCGATGTATCGTTGCCTGGTTTACCATCAACTGCAGTTGACCAGTCACGATTTTCATTTGATACTAACTCTATGACTTCCAGTCCCCCATCGAAAGTTTCTATTTTTCGGTCGAGCCTAGAACAGCGCATGCGCTGTTGCTCGACATTTAGTATACGGGTTTCCAAAGTGCTACCTACCAGACCTTGCTGGCCTAGCGCTTGCGTTCACGCGCGCAGCCACCAATCACTGCTGCGCGTGCACCACTCGTGTGCTAGACACACAGCGCGTCCCGTCCTCGCGATCGCTTTCGCTGTGATCGCGATTTCTTTCGCCTTCACGGCCGCGCGGCCGTTACTTTTACGGCCGCGCGGACAATGCTTGTTTATTCATTAATTCGGAGCTCAGAATAAATATACTTATATTTTTAATTTTACCCACCGGATAATGTGACATCATGTTTCAGTGTTTGTGAGAGAAGTGCAAGCAGTGACGTCCTATAACAGCTCTCGAATGCTTTGGATATTTCTGTTCTGTGATGATTTATAGTGAAAGGAAGCGGACCTGACTAGATTAGAAACACTGCTCACGTTTGGTATGAGATTAAGGTACGCACTTCATTTGTAAAGCGCCACAATACTGCTGTGTGTTGTAGGCGCTTCACAAGCGGCATGCTTTATCTTTAACTTGCAGTTTCAACACTGCATCTCACTGTGGGGTGCCTTCCCTCCCACCACCAAAGAAATGCCTGTAATGCAGCAGAAACAGCCCTCTGGTGGTCTAACAATGCTCCGCACAGGTCTTCTGGAACTTTGCTCCCATTCACGTTATAAACCCTCCCCCACCCTCCCAGCACAAACTCAGCAAAAACACTCCTCCAGTGGTCTGTTCATGCTCCAAGCAGCCCTCCTAAAACGTGGCTCCCAAGCTCTACCATCTGCTTCACCCGGTCCGCAGATAGTCAGCTGCTTTGATGGGTGTCTTTATGTCACTTTAACAATCATTTCCACCCCTCGAGGACACTGTATGCTCAAATGAAAAAGCTGCTCAAAAAATCCTAATCTTCTTTAATGGGTTACGGGCGCGTTTTAGGCAACAGGGAGGTTTAAAATCCCCTTTACTTTCTGATAAAATACCAGGTCCCTCCCCCACCTGATCCCTTCCATTTCACTCTCCAGAGATTGGATCTGGAGCAGGAAAGAACACGCTAACCCCCCTCTTCATTACCCTGGCGGGGGGGGCAACCCACTCCCCACAGGTTACTCACCTCCCAAAAGGGGCTGCAGTGGAGCCCCTTTGGACCGCCTGCCTCCCAAACCCCATAATTCTGCTGATAAACACAGTATTACCACTTCAATTTATTTAAAAAGAGATCTGAAGGAGAATAACAAAAGCAATCAGTGGAGATGGAAGGTGGGAGGAGGTCTTCAGTATTTGTGTGGAGCCTTCGTGAAAGTGCCTGTCACAAGATGCACTTCTCACAGTCTTTTGTCATGGGTAGAATGCGAGTGAGGACTAATTTAGGGCTATGTTGGTAATTAGCACCTGTATCACGCCCAGACAGGTATTAGTGCAGCATCGCGATGCCATTATTTAGTGCACATTATCACTTCCAAGCGTTTGTCATAATTGCAGTGTGCTTCGGGTTTGTTCTCTTGTGGCCAGCCAAGCAAAAACCATGCTCAGCTAAGGCCTCCTGGAACTTCACTCCCCGTCGCATCTTCAGCCTGGAACTTTGCTCCAGGCTGTACCATCTGCCTCACCCAGTGCGCAACTAGTCGGCTGCAAAAGACATTCATTACAACATTACGGTAAAGTTTTATGGTCTGTAGCTAGAGGGACAGAACATTAATATGCGTAGCAACACTCTGAAGTGGAATTTCCCTGCCTGAGTTGAGAGCGCGGAGTAACACGCCTATCATAAGTGACATGCAGCGAGAAGCGCTCCTTCGGAATAGGGATAACGTGCAGAGAAATATGTCTGCTGTCTGCGAAGGTTAATGAGCTGATGCAGAACATGTGTCTGGAATTAAAGTTAGTATCTAGTACTCCGAGCTATCAAACTGTCAAGGAATGTTGTGCACAAAATGTAATGCTTATTCTCTTCTGTTTTCTCCCTTGCCACTCTTCCTTGGCCCTCTTTCATTTTTGTATCCACAACGTTACTTCTCTCTCTCTGTCTTTCTCTGTCGCACACACTGTTATCTTCCCTTGTCCCTAAAGCAAACCCAAAACCATTGCTCATTTTAACAAGCATTTGTAATGCAATAAGTCTCACATTTACGCAAGTTTAAGCTATTGGCATTGTAAATGACAATGCTTTTTATTTATCTGTTTTAAAAACCAAAACCTAAATAAAAGGCATTGTCACCTACAATGCCAATAGCTCAAACTCAAGTAAATGCGAGACCTATTGCATTGCAAATGCTTGTTGTTACTTGGTTTAAGAGACATTTTTTAATTGCCCCCTGGACTTACATTTGGCTGTTGCTCATAAATATCTTTTTGTTTATATCCATTGGATTTGTGGTGATATTTTTTCGTCTTGTAAATGAACACTATCTCACCGAAAGATCTGCAATTAGACTAGTTGATGGAACTTTGGCCCCCCCACTCCTCATCGCACATCATGAAAAGGGACCAGACATTTTTGAATATTACTGCCTGGCCTGTGTTGGATGGGATTGTGTGGGATGCTGTTAGATTCCAAATTCATGGTCCCACAGAAGTGATTAATGTCCCAAATGTACTTCGTGTTTCTATGGGAGATGTTGTGAAACAAAACATCCGCTCTGATGATTGGGACGTCCAGGCCATAGAGGCACAGTTTTCTGATCTAAAATATTATGCTGCCTTTGATGCTGAAGATTTGTATTTAGACACAGCTAATTATGGGGAGCTATTTTGCTACCAACACTATGGTAATCACTTCTTACATTAAGCCAATACATTTAGAAATTTTGTTAATTACACGCAATGGGAACATTGTCCGGCGCCAATTGAAGGCAGCTCTAAAAACTTTAGTGAACAAATTTACATATTTTACGGATTTCAGTGCATTTAACCCTGAAGCATTTTATTTTAAATTCGCTGCGGAGCCAGCTTCTAAAGTTAGACTGACTTCTACTAAATTGTTATATTCCAAATCCTTTATGGATCAGTTGACTATAAGGGGTTATGAGCTGTGGAAAGATACCATTGATCTTAAATCACTTTGGGGTTCTAAACCATAGCAGGCACAAGGAACTGAGGCTCTGCATCGTGCTTGCCTTATCCCAAACCACATGTTATTTTTTAATTCTACCATTTTTCCAACCACCTGCTTTGGATTGGCTACTTCTAAAAAGATTAATTTCCCCTCCATTCCTGATCTGGGTGCTTACCCAAAGTGGGATAATCACACAGATCTTTCTCTTGAGGCATTGCAGTCATATATTACTAATACATCCTTCAACATTTCTAATTTAAATCGTGAAGGTTGGTTGATATGGCAGAAGAGCTCAGATTCCTGTCAACATCGTTTTCTGAGTCTATACCCTGGTTATACACAGGTTAGGGTGGACCCACGCTTGGACTCTTCCCATTCGGTTACTACCTATTCTGTAGGGAAGTTATGTCAGACCTGGCTGCAACATTCCACCTTGGCATCTGTTAAACTTCATTTATCAAAATTGCATGACAAAATTGATTTGAATGATTTTGTTAAGGGTCCTGTGGGTGGCAGGTCCAAAAGATGGGTATATGCTATTTATAACGAAGTTCGGAAATTATCGTAAATTGAAGCGGCCTCCTGATTGAGAGCTATTGATCAAGCAAATTTGGAAAAGCGCTAGCTGTTATCGATAATAGCATTAACACCTTTTCTTCCAGAATTTACACATTAGATAATATCGTTTCATCTGTTGTGGATATTGTACAGGATGATATGTCTGTTTTATCTCATGGCCAAAATCAATTGCGTTCTATAATGCAGTTTGCATGGACTTTGCAAACGTTAAAGGCTGGGAAAGTTCCCTGGACTACATGAATACATCCTCTTTATTCCTGCTGTTTAATCTGACTGCAAAACAACAGTTCATGTCCATGAAAGATGCTATATACTCATAATTGCATATTGAAAAGTTGGAACCTTTGCCTTTCTCTGTGGCCGAATTGAACTCTGCAGTGTGGCTTATCCACGGGTTAATCACCTTGCCGTTTCCTTTGTTTAAGTTCAGTTCCTGTATGAAACATTATGCGCTAGGCAGGTATGAACAATTGGGTACTGCTTTTCTGCATGAGGTTTGGTCACTCTCATTTACATACAGATGCATGAGAGAAGGTAAAGAGGTTTATTTGAAAGGTGAGGACTGCACTTCCACACCTGATCACTCAGTAGTCTGTAGGCACATCCAATTGCATGGTGCATGCAACATTCAGGCACCGAATTTAGCTTGCATTCTGAAAGGGATTCCTGTGCCAGCCATTACGCCCACTTTTACATTGTTAGCTAACGGTAGTTATTTGCTTTTAAATAATGAGGCTTGCTGCGGGATGCTAGTGGGAATTCCCTGCATTGTGACTGTCTCACAACGAGTAGTCTGCTGCAAAAATGTCCTTTTCCCGCCCCCGCATGGGAGGCTGGATGTATCCATCTCGCCTTCCATCCCAACCTTGAAAGCAGAGTTCAACAAGATGAGCAGAATAAGGGCTCTATTGTCTCAAAAAGAAGTCGCTCTGACTTCCTCCCGTGAAACATTTGTCCTTCATGTAGCAAACACCCGCACCGAGGTGCATGCACTTTTGAATACTGATCTCCCCTTCATTTCGGTGCTCTAATTCACACTATATTCAATGCCTCGTCAACAACTGGCTTGGCTCATTTTTTAAAGTTGTGGGCTCCGGCCTCGTGACCTCTTTCCAAACAATTTTTGGTGTGATACCGGCATTTTTTCATTCTATTTTTTCCAGCATCTTCGGCGGGCTCACGTTGATTCTTGCCCTCGCGGCTGGTGTGCTCCTGTTGGTCTGCTTGCTGCGCAATGGCTGCACAATATGTGCCACACGTCAGCCTTCCCCGGCTGCTCCATCTTCGTAACCGGATGCTTAAATTTTATGGGACGTTGCCACTAGCCACCTTAAGCATAGCCTATGGATTGTCCTTCCGGTTTTCTTACTTTACTTGCGTGCAACCTGTTTTTCATTGCATAGATTGTCCCTTCGAATGGGCTCTGGATTTGTGCCTGTCGAACTCTGTGTCTCCTGCCCCGGATTTTGATCGACTGATTAGTCCCTTAGTGGCTCATGAGTTGGACTGTTCTGGTATCAGGATTATGGCCTGTGGAGCGGCACATGGAGTCCTAGGGAATTGGGACATCTATACGGCAGCGTATGACTTCTTGGGGAGAAGTTACATTAAAAGAACACGCAAGTTGCCCTCTGATTGTGCTAGAGGCTCCAGTTATCGAGGAACACGTATGTTCATTTACTTTGTTAGACTGGATGGCGGACACTTTTACCGATCATTATAATGACTTCCTCTTGGAGGCTGTCGCTACTTATTGTGCTTACACGTTGATGGATTGACTTGGAAGTCGACCAGCTTCCGTTATTTACACCTTTTTTATTTTTTTGGAACTTTTTTTCCTCTTCTTTTTTTGACTCGCTATTTAGGCTCTGCTGAGCCTTTGCGAGATATTACGTCAAGCGTTTTTTCTTTTTTTTTCTTTTTTCCATTTTTTACGCTGATTTTTTTAACTTTCACAGCCATTTATATGGATTTGCAATACATGCTCTTGGTTCTGTCACCGTTAAACTTGAACTCTGCGTTCCTGAATTGTATCCCTATTTGTTCGTGGTCCGATCAAGGGGGGGTGTAGTGGAGACGGAAGTCCAGGTACACACATTGCTATGTTAGCATAAGCGTCTTAGAAGTTAAAACGCCATCTTGCCACTTTTGCTGCTTTTGCACATGACACTGCTGATAGATGTTATTATATGAAATCTGCTTGCTTGCCTTTTCTTCACATGAGAACGGTCAGTTGTTCACATCCCTAGATGTCCACCGCGACCTTGGTCTGAACATTGTGTGCAAACACAGTCAGGGCCAACAAACAATGTATGCTTTTGAATTCAGGTTGATCGGCCCACGCTCTAGCCATAACACGCACACAGCTGCAAATATCTGAAATTCGAGCGCCTTTAATATTGCAGTTTGCATGCATGAGATATGCACTTTGGAGAAGACTTTTTCCAGACACGGAGCAAAGTTGATCCTGTGATGTGATTCACCTAAGCTGATATTTACGGTATGGGGTTCCCCATTCAAGCCTAGAGACCTTCTATTAGTCTAATAATACTAGCTTACTGGTGAAGGGAGAGTGGTTGTGTTCCACTATCATTTGTAACAAGATTTCTCCCTTCATTTTCTATGGTATTGTAACAATGCTGATGGTTTTATTCTTAATCATTTGTCTGCTTATGTTAGTCAAAGTACTGCATCTTAGGACACGTAGTTTATAAAGTAAACATTGTAAACTTTACTGTGTCTCTGATTACTCTTGTTGTGGACTGATATGAAAATAATAACGAACAGGTATTTCTGATTCCCACCATTCCTGAGAGTACTCTAAGTCGCATGTTCTGCGTTGTCTAATCACTGGTAGCTTCGAAAGGATACGGAGAGCGAATGAGACACTGATGCTAGTCGGATAGGGGTTCTGGGTACTGAGGTGAGTTTTTGGTACACCGCAATTCACTGAGTTCCTGGTTTCCTGCGCATAGTTCTGTGTATGAGCAGAATCCCTGCAACAGGACATGGTGGTGGACCTGGTGGTGGTGGTGGACCTGGTGGTGGTGGATGTGGTTGTGGACATGGTGGTGGATGTGGCTGTGGACATGGTGGTGGTGGACGTGGTGGTGGTGGACGTGGTGGTGGACCTGTTGGTGGTGGACGTGGTGGTGGTTGTGGAAGTGGTGGTAGTTGTGGATGTGGTTGTGAATGTGTGGTGGTGGTTGTGGACATGGTGGACGTGGTGGTGGTGGACGTGGATATGGTGGTTTTGGATGTGGTGGTGGGCGTGGTGGTGGTGGACATGATGGTGGTGGATGTGGTGATCATGGATGTGGTGATCATGGATGTCGTGGTGGTGGTGGATGTGGTGATGGTGGTGGACGTGGTGGATGTGGTGGTGGTGGATGTGGTGGTGGACATGGTGGACATTGTGGTGGTGGATGTGCTGGTGGTGGTGGAGGACATGGTGGTGGATGTGGTTGTGGACGTGGTGGTGGATGTGGCTGTGGACGTGGTGGTGGTGGACGTGGTGGTGGTGGACATGATGGGGACATGGTGGTGGTGGATGTGGTCATGGTTGTGGTGGTGGACGTGGTGGAGGTGGACACAGTGGTGGTTGTGGATGTGGTGGTGGGCGTGGTGGTGGACATGGTTGTGGTGTTGGTGGACGATATAGTGGTGGTGGATGTGGTAGTGGCAGACTTGGTGGTGGTGGATGTGGTGGACGTGGTGGTGGATGTGGTGGTGAATGTGGCTGTGGAAATGGTGGTGGACGTGGTGGTAGTTGTGGATGTGGTGGTGGTTGTGGACATAGTGATGGACATGGTGGTGGAGGATGTGGTGGTGGATGTGGTGGTGGTGGACATGGTGGTGGTGGAGGACATGGTGGTGGTGGACGAGGTGGTGGTGGACATGGTGGTGGTTGTGGACGTGGTGGTGGAAATGGTGGTTGTGGAGGTGGTGGTGGACATGGTGGTTGTGGTGGTGGTGGACGTGGTAGTGGCGGTGGACATGGTGGATGTGGAGGTGGTGGAGGACATGGTGGATGTGGTGCCTGTGGATGTGTTGGTGGTAGACGTGGTGGTGGTAGAGAACATGGTGGTGGTGGTGGTGGACATGGTGGACGTGGTGGTAGTGGAGGACATGGTTGTGGTGGAGGACATGGTGGTGGTGGAGGACATGGTGGTGGTGGAGGACATGGTGGTGGTGGAGGACATGGTGGTGAGGAGGACATGGTGGTGGAGGATGTGGTGGGGGTGGAGGATGTGGTGGTGGTGGAGGACATGGTGATGGTGGAGGATGTGGTGGTGGTGGATGTGGTGGTGGCTGTGGATGTGGTGGTGGACATGGTGTTGGTAGTGGACGTGGTAGTGGTGGTGGACATGGTGGTGGTGGACATGGTGGTGGATGTGATGGTGTTCATGGTGGACGTGGTGGTGGTGGTGGCCCTGGTGTTCGTGGTGGACATGGTGGTGGATGTGGTCGTGGTGGATGTGGTGGTGGCGGACGTGGTGTTGTCAGACATGGTGGTGGATATGGTGGTGGTGGACGTGGTGGTGGACATGCTGGTGGTGGTATACGTGGTGGTGGTGGACGTGGTGGTGATGGAGGACATGGTGGTCATGGTGGACATGCTGGTGGTGGTGGAGGACCTAGTGGGCGTGGTGCTGGTGGTGGACCTGTTGGTGGATGTGGTTGTGGACATGATGGTGGATGTGGCTGTGGACGTGGTGGTGGACATGGTGGTGGATGTGTTGGTGGATGTGGTGGTGGTGGACATGCTGGTGGTGGTGGTGTACGTGGTGGTGGACATGGTGGTGGTGGATGTGGTGGTGGTGGACATGGTGGTGGTGGTGGACGTGGTGGTGATGGATGTGGTGGTGGAGAACATGGTGGTGGGCGTGGTGGTGGACCTGGTGGTGGTGAATGTAGTTGTGGACATGGTGGTGGTGGACATGGTGGTGTACATGGTGGTGATGGATGTGGTGGTGGAAGACATGGTGGGCGTGGTGGACATGGTAGTGGGCGTGGTGGTGGACCTGGTGGTGGTGGACCTGGTGGTGGTGGATGTGGTTGTGGACATGGTGGTGGATGAGGCTGTGGACATGGTGGTGGTGGTGGTGGACATGGTGGTGGTGGTGGACATGGTGGTGGTTGTGGATGTGGTGGTGGTTGTGGATGTGTGGTGGTGGTTGTGGACATGGTGGACGTGGTGGTGGTGGACGTGGTGGTGGACATGGTGGTAGTGGTGGACGTGCTGGTGGACATGGTGCTGATGGTGGATGTGCTGATGGATGTGCTGGATGTGGTGGTGGTGGTGGACATGGTGGTGGTGGACGTGGTGGTGGACATGGTTGTGGACATGGTGGTGGTTGTGGATGTGGTGGTGGTGGACATGGTGGTGGACTTAGTGGTGGACATGGTGATCATGGATGTGGTGGTGGATGGGGTGGTTGTGGACGTGGTGGTGGATGTGGCTGTGGACGTGGTGGTAGTGGTGAATGTGGTGGTGGTGGACATGGTTGTGGTGTTGGTGGATGATGTGGTGTCGGATGTGGTGGTGGTGGATGTGGTGGTGGTGGATGTGGTAGTGGTAGACATGGTAGTGGCAGACATGGTAGTGGTGGATGTGGTGGTGGTGGTGGTGGACGTGGTGGTGGTGGATGTGGTGGTGGATGTGGCTGTGGAAATGGTGGTGGTGGACGTGGTGGTGGACATGGTGGTGGAGGATGTGGTGGTGGTGGATGTGGCTGTGGAAATGGTGGTGGTGGACGTGGTGGTGGAGGACGTGGTGGTGGAAGTGGTGCTAGTGGACATGGTGGTGGTGGACATGGTGGTGGTTGTGGTGGTGGTGGTTGTGGACGTGGTAGTGGTGGTGGACATGGTAGTGGACATGGTGGTGGTGGATGTGGTGGTGGTGGACATGGTGGTGGATGTGATGGTGGATGTGGTGGACGTGGTGGTGGACATGGTGTTCGTGGTGGACGTGGTGGCAGTGGATGTGATGGAGGAAATGGTGGTGGTGGAGGACGTGGTGGTGGTGGAGGACGTGGTGGTGGTGGACATGATGATGGTGGACATGGTGGTTGTGGACGTGGTGGTGAATGTGGTGGTGGATGTGGCTGTGGACATGGTGGATGTGGTGGTGGACTTGGTAGTGGTGGTAGTGGAGGACGTGGTGGTGGTGGATATGGTGGTGGACGTGGTGGTGGATGTGGTGGTGGATGTGATGGACGTGGTGGACGTGGTGGTGGACATGGTGTTTGTGGTGGACGTGGTGGTGGTGGATGTGGTGGTGGCAGACGTGGTGGTGGTGGACATGGTGGGGGACGTGGTAGTGGACATGGTGGATATTGTTGTGGACATGGTGGCTGTGGTGGTGGTGGCGGACATGGTGGTGGACATGGTGGTGGTGGATGTGGTTGTGGACATGGTGGTGGACATGGTGGTTGTGGATGTGGTGGTGGTGGTGGACGTGGTCGTGGACATGGTGGTGGTGGACATGGTGGAGGACGTGGTGGTGGACTTGGTGATGGTGAACATGGTGGTGGTGGATGTGGTGGTGTTTGTGGACTTGCTGGTGGATGTGGTGGTTGACATGCTGGTGGTGGACATGGTGGAGGACATGGTGGTGGTGGTGGACATGGTGGTGGCAGACATGGTAGTGGTGGTGGACGCGGTGGTGGTTGTGGATGTCGCTGTGGACAAGGTGGTGGTGGATGTGGTGGTGGTTGTGGACATGGTGGTGGTGGTGGACATGGTGGTGGATGTGGTTGTGGACATGGTGGATGTGTTATTGGACCTGGTGGTGGTGGATGTGGTGGACATGGTGGTGGACCTGGTGGTGGACCTGGTGGTGGTGGTGGACATGGTGGTGGTGGAGGACATGGTGGTGGTGGAGGACATGGTGGTGGAGGACATGGTGGTGGTGGAGGACATGGTGGTGGTGGAGGATGTGGTGGTGGTGGAGGACATGGTGATGGTGGAGGATGTGGTGGTGGTGGATGTGGTGGTGGACATGGTGTTGGTGGTGGACGTGGTGGTGGACATGGTGGATGTGGTGGTGGTGGACATGGTGGTGGTGGATGTGATGGTGTTCGTGGTGGACGTGGTGGTGGTGGCCCTGATGTTCGTGGTGGATGTGGTGGTGGTGGATGTGGTGGTGGCGGACATGGTGGTGGCGGACGTGGTGGTGTTGGATGTGGTGGTGTCGTACGTGGTGGTGTCGGACATGGTGGTGTCGGACATGGTGGTGGATATGGTGGTGGTGGACATGGTGGTGGTGGACGTGGTGGTGGTGGACTTGGTGGTGGACCTGGTGGTGGTGGATGTGGTTGTGGACGTGATGGTGGATGTGGCTGTGGACGTAGTGGTGGACATGGTTGTGGATGTGTTGGTGGACATGGTGATGGTGGTGTATGTGGTGGTGGTGTACGTGGTGGTGGTGGTGGTGGACATGGTGGTAGTGGACGTGGTGGTGGTGGACGTGTTGGTGGGCGTGGTGGTGATGGATGTGGTGGTGGAGGACATGGTGGTTGTGGTATACATGGTGGTGGGCGTGGTGGTGGACCCGGTGGTGGTGGATGTGGTTGTGGACATGGTGGTGGACATGGTGGTGTACGTGGTGGTGGTGGTGGTGGTGGTGGAGGACATGGTGGGCATGGTGGACATGGTGGTGGGCGTGGTGGTGGACCTGGTGGTGGTGGATGTGGTTATGGTCATGGTGGTGGTGGACATGGTGGTGTATGTGGTGGTGGTGGTGGATGTGGTGGTGGAGGCCATGGTGGGCATGGTGGACACGGTGGTGGGCGTGGTGGTGGACCTGGTGGTGGTGGATGTGGTTGTGGACATGGTGGTGGATGAGGCTGTGGACATGGTGGTGGTGGACATGGTGGTGGTAGTGGACATGGTGGTGGTGGTGGACATGGTGGTGGTTGTGGATGTGGTGGTGGTTGTGGATGTGTGGTGGTGGTTGTGGACATGGTGGACGTGGTGGTGGTGGACGTGGTGGTGGACATGGTGGTAGTGGTGGACGTGCTCGTGTACATGGTGCTGATGGTGGATGTGCTGGATGTGGTGGTGGTGGTGGACGTGATGGTGGTGGACATGGTGGTGGTGGACGTGGTGGTGGACATGGTCGTGGTTGTGGACATGGTGGTGGTTGTGGATGTGGTGGTGGTGGTGGTGGACGTGGTGGTGGACTTAGTGGTGGACGTGGTGATCATGGATGTGGTGGTCATGGATGTGGTGGTGGATGTGGTGGTTGTGGACATGGACGTGGATGTGGCTGTGGACATGGTGGTGGTTGTGAATGTGGTGGTGGACATGGTGGTGGATGTGGTGGTGGTGGACATGGTTGTGGTGTTGGTGGACGATGTGGTGTCGGATGTGGTGGTGGTGGATGTGGGGGTTGTGGATGTGGTAGTGGCGGACATGGTGGTGGTGGACATGGTAGTGGCAGACATGGTAGTGGTGGATGTGGTGGTGTCGGTGGACGTGGTGGTGGTGGATGTGGTGGTGGATGTGGAAATGGTGGTGGTGGACATGGTGGTGGACATGGTGGTGGAGGACGTGGTGGTGGAGGACGTGGTGGTGATGGATGTGGCTGTGGAAATGGTGGTGGTGGACATGGTGGACTAGGTGGTGGAGGACGTGGTGGTGGAGGACATGGTGGTGGTGGACGTGGTGCTAGTGGACATGGTGGTGGTGGACATGGTCGGGGTTGTGGATGTGGTGGTGGTGGTTGTGGATGTGGTAGTGGTGGTGGACATGGTAGTGGACATGGTGGTGGTGGACATGGTGGTGGATGTGGTGGTGGTGGACATGGTGGATGTGATGGTGGATGTGGTGGACGTGGTGGTGGACGTGGTGGACGTGGTGGCTGTGGATGTGATGGAGGAAATGGTGGTGGTTGAGGACATGGTGGTGGTGGCGGACGTTGTGGTGGGGGACATGGTGATGGTGGACATGGTGGTTGTGGACTTGGTGGTGGACGTGGTGGTGGATGTGGCTGTTGACATGGTAGATGTGGTGGTGGACTTGGTAGTGGTGGTGGTGGATGTGGTGGACTTCTGTAGTGATCAAGTCCACTCAGTTGAGATGGTTTAAGGAGGTTTTATTGGTGATGGTACAGGATCACAGGAAGATTAGAAGTAGACCAGATAAAGACCCCACCAGGAGCAGCCAGCAGGCAGCTCAGCCCAGTCAACTGTCATTACTCACTGCAGATTCCCAACATTCTGACAGCATCATCACATTAACATTCCACTGGTGGTAGACTGGCAATGCATTAGCATTAGCAGGATATAACATATCCTCCTTTCTTATACGGGAAAACATAAAGCCAGAAACATAAGAGAAGAACTTGAGAAAGTGAAAGCAAAACAACCATCAAAAGAAGAGCAGTATGAGCACAACCATTACAAGAAGAGCAAACAAGAGGGAAATCAAAGAACAGAGAAGAAAAGACATAGAAACCATCCTCCCTTCTTACACAAAAGCGAAGAAGAGTCAACTTAAGAGAAAAGGACAACAAAAAGCACAAAAGACTTCCTCCAAACGCACCCACTGGCCAGAACAGGAATGAAATGGGGCTGAAAATGGAAAACAAACAGTACACAGGCAGCGACGAATGCAGAGGAAGAAAACACGACAGAAAAACAAAGGGTCAAAAAACTCGAATACATGGGTGAGAACCCACGACTAATCTCTAGGGATAGAGATGAGTAGTGCACAAAACTGGAAATACTCACCATACATATAAGTGTAAGGACAAACTTTGTGTTGAAAAACGACACCGTGCACTGTACTAATGTAACTGCGATAAAACAGCACATATGAGTAGGTACTCATGACAAATTCCCAACAACGATAGGAATATTTGGGTAAGAACCCATAGTAATGCAAAAAGGACTGTAACCTTTGCATGAATCATGACAAATTCCCAACAACGATAGGAATATTTGGGTAAGAACCCATAGTAATGCAAAAAGGACTGTAACCTTTGCATGAATTCCCTGTAAAAGGGTAGAACTGACAGTGTTCAGATCGGAACCCGCACTTGTGCAATAAGACTATAACCTTTGCATGGGTCCTCTGTGAGAGGGAACCAGAATAGTGCACACTTGAAAATTGTATAAACGTAAAACAATCTTCTCCTTCTAAAACTTCAACATACGCTAAAAACACAGGTTCTCATAAGTTCAACATATCACCATCAAACTAGATCTATAATTGGAAAGTTGTTCAAGACCTATACGACACAATGTATAAAGCAGGCTTAACCAGGGTAGTGAGCGATCCCTCACCCGAGTAGTGTGAACGGAGCACACCCCAAACTGCGCATCCAGATATCAAACCTGTAAAGCAAACAGTCAAGAATAGTAACATGTAGCCCCTGTATAGCCCCACAAAAAAAATGGCAAAAACACACCAGGTGGAGAAATGTCATTAAAGATGTGTCCCAAAACCTTCAAATTTGAAAGCGGCAGTTGACACTGAAAACATCAGGTCAAAAGAAACAAAAAAAATGACCAAAAATCAAAGTTAAAAACAATGATAAATCTCACCTGACGTTGCCCATCGTAGTACTGCAGTAGAAATGCCCTAAACAAGCGCTGCCACCCAACAACAGACACCCAACCAAAATGATGGGAAATTCTTACAACAGTAGCTTGTCCTGAGACTCTGTGCTAAATCCAGAACTCTCCGTCATCCACAGCAGACAAAATGACTTTTGTGCAAGATGAGTGTGGGGTCTCTATCCCTGTAGTATGAAAGGACAAAATGTACCAAATAAATGAACGTTGGTAAGAGGGTATCCCCAAACCTAGTGTTGACTAGAGGCTCTGTAGACATTCGTTGTATAGGAAGAACATCTGTAATACGTAGACAGCATTGAGACAGGCTGTTGGAACAGCATGAACAGACTATTTGGGACGCTGTAGGAAAAGCAATAACAATTCTTTTGAGATTCTATGGACCAGCAATAACAGACCTTTTGAGATTCTATAGAAACAGCAATAACAGACCTTTTTAGATTCTGTGGAGAGTACATCACAAGAAACCTAGAAAAGCATAAAATATCCATTAGAACGACGTAGATGGGTGACCCACCCACTACCAACACATGGGACTTAAACCCATAAGAAACGACGTAGATGGGACTAACACCCACTGGAAACACATGGGACTTGTACCCATAAAAACAAGGTAGGTGGGACTAACACCCACTACAAACACGTGGGACGTGTACCCATACGAACCACAAACACATGGGACTTG
Organism: Triturus cristatus; assembly: GCF_964204655.1. Classification (NCBI taxonomy): domain Eukaryota; kingdom Metazoa; phylum Chordata; class Amphibia; order Caudata; family Salamandridae; genus Triturus; species Triturus cristatus. The sequence goes on from NC_140579.1 coordinate 883,327,442, forward strand.
TACCCATAAGAACCAGGTGGAACTAACACCCACCACAAACACATGGGAATTGTACCCAAAAGAACAAGGTAGGTGGGACCTACACCCACTACAACCACATGGGACTTGTACCCATTTGAACATAAGTGAAAGTACTGCACAATAAAAAAAAATGCGTAGGAACCCATGATATAGTGTGCAAAAATAATACCCATGAGGTGATTTCATGTGCACTGAACAGATGGGAAAGTGACCCATGTGACACCCAGTGTGGAGGTAAAAATGTTGTGCACCGTAGAGATGAGACTGAAACCCAAGAACACAAATATAAATGCAAAAGGGACTGCCACCCTTGCATATGTCCCCGAAGGAAAACAGACTAGAATTGTATACTCCATAGACACCCTATGTAGGGTAAAAACATCCCCTTTGGCCAGTCACCCCAAAGGTCAAGTAATATACAATGCACAAAAAAAACTAACAACCATTAAAACATTGCAAGCACAAGATAATGTACAATAGGCTACACGCTGTTAAAAACAATAAAATAAAATAAATAAAGTAGTCACCGTAGTCATTTGAATGAAGGGAGACACGTAGCGTATGCGTGTGAGTAGTTCTAAGTCCAAAAGATGCATGAAACCACAAGTTCGTTAGATTACACTTTCCGTGTAAAAGAATTCTACATGAGCCTAAGCTATAATAACAAAAAAAAAATGTTACAGGTGTACCTGCCAATGCAATGGTGTTGAACAGGCAGTCGAAAGACTCCAAGGAACAAGGAAATTTCACGCTGCTCAGAAAACGCCGACCGGAAGCCAACGGGAACTTGAGCATTGCTGGAGGACAACTCACACAAGTGCTCTATAATGAAGTTTGTCGTTGCCCTCTTGACCTCGGGAGAGGACAAGAGATTGTACATTGCAGATGCGTGGACTGAAACCACACAACGCGTGAACTAGATAGATGTGCACTGAAACAGAGGTGAAACATAAAAAAATAAAAAAAAATAAAACACCTCATAGAGAGGTCAGCGTTGTGTACCAGTAGGAGGACAAAACCCTTGTAATACACCTCTAGAGAAGGTATATAGATTGTGCACGATTTTACACTGTGTAGTAAGTTCAAAGGTGTGCACTGTGACCATATTAATTCACTTGTTGAATATAGCTCACTAGAAATTAATACGTCATTGAGCAATGACATGCCATGCACTAGAAATGGAAAACCTAGTAAACTGTAAACGAAAATAACATCTTAATACATTTGCCAATGAAGCTTTGAGTTTAAAATGTGAGACATAGACACTAGATGGCAGCATAGGTCAAAAAATTAAAGCTGCGTAAACACAAGATATTGACAGACAGTATTGTACATTCCTAAACTGCACTTGATGAAGCAACAAAGCAATGAAAATGTTTTGAGTCACCAGGAAGAAAAAAATAGCACACTGAAATGTCGTTAACACATCGTCGATCCAAAAATCCTCACAACAGTGTGCAGTACGTTTCAAGAATGTTCACCTCCAGACAACATAAAAAAAAATATTATTTGGTAAATCGTGTGAATTCCATCCGACCCTGACGAACCAAAGGTGGAAATACCTCGTAGTCAATTCACCCCCTGGCAGACTTGTAAATAGACCGGTGACATGCTGGAGGCACATAAAACTTTATACTGGAAATTCCCGTTGTTTAAAGTGAGAGAATCGGAGAATACCTTGCAGTCTGCAGCATGAAACGTAAATCAGCTAAGATGGCGGCACGTATTCAACGCGGAGCAGGATGGCTCACCGCACGTCCTTGCTGCAGAGCGTCCCTCATCAGCTGCCAATTATGACGTAGGAAGAGGTCCGAAGATTATGCCAAGCAGGTAAGATCGCGTGCACAAGAACGAATGCGCGCTCTTTCTTTTTTTAAAAAAAAACAAAAAAAAATAATGTTAAACTGCCCAATGAAGCAATGGCTTACCAGAGGCCCATCGATGCAAATAAAAACATGGCTAACCTCCCAAAAATTAAGCATTTCCATAGGCAGCGCAGGGTAAAACACGGGGAAGACGAAAATAATGACACTCCCCCCATAGCGCTTGAAAGTTGCTCCTCAGCATGTCAGGCAGTAACACAAGGACAGAAAAGTTTCTCTCACCCAACTTGAAGTTCATCACAGGGAATTAGTAGCTCTACTCACACGGAGAGTTCTTGATAGAGTTGAAGCGCTCAAGCTTTACCAGAGGAGATGAGATTAATTCCATTAATACCATTGTGAAATGAGGTTGCCGCTTTTGAAATTTGAAACGCCACACAACAGGTATAAAATATTTCCCTCGCAGCAAACAACCATTGGTAGAAACAAATTTGAATGCGCTCTGCTCTGATTTCCGCGTATGTCCCCACACTTACTACATTTAAAAAAAAAATGTCACACATCCAATTCCACAGAAAGGCAATGTTGAGCCTAACAGACAACACTGGAGGCACAAACTGAGATAGCCACTGGTTACCTTAGTCAATGAAACACTGTGAATTGTTTCTGAGGCAATGTAGACATAAGTAGTTGCAGCGTGACTTTGTAAGCAATAGTTGAGAAGTAATTTCTTGTGGCACATGTAGAAAACTTTGATAATGAATTACAGCATGCTTGGAAAAGAGATATCTGGTGAAAAGCAGGACAGCAAACAAAGCTTTTGAGACAGGAACTGGCACTTGTGATGCTGTAGGAACAGCAAGCAGAGGCAGGAGCTGGTTATAGACTTGAGCTGGCACTTAGACGTAGAGTGTAGATGTAGGTAGGCTTACCCTCTGAAGGCACAGCACAGAAAAAAAAAACGTAGTAAAGTGTCAGGCTTACCCATGTTGAAGGCATAGCAGTTTCCCAGACGTAGGAAAGCTTGAAGTAGGCTTACCCTCACATGAAGGCACAGCACAAGACGTGTAGCAATAGCTCTGGAGAGTAGACGCCCAAGACTGAATGGGCAGCTGCAGAAGTAGAACTCCCAGACGCTTTTCCTCACAGGAACAACTGGCAGACTGGTAGTAGTGGGCGACCGATGGGAGGTCACTGGTGGGGTCAGGATGCCAGTTGAGATAACTTGAGTTGAGTTGCTGGAGGTTGATGTATTCTTGAAGTTGCTTGAAGTTGAAGTTGCTTGAGGTGACAGAAGTAGGTTCTTTAAGTTTAAAATCGTCGCCAAAATCCTGTAGTGATCAAGTCCACTCAGTTGAGATGGTTTAAGGAGGTTTTATAGGTGATGGTACAGGATCACAGGAAGATTAGAAGTAGACCAGATAAAGACCCCACCAGGAGCAGCCAGCAGGCAGCTCAGCCCAGTCAACTGCCATTACTCACTGCAGATTCCCAACATTCTGACAGCATCATCACATTAACATTCCACTGGTGGTAGACTGGCAATGCATTAGCATTAGCAGGATATAACAACGTGGTGGTGGACATGGTGTTTGTGGTGGACATGGTGGTGGTAGATGTGGTGGCGGACGTGGTGGTGGTGGACATGGTGGTGGACGTGGTAGTGGACATGGTGGTGGATATTGTGGACATGGTGGCTGTGGTGGTGGTGGTGGACATGGTGGACGTGGTGGTGATGGATGTGGTCGTGGACATGGTGGTTGTGGATGTGGTGGTGGTGGTGGTGGATGTGGTGGTGGTCGTGGACATGGTGGTGGTGGACATGGTGGAGGACGTGGTGATGGACTTGGTGATGGTGAACATGGTGGTGGTGGATGTGGTGGTGGACGTGCTGGTGGATGTGGTGGTTGACATGCTGGTGGTGGACATGGTGGAGGACATGGTGGTGGTGGTGGACATGGTGGTGGTGGACGTGGTGGTGGTGGTGGACGTGGTGGTGGTGATGGACATGGTGGTGGTGGACGTGGTGGTGGTGGACGTGGTAGTGGCAGTGGTGGATGTGGTAGTGTCAGACATGGTAGTGGTGGTGGATGTGGTGGTGGTTGTGGATGTCGCTGTGGACAAGGTGGTGGTGGATGTGGTGGTGGTTGTGGACATGGTGGTAGACATGGTGGTGGATGTGGTTGTGGACATGGTGGATGTGTTAGTGGACATGGTGGTGGTGGACATGGTGGTGGACCTGGTGGTGGTGGACGTGGTAGTGGCAGATGTGGTAGTGGCAGACCTGGTGGTGGTGGACCTGGTGGTGGTGGACCTGGTGTTGGTGGTGGACATGGTGCTGGTGGATGTGGTGGTGGTGGTGGAGGATGTGGTGTTGGATGTTCTGGTGGTGGATGTGGTGGTTGACCTGGTGGTTGACCTGTTGGTGGAGGACATGGTGGTGGACGTGGTGGACATGGTGGATGTGGTGGTGGATGTGGCTGTGGAAATGGTGGTGGTGGTGGACGTGGTGGTGGTGGACGTGGTGGTGGTGGACACGTGGTGGATGTGGTGGTGGTGGACGTGGTGGTGGAGGACGTGGTGGTGAAGGATGTGGTGGTGGGCGTGGCGGTTTACGTGGTGGTGGTGGATGTGGTTGTGGACATGGTGGATGTGGTGGTGGCAGCTGTGGACGTGGTGGTGGTGGCGGCTGTGGACAATGTGGTGGTGGTGGACGTGGTGGTGGACATGGTAGACATGGTGGTGGTGGTTGTGGACGTGGTGGTGGTGGACATGGTGGTGGTCGTGGACGTGGTGGTGGACGTGGTGGTGGTGGACATGGTGGTGGTGGTGGACATGGTGGTGGTGGACGTGGTGGCGGTTGTGGTCATGGTAGTGGTGGACATGGTGTTGGAGGATGTAGTGGTGGTGAACGTGGTGGATGTGATGATGGTGGACGTGGTGGATGTGATGATGGTGGACATGGTCGTGGTTGTGGACGTGGTGGTGGATGTGGTGGTGGTGGACATGGTAGGGGTAGTGGTGGATGTAGTGGTGGTGGAAGTGGTGGTGGTGGAGAATGTGGTGGAGGACGTGGTGGAGGACGTGGTAGTGGTGGTGGTGGACGTGGTGGTGGTGGACGTGGTGGTAGACGTGGTGAAGGACTTGGTGGTGGTTGACGTAGTGGTGGTGGTGGAGGACATGGTGGTGGTTGTGGACGTGGTGGTGGTGGACGTGGTGGTGGTGGTGGACGTGGTGGTGAACATGGTGGTGATGGTGGACATGGTGGTGGTGGACGTGGGGGTGGTGGACGTGGTGGTGAAAATGGTGGTGGACATGGTGGACGTGGTGGTGGTGGACATGCTAGGTGATGGTGGACGTGGTGGTGGTGGTAGAAGACGTGGTGGTAGACATGTCGGACGTGGTAGTGGTGGTGAACATGGTGGTGGACGTGGTAGTGGTGGTGGACGTGGTGTTCAAATAGCTAGCACATTTGCTGTTAGGATTCATACAGAATGGTGATACAGGACATTATCTTCAACAAAACTTCCACAGTATGAGTGAAATATCAGATGCTATTTAAAAAGACACATACAAATGAAACGTATTTCAAATATTTTGACTGAAAATTAAGGGCTTTCACTTTTAATTTCCCCAAAGGAAATTGATTAAATAGTGCTGTCAGTAATAAAGTTAAATCGGGAAATCAGGGAGATGAGTTATCTGCAAGGTGACAAAACAAGGAATGCGCGCGAGAGAGAGGGGGAGCAAGAGGTGAGCCCGGGAGTGGTGCATGCATGCAGTCTGCTCATTTTCAAGCACTGCACTCGTGCTTGTGGCGCGCCCCTGCTTGCTCCATCCCGCAAGGTGGATGCCGCCACAAGCACGAGTGTGTGCTTGAAAATGAGCAGAGCGACGGCTAAAGGCCCTCCTATGCAGCGCATGCACGCTGCGTAGGCAAGACCTGAAAAGATGTGGAAGATCAACTAACATCACATAATACTAACTATCACCTACAATCTGTTTTTGCAAGGGATGCAGCACAGAAGCTTCAACCTTTACAATCCACAATGCCATAACTCAGAATATTGGTCAGTGTCTGTCACCTTTTTCATCTCAATGTATTTTCCCCATGGATTCCACTGACCAATGTTTGCTTTGCCTGTGTCTGGAGACCCACATATGCTACAGTGGAGCGGTTGTCAGTTAGTTGACCTCTTTCCTCACCAACTGCAAACATCTGGTCAGGATGGGCACAAACAAACCCTTCCAACCCAACCCCAGTCACTTGTGGTGTGCATAGGGGTATAAGATTTGCTCCTACACTTTTGAACTTGTAGTTGGAGCCACTGAGAAATCTATATGGGAAATTGGCCAGAGTGCCAAAGACACCCTCAACTATCGGGAAATAAACTCTGTCAAACATTTGTTGACTGTTAAGGGTTGTTTGAAAATTTCTTCAGACTCCTCACCAAGAAAACTGATTTCATTCTTATTCGGAGAAACCATTAATAAATAATTTAACAAGAAATAGCTGAATGAATTGGTGTGACTGCTTCAACCCCTCTTTTAGCAATGGAGTAAAGTTAATATATCTGATCACTCCCTCTCATCCTTAAAATGGACTACACTGAAACACCAGCTAAAACCACACTACTTTCCATTTTTTTTTAAAAACAGAGATACCTTCCCTGACACTACCTTATTTTTGCCTAGTGGTCAAAGTTCTAGTATAGGGAATGCTGCCTTCTCAAGAGTCCCCATTTCCACCACACTTTCTCCTCTTTTTTGTTATCTTGCTTTCCATAACAGATTGGTGTCTGGTACCAGAATATTTGATCATATCACTTAAGTACTACCTATAAGAACCTCAGTGCCTCCACCCTGAGGCCAAAATGAAGTGTACACTAGCCAGCATAATGTTCAAACCTATTCACTGTGCCCTGTCCTATTACCTTCAACGCATCTTAAAATTATTAGAAGTAAATAAACGCCTAGAAATAAACATGCACCCAGGCTCAAGTTAAAAAAAACTGAAATCCACGCAGGTGTCAAGAACACCTTTTCATGTTTTGTAAAATTCAGAAAACATTCCTATTCAAAGGCCACTTTAGTAGGGAACCAGTAAACTCCTGGACATTCAATACGGTCTTATTGCTTTTGGGTCATTAACCTACCCTCTATCCACTACTGTTGTACCTCAATGACATGCTGCACTGCGTCTTACACCCTCCACTATGCCCCTTATCATCCTCCTTTCCCCCAGCACCACTAGAGACTTAAGTCCCTATCACCTCTGCCTTCCACAGTCAGACCAGTCTTAAAGAAGAATATTCTAATTGCCCAAGTAAACTGTTTTAGGAACCAGTTAAATGAGACCAAACGCAGATCTGTACATTTTTGTTCCAAATGTTTAACCAGTTATACACACAACTGACTAAACAAAAAATCAGAACAGACAAATGTGACAAACCTGCCAACAAAATAACTTCTATCAGATCGGAGTTTTGCTCATCTGATACAAAAATCTCCATGACCAAGAAAGCAAATGCATCATTGATCAATTTCAATCCATTATTATAGGATTCAGTCAAAGATACTTAACAACACGAAGCCATGATGTGAAACCAACCCAATTCCTCCAGCTCTAGCATAAAAAAATCAAGTCAGACGAATATACCAGATATACTAAGATTCTTCAACTTATCTCATCCCCTGAACAAGTCACAGTTCCTTGGTCCCTTAAAAATTTGAAATGTCAGACATCTGCTCCAAAACTGCCAGTGGATCAAAATCGCCTGGAAATGTTTTCTTCCTATTTCAGGGCTAGACTTTTTCATGAATCTCTTAAGCAGTATGGCCTCTCAGTTCAAACAATTGTTCGAAGTGTACTACCTCCTTGGTGACTTTCAATTAGGTTTAAACTCGAACTATTACACCAAAACCTCCAGGGGCAACTGTGTCATCCGCCCTAAACTATTTTCGAAAAGGCGAGCACTACTTATTAATTCTATCAGGCTTACAGCTCTGTCTTAGACATGGTGGATCATGAAATCCTCCTACGTACATTCAGACAGTCTTATGAATGCTACATCTCGAAGAAATGTAAGTCTTTACAAGTTGACAAAACTGTCCACGGAGATAATACCATTCAATCTTGTCTTCCTGTCTATCCAAAATACAAGAAAGGCTGAAAGGTAGACACTTTAACCTTAATGACCTTAAAATGGAACTTCGACTCCCCTCACCAAACCCAGTTTTCCACATGAATGAGAACTGGAATAATGCAGTTCAGTTAGCGGGTTTCATACTCAAATTGCCACCTCTCTAGCTGTGTACTAGACCAAACATAATTTTGAAGGGCAAATTAAAAATTCTGCCAAGGGGACGTTTTTCCAGCTTACACTACTTCGTAACTATAAGCATTTCAATCAGTATATTTTCATAGCTATGGCTCTCTCTGTTCTTGCCTGGTGTTTGCTTCTACAGATCGATTTAAGTCCACATACATTGTCAAGTCTGGTCGACAATTTGTTGTATTCTATCTATTGCATATCTCTATGTTTGCTTTTACCCACTCAATGCCCTTCTAGTGGAATGCTTCTGCACTATGATGTACTACGGAATGTTGGGTGCTGGTTGAAGATAAACCACAGTTGTGATGGGGCTGAGCTGCCTGCTGGCTGCTCCTGGTGGGGCTTATTCCAGGATACTTAACATCTTACAATAAATCCTCTTGAAATACCTCAACCTGTCTGGACTACATTACTACATCTTTTTGGCGACGAGTTGATCTTACCTACGTTGGCTACTAATGGAATTCAAGTTTCAAGAAAGCAACTAAAGAAGTCAAGTTTCAAGACGGCTAGAGATTCAAACCTCATCAAATATCAAGCAAAGACTCTGGCTTCAGAGCCCCACCAGTGACCATCACACCGGTCGCCCCAACCTGCGCATGCCAGATTCTTTTTCAACATTTCATCAACAACTTCAACTTCAAAGAATATTTTCACTTTTTCAACGATCCAACTATTTCAAGAGGGAAGTTAAAGCAGAGATTTATTTCTACAATCTATGCTGTATTTTCAACTGCTGTGGATGTGCCAGATCCCACTTCACAAGCTTGTCTCAATTAATGGATTTTTTTTTTTTTTTTCAATCACCGCACAAAAACATTGTGGGTCTATTGATGGTCTGCCTTCAAGCGCCTTTCTATATCAAAGCAATCCCTGTGCGTTTTATTCAACTTCAAGTGGCCACATCCTCTCTATCTGAGCCATGTGTCAAAAAAATCTATATCAACTGTGTGGCATCTACAATTTACATGCATCTGGTAAAATATTCAAGACTCAAGGAACATTTACATTAATTAAGCTGTGGTATCTACAAACAAGTAAATCAACGCCCAGTGGATGCCCAGATACTACAGCTGCCTACATTGAGTAACGCGTTAAAATATTCAAGTCTCAAGGAACAGTGACATTAATCAAGCTGCAAACGGACTAATGAAACTCAATTTAATCATATTCAGCCCAGCTGTTGCTATTCGGTGTTCCTCTTTTGCTGTTATGAGAAAATCGGCAATGTGAGCTGTGGTATTCGAACTCGTCCGATTTAACCGTGAGTCAATTGCTGATCTGCCTCTATCTGTATGTGCGTGGCCTCACTCACCGTTTGTCAGTTGGGCGATCCTTTTGTCAGCTGGGCGATCCTTCTTCGACGCTGTCGTTTTTAGACTGATGACGTCGTCGAATCTCAAAGTATTCTTCCTACGAGCCTGTCATCGATCCTCTGTGACGTTTGTTTCTCCTGGGTGCTCTGGATGTTTTGGTGCATATTTGTGCCTCTAGCCACCCGGCGCAACGTGATCGACGTGCCGCCATTTTATGACTGTCGATTGTCAGTACATTTGCTAGTTCTCTATTCCCACCTTGCCAGCCACGTTTTCGTCATTTGAGTTGGTTTAAATAAAGTTATTTCAAGTTTTTTTTTTTCTGTCAGCAGATCTTTCGTGGGAGCAAAAAATTTACATGCTCTGTCTGTCATTTTGACTGCTCGTGGATGTCCATGAGGATGGAGGTTTGAGCTCAGTCGGGTGACAGTCTATATGTCCTATCAACATTTTACGTAAGTCCAACTTGAAGTTATTTCTGTATTCTAATGGGCAAAACATTCTTGGAAAGTTTATCGAAGCACAAGGATTTTTAAATAACAACTGTCACTTGTTTGCATTGGAGGTGGTGTTTTTTACTGGAACTATCTTTGAGCACGGAGACCTATCAATTTCTGGTTTCAACACGAAAACAGTATCAAGCAGTAACGAGTTCGATTTAGGTTTTTCAATTATTTCAAGAGTGCCATCTAGTGGTTGTTTTTTGTAATTCTTTTGTAAATAATTTTGCAGTTGTCTGAGACTGTCACAGTTTGATCAGCTTGTGCACAACGAAGATACAAGTCTCTTATTTCGTCAATGTACTCAAGTTCAACTGCTATATTTATTTTGTTTGCTTCTATTAAGACAGCTCGAGTTCTATGTCAACTAAGTTTCTAAGGAGCGTGTTGATCTGTATCTATGTTTTTTGGGTGCACATTCAAGCTTTCGATCACACGTCTAGTCTAGCATGATTTTGGTGTTTTTGTTTTAAAGTGTCTGCTTGGTGGTATTGATGTATTTCTATTTTTGTTAATGGGGTGTTTATATTTATGACCCTAGTGACATGCTCTCAAGAAATCGATTGTTCAATATTTTTTTTTTTTTGATCAAAATACTTGCAGGTTCACTGTGATATATTAATGCACTGTTTACGTTCCATTTACAGTTTGCATGTTTCCAGGTTTTCAAAAATTCAATTTCTCAATTTTTCTCTAGTTTTCAATTTGTGCATGGAAAGTTTCCTGTACAGAGTTGCATGGTTAACTTTAACATGCGTGCAGCATTCCCTGTAGGAATTGCACATATCAATTTATGTACTCAATTTTCAAGGTATATGCATGCGTCCAGTATTTCTGGGTAAGAAATGTGTCTCTATCGATTTATCAATTTGCATGTGTTCTAGTTGTTTTCAAAAGGGCAACATTTCAATGTTTATCAATGTATATGCATGCATCCAGTATTTCTGGGTAAGAAATGTGTTTCTCTATCGATTCATCAATTTGCATGTATTCTAGTTGTTTTCAAAGGGCAACATTTCAATGGTTTTCAATTTGATTGAGGTTGTCAATATGTGTTGTTGCTTCCTTTCAATTATTCAATGTTTTTCAATGTTTTCAAGGTTGTCGATTTGGGGTTTAACCCTCTCAAGGTTTCAATGGAATTTCTATCGAGCCGCGTTTTTTCAATGTGTAGTCATTACGAGGTTGTCTCTGTATGGGTTATATCTCTTTCAAATGTTCAATAATATTCAATCTAATTTTTTAATGCTGTTTCACAGGGCGGTGTGAAGGATCTATTGCTTATTCTTCTGCCTCTCTGTTTTATATCTTTCTACTCTCTTTCTCGTTGAATGAAGAAGGGAATAAGAGTACTTATTTGTGTTTGTACCTTTAGGTGGTTTTCTCTAAGTCTTTCTTTCTTCCGGTTCTTTTTGTGTATTCGTTGGAGAAGGGAAGAAGAGTACCTATCCTCCCAGTCTAACTATTCTTTTTGTTCCTTTTATGTGTTGGTTTGATGATGGACTAATAGTGCCTTATTTTTGTGTTTGTACTTTTTCGGTTTCACTTCTCAAGTTTTATTGTTCTATTTTCTGCATTCTGTATTGCATTGTGTTCTCAGAGAAGGAATGTGTCTGATTTTATTCTATCATTTCTTTTCTGTATTTTCTGCATGCTGTGCATTGGCTTCTGTCACATCTGTCTGGCCAGTGGGTGTGATAGAGGCTAATGATTGGTACGCTTTCTCCTTCAGGTGTTTCTATGTTTCTATGTTTAGTTTTCTGTTGTGGAAGGAAAGGAGGTATGTTGTATTCTATCTATTGCATATCTCTATGTTTGCTTTTACCCACTCAATGCCCTTCTAGTGGAATGCTTCTGCACTATGATGTACTACGGAATGTTGGGTGCTGGTTGAAGATAAACCACAGTTGTGATGGGGCTGAGCTGCCTGCTGGCTGCTCCTGGTGGGGCTTATTCCAGGATACTTAACATCTTACAATAAATCCTCTTGAAATACCTCAACCTGTCTGGACTACATTACTACACAATTTCAATCCAATATTGTAGGATTCAGACATAGAGACTTAACAGACTTAACTACTGTGAAACCAACCCATTTTCTCCAGCTGTAGTATAACAAAATCAGTCATACAAAGATACCAAATACACTAGAATTCAGCAACTCATCTCATCCTTTGAACAAGTCACAGTTCTGGGCCCCTTAAAAATTGGAACAGTTGGAATAACATTACTTGTATTGATCAGACTGTGTTACAAGGATGTTTTGTCCTTCAACGCCTGTGTTGACCTTGTGCTTAGTAACAAAGAGAAATATCCATAGTTTTTTCAGTTATTTGTAACCCACTTTGAATTTTTTTTAAAGTTCTGCTTTCCAGTCACAGTGATCTAATTATTGATCAACCATAAGAACAGCTCAGATGCATCTTTGTTTTAGGACAACATCGGCACTTTTCCATCCACTGTGCTGCTTTATGTGACAGTTGTCTGTGTTCCAGATTAAACCAATATTGTGTTCGACAAAATAGTGGTGGTGGAAGGACGTTTAATCTATTGTCCTGTAATAAAGCTGCACACAGGCGATTTAATTTACTGTTCAGTTGTGACTTAAAAGTTGATGATTGTGACTAAATGTTTTCAAAATAGTAACAAGGGCTCTGTCTACCTCATAGATATCTTGATCTTAATACTGAAGCCCTTTACACTTTTTGCGGTTCTGTCCTCATTGCATAGGCTTGTCACTAGAGAAGCTGTGTCATGATGAGAGATCTTCTTCTAGTTATGGAAGTTCCTGACATCATTGCTGACAGTCCTTTCATTGTTACACAGTGTCATGCCAGGATTAGAAAAGGTGCATAGCAAAGAGTTGTATCTCAATTGAGTGGTGTCCTTTCCTTCTCGCAAATTTTCGTCTTATCACCAAGTTGCGCTCTGAGAGTGTCATACCTATTATTTCATTTCCTCTTCTAACTGATGCTGTCCTCTGTCTGGTCCTCAGGCATCAGGGCCAGTGGAACACTCTCAGCGCGAACTATTCACTGCAGTGCTGCAAACCAAGCTGGACAAGAATGGAGAGTAAAGTAAGTGAATGTGTCTGGGTCCTCAGCTTCTTTACATTTCAGGAAATTTCTTTCCAGCCTCTTGAGGTTTATAAATATCTTTCTCTGTTATCCCTTTCAAGATCCCAGTCCTACATGTCATGTCTATAATCCCCTACTTTCTATCTCCTCCCTCTTTAAAACCCATGTTTGCTTGTGCCTCTCTAGCTCTTCACCCTCTACCTCCTGCTCTTCTAAATCCATAACCCGCTTTCTTGACTTTAATGAGCTTAGGTCTTTCTCTCCTCCCTTGTCCCTCTCTATTTCTCTTTCTTGTGCCTCTCTAGAACTTGGGCTCTGTTTATTCTGCCTCTTTTCCTCCTAGCCACTTCATAGTTAGTCTCTAGATCTCAATCTCTTTATCTGTGATATTTCTCAAGCCATAGCCATGTGTGTCCTACCTTACTTGATCCCAAGCGCTCAGTCTCATTCCTTTTTAGATTCCAGGGTCGTACTGTCTGCCGCTATCTGGAGACTTTTGTTTGAATACCTTTCTGTATCCCTGATTCTCCCTCGCATGCTTTTATAGATCTAAACCATTTATTTTGCCTAACTAGACCCCTGCCCCTTCTAACCTACTGCTGTATTGCAAGTCCTCTTTTTCGTACTTTTCTATATCCCCTAACCTTCATCAACGTTCTGTGGCCTGCCTGTAAATATTGTCGCACATTTGCCTCTTCTTTCCAGACCCAGACCTTTATAGAAACATGATGAATGATATTGTGTAAAACCCTTGATTCTTTTCTCTTTAGACATGGCCTAGCTGCTGGTGGCACACAATATGGACCCCTCACAGATCTTCCTGATTGGTCCTTCGTAGGTGAGTAGCATGACCTTCAGCCTGTTGTTATTGAAAACATTTACGCAGTGCATCAATATGCATGTAAGTCTAGCCTAGGAGGTCCTTTTCACAACCGTGTGTACCTTCCTTTGGATGTATTCCTGAAGAAAGATCTATTGAGCGATCACCTATTTCTGGTGTGTATAACCATATTTGTTTATGTATCCAGGAGATAAATTGCCTTCGAACATAAATTATTTAGCCAATTGGTTGTATCATGTTCTTTTTTTTTTCTCCATAATTGCTTCAACAATCACAATAATTTGCAATTTTGGTTCTCTTTCTAAATCTTGCGATCCCTTCTGACTCAACATTAGTTATATGTATAATTACATCCCAATAGACTGCATGGGCTGCAATATGCCACCACTGGCAGATCATTGAAGCCAAAATTTAGTTTTTCATTTAGGCACAGCATATGTGATAGAATTTGTGCCCTGGATTATTACATTTGGTCTGTAGCCTTAACTGCTAGGTTCCCTCTGTGTTACCCCGTTTTGGCATTGGGCATTTGAAGGGTACTACTAACGAGCGAACCTTCTTCCTTTAGATTATGACCTGATCCTGACTAAATGATAGCACTGTGATGTTAGAGGGCACTATTGTAATAAAATGGTGGTTAATCTAGTAGATTTATGTGAGATCAAAGTACTATCCTCACATACAATCGTGGTTAAGAAGGAGCCTCATCACCAAAGTGTGCTCTGTGCCAACCTATGTTTTGTGAACAATAGGCGCTTTATCAGTGTCTCCAACAAATCCATAATAGACTTAAGTGTGGGGCTTTACTATAAAGTAAAACAAACGAAAGAACAAGATGTATATCATATCAATGGCCTTCTGGTTGGAAACCCTGATCTAATGTAACGCCCAAAGGGATTGGAATATTGTCATCTGCTTTACCACATTTTCTCAGTAACTGTACATTGGTGAAGCTGAGAGTAGCAGAATTAATTTGTCTATTTACTGTTCACTTTTGATGTGATATACTCATTGTTCTTTTGTTCGTAAATGTCTGAGTACTAAACCCCTACATGCCAGTGCATGGGTACACGTTGACAGTTTTCACAATTCATGTGTTTTGGCATAGATGGGAGGCCAGCTTCACCATGGAAAGGACAGGTGCGCAGAAAATTGGAGCGGGAGGAATTTGCTGTAAGTATGTGATAAATTATCTGCAAAGCAATCTCTTGGGTGCTCTTTCTGTCACTACTTCTCTTAGGTCTTGGCTCACTCCTTTTTTTCCAACGTGTGATTATCTTGTTACCTTTTGGTGTAGCGAGGAACTTCTCAGTTGTCGGCAAAAGATTTGCCTACATGCCCCATACTAGCGGACTCATTCCTGTTTCCTACATTTAGTAGAGGATCCCCCATCCACCTCATTTCCATTAATCGTCCGAGACTGTGAACGGTTCCATGCTTAGTTTAAGGGAGAGCATCTCCCTGAGAAGTGATTAACCTTCTTCTTGTTACGGTCAGACCACTCTCTTCTTTGTTGTTTTTTCTTGATGTAGGTACAGGCGGTTTTAGCTCTCTAATGCTGAAACCTTTGACCCAGATGAAAAGCACTGAGTGTTTATGAGGATCACGGCAGCTTCTTTTGTATCCAACCAATAAAACCCCGAGTAGAATAAACGAAAAATATTTCACCAAATGTCATTTCCGTTTAGGTTGTGCCCAGCCTGGGAATGTTACTGGTGGGTGGTGCTCTGTGTGAGAAAGTGGCTCTGTATATACTGTTCCCAAATAGGTACAGGGTGTACAGAGTCCACAGTCCCCAGAGGTTTGGCAGAGGTTAAAGTTAGATATAACCTTACTCTCTAAAGTGGTAGCTTGGTCGAGCAGTAAGACGGTATCGGAGGACAGTGTAAAGCATTTGTTGCACACACTCAGTCAGCAAATGGTCTCACACACTCAATAACTGAACTCTAGGCCAATGGTTTATATATAAAAATATATGCTTGTTTTATTTTAGAACCAACAATAGGGATTAAAATATACTTTCTCAGAATGAGATGCTTTATATAAATACTTTTGCAATATGCAATTGGCTTTTGTAGAAAGTTACAAGTGGTTGCAATAGGCAACACAATTTTAATCATAATAATGCATTGAGTTCAATGGAAGTTTCAAGTTATTTGCAATAGATTACTTTTAGGATTACTTTTGGGATTCCAAGACTGGATCCTAGATTCAGTCCTGGGTCAGTACTTAGAAACAAGTGATAGAAGTCGACTTAGTTACTGTTATGATTTTTAGACAATATTTTGCTTTTTTTAAAGTTGACACTTAAAAAATATTTCGTAGAAAACAGTCAATGATTCCTTATGGAAGAAAATTCAAGTTGCAGGTATAGTATGTTCTCGTTACTTTTGTAATCCAGTACTGGGTGCCTAGACTCAGTACTGGGACCTTTATCCAAAACAGGTAAGTAATTACGTTTTCACAATTTATACGATTTTTAAAGAACATTTAAAGTTTGCCGAAATCGACACAGAAGAAATTTCACAGAAAAACAGTCAATGGTTTCCTAAGGAAGAAAATTGGGTTACTGGTGAGTACGGTTATGAATATTTTTCAGTGTCCGTGCTGGGCACCAAGATCCAGCACTGGGAGCTCACCTAAAAGCAGGTGAGTATTTTCGTTTTCGTTGCTCGGCTGATTTTTGGTGAATATTTTAAGTTTTGAAAAGTCCACACTTAAAAGAAATTTCAGGAAAAAATAGTCACTGTTACCCTATGAAGAAAATTGAGTTATCGACTTTCAGGTAAGTACTCGACTGGCAAAGTTAAGGTTCTGGGCACAGACTCAGGGGTCTCCCAGGGTCAGGTAGGTACAGTTGTTACACCCTCAGCGGCACAGAGGCAGCCGAGTGCAGAGGGAGTTAGGCCCAATGTTATCCTATGGGAGGCAGGAGGGCCTTGGTTGGTGGCTGCTGACTAGCAGGCCACGCAGCTGTGGGAGCTGGGCTCCTGGTCAATTGCTCAGGGCAAATGGGGAAGTAGATAGGTGCAAAGGTTACACTACCAGGGCCACTCGGGCGGCTGGGTGCAGGGTGCTTTTGAGCCTTCGGGCACTCAATTGATTTCAATGGGAAAGCTCCGGTTTAGAAAAAGACTGCAAGCTCAGGGACGAAGATTCTTCAGGTGCCACCACCACTTCGAAAGGTAAGTTGGGTAGTTGGAGGATAGGTAGGTACCCAGGAGTTGGGCACAGGGGGCCGTGGGGCGCCAGGTGCAGGGGTGCCTTTTGGTGTCGGGAAATCTTTCCCTCTGTTGATCGCGGTTGGGGGGGTACCTGGTTCTGAGGCTGCAGGCGTCGTCAGGAGCATCGAGGGAAGTCCTTGGGTGCCGGACTCGGGGTCACAGTCGCCGTGGGGTCATCCTCGTGGTCTTTGTTCACTCCGGCACAGGCCAGGCTTGGCGGGTGCAGAGTGTGTAGGGTTTGCGGTTCCTGGCTGATGCCAGGGATTAGAAGCTGATTTTGAGTAGAGCCTCTACTCATGGGAGTCCCAGGTGCTTAGAGCCAAAAGGTAGCCAGGTCCTCTGGGGTTTGAGAGGTAGCTGGCCACAAGAGATGCCGGGTTGGAGCAGGAGCAGGTTCAAGGGTCGACAGTCCGGTAGGGCTCGGGCCAAAGCAGTTGGTGTCTTCCTCTTCTTAGCAGCTGCAGGGCAGGTCTTCTTTCTTCTTGCTCTTCTTTGTATTTCGGAATCTGGAATCTTGGGAAGGAAGGTTCAGGGTTCCCCTAAATACTAGATTTAGGGGTGATACAGGTAGGTGAAGGGCAGGGACCAATGGTTCCCTGTCCTGGGGTGGGTACACCCTCTATCCTGCCTCTCTCCTGTGGGAGGGGGGCAGTAGCCTAGTCCTGATTGGGCAGGGCTTCCCATCTTCAAGATGGCGAGAGCCTGGAGATGTGCTTCACCTCGCCTCCTCCAGCTGAGGGGTGGGGTTGGCAGGCTGGCACATCCCCTGTCCTTATTTGGGGTTTCCGGCAAGGCTTCCCTCCAGAGTGGGAGCTGCCAGTGGTCTGGGAAGCTCACAGAGGTGGCATGCATTTGAAGCTTCCCCCTGACCATCCTGGGGGAGGAGATCTAGCACCTCGCCCAGGATGTGCATTGTCGCAGGCCCAGGAGAGCAGGGGCTCTCCTACCCAGGGGTCCAGCCACATGTCTGTTGTGTGGCAGCCTAGGCAGCCTCCCAGACCAGACGTGGAGTGTAGGTTAAGTTTCAGGGGGCATCTCTAAGATGCTCTCTGGGGTGCTTGGTACATTAAATCCCACACTGGCATCAGTGCGGGTTTAATGTGCTGAGAAGTTTGATACCAAACTTCTCAGTCTTCAGTGTTGCCATTATGGTGCTGTGGAGTTCGTGTTTGACGAGCTCTCAGCACCATGTACTCTTAAATAGCAGCACTGCACTTACAGTGCCCAGGAATGGGCCTGGGTACTGTAGGGGCACAGGGCTCATGCTCCTGTGCCCACACCACTGGCATAGGGCACCAAGCTAGAGGGGTGGCTGATGTTTCCCATGGCAGTGTAGGTGGTGGGCATGGCACACAGGGATGTGTGCCATGTCGACCCTTTGTTGTGTCTTGTACCCAGACACCCAGCCTGCAAGGGCAGTGTGAATGTGTTAGGGTACAGGGCCTCTAAGGGTGGCACAATGAGTGCTACATCCCTTAAAAGCCTTCCCTGGTCAAAAGGCCCTGGGTACCTAGGGTACCATTTACCAGGGGCTGACATGTGGCCAGGGTTTGCCAATTTGGATTTTAGGTTTTTAGGGAAGGAGCATAGGCCCTGGGCACCTGATTGGCAGGAGTCCAGGGCACACTCAGTTAAAGTACATTCACCAATTCAGCAAAAAGTGGGGGCATACCATGTGTAGGAGAGTAGGATCTGCAGTTATGTTGCCCCCACTTTTTTTCTGATGTTTACACTGGTTTCTGGCTATAGACTGGCTGGGTCCCTGCTAATCAGGGCCCCAGTCTCTCTGTTCTCTCTAAACAATTTGGAGTGCATATTAGATGCACTAGTGATTGGATACTGTGGTACCTTATGAGCCCCTAGTATATGGTACCTTAGGTACCAAGGGCATAGGTACTTCACAGGCCTACCAGGGGCTGAAGCATGTATTATGCCACCCCTGGGAAGCAGACTAAATCTGACACCACAGGCCTGCTACTGCAGCCTGGGTGAGGTAGTGTTAGCACTCCTCACTGAGATATAGGTTCCCTATATCTCACCTTACCCACAGATATATACCTATCAGTCACCCCTAAGGCAGGCCCTATCAATCCTGAGGGCAGGGTGCTTGGTTCACAATGGGAGGGGGTGCCTCTGCATGAGACGGGCCCCTCTGCAGCTGGCAGTGTCTATTCTCTGTGGCTGTTTGTGGATGCGGTTAAACCATATACTCTTAAGTGCATTATAACCTGGCGGTAAATGCTAACTTTGGAATGGCTGCATCAAAACATGTCGTGTTTGGTGTCAAATGCCTTGGAATCATAGTATGCTCCCACCCTTCTAGAGGGATAGACATGTACCTACTGTGGAAACACGGTAGTAATCTGAAAGAGCCTGGCATCACAAAATGGATGCCGCCAGCACAGACACTGGTCTGCCCTCCTCCTGCTGACTGAAACTCGCAGTGGAGGAGGCTCAACAATAGGCTTCCTGTCACAGGGAGGTGTAACCACCTTCCAGACAGGATTTAGTGTATTGGGGCTGGGTGGGTGCACTCCTAGAGTGCTTTGAAGTCCTGCACTGGGGGAGCAGTAGGCTCCTCTGTGCATATGCCAGCTCAAACCGGTTCAGGGGCTACCTGCCCCTGCTCTGCGCGAAACTGGACAAAGGGAAGTGGGTGTAACCACCCACTCCCCTAACCCTCCCAGAGGAGTGGTCATAGAGCTAGTCCCTCCCTTTCCTTTAGTATAAGATAGGGAAACCTTGCCATTGCAAACTAGACATCCCTGGACAACGCTCTACAAGAAGAATCCTGGACCTTCGATGTTCCGCTACCTTTGGAAGACTGAAGAATCTCCCTTGGAGTCAAGGAGTGACTCCCCTGCTTGGCAGGCACCAAAACTTTGAATCAACGGTGGCAAACTTTCTCCGCTCCCGCCAGAGTACGAAGTCCCTGCAGCCCCGGAAGTGGATTTCCTGACTTCTCGACGGCCATTGTGAGTCCCCAGGAAAACTGAGGCGAGTGGACCCCACGAGTTACGAGGAACAGCAATACCCGAGTACCGTGCACTATTGTCGAGTGCAACCCCTTCACGACGCTCTACGAACTTGTGCATTGGACCACGTGTGGTCCGAGCCTCCAGCAGGATTTCCCTCGAAAATCAGAGGCCTACCTCATCCCGAGTGACCGTGGGCTCCTGTGAAGTGAATCCTCACGAGGCATCTTTGCGATCCCTTGTTGGTTGACTGGTGGGTCCCCTGAAGACTTATTCATCAAACCAAAGGGCTCCCCTGGTTGCTCCAGGCCTGCCCTGACTTACCCTCGCTGGGTGAGTCCCTCAGACCTTGCTGGTCTGCACCGCTGACTTTCTTCACATTCCACGAGACTTGCTGTTGCCAAGGCTTGTTGGCTCCAATCCGGTTGCCGACACCTCAGTAAACTGCAGACTTCGTGGGACACTCAGAATCCAGCTCCTGGTCATCGTCGACGCCTCCTGGACCTCGTGGCTGAAGAGTCAAGACATCCGTGAATCACCTGAAATCACCCGACTACCGTGGACATCCATCTTCCTGGCCCCGGGTCACTGGCAAGTGACTGTGAACACTGTCCCTTTTGCTTTCAGGTCTTCCTTCTTCTGAATCCAGCCTTGGATTCCACCAGACACTTCTCCAGTCTTCACAAGCAGCAAATCTTCTTCGGCTTCCATTGAAAACGACGACGCGACCCAACACCAAAAGACACCTATGCACCCGGCTTCCCTGGGTGAGGTAACTCGTGCACTCCGGTGCTCCTGTGGGTGTTGGCCCTTGAAGTACTTACCTTGTAAGTGGCTTGTAGACTCTTCCGAAGTACCCTAAAACTTTAAAAATCCAACCGCGACTTGCTCCATTGAAATCAATAGGGAACCCGCGGCTGTGTTCTCACACTGCACGCGTCTCCCGTGGTTCCTTTACTTACCTGCCTTGGGTGGATTAGTGAGGCTCAGCGATTCTAAAGGTCCTAGGCCTTGTCCCCTTGCAAGTCGACATTCCTAAACCTCTTGTTTGAGGCATATGAGCTGCAGATCACACACTAAGGATAAGATCGCCATCTGGTGTTGGGCTCGGATGATTGCAGGTTGTTGTTGTCTTCGGAAGAAGTCTTTGGTCACGAGATAGGTGACTCCTCCTCTGGACAATAGTGCGCATGGGCATCCACTCCATCCTCAGATTGTTTTTTTCCGCCATTGGGTTCGGATGAACTTTTTTCCGCTCCAGCAGAAAACTTCTAGCAATCACACCAACTCTCAAAATTTGAAAACTCGACGTCGAAATCCACATCGGACCGGATCCGGACGCGGCTGATGGAAAGGACACCCTTTAAAAAATGCCCCCAATGTGGAGCAAAGTTTCCTCATAGTGATCACCACGAGGTCTGTAATTTGTGCCTTTCACCGGGAAACAACCTTTACAACGCAACTATTACATCGCACTACACTTACAACGCAGGCATTACAACACAACATCCTTTACAACGCATGACACTACAATGCATACCATTACAACGCATACCATTACAACGCAGACACTACATCGCATGTCACTACAACGCAGGCATTACAACGCATACCATTACAACGCATACCATTACAATGCATACCATCCAACACTTACCCTACTGTTGCACCCCCTGGAGTTAGAATAGTAATTTTGACCCCTATACTATCCAACACTTACCCTACTGTTGCACCCCCTGGAGTTAGAATAGTAATTTTTACCCCTATACTATCCAACACTTACCCTACTGTTGCACCCCCTGGAGTTAGAATAGTAATTTTTACCCCTATACTATCCAACACTTACCCTACTGTTGCACCCCCTGGAGTTAGAATAGTAATTTTTACCCCTATACTATCCAACACTTACCCTACTGTTGCACCCCCTGGAGTTAGAATAGTAAGTTTTTACCCCTATACTATCCAACACTTACCCTACTGTTGCACCCCCTGGAGTAAGAATAGCAATTTTTACCCCTATACTATCCAACACTTACCCTACTGTTGCACCCCCTGGAGTAAGAATAGTAATTTTTACCCCTATACTATCCAATACTTACCTTAAATGCAATTTAACATTATGTGTTGTAATGGTATGCGTTGTAAAGGTAGTATGCGATGTAATGGAATGCGTTGTAAAGGTAGTTTTAAAAAATGCGTTGTAGTGTCATGCGATGTAATGGAATGCGTTGTAGTGGATGTTGCGTTGTAAAAATTGCGTTGTAAGTGCATGCGTTGTAAAAGTGTGCGTTGTAACGTCATACATCCCTTTCACCAGACCACAACGAATCCAGCTGTCCAGCCTGCGCCGCATTCCGTTCGAAGAAAACTATCCGGGACCGAAGAGCTCGACGCCATATCATGGCCAAGCTGGTTCCGTAACCAGAAGACATCTTTGAACAGGATGTCCCTGATGACGACTCCGAAGATCTCCAGATCGTGTCCGAGGCCGATGACTCTGATCCGGGGCAGCCTGTGAGTACCAGCCCCCCTACCCCAACACCACCCAAAAAGAAATTGGCCAAAACTCTGCCAGCTGGGCCCAGTCGCGATCCAAAATCGTCTTCAGAAGCCCCGCCCTCGGGCCCGGCTCCGAAGAAAAGTAAGCCTGCAGGTGGCTCGGGCTCGAGCAAACCTCATGTTATTGTGCCTATAATACCTTCGGCACCGAAGCAGGCTCCGAGACTGAAATCTCCATCGGCCCCGAAACGTCACTCGGCACCGACGTTTCCACCGGCACCGAAACGTTCTTCGGCGCCGAGGTCTCCACCGAAAGGCTCGTCGGCACCGAAAGACTCGTCGGCACCGAAAGGTCCTTCGGCACCGAAAGGTTCTTCGGCACCGAAAAATCCACCGGATCTGAAAAGTTCTTCGGCAACCAAACCATCCTCGGTGCCAAAACAAATCCATAAAGAACATAAATCAAAATCAGAACCAAAAAAGTCGGCGCCAAAGCCGCCTTCGGACAGTGAGGAACTCTTTCGGCCAGATCCAAAGCAAAAACGGATTTACATAAATCCGAAAACTGACCATGTCACAGCGGTGCCCTACAAGAAAAGGAAGCTGGACACAACACCTCCTCCAGCACCTCCAAAGAAGAAGGACTGTGCCACTTCACCCATACATCCTTCCTCTCCTACACTACCTCCTATTCCATCCCCCCCACCCCCACCGCCTTCACCTCTACCATCTCCTTCTCACACACCACCTCCACAGGATGATGATATTTTAGGGGGAGGGGGAGACCCAGATTTCTTTAATGATCCCACTGATCCTACTGATCCCTTTACACTCCCGGACACAGCACCAGTAGATGACTGGACTTACCCTATGCCTGATATGCCTGACCCCACTCCATACCCCTCAAAACCCTCCCCTCCTGATGACCATTTAGGGTTTGGTCAGCTTATAAACAGAGCGGCATTGTTTCATGGCGTCACCATGCACACCGACACTCCTGAGGAGGATTTTCTCCTCGACACTTTTGAGCAGTCGCAAAAGACAGTTCACATTCTACCCATGATTAAGGGAGTGATAAAGCACGCCAATGAGGTTTTTAAAGACTCTGTTAGGGCCAGGGTTCTCAACCCCCGAATAGAAAAAAAATACAGACCGGCGCCACAAGATCCTGCGTACATCAAGGCGCAACTCCCCTTAGACTCACTAGTCGTATCAAATGCCAGAAAGCGGGCGAACTCCCAAACAACCGGAGACACGCCGCCCCCAGACAAAGAGTCTAAACTCTTGGAGGCTTCCGGCAAAACGGTTGCTGCACAAGCTGCTAACCACTGGCGTATTGCCAATACACAAGCCCTATTGGCTCGTTATGATAGAGCTCATTATGATCAACTAGAGGATCTTTTGCAACACCTGCCTGATCCATACAAATCACAGGCCACTGACCTCATCCAAGAGGGCAAACTAATATCAAATGCCTCCATTAAATGTGCATTAGACGCAGCGGACACCGCCTCTAGGGCAGTCAACACAAGTGTATTGCTTAGACGCCACGCATGGCTGCGCATTTCCGGCTTCAAGCCGGAAGTACAAACCACCATTCTTGCTCAACCCTTTAATCAGGAGCAACTATTCGGACCAGCAGTAGACACTGCCCTAGAAAAAATGAAGAAAGATAATGAGACTGCCAAATCAATGGGAGCATTGCAGTCTACTCAACCCAGAGGCTCCTTTCGTCGCTCCTTTTATAGAGGAGCTTCCAAAAATGTGGGAACAGACAACTCTTCCACCTTCAAAACATCAGGTCAAACATCCCCTAACAGAGGATATTTTAGAGGAGGTTATCGGGGAAACAATACTAAAGGCCGAGGACGGGGCAACAACAACAACACCCGCACCTCTCCAGCCACTAAACAGTGACTTGCCACCACTCCCCCCAGACCATTCCACTCCGGTCGGAGGAAGACTTCAACAGTTCCTACCTGTCTGGAATTCCATCACAACAGACAGGCGGGTAAGACAAATTGTCCAATCTGGCTACTGCCTCGAACTTATAAACCCACCCCCAAACATACCACCCAGGCACCGTCCCATGACGTCTCACCATCTCACGCTCCTCAAACAAGAAATACAGTCATTGCTTCAAAAACACGCAATAGAACCTGTTCCACTACAACATCAGGGCACAGGAGTATATTCCCTATACTTCCTCATTCCCAAGAAGGACAAAACCTTAAGACCCATACTGGACCTTAGACTACTAAACCAGTACATACAATCGGATCATTTCCACATGATCACTCTCCAACAGGTCCTTCCATTACTTCAACAAGGAGACTTCCTTGCCACATTAGACCTCAAGGATGCATATTTTCACATCCCTATGCATCCCGCTCACAGGAAGTATCTACGATTCGTGGTAGACGGTCAGCACTATCAGTTTACAGTTCTCCCATTCGGAGTAACAACCGCACCCAGGGTATTCACCAAATGCTTAGCAGTTGTGGCAGCATATCTCAGAAGACAACAAATCCATGTCTTCCCCTATCTGGACGATTGGCTCATAAAAGCCAATACTCTAGACAAATGCGTTCTCCACACTCACCGCACTATTCAAACCCTACACGACCTGGGATTTTCAATCAACTACCCGAAATCTCAACTACAACCCTCCCATCTACATCAATACCTGGGAGCCACCATAGACACATCCAAGGCCATAGCTTATCCCAGCACAGCCAGGATAGCCAACATACAAAGTCTCATCAAAAAATTTCAAACACAACACTCTCTCCCCGCAAGAGTGTTCATGCAACTCTTAGGCATGATGGCGTCATGCATCTCCATAGTACCCCACGCACGACTTCAAATGCGTCCCTTACAGGAATGTCTAGCACAACAGTGGAACCAGGCCCACGGACAACTTACCAATCTGGTGTTGGTGGACAGCTGCTCTCTTCGCTCGCTGAAGTGGTGGAACACCATCAACCTGTCCAAAGGGCGGCCGTTCTTAGAGCCTCTCCAACAAGTTGTGCTGACCACCGACGCATCTCTCACAGGGTGGGGAGCCCACCTCCTTCAACACACCACTCAGGGCAGGTGGACCACTCAACAAAAACAGCTCCACATCAATCACCTAGAACTTCTAGCGGTGTTCCTAGCACTGAAATCCTTCCAAGTGCATCTGCAAAACAAGACTGTCCTCATCCGCACGGACAACATGACCACAATGTATTACATACAGAAACAAGGAGGGACACATTCTCTACAACTGTCCCAACTTGCGCTACAAATCTGGAGATGGGCAATTTCCCTAAACATCTACCTGCTAGCAGAACACCTCCCAGGGTTCAGAACCAGGTGGCCGACCTCTTAAGTCGCCACACACAGCAGATACACGAATGGGAATTACACCCCAAAGTCTTACTCCCATTCTTCCAAAAGTGGGGACAACCAGACATAGACCTGTTCGCCACACAAGAAAACGCAAAATGCCCAGCCTTCGCCGCCAGGTTCCCACAGCCACGGTCAAAGGGCAATGCAATATGGATGAACTGGTCAGGCAGATTTGCGTATGCTTTTCCGCCTCTCCCACTCATTCCATTTGTGGTACGCAAACTGAAACAACAGTCTCTAACACTCATCCTAGTAGCTCCCACTTGGGCACGTCAACCCTGGTTCACCACACTTTTGGAACTATCACTAGTTCCACATCAAAAACTGCGTCTCTCCCCGGATCTTTTAACCCAGAACCATGGAGAAATCAGACACCCAGATCCTCAAACACTGAACTTGGCAATCTGGCTCCTGAAGTCTTAGAGTTCGGGTACCTCCACCTTCCTCCAGACTGTATGAATATCATTAAAGAAGCCAGAAGACCAACTACTAGGGCATGCTATGCTGCAAAATGGAAACGATTTGCCATTTACAGCGCTAACGATGACATACAACCACTGGATGCTTCCATCCAAAACATCATTTGCTATTTACTACACTTGCAAAGATGCAATTTAGCGTATTCCTCTATACGTCTACATCTAGCGGCATTAGCAGCCTATTTGCAAAATAGACAGCACCTGTCCCTCTTTAAGGTGCCAGCCATTAAAGCATTTATGGAGGGTCTCAAAAGAATTATTCCTCCAAGGTTACCACCTTTCCCGGTGTGGAACCTTAATATTGTTCTAACAAGGCTCATGGGTCCCCCATTTGAACCAATGCACAAATGCGAACTGCAGTTCCTAACATGGAAAGTGGCTTTCCTCATCGCAATCACATCCCTGCGAAGAGTAAGTGAAATACAAGCCTTAACTCTCGAAGAACCCTTCCTACAACTACATCGTAACAAAGTGGTTCTTAGGACGAATCCAAAATTCCTCCCTAAAGTCATCTCCCCTTTCCACCTAAACCAGTCAGTCGAACTGCCAGTCTTCTTCCCTAATCCAGACTCAGTAGCTGAGAGGGCACTTCATACCTTAGATGTTAAGAGAGCCTTGCTTTATTACATCGACAGAACCAAACCTTTTCGGAAAACCAAGCAACTGTTTGTTGCTTTCGCTCCACCACATAGGTCCACCACATAAAGGCAACCCTATTTCCAAATCAGGTATCGCCAGGTGGATAGCCAAATGTATCCAAATATGTTACCAAAAAGCTAAACGTACTCTTACCGTTCCCCCTAGGGCGCACTCCACGCGTAAAATAGGGGCTTCTATGGCATTCTTAGGGAACATCCCCTTAGAAGACATTTGCAAAGCAGCCACATGGTCTACTACACACACCTTCACTAAGCATTACTGTGTTGATGTGCAATCCAAACAACAAGCTTCAGTAGGCCAAGCTGTCCTAAAAACTCTATTACAAACTGCTGCAACGGATACAGGTGACCACCGCTAGGGGAGACACTGCTATATAGTCTATCCTTAGTGTGTGATCTGCAGCTCATATGCCTCGAACGGAATATGCTACTTACCAGTATGCATCTGTTCTTGGCATGTAGAGTTGCAGAGCCACACACGCCCACCCGCCTCCCCGGGACCTGTATCTGTTCCAGCATTGTCTTAATTAGACACTACACATGGACATCCTTTCTCTTTACTTCTCATACACTCCATCATTTCCCATAATGGCGAAAAACAATCTTAGGATGGAGTGGATACCCATGCGCACTGTTGTCCAAAGGAGGAGTCACCTATCTCGTGACCAAAGACTTCTTCCGAAGACAACAACAACCTGCAATCATCCGAGCCCAACACCAGATGGCGACCTTATCCTTGGTGTGTGGCTCTGCAGCTCTACATGCCAAGAACAGATGCATACTGGTAAGTTGCATATTCCTTTTAGTAT
The DNA here is from genome assembly GCF_964204655.1 of Triturus cristatus. NCBI lineage: Eukaryota > Metazoa > Chordata > Amphibia > Caudata > Salamandridae > Triturus > Triturus cristatus. The sequence continues at coordinate 883,355,393 of NC_140579.1, forward strand.
ATGGTCTGGTACGCCCCTAGGGCCCCACCCATATAAGTGCTTAATTTGTTGTGAAACATTGATTTGTGCATATTTTCCTGACTTCTAATCTCATAAAGAGATTAGTAGAGTGTGTCTAGAAATAAATACACATATATTTTAAATACCTGTGTTATGTCCTTACATTTGGTAATTCAAGAGATTATAAGGTAAAACAAGCTGCTTTACATTCCTCTGAGACTTAGCCTGAAGGCTGCTCTCCACAGCTACCACTAGGATAGCTTTCTTTAAAAGGTTGTCTTAAACCTATCTACCATAAGAGTCGAATTGAACTGGTGCAAGGTGGCCACTTTAACTAGTGACCAGCATATGCCAGGCCAACTTCTCACACCATGCAAGAAAGATGGCACTTTCACACAACCGCACCCCCCCCCACCCCCCACCCTAAACGAAAGGTGATAAGACTAACCTTGCCCTATGGAGTCTTAATTGTCTAAGTGGAAGAACCTGGAAAGTCCATCTGCATTGGCATGGACAGTCCCTGGTCTGTGTTCCACTTCAAAGTCCATTCCCTGTAGGGAGATGGACCACCTTAGTAGTTTTAGATTTCCCCCTTTCATCTGCATTAGCCATCTGAGAGGTCTGTGGTCAGTTTAAACCAGGAAGTGAGTACCAAACAAGTATGGCCTCAACTTCTTCAGGGACCAAACCACAGCAAAGGCCTCCCTCTCAATGGCACTCCAACACTGCTCTCTGGGGAGTAGCCTCCTGCTTATAAAAGCAACACGTTGGTCTTGGCCTTCATCATTGGTCTGGGATAGGACCGCTCCTATCCTGAGCTCAGAGGCATCAGTCTGCACTATGAACTGCTTGGCATAATCTGGAGCTTTTAGAATTGGTGCTGAGCACATTGCTTCTTTCAGGGTGTCAACAGCCTTTTGGCAACTAACTGTCCAGTTAAACTTCTTGTGCATCTTCTTGTAGGTGAGTTCTGTGAGGGGGGTCACAATGGACCCATATCCCTTCACACACCTCCTGTAGTACCCAGTCAAGCCAAGGAATGCCCTGACTTGGGTCTGGGTTGTTGGAGCTATCCAGTCCAGGATGGCCTGGATCTTGGGTTGTAAGGGTTGTACCTGGCCTCCACCTACAAGGTGGCCCAAGTACACCACAGTGCCCTGCCCTATCTGGCATTTGTATACCTTGATAGTGAGATCTGCATTTTGCAGAGCCACAAAAAACCTTCCCAAGGTGGATCAGGTGATCCTGCCAGGTGGAGCTAAAGACAGCAATTTCATCAAGATAAGCTGCCCTAAAGGACTCCAGCCCAGCCAGGACATGGTTCACCAACCTCTGGAAGGTGGCAGGGGCATTCTTTAACCCAAAGGGCATCACAGTAAACTGATAATGCCCATCAGGGGCGGAGAATGCTGTCTTTTCTTTTGCTCCTGGGGCCATGCCAATCTGCCAGTACCCTGCAGTTAAGTCAAAGGTACTGAGGAATTGGGATGCGCCTAATTTATCTATTAGCTCATCCGCTCTTGGAGTAGGGTGAGCATCTGTCTTGGTGACAGAGTTGAGCCCTCTATAGTCCACACAGAACCTCATCTCTCTCTTTTCACCTTGTTGATGAGGTTGGAGGACCAGAACCACTTGGCTAGCCCAGGGGCTCTCAGAGGGTTCAATGACTCGTAACTCCAGCATCTTGCTGACCTCAGCTTTGATGCTTTCCTTGACTTGGTCTGACTGGCGATTAGATTTTGTTCTTGACAGGTGCACTGTCACCAGTGTCCACATCATGGGTACACCAGTTTGTCAGACCAGGGGTCAGGGAAAAGAGGCTAGCATACTGTTGCAAGACTTGCTTGCAGTCAGTCTGCTGTTGGGTAGAGAGGGTGTCTGAAAAGACCACACCATCTACTGACCCATCTTGTGGGCTGTAGGAGAGGAGGTCATGGAGAGGTTCACTCTCTGCTTCCTGTTCCTCATCAGTCACCATCAGCATGATGATGTCAGCCCTGTCATTGTAGAGCTTAAGGCGGTTCACATGGATAACACTTTTGGGTGTCCTAGTGCCCCGGTCAACTAAATAGGTGACCTCACTCTTTCTTTCTAGGATAGGGTAAGGGCCACTCCATTTATCTTGGAGCGCCCTTGGTGCCACTGGCTCCAAAACCCACACCTGTTGCCCAGGTTGAAATTCAACCAGTGCAGCTTTTTGGTCATACCAGTGCTTCTGGCGCTCCTGGCTGGCCTCAAGGTTCTTGGATGCTTTCTCCATGTACTCAGCCATTCTGGACCTTAGGCCAAGCACATAGTCCACTATGTCTTGTTTGGACTCTTGAAGAGGCCTCTCCCAGCCCTCTTTTACAAGACAAAGTGGTCCCCTCACAGGATGACCAAACAGAAGTTCAAAGGGTGAGAAACCTACTCCCTTCTGTGGTACTTCCCTGTAAGCGAAAAGCAGGCATGGTAACACGACATCCCATCTCCTTTTGAGTTTTTCAGGGAGACCCATGATCATACCTTTCAATGTCTTGTTGAATCTCTCAACAAGGCCATTGGTTTGTGGATGGTAGGGTGTAGTAAACTTGTACTGCACTCCACACTACTTCCACATGTGTGTCAGGTAAGCAGACATGAAGTTGGAACCTCTGTTTGAAACCACCTCCTTAGGAAACCCTACCCTGGTGAAGACACCCAGGAGGGCCTTGGCTACTGCAGGAGCTGTAGTAGTCCTAGGTGTAATTGCTTCAGGGTACCTAGTAGCATGCTCCACTACTACTAGAATAAATGTGTTCCCTGAGGCTGTGGGAGGTTCAAGTGGACCCACAATGTCCACTCCTACCCTTTCAATGGGTACTCCCCCCACTGGTAGTGGGATGAGGGGGGCCTTTGGGTGGCCACCTGTCTTGCCACTGGCTTGACAGGTAACACAGGAGCTGATAAACTCCTTCACCTTTTGGAGCATCTGGGGCCAGTAAAAGTGACTCACTAGCCTTTCCCAAGTTTTGGATTGCCCCAGATGTCCAGCTAGGGGGATGTCATGAGCCAAAGTTAGGAGGAACTCCCTGTAATTCTGTGGCGCTACCACCTTCCTGGTGGCTCCAGGAGTGGGGTTTCCTGCCTCATCATACAGTAATCCCTCTTCCCAATAAGCTCTGTGGGTACCACTGACATCTCCCTTTGCTTCTGAAACAGCTTGCTGTCTCAGGCTTTCAAGAGTGGGACAGTCTCGCTGACCCTGGCACAGCTATTCCCTAGAGGGTCCCCCTGGGCCCAAGAGTTTAACCTGGTAAGGGTCAAGCTCCATGGGCTCAGTTCCCTCAGGGGTATCCAAATCCTCTCCCTGTGGAGAGGGGTCCTGAATGTTTAGCTGTACATAAGCTGGTTCCCCAGTCTTCTTCCCTTTTCTCTTGGTTGGTTGGGTCATTATTTCAGGCTCCAGACCTACTTTTTCACCCTTCCTCTTGCTCTGTGCTCTGGTTTGATGGCTCAGTGGACTAATGCGTCTACTGCAGGGGCCTGTGTTCGACCTCATGGTCACAGGTTCAAATCCCGGCGGGTCCACTCATCCTTTCATCCATCTGAGGTCGATAAAATGAGTACCATTGAGTTGGGTAACAACAAACATCTGTTATTCAGCGCCAAGATACCCGTAGTGGTGAACGTGCGCTTTACAAATACACGTGTTATGTTATGTTACACGTGTTATGGTTTGCACACACACCAATTCAGGGATGCCCAGCACGGCTGCATGGGCCTTTAGCTCAACCTCAGCCCAGGCTGAGGTTTCCAGATCATTTCTGAGCAGACAGGCAGCTGGCAACTTTGGAGAGACCACTACCTGTTTCAGGCCAGTAAACCCCCCCCCCCCCCCCCCCTCCAGCCTAATGTCACCATGGCCATGGGGTGACTAGTGGTGACACTGTCAGCATTGGTGACTGGGTAAGACTTCCCAATCAAATATTGCTCAGGGGAAACCAGTGTGTCTCTCACCATAGTGACACAGGAACCTGTATCCCTCAGAGCTTCTACCCTAGTTCCATTCACCCAGGGGAACTGCAAATATTTCTTTAAGTTGGGTGGCCACACAGCTACAGTGGCAAACTCCACTTCCCCCAGTGAGACTAGACTTGCTTCAGTGTGTTCCCAGATTTGCTCAGGGTACACTTCTGATCCCATCTGTATGCTTGCTGCCCCAGGAGTAGCTGTACTGGGTGCCTTAGGGGCTTTGTTGTGGGGGCAAGACTTATCTACAGTTAGGTGTCCTGACCTCTTACAGTTATTACACCAGGCATTTAAGGGATCAAAGTTCTTCCCCCTATAGGGTTGAGGCACATAGGGAGTAGTTTGGGTCCCACCCCCCTGAACAGGTCTTGGGGCCCTCTGGAAGACTCAGACTTTTTATCTTGGGGATTCTCACCACCTTTCCCCTGGGGAGGCTTTGTGACCACTTTCTTTTGGTCACCCCCAGTGGCTGTCCTTGTCACCCTAGTCTTGACCCAGTGGTCTGCCTTCTTTCCCAATTCTTGGTGAGAAATTCGACCTAGGTCTACCAGATGCTGATACAACTTTTAATTTGTGCAGTTACTCAATATATGTTCCTTCATGAATAAATTTTACAATCCAGTAAAATCCTGCACACCATGTCCAGCTAACCAACCATCCAGTGTCTTTACTGAGAAGTCTACAAAGTCAATCCAGGACTGGGTCTGGGTTTTGTGAGCCCCCCTGAATCTCATTCTATACTCCTCAGTAGTGAATCCAAATCCCTCAATCAGAGTCTTACTCATGAGGTCATAGGATCCTGCTTCTGGCCCAGAGAGGGTCAGAAGCCTGTCTCTGCAGTTACCATTGAACAGTTCCCACAGGAGTGCCCCCCAGAGAGGTTTTTTTACTCTTCTTATTTCACAAGCCCTCTCAAAGGCTGTGAACCATTTGGTGATGTCATCGCCTTCCTCAAATTTAGGGACAATCCCTTTGGGGATTTTAGGATCAGAAGTTTCCTCCCTATCCTTGTTTTTATTATTGCTGCCACCATTGATGGGTGCTAAACCCATCTCTCTCCTTTCTTTTTCTAGAGCCAGGAGCCTGGACTCTAGCTCTAATCTTTTGGCCAGCCTTTCTAAAAGGCTGTCCTCTTCACTGGTGGGTCCCCCAGTGATCACTCTGGTACCAGAGTCACCTGTGTGACCTCTAGGTCCCCAGATGGTAATTCTTGGATTGAAGGGTATGGGGGCCCTCTCCTCCCTAAAGAATAGTGTGGGGGCGTTATTATCCACCTCCTCTTCTTCCCTTTCCTCATCTGACTGGCCATCACCATGTTCAGATGGGTGGTCCTTAGCATACTCAGCCAAGAGCTCCTGGAGCCCTAGTTTGGTTGGATGCAGGCCCATTGGTATATTTTTAAGTTTGCATAGGGACCTCAATTCCTTGAAAGACAAGTGTAAGTAAGGTGTGAGGTCGAGCTCCTCCACCAGGTCCATGTTATTATTTTCACTAATAGCTGAGTTTGTTTGTCATTCTAACCTGACAGTTCTAATCCTCTACCCTGACTATAGTGACTTTTATTCTTCTAAAATTCTAATGGGACTTAAGCAAGGCCCTAGCAAGACTTTTAGTATTTTGGAAAAGACCAATCAGAATTCTAAAGGCAATTTTAAAAGTTCTGTCATGTGATGAGATGGTAACTAAGTAGTCCAACAAATGCAAGTTTGTATCCCACCGCTGATCCACCAATGTGAGAAAGTGGCTCTGTATATACTGTTCCCAAATAGGTACAGGGTGTACAGAGTCCACAGTCCCCAGAGGTTTAGCAGAGGTTAAAGTTAGATATAACCTTACTCTCTAAAGTGGTAGCTTGGTCGAGCAGTAAGGCAGTATCGGAGGACAGTGTAAAGCATTTGTTGCACACACTCAGTCAGCAAATGGTCTCACACACTCAATAACTGAACTCTAGGCCAATGGTTTATATATAAAAAATATATGCTTGTTTTATTTTAGAACCAACAGTAGGTATTAAAATATACTTTCTCAGAATGAGATGCTTTATATAAATTCTTTTTCAATATGCAATTGGCTTTTGTAGAAAGTTACAAGTGGTTGCAATAGGCAACACAATTTTAAACACAATCATGCATTGAGTTCAATGGAAGTTTCAAGTTATTTGCAACAGATTACTTTTAGGATTACTTTTGGGATTCCAGGACTGGATACTAGATTCAGTCCTGGGTCAGTACTTAGAAAAAAGTGATAGAAGTCGACTTAGTTACTGTTATGATTTTTAGACAATATATTGCTATTTTAAAAGTTGACACTTAAAAAATATTTCCTAGAAAACAGTCAATGATTCCCTATGGAAGAAAATTCAAGTTGAAGGTATAGTATGTTCTCGTTACTTTTGTAATCCAGTACTGGGTGCCTAGACTCAGTACTGGGCCCTTTATCCAAAACAGGTAAGTAATTGCGTTTTCACAATTTATACGATTTCTAAAGAATATTTAAAGTTTGCTGAAATCGACACACAAGAAATTTCACAGAAAAACAGTCAATGGTATCCTATGGAAGAAAATTGGGTTACTGGTAAGTACGGTTGTGAATATTTTTCAGGGTCAGTGCTGGGCACCAAGATCCAGCACTGGGAGCTCACCTAAAAGCAGGTGAGTATTTTCGTTTTCGTTACTCGGCTGATTTTTGGAGAATATTATAAGTTTTGAAAAGTCCACACTTTCAGGAAAAACCAGTCAATGTTACCCTATGGAGAAAATTGAGTTACCGGCTTTCAGGTAAGTACTCGACTGGCAAAGTTAAGGTTCTGGGCACATACTCAGGGTTCTCCCAGGGTCAGGTAGAACCCTCAGCGGCACAGGGGCAGCCGGGTGCAGAGTGAGTTAGGCCCAAGGTTATCCTATGGAAGGCAGGGGGGCCTTGGTTGGTGGCTGCTGACTAGCAGGCCAAGTGGCTGTGGGAGCTGGGCTCCTGGTCACTTGCTCAGGGCAAATGGGGAAGTAGATGGGTACACTGCCAGGGCCACTCGGGCGGCTGGTTGCAGGGTGCTTTTGAGCCTTCGGGCACTCAATTGACTTCAATGGGAAAGCTACGGTTTAGAAAAAGACTGCAAGCTCGGGGACGAAGATTCTTCAGGTGCCACCACCACGCCTCGAAGCCATAGGTATCAGAGACCTTGCTCTTGAGTGGTTCCGGTCTTTCCTGACGGACAGATCTTTCCGGGTCTCAGCTCCCCCTTTTATCTCCCAGCGTCACCCCATAGAGCAAGGTGTACCGCAGGGATCGGCGCTCAGCCCGTCCCTATTCAATCTTTATGTCCAGCCTCTCGCTGAAATAGCAAAAGAATGGGACCTTACGCTGGTGTCGTACGCTGACGACACCCAGCTGGTTATCTCCCTGACTGAAGGCCCCTCGATTTCAGCTACGAAATTCAAGAACGGATTGGAGGCAGTCGCACGTTGGATGTCACACAACTGCCTCCAGCTGAACGCTGGTAAAACAGAGGTGTTGCTCTTAGGCAAAAACCCCGACTATTGGACTGAGCATTGGTGGCCGTCCGCATTGGGCCCCATTCCCCCCCCCTAAAAACGTGGTGAAAAACCTAGGTGTCTGGGTGGACGCCTCTCTTAACTTTCAGACCCACACTAAGAAATTGGCTGCTACTTGTGTGGGCCTGCTGAGGAGCCTTCATCCGATTCTTGGCTTTTTTGACCACTGTACGCGCCAACCGATAGTCCAGTCTACCATTTTGGCTCGACTGGACTACGCCAATGTCCTATTCTTAGGCATTAATAAAGCTGAGATGGCGCGGCTACAACGGATACAAAACTCTGCTGCCAGGGCCGTTGTAGGCCTCCCCCGCAGATGCTCTGCAAGAAACACCATCCAGAAACTTCACTGGCTGCGTATGGAAGCCCGAGTTCAATTTAAGGCTCTCACTACTGTTTTTAAAATTCTTAAAACTGACTGTCCCGGACTCTTACGTCCACTTTTAGAGCCTTACATCCCCCAGCGTGCTCTACGCTCCTCGGGTCAATATCTGGTTGTAACTCCCCGCATAAGACTAAGCAGAATAGGTGGCCGTTCTTTCAGAGTTTTGGGGGCAAGGCTCTGGAACTCCCTGCCTCCCCACATTCGCTCCATGACCAACCTGCTGGCCTTTCGTAAAGCGATTAAAACTCTTTTATTCTCCCCATCATAATCTTCATTAGTCCTTCTTTTTCCTCCCCCTCCCCTCAGGTTACTGTTATGGTTCAGCGCCGGGACGCCTCGTTGCTGGGGCAGCTGTTCGCGCTTAATAAAATATAATAACATAACATAACATAACTTCGAGAGGTAAGTTGGGTAGTTGGAGGATAGGTAGGTACCCAGGAGTTGGGCACAGGGGGCGCCGGGTACAGGGGTGCCTTTTGGTGTCGGGAAATCTTACCCTCTGTTGATCGCGGTTGGGGGGGTACCTGGTTCTGAGGCTGCAGGCGTCGTCAGGAGCGTCGAGGGAAGTCCTTGGGTGCCGAACTCGGGGTCACAGTCGCCGTGGGGTCGTCCTCGTGGTCTTTGTTCACTCCGGCACAGGCCAGACTTGGCGGGTGCAGAGTGTGTAGGGTTTGCGGTTCCGGGCTGATGCCAGGGATTAGAAGCTGATTTTGAGTAGAGCCTCTACTCATGGGAGTCCCAGGTGCTTAGAGCCAAAAGGTTGCCAGGTCCTCCAGGGTTTGTGAGGTTGCTGGCCACAAGAGATGACGGGTTGGAGCAGGTTCGAGGGTCGGCAGGCCGGTAGGGCTGGGGCCAAAGCAGTTGGTGTCTTCCTCTTCTTAGAAGCTGCAGGGCAGGTCTTCTTTCTTCTTGCTCTTCTTTGTATTTTGGAATCTGGGGAACGAAGGTTCAGGGTGCCCCTAAATACTAGATTTAGGGGCGTTACAGGTAGGTGAAGGGCATGGACCAATGGGTCCCTGTCCTGGGTGGGTACACCCCCTATCCTGCCTCTCTCCTGTGGGAGGGGGGCAGTAGCCAAGTCCTGATTGGGCAGGACTTCCCATCTTCAAGATGGTGAGAGCCCGGAGATGTGCTTCACCTCGCCTCCCCCACCTGTGGGGTGGGGTTGGCAGGCTGGCACATCCCCTGTCCTTATTTGGGGTTTCTGGCCAGGCTTCACGCCAGAGTGGGGGCTGCCAGTGGCCTGGGAAGCTCAGAGGCGGCATGCCTTTGAAGCTTCCCCCTGCCCATCCTGGGGGAGGAGATCTAGCACCTCGCCCAGGATGTGCATTGTTGCAGGCCCAGGAGAGCAGGTGCTCTCCTACCCAGGGGTCCAGCAACATGTCTGGTGTGTGGCAGCCTCCCAGACCAGACGAGGATTGTAGGTTAGGTTTCAGGGGGCATCTCTAAGAAGTCCTCTGGGGTGCTTGGTACATTAAATCCCACACTGGCATCAGTGCGGGTTTAATGTGCTGAGAAGTTTGATACCAAACTTCTCAGTCTTCAGTGTTGCCATTATGGTGCTGTGGAGTTCGTGTTTGACGAGCTCTCAGCACCATGTACTCTTAAATGGCAGCACTGCACTTACAGGGCCCAGGAATGGACCTGGGTACTGTAGGGGCACAGGACTTATGCTCCTGTGCCCACACCACTGGCATAGAGCACCCAGCTAGAGGGGTGGCTGATGTATGCCAGGGCAGTGTAGGTGGTGGGCATGGCACACAGGGATGTGTGCCATGTCGACTCTTTGTTTTGTCTTGTACCCAGACACTCAGCCTGTAAGGGCAGTGTGTGTGTGTGTTAGGGTACAGGGTCTCTAAGGGTGGCACAATGAGTGCTGCAGCCCTTAGAGGCCTTCCCTGGTCACAAGACCCTGGGTACCTAGGGTACCATTTACCAGGGGCTGACATGTGGCCAGGGTTTGCCAATTTGGGTTTTAGGTTTTTAGGGAAGGAACATAGGCCCTGGGCACCTGATTGACTGAGTGTGCCCTGGACTCTTGCCAAAGTACATTCAGCAATTCAGCAAACAGTGGGGGCATGCCATGCAAGAAAGATGGCACTTTCTCACACTCTGCATCTGTTAGTGGAATAAATTACCTGGTCGAGGTGGATTCTTAGCAGGGCACTAACACAACAGTCTTTGTTCCGCACTGTAAGGGTATAATCCTGTAACTCTTATCCATTTTATTATGTTTATACCAGTGCATATTATTTTTCTGTAAACTACAGGACATTTCTGAAATACAGATAGGACTTGGGAATGCTGGGTAAAATTTCAGGCACAGGAGAGGAGGAGATTGAAGGGCACCATCTCTGCCTACTGCCTGCTGCATGGAATAAAAGGGGAATTAAGACCTGATAGCAATTCAATCATTGGCTGTTTGGGCTTAAGCTTTCAACAATACAGGGGTTGTACTATTAGAAGTTGCAGCCCAGATGAGAGGTGTAGTCACTGTCTCTTAAACATTATAGCAACACTGCCAATATGTGCCAGTGCTCTCTCCCTATGCAAGTATAGTAGCTGTGAAGTCCCATTGCAATTCCAAAACGTATTCGGTAGGGTGTCCATGGATCTATGTGTTATGCTCTTTCTTTTACTGAGCCATTTTAATATAATCGGAATCTGAGACCTAGCCGTCAGTCTTTGAAATGCCCCCTGTGACTTCGCTCATGCCCAAATCTTCTATAACTGTGCACAACAAGCAGAATTAACCTAAGCGGGCTCTGGTGTTCAATGCCAGAGATACAGGCTGTGAAGAAAAAACAACAGGTAGTCAGAAGTAAGTTTACAAAACAGGGGAGGTGGGGGGTCCTGCATGAACCGATTCATTTACATACCTAATGGAGTAATAAACAATTTAAAAGGAAAGACAGTCCTGCTTCGCCATATATGGTTCAGGCATTGGTATTAGCACCCCTATGGTGCAAATACTGGCAATTGTAAATCATACTTTGACAAAGGTGTATCTGCCTTGCAAATTACTTGTCTGACCCTAAATGCATCTAATGAAACAACCCTAAAATATCATGCGAGCCTTTAAGCAACTAGCCTGGCTACTCTTGCCAAGCAAAAGTGAGGTCATTAAAGCATTCTAATGCGAAGAGCCATGCAGCAGTACATGATTCTTTTACTTTCGAACCAGTGTGCGTCTGTTCTGCTCAGATTAATACGGAGTTGGGCTGAATGCACATTCATTCCTTTCATTTCTGCAGGAACTGGCAGTATGTGTGACTACTGTGGCACTAAATGTGTAGCAGCCCTGTAAACAGGTAACGTTTATGCCACGCTGCCCACTAGTCTGCATCATACTTGACCAAGAGGGCAAGAAACTCCTAATGTACTAGGAGTAGATGGGCTTCTGTGTGTGCGCTTCTTTTTGTAGCACTGGGCTTGGATAGTATAGACTCCAGCTCAACAGGACATCTCAAAAGGGGTGCATTCAATTGTTTAAATGTCCTGGTCAAGTTTATTCTGTCCATAAGAGATGTACAGTGGTGACCAGCACACCGGACCAAATTACGATTCTGCTTTTATCTATTTAAAGTTAAAAATAAATCAGAACTAGAAATAAATTTTGCCTGCCACGAACTTGTTGCAACTCTAACAATACAGGCAAAGTGGACTGGACGTTTAGCTGAAGAGAATGTTTTTTACAGTACTTTAATACTTTTGTAACATGGTTCCAATGCGATTGATCTTGTGAGATTATTCCAAACTGCACTCCCAAGATTAGAGAACAAACTGCCATTATGATCAGACAGAAAAGTAGCAGAGCAAGCCTCATATTCTCTGCCAATTTTCAAGCCTGGGAAAAATCGGTTGCCACTTCCGCAGAGCAGTTATTAGTATAACTCCAGAATGTTGGCATTTCTCATATTAAGAGATTTTCTGTTGGCAACCACATACAGGGACCTTGGCCCTTGCATTGTGAGATCTTGAGTTCACACCTGTGCAGACTTTCACAGCTCCCATGTTGCGAGGTAAATCGAGGACTACTTGGTATTAACAGCTAAGAACGAATCCGAGGACCCATACAAGCCTGCCAAAATTTGCAAGCCAACAGGATAACTCCGATGGATAAGTCCTTGAATTTCAGTGATGGAAAGAAGACACCAAATATAAGTTAGTTATGTGAGATCCCTGAGTGACACAGTAATTCACCAATCATGGTGAGGCTTAGTAGCGGCCCATTTTAAGCAGTATGGTGCAGTTGAATAAGAGAAAAAAAGAAACCACTTTCCATGAATGCTCATCTCTCTCTCTGTTTTTTTCCATTCTGCCTTTCCAAACTTGACACTATTGAAAGCTGTAAAAAAAGATCAAAAAGCTGAGTATTGTCAGATTACCGTAGTCAACTATATAGTTGTCATCCACTGTGATTCGCAATGTAGACTACTGCTTGGTGACTTAACAATGGGTTGATACGAATCTAGCTGTTGTTATAGCTGACCACATACTACTGTATCCAGACATTTGCAGGCAGGTGATCAATTGGCTGATAGTTATCTGGGGTGCTGGGGTCCAGGGAGAGCCTTAGCCTTAACATTTTAGCAAAGGTATAGTGACAGCCTTTTTCAGGGAGTCGGATGAGCTACTGGCCGAGAGGTGCAGAGATCACAATGTACTAGTGGCCAGTGGGTATTTTTGTAACGGGCTTTCTACCCAGTCTGAAGTATGGGTTTTAAATTTAGGAGGTAGAGGACTTTAAATGATGTGGAGTAACCAAAGGGGACAAAGTGAGATACCATATCAATCAATTGGGTGGTTTTAAGCGTGCTACTCACCCTTGGGGGTCTCAAGACGCTGGGGGGGTGGGGGTGGTGGAAACAACTCTGGTTAGTCGAAGAGCCAGGTCTTGAGGGTCTTTCTGAAGATGTGCAGGGTGGGGTTGCGTCTGATGTTGATCGGAAGCTTGTTCCAGGTCTTGGTCGTGATGTAGGCAAAGGTTCTTCCACTCATTTGTTCTCTGCAGATGCGCGGGGGATCGGCAAGGGAGAGGAAGGCTGATCGGAGATTCCTCTTGGGTACGTGGAAGGATATTCTATTGTTGAGATATTTGGGTCCGGTGTTGTGTAGGCATTTGTAGGTGGGGGATATATTGAAAGATACTCTCTTCTCAACAGGGAGCCAGTGGAGGTTCCGCAGGACAAGTCTGGCTGCGATATTCTGTATGGTCTGGAGTTTGCGGAGCAACGACTTGTTGATTGCGGCATAGAGGGAGTTTCCGTAGTCCAGTCTGCTGGTTATGAATGCGTGGGTGACTGTCTTCCTTGATTCGTGGACGCAGAGGGTGTTGAAGCAGCTGGAGGTGACGGTGCTGACCTGTCGGGTCATGGAGAGAGAGGAGTTGAGTACGATGCCAAGGTATCTTGTACCATATCTTATAATGCAATTTAGTTGTAAAGAAAGCTTCAGTCTAGTCACAGAAGCATGGTCAATAATTTGCAAGAGTAGTCCCATGTTGGGGGTGTAGAAGGTACCACATTGTTCAAAATGACTGTTTTGATTGAAAACCGATCTTAATATTAAAGGACAACGTCTTGGAGTCAAAAATGGTCCTATGATCAATCCTAGGATAACCCGAATGCATCATCATTTTTAAGACCGAGCCTACCAGACATTTGCTTACGACTTCTTTTGGGTGTTCCGAAAGCCTCCCTGGGAATGCATTTATCCCATTACTTACTATTGGCTTTGAAACTCATAGTTGCTTGCTTTCTGTTTGCTGGCTTTATTTGCTTTAGGCTGTCCAGCTGTAGTTCACCCCTCCTGTGAACATTCATTGTTTACTGTATCCTTCCGAGTACTCGCTATCTGTAACCAGGCCTTAATCTGGTTCTTTGCTTGTCACATTTTCTGTGCATTCAAAGACAAAAGTCGAATGTCCGGCTCTGTCTTCCAAGGGAACTTTGTGTTTCCTTTTGTGTCTCTGACTTCAAAATGAGAGAATTTATTTGACAAGCCTGCTGAATACCCATGTGAGAGGAGAGGGTGTAGGATGTTATTGTTTTAAGCACACAACAAAATTTAACTGTGCTAATGTTTCAGAAACAAATATTTGAATATGATCAAAACACATCAGTACCCTAGATTATGACATTTCCACACATTATAGTTTGTGCACAGTAAATTGAGTGTCAGTAGAATCATAATTGAAAATGCGTTGTCTATAATGCCAGTGCATTACAGAACCATGCATACTCCACACTACGCCACTACACAACACGCTACTACATAACACACTACTTCACAACACTCTACTTCACTTCGTGCCCTTCCACTCTATGCCACGCCACTCCATTCTATGACAATCCACTCTGACATGTTACTCCACACTACGCCTTTACACTCTAAGACAAAGTACGACACGTCACTCGACTCCACGCCACTCTACTCTATTCCCCTTCACTCACCCCACTCCATCTACCCCACTCCACTCGTCTACCCCAATACACTCCACTCTAATCATCCCCGCTCCACTTTAATCAACCCCACTCACTCAATCTACCCCAATTTAACCCACTCAACCCCACTCCATTCTAACATAGTCTACCCACAATCCCTCCCACTCCAATCAACCCCACCCAGTCTACCCCACTCCACCCAAATCTACCCCAATTCAATTGACCCGACTCCAATCTGTCCCACTCTTCCCCACAACAATATACCAATATACACCAATCCACCCATTCCAGTCTACTTCACTGTTCCCCTATCGCCCCTTCTCCCCTCTACTCCAATCTATCTCCCTCCCCCTCAATCTACCCCATTCCACTCTACTCCAATCTACCCCACTCAATCTACCCCGATTTAACCCACTCCACTCAACTGCAGTCTAACCCAGTCTACCCCAATCCATCCCACTCCAATCTACCCCACCCCACTCATCCCACCCCAGTCTACCCCAACCTACCCACCCCAATCTACCCTGATTCAAACTACCCCATATTCAATTGATCTCACTCCAATCTGTTCCACTCTCCCCCACTCCAGTCTACCTCGGTCCACCCACTCCAGTTTACCTCACCATTCCCCAATCTACCCCACTCCCCTCTACCCCAATCTATTCCCCTCCACCACAATCTATTCCCCTCCACCACAATCTGACCCACTCTACTCCAATCTACCCTACCACGATCTACCCCATTCCACTCTACCCCACTTCAAGCTATGCCAATCTACCCCACACCACTATTTTTTAGTCATGCTGAACAGCAGCCACACTGGTGTACAACATGGCTAAAATACATTGCCAAACACAATAGCTCTTCCGTAGGCGAGACCTATTGCCTTTGCCAATGCTTATTTTTCAAAGTTGTTTGCCATTTAGCCTCCAGTTAGCGGATGTCCTGTTCAAAAATAGCTCAGCCTTTTTTTTTTGCATGTCTTAATTCTTGTGCATTAGTGTAGTTAGTATATTGACTGTACCTCAGATATAAGATAGGGTGCATGTACTGAATCGTACTTTGAAACTGAATCTTTAAAGTTTTCTATAAAGATAGAAGGGAAACTAAGTTGACCATTTTCGTATTTTGATTCCACTTAAACAATTTTGAGGGCATGGGGTTTGACACGGAGCAAGCTAGATTGTGGGCGAAATAAATTGCCTCATATTCAAACCAACTGGAGTGCTTTAGCTAAACTACATTTCGGCATTTTAGAGAACCAACATATGCCACTCATTACTATTAAGCAACTGGAAAGAAGTAAAGTTTTTTCAGACATTCTATTTAACACAACCGTCTTTTAATCTGCTAGATAAATATGTAAATAAAGTCTCCAGCCACCAGAAGCTGGTTGTCACACTGTATGATATCCAAAAGATAGACTGTAAACTTCATTGCAGAGACCTTATCATGAATGGCCAGTGGGGGTCATACACTACTGTCACTTTCAGTGAAAGAATAAACGACTTTATATTAACTTTAAAAGAGGGCAGTTGGAAAGTGATATAGAGACTTGCAGACTTAATTTGCAGTTATGTGCACCAACCTCTCAGTCTATTAAAAAGACTGACTTTCCTAAAGATCAGATAACCTAAACTTTGCCTTCGATTAGCTTTCACTTAGTCACACATGTTCACCCTCCTCTTTCTTACCCA
The DNA here is from genome assembly GCF_964204655.1 of Triturus cristatus. Taxonomy (NCBI): domain Eukaryota; kingdom Metazoa; phylum Chordata; class Amphibia; order Caudata; family Salamandridae; genus Triturus; species Triturus cristatus. The sequence continues at coordinate 883,371,459 of NC_140579.1, forward strand.
TGTTGCTGCTGCTTCCCTTGTCCTTTGCTCCATGGGCAGTGCTTCTCCTGCTCTGCTGCAAACTGCGTCAGGACCTACTCCTCCGCTCGGAATTATTTTCCCTACTCAGTGACCCTTTTTGGGTCCAGTTCAACCCCTTTTCTGTGCTCTTACAGTTCCCCTCACCACTTCTTTCATGACATCCTTTTATTTTACTTAGGCCAGTGGGGAACTCACTTCAGTGTATTCCTGAAGCTCACTCACGAGAGGTGAAGATCTCTAAGTGAGATGAGATCTTCAGATAAGAGTCTATGTTTGAAACAATACTTAGTTTCAAATTAGTTTTGTGTGTGCGATATGTATGTCTGCCTGTTGTAAGCGAATGTTACTATAACCTTATGTGAGAAGTTGGCCTTGCATATGCTGGTCACTACTTATAGTGGCCACCTTGCACCAGTCCAATTCGACTCTTATGGTAGATAGGTTTAAGACAACCTTTTAAAGAAAGCTATCCTAGTGGTAGCTGTGGAGAGCAGCCTTCAGGTTAAGTCCCAGAGGAATGTAAAGCAACTTGTTTTACCTTATAATCTCTTGAATCACTAAATGAAAGGACACCACACAGGTATATATATAAAATATATATGTATTTATTACTAGACACACTCTACTAATCTCTTTATGAGATTAGAAGTCAAGGACATATGCACAAATCAACATTTCACAACAAATTAAGCACTTATATGGCTGGGGCCCTAGGGGCGTACCAGACCATATACTAAACAAGCATTTACAATGCAATGGTCTCGGCATTGTTAAAGTTAGAGCTATTGGCATTGCGCATGACATTATTTTTGTTTATGTTTTTGTTTTTAAAACATTTAAAGAAACGGCATTGTTATTTACAATGTCAATAGCTTAATCACTCTCAAATGCGAGACCTATTGCATTTGCACCTACACACAGAGCCACACACACAAAGCCACCCGTAAAAAACAGTAAAGGTCTCAAGGCGCTGAGTGGGGGTGGGGAGGTCTGTGGTTAAGTGTTGTGGGTACGATTACAAGATGGTAGCCTGACTGTTACATGCCACTCTTGAAAGTTTTAACGGCCTTTTGGCATTGACTCTGTAAATATTTAATATGTATTTGTGTAACCTTAATCTCTTTAACTTTTCTAAATATGTAATCTGTAATGAATATGTAACTTAAAAATATGTAACTCTTGTCATGAGTACCGTAGTAGCTATACGTATTGTCACCTATTACTCAGAATTTCAAATGTAACGCTCTTTGCTCTATTGTAAAGCGTTGGGACACCTTTGGGTAATGTCAGCGTTGTGTAAAAACGCATAATTAAATGGCAGTCCCAGATCTTTAAAAAAATGAACGCAGACAAGGATTTGTAATTTTAGTTCACTTAATTTCATCCATTTGAACTAAAAGACCTAAAAAACAATCAATCGAAATAGAAAAGTACTAGACTGGAGCATTGCGTCCATGGTGACGAGGAGGCATCAGCTAAGAGTAAGTGATGGTTGGCAGTCATGGATAGACAAGGACTCCTCCTACGAGTTGGCATCCCGTGGATTTCACATTGTGGGCAGCAGAAGCACGGGGGAGTCTTAACAGCCCCCCCTCACCAATGCATCAGTTTTTGCACTCTCTGGTTCATCAACCAGCTTTGAACTCGCTCATTCATTAATTTTCACAGAACACGGCGAAACACTTTATTTTTATTTGCAGTTTTAAACAGCGAACTAGGCCCAATGGCATTGGAGCACTTTACATATGCACCAGATGACTTTACACAAGGTCAGATTCACTATTAATGTGTTTAAGGCGAGATTAGGTGATTTGTCCAGAATCACAGGATGCTGAGCCAACGCCGGGACTCTGAAGGTGATTCCAAAGTCGATAGCTCTAGCCGTTAGCCCACATCTCCTCCCACATGGGTCAATTAGAGAGCTCTGACAGCGAAAGCAGTTAAATTATCTTTATGCAAGTAGAACACCACATTAATGTTTTCCTAACAAATGCCAAAGGGGTGGGGGCGGCTTTGTGCTATTATGCAAGCACCCCCTATCTCGCCTCTTTTATTCCACGCATGGTGTGGTCTACTCCAGAGCAGCCCGAGTGGGAGATCAGTGCCCCCCTACATAGACAACCCTAAGCCCACACATACGCACCACGACCCCCACTCATCTGCCACCTCTCCAAACCCCAGGCTGTCCATACATATGGACCGAGGGCCTTCCTTCCCCTGTCACCCTGCCTTGCCCTCTGTTCAGGGGGTGCAGCTCTGCACTCCTCTAGCACGGCACCCTCTTTTTTTTTTTCTTTTCAGATTTATATAGTGCATACTCGACACAAAGGTATTGCAGCGCTTCACATGAGCACCAGTTTAGAGCGTACATTTCTATAGTTGCATTTGTTTCCTCGTTGCACTACTTAACCCCCACTAATCCCCCGGTACTGCAGAACTTCAGAGAGCACGAGCACCAGCTGGGCCGTGTACGGGGTACCATGGTGGACGGGGATGACGCCATGAACACCACCATCTTTCTCTGAGGTCAAGCAGAAATGCCTCAGAGAAACGCAGCGTCATTTTCGGATTCGGGGGCCTGTTTTTCTTTCTGTCCTCTTCCCATTGGCTGGAATGTTTACATTCCAGAGGAGAGAAAGAAACAAAAAAACACACCCCCGAATCCGAAAAAGACGGGGCTTAAATGGACAGACGCCCCTCTCCTCCAATGGCTGGCCTCCGTTTAGGAAGCCAGCCAATGGAGAAGAGGGGCGGGTTCAAGCCCCACACTAAGAAACATAAGATCTCGCCGGCGAGACTGCGCAAGCGCAGCCTACGCAGGTCGAGACCTAACAATGAAAGGCTAACAAATTATCACAATCTGGGCACAAGTCTGAGATGGAAACGGGCTGCACTCCCACCAACATTTTTAAGAAATTACAGCTGTTTACCTTGGCTGATGGAGGCCTCACTATGGTATGCCCTGGCGCTGGTCGTGTGCATCTACAAACATTTCCTTGCAATGCGGCTACAGAGTATGTTAACACCCCATTCCACTGTCAGCACCCACTGTGAGAATGGCTCAACAGGAAGCTGTAACTAAATCGCTTATCTGTGAAGGGGTGAGAAGAACACATCATTAGCCCTTCCATCTAACGGGCATGCGAAGTGAGTTTGGGCTTGGAAGCCGGTGAAACACCAAAATCGCATTACTGCAAGAAATTCGCTTTAAAGACACATTTACGTATTGGAAAGAGGTTTATAAATGGTTTCAAACAGGCCAGCACTCGTTTAAGCTGCCAGTTAGTGTCATTTCGAAGCCAAGTACTCAATTTCGAAACATACACGGGACATAAAAAAAGTTTTTTTAAAAGCCAACATTAGTTGGCATTTTTGTGGTAGAACTCCTGATTTTTAAAACGTACATAGAGTGACGGGGCCACACAGAACAGTAATAAAAGTGCTCACTTTAGTTATACCTTCATATGCCTATGATAAGAAATATTGGGGGGATAGGGAGTAACCGGCATTGATGGGTATGAGCACGTGAATGTTGCCGAGGAAAGGGGGCGTTACGTGATGGTGGGACGCGTTACACTCAAGATAGACCATTACTCGCAATGGAGGAGTTTCCGTTACATGCTATTGAATTATGGCGTGAAGAGATGTATGAACTGGGCTCCTTATCTGCAGAGATCAGCGTAGTTCGCTACAGAACCGAAGGCATAAGGTCAGCAACGTGAGACATTGTATCGCCCCGGGAAATGACAGATCGTAGCAGGGCGAAACTATAATTTTCTCCTATGATTTGGTAGGAGTGTTTACCTGCAGCCCGGTAACTCCTCCTGCATCCCTCCCGCAGCTCCCGGCTCCATATCTCCGTCGGGCTCAGCGAGCTCCAGAAAAGAGCGACACCTTTCCCACCTTTATAGCCTTTGATGAGTGGGAGGGGCTACTCTGCACTAAAAGCCGGCCCGAGGACAAGTTATGTATTGTGGAAGAGGCGTGGTCCAGGATGCTAATAACGTGGTGAATACATTCGATCCTCATGGCAATTAGACGACTATGGAGCACGTCTATTGGCCAGGGGGCGGGTGACAAGAAAAACCGGAGCCCCAGGCTCTTACCTTTACAGATCTGACTGCCTGGGAGACATTGCATTTGGAAAGCATCCACCTGAAGATAGGCGATGGAAACAGTAGAAGGACTTTTCGGTGTACACCCAGAGAAATAGAAGATGGAAAGTAGGGAATCGAGCACCCGTTCTTATAGAAGGAGCCCTGGGGTTCTTCAGCTCATTGTGTGTTCCCAGTCTGCAGAGCATGCTGACCAACGAAGCCGGTTTTAATTTGAGAGAACACGCTTTATTGTAAAGATTGATGACTTTGTAGCCGAAAATAAACACATATTGTCTGTGCTGCCTGCAACCAAAAATAGATTTCGAGGAGTTACCCGGTACTGCAGAACTTCAGAGGGGACGAGCACCAGCTGGGCCGTGTACGGGGTACCATGGTGGACGGGGATGACGCCATGAACACCACCATCTTTCTCCGAGGTCAAGCAGAAATGCCTCGGAGAAACGCAGCGTCATTTTCGGATTCGGGGGAGTGTTTTTCTTTCTCTCCTCTTCCCATTGGCTGGAATGTTTACATTCCAGAGGAGAGAAAGAAACTTAAAAAACACGCCCCCGAATCCGAAAAAGACGGGGCTTAAATGGACAGACGCCCCTCTCCTCCAATGGCTGGCCTCCGTTTAGGAAGCCAGCCAATGGAGAAGAGGGGCGGGTTCAAGCCCCACTACTGAAAAACATTAAATCTCGCAAGCGAGACTGCGCAAGCGCAGCCTTCGCTAGCCGAGACCTAAAAAGAGGTATAAGAAGAACGACTTGAGAAGGGAGAAGGCCTAAGGTCTTCAGAAGCGCTGGGGCCTCACTAATCCACCCAAGGCAGGTAAGTAAAGGTCCCACGGGAGACGCATGCAGTGTGAGAACACAGCCGCGGATCCCAATAGACTTCAATGGAGCAAGTCACGGTTGGAATTTTAAAGTTTTCGGATACTTCGGGAGAGTCTACAAGCAAGTCACTTACAGGGTAAGTAGTTCTAGAGCCAACACACACAGGAGCACCGGAGTACTCGACTTACCTCACCCAGGGAAGCCGGGTGCATCAGTGTCTTTTGGTGTCGGGTCGCAGCGTTGTTTTAAATGGGAGCCAAAGAAGACTTGCTGCTTGCGAAGATAGGAGAAGTGTCCGGTGGAATCCAAGGCTGGATTCTGAAGAAAGAAGACCTGACAGCAGTGGAGACAGTGTTCAAAGTCACTAGCCAGTGACCCGGGGCCAGGAAGCTTGATGCCCACAGATGTCGGGTGATTTCAGGTGATCACGGGTGTCTTGACTCTTCAGCCACGAGGTCCAGGAGGCGTCGACGATAGATTCCGAGTGTCCCACGAAGTCTGCAGCTTACTGAGGTGTCGGCAACCGGATTGGAGCCAACAAGCCTTGGCAACAGGAAGTCTCGTGGATTGTGATGAAAGTCAGCGGTGCAGACCAGCAAGGTCTGAGGGACTCACCCAGCGAGGGTAAGTCAGGGCAGGCCTGGAGCAACCAGGAGAGCCCTTTGGTTCTGTGGAAAAGTCTTCAGGGGACCCACAAGCCAACCGGCAAGGGATCTCGAAGATGCCTCGTGAGGATTCACTTCACAGGACCCCACGGTCACTCGGGATGAGGTAGGCCTCTGATTTTCAAGGGAAATCCTGCTGGAGGCTTGGGCCACTCGTGGTTCAAAGCACAAGTTCGTAGAACGTCATGAAGGGGTTGCACTCAACAATAGTGCACGGTACCCGGGTATTGCTGTTCCTCGTCACTCGTGGGGTCCACTCGCCTCCGCTTCGCTGGGGACTCACAATGGCCGTCGAGAAGTCAGGAAATCCACTTCCAGGGCTGCAGGGACTTCGGACTCCAGCGGGAGCGGGAACATTTGCGACCATTGATGCAAAGTTTTGGTGCCTGCCAAGCAGGGGAGTCACTCCTTGACTCCAAGGGAGATTCTAAAGTCTTCCAAAGGTAGTGGAATGTCGAAGGTCCAGGATTCTTCTTCAGAGCGTCGTCCAGGGATATCTAGTTTGCAATGGCAAGGCTTCCCTAACTTATACTAGAAGGAAGGGAGGGACTAGCTCTATGACCACTCCTATGGGAGGGTCAGGGGAGTGGGTGGCTACACCCACTTCCCTTTGTCCAGTTTCGCGCCAGAGCAGGGGCTGGTAGCACGGACCTCTGACTACTTCAGAATCATTTATGGTGCCCTTATCAAGGAGGCATTAATGTCAAACGAAGTAATTTGGAATCGCTACGTTAGCAATATTGGCTCCTCTCGAGACTGACTCACAACAATACAGACAATTGCCCTACTGTGGAGTGAACATCCATTCTCACGCATGCCCTGACGAAGTTCAATTTCTGAACGAAACGGGTTGGCTGAGACTGTCCTTACATTTCTGTTGGATAATCATAATAAAGACTTTTTCTATTGAAAGAAAACTGACCACTTGGTGTGACATAAAATAACAATCTGGTAGTGCACCGCTCTGATTTTCTTCTAGCCCCTGAACCGGTTTGAGCTGGCATATGCACAGAGGAGCCTACTGCTCCCCCCGTGCAGGACTTCAAAGCACTCTAGGAGTGCACCCACCCAGCCCCAATACACTAAATCCTGTCTGGAAGGTGGTTACACCTCCCTGTGACAGGATACCTATTGTTGCACCTCCTCCACTGCGAGTTTCGGTCAGCAGCAGGAGGGCAGCCCAGTGTCTGTACTGGTGGCATCCATTTTGTGATGCCAGGGCTCTTCAGGATTCTACTGTGTTTCCACAGTAGGTACATGTCTATCCCTCTAGAAGGGTGGGATCATACTCCCACACCAGTTACTGGTGTGGGGGTATGATTCCAAAGCGTTTGACACCGAACACAACATGATTTGATGCAGCCATCCCAGAGTTAGCATTTACCGCGAGGTTATAATGCACTTAAGAGTATATGGTTTAACCACATCCACAAACAGCCACAGAGAATGGACTCTGTTGTGAGCTGCAGAGGGGCCCTGCTCAGGTAGAGGCACCCCCTCACATGGAAACCAAGCACCCTGCCCTCAGGATTGATAGGGCCTGCCTTAGGGGTGACTGATAGGTTTATATGTGTGGGTAAGGTGAGATATAGGGAACCTATACCTCAGTGAGGAGTGCTAACACTACCTCACCCAGGCTGCAGTAGCAGGCCTGTGGTGTCAGATTTAGTCTACTTCCCAGGGGTGGCATAATACATGCTTCAGCCCCTGGTAGGGCTGTGAAGTACCTATGCCCTTGGTACCCAAGGTACCATATACTAGGAGCTCATAAGGTACCACAGTATCCAATCACTAGTGCATCTAATATGCACTCCAAGTTGTTTAGAGAGAACAGAGAGGCTGGGGCCCTGATTAGCAGGGACCCAGCCAGACTATAGCCAGAAACCAGTGTAAACATCAGAAAAAAAGTGGGGGCAACATAAGTGCAGATCCTACTCTCTTACACCTTACATTGGTAGATGTCAACATTGTTCCAGCAAAGTATCAAATGAGACATTTATCTGGAGAAGTGTACCTTTTTTGTTGGATGGTCTATTCCCAACATTGCTATGTTAATCTAAGGGTAGCCTCTAATATATGTACATACAGAACAGTGTAAGTATTGTATGACATGCAGAGACTTCTTTATTTACAGGGGTACAACAGTTAAAGGACACGTATACAAAAAATATTTGTATCTTCTACAGTATGTTTAAATACCTAAACTATTAGTATTAACAATACTCCATTTTGTTTTGCAGCTACCTGCATGTTACAATAATAGACGTATTTGATTTAATGCAGGAAAATGGGAATATTCAAGATCTCCGAAAGTGTAGATTTTTTGAAGTGCCCTTCTTACCTAATACTTAGTGAATTAACTTCTCTAGCAATACTAAGCTTTAATGTGACTACGTTCAGCTTGTCTCTTAATCTTTTAATAAATTTTTTTTTTTTAAACCGAATAAGTCAGTTTTGCAAATGGAATACCAAATCATAGAGGAGATGAAGGAAACTGGTAGAAAACAATACTTAAGAAATTCCACCATGATTAGACTGTATATGCTGCAACAGTCTAAGATGGGCATGGACTAATGTATCGTATATAGGAGTTGGAGAGAGCAACAAAGGGGTAGGGAGAGACAGGGTTCTCGGGGTACATGTTGAGGGTAAATGTGTAGATTTCATCATATTGGAGCTGTGAGGGATAGAATATAGTACATAAGGGATACAAGGCTGGAGCCAGGGTGAATAAATAGGAAATAGTTCTGTTTGTGTGTCAGGGAGGCTTCTGCGATTCTTCTTCGATGCGATTGGTCGTTTTCTGGTCAGAAGTAAGTCTTGTTCGCGACATTAACTCGTGGAGGCCATATCAGGTTCAAGAGAGCATGACATAAATCCGACACTATGACTTTGCTTTGAGTTCTGTTGCCTTTTGCATATTGAGTTCCACCATGTGGTGAAGGGTTGAGTCTTGGCAGCTTTGCGACTTGCAGAGATTTTCTGAAGTACAACAGCATTCAATGGGTATAGTGGTTTTGTTTTACTCTTATTTGCAGCCTAGCCAGCATCCTTGAGTGATAAATTAGTTTTTGGTGAGAAAATATTTGGGATATATTTTGAAATCCTATTCCAATAGTTAAGTTTTAGAAGGAAGAACAGCATATGTGTTCAGTGTTAGAGGTTCCATCTTGCCGATTTCAGTAAAAGTCATTGTCGGATCGGCCGGCTTTGTAGAGTTTTCTGGGAGATCACAAAGCCCTATCTAGAATGAAGTTGGTCAGTTTTGTGATTGAAACTAATTTAGGCAAAAGATACAATTGATGGAATGCTGGACAATGCAAACATTCACCCCCAGTCACAAGGATCTGGGTTTAATCCATCATTCTTTTGCTCACCAAACCACCCCAGTTTGGACCCAGCCATATGCAAATCAGTCTTGACCCTGTTACTTATCGGAACAATCCAGCCCGAACTGCCAAGCCAGGTCCTCCCTGGACTGGAAACAAGCATCCTGGGACCGGTTTCATGGCATCACCCTTCATCAGCCAGGCTAGCTTGAATCCAGTGGTGTAGTGAGCACGGGACCCACATCTGGGCATACCCTTCCCACCCGGGGGGACATATGCAAAAGAAACCATTGATGGATGGAATGCTGGACAATGCAAACATTCACCCTCAGTCACAAGGATCTGGGTTTAATCCATCATCATTTTGCTCACCACACCACCCCAGTTTGGATCCAGCCATTTGCAAATCAGTCTTGACCCTGTTCCTTATCGGAATAGTCCAGCCCGAACTGCCAAGCCAGGTCCTCCCTGGACCGGAAACGAGCATCCTGGGACCGGTTACAGGGCATCACCCTTCATCAGCCAGGCTAGCTTGAATCTAATTTAGAGCATTTGCTGGCTGTTTTCCAGACTAGTTTCTGGTTCCCTTAACCTTTAACTTATTGCAGGTTTAGTGTGAAGAATAGAAAGAAGCATAATGTATTTAATAAATTGTGCACAATCTGTAAGACCGGTTACATGCTGTTCAGGTTGCATGAGAACAGAGAAAGAAAGGAGGCCCAAGCTTCCAAACTACTGAATGGTATCTCTTTGCTTTGGCCTCGTCTTCAGATGTTAGTTAATAACCTAAGTTTTGGAGTTCTTGTGAGCAGCACATTGAAGTTCCCTCTTATTCGGCTCCCGTTTACCAAACTGAAGCTCAGTCTTTTCCTCTGCCTTGAGGCTCTGTCTTCACTGTTCCTTGTAGAGGTATTCTTTGTGTACAAGAACAACACAACCATCCTGCATGTGCCCAAGCAACAGTGTGATGTCCATTCTTTATTTATTTTTTTGTTACAGAGTTTTATATAGCATGAAGTTAAAGAGAAGGTATCGGGTATCAGAGCGCTTTACATAGCACCAGTTGCGTTACACGAGGACGCATTTTTTTGTTAGGCACGGGGAGATTAAGTGATTTGCCCAGAATCACAGGATGTTCAGCGTCGTTGCTGAGACTCGAACCCAGTTCCCCAGATTCGAGGTCGACCGCCCTAGCCATTAGGCCAACTCCTCCCACTGTGCCTGCTGGTTACTGTATGGATAGCAATTTCTCAAAATTTTTATCTGCTTAAGGCCCATATCACAGAGTTGCAGAATCGGCAGAAAATGAGTTGATTCAAACACACTCTTACCCGCTGCTTGCGAATAATAGTTGTCACTCTTGTTATCTCAGATCCTCTGCACTCCTTCAGTCAGTCTGTATTTGACAGGCAGCAACTGAAAGTGCAGTTATTGTGCCTACTGGTCGGCACACTGCCAAGGTTTGCTCGCTTTCTCTTATAGTGGGCTGTCTCCCTTATCTGAAAGAAACACGTTAGTTAGATTCCTCACTTTAGAATATCCCCAGGCGTCAGGCTGGATCCAGAAAGATTTTTCGTCAGCAATAGCCCTTGCTCGTCGCTAGGCGTCGTCTGCGGCTCCGCGTCCGTCGTCGGCGTCGTGATCACCGGGATGACGTCGTCGGAGTACTTAGACTCCGCCCTCGCGCGCTGACGTCAGTTCTTCTTTTTTCCGCGCCAGTAAGCGCCAATCCAGGAAGAGCATACCCTTTTACTCATTTTTTGACTAAACGTTTTCGAACTCTTTTGGTTCCATTCTTCGTCGACCTCGACTCTGGTGCCGATAGGGATGCCTGGCTTCAAAGCTTGTGACACCTGTAACCGACTGATGTCAGTCACAGATCACCACCGCCGGTGCCTCTATTGCCTTGGAGCCGACCACGATGCCGAGTGGTGCCTTGACGTCGAAGGCTAGGCGGGAGCGGTCCCGCAAGCTGCTCGAGTTCCGGCAGTCGGCTCAAGGTCCCGGTCGAGGAGGAGGTCGAGGGACCGGTCGCGGAGCCGCAGCCATCACCGCTTGTCGTGGTCGAAGTCTTCGTGATCCGGTAAGTCGAAGCATAGCAAGAAGTCGAAGAGGCGACATCGCTCTTCGGACTCCCCTCGCCCGTCGCGTGACTCGGCTGAGGGTTCGGGTGGCACCACCCGCGTGGCTCCGTCGGAGCCGCTGGAGTCCCGTCCGACCCCATACCCTCAGGTCCCTGGGTCTGACGCGACTCCGCCGGAGGTCAGGGACTTCCTTGCGGCCATGAGGAACCTGGCTCCACCGTCGGTGCCTGCCGGCGTGCCTTCAGGCCCCGCAGGCTCGACTGGGAGGCCTAGCAAGCCGGTGGCTCCGGCCCCGACGCCGTCATCTACTCCAGTCCCGACGCCGCAGGTCCCCGGGGGATCCAGGCCTGGATCCCATTCGGCGCCGGTCGACCTCACGACCCCTCCGCCGGCGCCGACTCCTCTGGTGCCGCCTTCGGACGACGCCGTTCCCCAATTTAGTCCCGGCCCGGCGTCGGAGCGGCACCGCATTCGACGCCGATGGGTGACAGATTCATCTTCTGCCCGGCTCCGATCCTTCCACCTGTATACTAGGAATCGGATGACGGTGATGACTGGGAGGGGTCTGAGGACCCTCTGGCCCGGCAGGGCCAGTTATCTCAGGACTGGGCAGACGAACTGGGGGATGTTAGTGGTCTTGACACCTCCCCTGACACTGGCTTCATCTCTTCTCCGACTGTGGCTTCGGAGGAAGGTGCTACATTTTCTGTGGTGCTGCGCAAGGCGGCCGAAGCCCTTGGGCTAGAGTTGCCTGCAGTGGGCGTGAGGACTAATCTCCTCACTGAAGTGCTTCAACCGTCAGCAAACTCCTCGGAGCCTCTGCTGCAGTTCAATGAAGCACTAAGTGACATTCTGAAGGGCACCTGGTCCAAGCCCTCCACAGTTCCTCCTGTGGACCGGAACGTGGCCCGGCGCCACCGCCCTGCACTGGGCGACCCCGGTTTTCTGTCCATGCACCCCACGCCTGAGAGCCTGGTTATCCAGGCCTCTACCTCCCAGACCTCCTTCCCGTCCGCTCCCCCGGATCGGGCATCCAAAAGGTTGGAACAGTTTGGGAAGAAACTGTTCTCCTCCCTTAGTTTGGGGTTGCAGTCTATCAACACCGCGTGCCTTTTGGACCGTTACTCCCACTCCCTGTGGGATACGGTGGAGGACGTGCTGCCCCAATGTCCGGAGGAGGCCCGGACACGGCTCGCCCAGGCTCTTGCCGAGGGGCGGGATGCGGCACGGCATGCTATCCGATGTGGACTGGACACAACGGACTCGCTAGGCAGGGCAATGGCGACCACGGTGGCGATTCGTCGCCACGCCTGGCTGAGGTCCACGAGTTTCTCCGGGGATGTCCAGGGCACCCTCATGGACATGCCCTTCGATGGCAGTCGCCTTTTTCTGGCGACAAAGCGGATAGTGCGCTGGAGCGCTTTAAGGACTCCAGGGCTACGGCCAAGTACTTGGGCCTCTCGGCCCCGCACCTGCAAACTTCTGCTTTTATCCCTTTCGTGGCCAGGGAAGGGGCGCCCCCTCACGTCGATCTAGCCACAGGCTGCAGAACCAACTTCAACGCGGTCGCGGACGTGGATTCCGCTGAGGCGGAGCAGGGGGGACAACGAGCCGGTCCGTCCACATCTACCCCAGCAGCATCCCCCTCAAAGCCCTCCTAGTCCGAGCTTTCAGGCCCATTCCACACCAGTGGGAGGCAGAGTTCGCCATCACCTGCTCCACTGGCGTACCATCACATCGGACAGGTGGGTGCTGCAAATCGTCCGAAGGGGCTACTCCCTCCCCTTCGAGGCGACCCCTCCAGCCATGCCACCGCAGTGCCACCGGATTTCGGGGGATCACTTGCAACTTCTGCAGGAGGAGGTTACGGCCCTCTTGGCCAAGGGGGCCATCGAGCGCGTACCTGGTCCAGAAGTAGGTCGTGGTTGTTATTCCCACTACTTTCTGGTTCCCAAGAAGAGCAAAGGGGCCCTACGCCCTATCTTGGACCTCAGGAGCATCAACACCTTCCTCCGGAAGGAGAAGTTCAAGATGCTCACCTTAGCTCAGGTTCTGGCTGCCCTAGACCCTGAAGACTAGATGGTAGCGTTGGATTTGCAGGACGCTTATTTCCACATCCCCGTCCTGCCGGCCCACCGGCGTTACCTGCGGTTCACGGTGGGCCAAGAGCATTTTCAGTTTACCGTGCTCCCCTTCGGCCTCACCAGTGCCCCTCGGGTGGCCACGAAAGTGATGGCGGTGGTCGCAGCTCATCTGCGCAGATTAAGGGTTCCAGTCTTCCCCCTATCTCGACGACTGGTTGTTGAAGGCGGGCTCGCCCCAGGCAGTCGTCTCCCACCTCCAGACTACGGCCGACCTCTTGCATTTGCTGGGGTTCTCCATCAATGTGCCGAAGTCGCATCTGAGTCCCTCCCAGAAGCTCCTCTTCATCGGAGCGGTTCTGGACTCGGCGCAGTTCCGGGCCTATCCTCCGGAACAGCGGGTCCGGGATATTCAGGCTCTGATTCCCATCTTTCGGCCTCTATCCCGGGTTTCGGTCAGGTTGGTGCTGCGGCTTCTGGGTCTGATGGCCTCCTGCATCCTGTTGGTGCATCACGCCAGATGGCGGATGCGGGCTCTGCAGTGGGACCTGAAGTTTCAGTGGACCCAGCATCGGGGCAACCTGTCCGACCATGTCTTGATCTCGGAGGGCACTGCAAGACAGTTGCAGTGGTGGCTCACCGACCGCGATTGGGTCAGTGGCAGATCCCTCTCCCTACCCCAACTGGAGCACGTAGTAGTGACGGATGCGTCCCTCCTGGGATGGGGGTGCCACATGGGAGAGGCGGAGATCAGAGGCCTCTGGTCTCCGGCGGAGTCCCGGCTCCATATCAACCTTCTGGAGCTGAGGGCAATCCGACTTGCACTGAAGGCATTCCTCCCCTCTGTCCGGGGAAGTGTAGTGCAGGTGATAACGGACAACACCACCGCCATGTGGTACTGCAACAAACAGGGCGGGGTGGGGTCGTGGGCCCTTTGTCAGGAGGCTTTGCGCCTCTAAACATGGCTGGAACATCAGGGCATCACTCTGGTGGTTCAACATCTGGCGGGCTCTCTGAACGCCAGAGCAGACGAACTCAGCCGCCGGTGCATGATGGATCACGAATGGCGTCTGAACTCGAACGTGGTGCAAGGCCTCTTTCGGCAGTGGGGAGAGCCTTGGTTAGATCTATTCGCCACCGAAGAGAATGCGCAATGTCAGCAGTTCTGCGCGTTGGAGTTTCCAAGGCGGCACTCGCTTCGAGATGCTTTTCGTCGCGAGTGGAGTTGCGGTCTGTTGTACGCCTTTCCGCCTATACCACTTCTGGCCAGAGTGCTGAAGAAGATCAGGCGCGACCGGGCCTAAGTCATCCTGGTGGCTCCGGATTGGGCACGAAGATACTGGTATCCTGAGCTACTCAGTCTGTCGATCGATCCCCCGATACGACTGCCTCTTCAGGAGGACCTACTGTCGCAGCAGCAGGGGACGGTCCTCCAACCGAACCTGTCCAGCCTCCACCTCCATACGTGGAGATTGAGCGGCGGCAGTTGATGCCATTTGACTTGCCTCCTGAAGTCTGTAATGTTATTCTGGCAGCCAGGCGTCCCTCCACAAAATCAGTGTACGCCTGTAGGTGGAACAGATTTGTGGCATGGTGCACAGCAAAGGCTGTGGATCCCCTTTCGGCCCCTCTTTCTGAGGTTCTCCTCTTTCTTCTTTCTATGGCCCAGCAGGGCTCTGCTCTGGGCACCCTTAAACGATATCTTTCAGCTATTTCTGCTTTCTTACGGCTTCCTGAGCAGCCTTCTCTTTTCAAATCCCCTGTCGTTTCTCGATTCTTTAAGGGCATTATTCACATGTTTCCTCCTGTCCCTTTCGTAATGCCTCAGTGGGATTTGAATCTGGTATTGACGTTTCTAATGTGCGCTCCCTTTGAGCCACTTCATAATTGTCCCCTTCGTCTGTTGACGCTTAAAACTGCTTTCCTGGTTGCCATCACCTCTGCTAGGAGGGTGAGTGAGCTCCAGGCTCTCTCTTCTAAACCTCCTTTCCTTTCTGTCCATCCGGACAAAGTTGTTCTCAGGACTCGTCCTACCTTTCTCCCTAAGGTGGTGACTGCCTTTCACATCGGACAGTCTGTTACGCTGCCCACCTTCTTTCCGCCTCCGCATCCCTCGAAAGAGGAAGAAAGGCTCCACCGTCTGGACCCAAAACGAGCGCTGTCCTTCTATCTGGACCGCACCAAACAGTTCCGGGCGGACGACCAACTCTTGGTTGGCTACGTGGGCGCTAAGAAGGGGCGGGCGGTGCACATGCGAACCATCTCTCGGTGGGTTGTTTTGTACATCAAGGTCTGTTACTCCTTAGCTAAAAAGAAACCTCCTGTAGGGCTGAGGGCCCATTCCACTCGGGCTACAGCGGCGACCACTGCCCTGGGCCGGGGAGTCCCCTTGCAGGACATTTGTCAGGCAGCAACGTGGGCTTCGCTGCACACGTTTGCCAAACACTATTGCCTGGACAGCCAAGTCCGGAGAGACGGGTTCTTTGGCCGTTCTGTTCTCCAGGACTTTCTGGTGTGATCTTGGTTCGCAGGCCCACCACCGGGGTTGGTATTGCTGGGGTATCTATTCTAAGGTGAGGAATCTAACTAACGAGTTTCTTTCAGATGAACAAGTTACTTACCTTCGGTAACGATATATCTGTAAGAAACATTAGTTAGTTAGATTCCTCACTGACCCACCCATCCTCCCCGTTCTGCGAACCGATATCTAGGGTTGAGGTCATCCCTTTCAGGGCCTTAGAATTTTTTGGCACCAGTGTCGGTCTCTTGCATGGCTCTGTGTTCCTGGCGCGGAAAGCTATGTACAAGAACTGACGTCAGCACGCAAGGGCGGCGTCTAAGTACTCCAACGTCATTCCGGTGATCACGACGACGGACGCGGAGCTGCAGACGACGACACCTAGCGACGCGCAAGGGTATTGCTGACGAAAAATCTTTCCGGATCCAGCCTGACGCCTGGGGATATTCTAAGGTGAGGAATCTAACTAACTAATGTTTCTTACAGATATATCGTTACTGAAGGTAAGTAACTTGTTCTTTAGGTCTCGCCTACGCAGCGCGCATGCGTTGCATTGGAGGACCTTTAGCCATCGCTCTGCTCTTTTTAGAAGCACACACTCGTGCTTGTGGCGGCATCCAGCTTGCGGGAGCGCGCAGGGGCGCGCCACAAGCACGAGTGCAGTGCTTCCAAAAAGAGCAGACTGCGCACGCACCACTCCCGGGCTCGCGCATGTTTTACTGTTTGTCCTCTTTGATTGCACCGCTAATACTCACTGCCTAGTCACTGTCTGCCGTTCTTAATGCAGTTACAACGCTCATTGTGCTTCCCTGGACAGCTCTAAAGTCGCCTTACTAATTCTCCCTTTGTTTCTGTGTTAGCAGTTAGTGCTCAGCATCTTTTTTCCTGTCTGACATCTTTGAGAGCAGTTGTCTTCTCCGTTATGGTAGAAGAGAACGGTCCAGAGATCCTGGGTCTGGATAGGAATCCCTAGAGTTTTGGAGGAGTTTTGCTCAAGGCTCTGGACCTTATCAGCCTCAAAAGGAACAAGTGAGGAGAGGGTTGTGAACATGTGTTCCTCCTTTCCAAAGGAATATGTATTTGGAAAGGAGGAACACATGCTCACAACCCTCGCCTCACTTGTCTTCTCCATACACACCCTTTTCTGTGATCTCAATAATATCCTTGTAGTCTCTCGCTCTGTGCTCCTGCACACACACTCGCTCTGTGCTCCTGCAGTCTCTTGCTCTGTGCTCTTGCAGTCTCTCTTTCTCTCTCTGTGCTGCTGTACTCTCTCTCACTCTGCGCTCCTGCAGTCTCTCGCTCTGTGTTCCTGCAGTCTCTCGCTCTGTGTTCTTGCAGTCTCTCGTTCTGTGCTCCTTCACACTCTCTCTGTGCTCCTTCACTCTCTCTGCGCTCCTTCACACTCTCTGCGCTCCTTCACACTCTCTCTCTGCGCTCCTTCACACTCTCTCTCTGCGCTCCTTCTCTCTCTCTGCGCTCCTTCACTCTCTCTCTCTCTCTCACTCTGCGCTCCTGCACTCTCTCTCGCTCTGCGCCCCTGCAGTCTCGTCGATGTCTGCCTGGACTCCCTTTCACTGGTACATTTATGATTGTCGCCCTGTAGCAGAGAAACAGGTTACTCTTTAGGGTCAACCTTTATGAAAATGTTTTGGATCTCAGCCGGTTTATTCGTGTTTTTATTATTCTTTGAGGATCTCCTATGTGAAAAAGTTACTTGAATTCAG
Source organism: Triturus cristatus (assembly GCF_964204655.1). Classification (NCBI taxonomy): domain Eukaryota; kingdom Metazoa; phylum Chordata; class Amphibia; order Caudata; family Salamandridae; genus Triturus; species Triturus cristatus. Next base: position 883,388,817 of record NC_140579.1, read on the forward strand.
CCTATATCCTTTGGAATAGGTTGCCCTTCGGGGATTTCGGGGACCGCATGGTTTTCAGTCCAAACCTAACATCAGAGGAGTTATTCCCCTTTGAGGCCCACACAAACTCACTGCACGCAGCAGTTCCACAGTCTTACTCCTGGGAAACATTACTCCTTTAGAACTGCTTTGTACTTGGGGAAAGTTGTTGTTCTCCACAAGCACCTGGGATCTCACCCTTTGGGTACACCCAGCTGTCCCAACACATTGTGGGTCACAGCCTGTCTCCTGTGAATAGATTATTTAATCAAGACCACCTGCATTCAGTGAATGTAGTTGATCTTTGTTCATGGTGTTTCCTGTGCTCCACAGGAGCCACAATACCCAAATTTGTGGTGGGGCTCCAGTTCATATGAGCAGTTCCATGTGAGGACGAAATGATAAGCGTGCCCCGCCCAGTGTCTTTACACGCAAACATGATGGTGCATGGAAAAGCCTGTGCGATGAAAGAACTCGCCCCAAATCAAGATCCATAACTAAACAATGTATTTATTAATTTTGTGTTGTGCCATACAACCAGTACTCCAGAACTCCATAAACAGAGACCAAGTCCTAAAAATAGATGAGGGAAAAATTAGCATTGGCAATGTGCATCACTGCCACTTCATCTTAAGGAGGACAGTCACAACCTTATTGCGCCCTCTATTACAGTAATCGATGAGATAAAATCTTAGCAATGTGTATTATATCTGCATTAAATATACGTTTACTGTGCCTACTTTCATTTATAAATCATGTACAAGAGTATTGTGATCATGTTTTGTTTTATTGATGCCCTAAAGAGGCTTCTGATTTGACCACTAGAAAAAATAAACTATTGCTTCTGTGCCTGACAGTGTTCACCCTCTGCCTCCCACGAGCATGCCCTTCCCTTTCTCTTCTCTGCTGGCTCAGCCCACATTCTGACTCCCATCCCCACACTCGCTTGAAGGCGTATCTCACACCTCTCCTCCTGTCCTTTCTGTGACTGTCATGACCCACCTCCCTGTCTGTTCCTCCCTCCCCTGCCTGCCATGCTTTCTTTCACTCTAGCTTTGCATGGCTCCCTCCCTGCCTGTGCCTCTTCCTTCATGCCTAGCGTCCCTAGTAAAGCACTGGAGAAAAAAAGTGTTATAGACCTTGTGTCTAACACTTAAGAAAAGTGGGTATTAATTCGGTGAATGGAAATATTTAACTTACAACTATTAACAAGCATTGGCATAGCCAATAGGTATCGCCTTTGGGACCTTATAAGTGTTTACCCATGCAACTGTTGTTGTTGCACCAAGGATATTGTGCTGCATAACTAAATACTTATAAGGTCCCAAAGGCGAGACCTATTGGCTATGCCAATGCTTGTTCTAATCTTGACAGTTTTCCATAAATTTACAAGCGGCTTAGCCAGTTAGTTAATTTTGCTCTCTCGGCTCTGGCTTACATATTTGTTTTGTGGTCCTCCTTTCAAAAATCAAGTCCCTGGTTCTTCTTTGTGTTTCTGTGCTTCAGAAAAAGCAAAATAGCCAGAATATGATCCTGCTACCCTCCGTAAGTGAACCTCATAGTGAATGAATGAATGAAATGACATTTATATAGCGCATGGCTACCAGGGAGCATCCCAGCGCTGGAACTGTTATTGGACCAGACGACTACTTAGAGAAATAGCCAGGTTTTTAACTGTTTCCGGAACGCAAGATGATTTGATTCCCTACACAAATGCAAAGGTAGGGAGTTCCAGAGTCTGGTGGCATTATACGAAAAAAAGCTGCCACCACTTCTGGCCTTCTTAATCCTAGGGACCACCACCAGATGGAGATCATCTGAGCAGAGCTGTCTATTCGCCCTATAAGGGCAAATCATGTCCTTTTTGATCGGTGGACAGCTCCCTCCCAGAGACTTATGGGTGACACAAAGGGCCTTAAAATTGATTCTCTCCTGCACTGGGAGCCAATGGAGAATGCAGCGCAGGCCTTGCAGACCAACAATTTGAAGTTCCCATAAGCAGCCTTGCCGCACAGTTTTGTACAATCTGCAGTTTCGCAACTACTGAGATCGGGGCACATAAATATAGGGTGTTGCCAAAATCTATTCTAGATAGAATGAGTGTCTGAATCAGCAGGTTTTTTGGCTTGAAAGGGAAGGAAGGGGAGCACTTTGCGGAGCATTCTGAGCAGGCCAAAGCAGGAAGCAACAGCCTTCCTGGCATGAGCTTTAAGGCTGAGGTCCTGATCTAGCCAAACACCCAGACTTTTTAACTCGGTTTTAGGGGCCGGCACCGGGCCCATACAGGCTGGCCACATTGTGCTTGCTTAGAAACTTAAGAGGGTTGCCAAAAACCATGAGCTCGGTCTTTTCGCCGTTTAATTTTAGATGTGACAGACTCATCCACTTGGCAACTTCCTCGAGACAGGAGTGGAGGATATTGGACGACTGGTCAGCGTGGTTTAAGGCTACGACCAGTTGGGTGTCATCAGCGTATGTTACTATATGGATCCCGAAGGGGGATACAATATCCGCCAACGGAGTCATATAGACATTAAAAAGAGTGGGGCTCAACAATGATCCCTGAAGGACACCACACTTTAGAGGGATAGGTTTTGAAGTGGCTTTGCCTTCGAATACCTGGAAGAATCTTTCTTCTAAAAAATATTGCAGCCATAATAAGTCTTAGCCGGTCCCCCCTACACTCCTAAGACGGTGGACCAGAATTCGATGGTTCACCGTATCGAAGGCTGCGCTCAAGTTAAGGAGAATTATGCCTGATGAGCCTCCTGAGTCAAGAATCTGGATTCTTCAACCACAGCTAGCAAGGCAGTTTCGGTGCCTTGACGTGGGCGAAAGCCCGTTTGGAAGGGGTGGAGAAGATCATGAGATTCAAGGAACGAGGAGAGCGAGAGGTTAACATATTTTTCCGCAATCTTACTAATTCCAGGAAGGAGCGAAATGGGGCGATAGTTGCCCAGATCGACAGAGTCCATGTTAGGCTTTTTCAGCAGTGCTTTCACCATTGCCCTTTTCCGCTTCAGAGGAACCGTACCCGTGGAAAGTGAGGCATTGATCAGGTCAATGATAATAGGGGCAACAGTCTCCGCTACCAGTTTCATGTAGTTAAGTGGAGCTGGGTCTATTGGTGACCCGCTTCTGATTGATGTCAGGATGGCTTGAAATGGTTCGTTGGTCAATGGGGAGAAGGCCTCCAAGGAATGTTCACTTTTATACGGGCTGAAATCCACATGCTCGATCATCATGTCGCTATCCTTTGAGGGAATGCACTGGAGAATATTTTGGACTTTAGTAGAGATATACTCAGCATGTTCATTGCAGCGGTAAGAAATGTCCGGTGTGGCGGGTGGGGGGGGGGACTTTAAGCAAATTTTTTGCAATGTGAAAGGTTTCTCTTGGAGAATTGGCGGCTAACAAGATCTTTTCCTCATAATTGGAGGCCTGGGCTCTTTTTATTTCAGCCTTATACGTTCTAATTACCGCCCTATACTCCAATTTCTTATTGGGGGAGAAATATTTCCTCCAAACCCTTTCCATCTTTTTGCATTGCTGTTTTGAATTACGTAGTTTGGGGGAGAACCAGGCAGACTTGTTGGGTCCATATTTCTTATGGATCAATTTTTTGGGAAGCACCAAATTAAGTGATCCCTCAATCCAGTCGCAGAATCTTTCATTAGCTGGGACTGGATTGGAATCAGGGTTGGGCTTGGTCTTTTTAAGTTCTTGAATCTACCTGTCTAGGGGAAGTTTAGACCAGGGGCGAGTTAGGGTTCGAATAGGCTGAATTAGAGCTGTGGTGGTTAATGGAGATCAGAGTCAGGGATCAAAAAATGGTCCGACCACAGAAGTGGAATGGGTTCCTTCCCCTTTAAATCGCCCAAGAGAAAATATGGTCGAGGAGATGCCCTTTGACGTGGGTCACATGCAGGACCTTCTGTGACAGCTGATAGGCCGTGAGATCTCGAGCTAATTCTGTTGCGATCAAAGCAGAGGGATCGTCAAAGTGCAAATTAAAGTCTCCGAAGAGAGTAAAATTAGCAGCAATGCTAGCTATATTGACAACTGTTTATAATACGGATTTACTAAATTGTCCAATCCACCCAGGGGGTGATAAATTAAAATACCTTCGAAGGATAGGGTAGGGGTAAATTCTTTTGAAAAATGAACATTCTCGCAGTCTGATAGCGGGCTGCCATACAGGCAGCAGATCAGATAATCTTTATAAATGACAGCTATACCACCACCCTTGCCTATCGTTCTATGTAACAAACAGGACTTCAGGGTCTAAGTCTTTTAAAAGAATCAAAATCTCTGCTGTGTGCTTAGGCAGAGATCTGCAGTTTAGCAGGAATAAGTTATATAATTTCCGTGAAGGGGTGGAGAAACCGAGGTTGGAGAAAATTGAAAAACAGCCATCATGAAGGTCATTGAGCGAGATAGAGTGGGCACATTTTGGCCCTAGTACCCTATTTAACTGTTGAAGCTGCGAGCTAGTGTAGTGATAGTGGTCTGGAGAAGAAGGAACAGGGGTTCTGGCCCCTGGGCCCGGTCGGGCGCAGACGGGTGCAGACGGGCTTGCCTTTGGCACGCCTACAGCATGCCCGCTGCGCGGACGCCTCATCTGGTGCCTTCATAGACGTCAGCCGTACATCGGGTTCCAGCCACTAGAGGGCTGACTAGACGGTTGCAAAGTGCGAGTGCAAGAAAAGAAAAAGGGATGCCCACTACTCCTGAGCTTTGAACACAGCTCACCCAGTCAGCAATACAATAAAAACGTTTTTAAAACTATATAGCAGCAAAACAGGTAAAAACAATCGGGCTTCCACGAGGGCTCTCAATTACATCCATTTTAATAACTAGCCTTTGATCGCCTGAGCCTTCCAAAATCTGAAGAACAGGGCCTGTCAACAACCAGAAACACTCAAACTATGACCCAGAATAAAAGTGTATGGTAAATTTTCTGCTACTATAGCCGATCGCTCAACGTACCCTGCACGACCATGAGCTGGCCATGATTGCAGCTTACATGAAACAACCATCAAGTGTCTTATCTGCGTTCCTCTCCACGTTTTCCTTTGTGATTGAAAGCCTCCTCCTTGGTGCGATCTCATTTGCCTTTGTCATTTATGGCCTCCTGCAACTTACTCTGCTTTCTCGCAAAACTACTTTCCTCCTTAGCAAAAGATTATGTGCATTGCAAGACTTGTGCTCCTTGAAGTTCTATGCTATTTTTCATCACTAAAAGGTGGGCCAAATCTCTCTTTTACTTTCTGCACTAAATCCTTTTGGAGCTTCATCTTATTGAAAAGATGCATCTTCTTGTCTTCGTCACTCTTCTTCTTGCCTGGCTGCTAAGGCTCCCAAAAACCTGGACATGAATCAGCCATGAACTTCTACCTATACTAGATGTCAACTTTCAGGGTTGTTCGTCTTCCGTTTATTGGCGCATATAAAGATCCAGAGCCAATGAGCAGCCATATCATCTCTACACTGAAACCCTATAGTTAAGCTCCCCACTGCTGCACATAACTTGCAACAATACACCAATCTCGATTTTGCCTGTCATAAATCCATTTTACATGGGAAGGTACAATCAACCAACCAAAAGAACTAATGGTTCTCTCTACACACACACATCCCTCTCACACTCATTACACTCTCACTGCTTCCTTTAGAAATGTGTTTTGTCATTACTCTTTTGCCTATAGGAATCTATTCCACTCAGTATATGAGGTAGCCAGGCTTTAGGATTAAAATGTTATCTTTATGCTGTTTCAAGTTCTTCTGTTCTCCATTTAACAGTACCCACTTCAGCCCTACAAGCTCCTGGCTATTCCGCAACCAATTCTTGAAGAGACTATCTGGGCAGGGCGCATTGTATGTGAGATAGTCTTCATGTATGTGCAGTGCACAGTGTTTACAGATTTGCACAGCAATTTCTGATCTCACCACCTGAAAATGGGCAAGAGCCTAGGTGTTCACCAATCACCAATTGGCAAATGTAATGTTTCCTTTATAAGTAATTCATAGGGTGTTAAGAAATGTTTCTGCGGTATGCAGATTCTAGATCCTCTTTTTAGGCATGACTTTCGACAGCACAGCTATCAAACCGACCTATTGATAATTATATGCAAAAAGTGGACTTTGGTTGCACCCCTTTCCTCCAACGGCTTTCTTCAACGACTTCCTTTCAGTCTTTGGCTTGAAACATTGTGAATCACGTTTTGGCTGAGCACAATGGAATATTAATCTCTAACATGATGCTATTGGCTGTGTGGATGTGTCTTTCCACCTCCACTTCAGTGCTTGCATAAAACTGCATGAGGGTCTACTTCACAGCTATATCCTCCTCTGTATGCTCTTGCTGGCTCCCTCCTGTAAGCCTTGCTATAAAGTGCTATGGCTGCATGCATAAGTACATTAAATAGACCCAAACCTATTGGCTTTGCTTGTTTATATAAAGGTGGTACACGGCCTGGAAAGGTCCCAGTGGTATATTCTGTTGTAATCGCTGGTCATGTTTTGTAAGTCCCAGGAGATATAAAGCTATAAGGTTTGTTTCATATATGAGGGTGGAACAGACATAGGTGAAACGTCCCAAGTTCTGTGTAAATCCTGTTCCTGTTTCCTCTACATAAATGATGCTTGGGCTGTTGAAACTATAGGTGTATTTTCTCAAGATCCTATTTCTGTGTAATGGTTATATTGGGCTCGGTGAGGAGAGTTTAGGTTATAGTCTGTGCATATCTTAGGCCCGCTTTTCTTATATATAGATGGTACCGGATTTGATGAAGTGAGTCTAGGGATGTATTCTATGTCGAACTGAGTACCCTTCCATATATATAGGATATACAGCACCTGGAATGAGGAGGGGCATATTTGATACTGATGCTGTGTTTTGTGATGCTGTACAGGGGCTGGTAAAGTGGGGGGCACTTGTTCGTTCTACACTGAACTTGACCAATGTATAGTTCACCACTCCTTTCCTTTTTCTTTTCCAGCGCCGTGTGGTGATGTTAAGTGAGGAAATTGATAGAGGAATTCACACCTGGGAACAGAAGCAGCAACAGCTGTTGGCAAAAGAAGAGGAGAAGCGAAAACATCTTTTGCGTAATAAAAGACCACAATAGATAAAGTATCTCTTTCACTGGCTGGGGCCTCTGTTTCCTTATTAGTCTGCACTATTATTACAAGGATGAGCATGCACTCAGGGATTTTAAGCCATCTGTTTATGGGAGGGAAGGGTAGCCTGCATTTCAGCTGAGGGGGGTCATTGAGGGGTGAAAGTTCAAGCACACTTTTTAAAGTTTTGGTGAAGTACAAAGTCTGTGTGTGTAACGTAGATGATCTATCCTACTTTAGCGGTACAAAAAGGGGTGGTGATGGACGGAGCATCAGAACCAATCAAACACTCACACCCAGTCAACAGATCTGGGTTTGATCCATCACCGTTTTTTAGCCCACTCTGCCACCCCAGTTCAGACATGGCCATATGCAAATCAGTCTGACCCTGTGCCTCATGGGAACAGTCCAGCCCGAACTGCCAAGCCATGCCTTCCCTGGACCGGAAACAAGCTTCCTAGGACCGGTTTCTGGCATTTCAGCCGTCTTCAGCCAGGCTTGCTTGAATCCAGTGGCAAAGTGAGCAAGGGACTCACGTCTGAGCATACCCTGCCAACTTATGGCGAACAAAGCGGTACAAAAAGGGGTGGTGATGGACGGAGCATCAGAACCAATCAAACACTCACACCCAGTCAACAGATCTGGGTTTGATCCATCACCGTTTTTTAGCCCACTCTGCCACCCCAGTTCAGACATGGCCATATGCAAATCAGTCTGACCCTGTGCCTCATGGGAACAGTCCAGCCCGAACTGCCAAGCCATGCCTTCCCTGGACCGGAAACAAGCTTCCTAGGACCGGTTTCTGGCATTTCAGCCGTCTTCAGCCAGGCTTGCTTGAATCCAGTGGCAAAGTGAGCAAGGGACTCACGTCTGAGCATACCCTGCCAACTTATGGCGAACAAAGCGGTACAAAAAGGGGTGGTGATGGACGGAGCATCAGAACCAATCAAACACTCACACCCAGTCAACAGATCTGGGTTTGATCCATCACCGTTTTTTAGCCCACTCTGCCACCCCAGTTCAGACATGGCCATATGCAAATCAGTCTGACCCTGTGCCTCATGGGAACAGTCCAGCCCGAACTGCCAAGCCATGCCTTCCCTGGACCGGAAACAAGCTTCCTAGGACCGGTTTCTGGCATTTCAGCCGTCTTCAGCCAGGCTTGCTTGAATCCAGTGGCAAAGTGAGCAAGGGACTCACGTCTGAGTATACCCTGCCAACTTATGGCGAACAAAGCGATACAAAAAGGGGTGGTGATGGACGGAGCATCAGAACCAATCAAACACTCACACCCAGTCAACAGATCTGGGTTTGATCCATCACCGTTTTTTAGCCCACTCTGCCACCCCAGTTCAGACATGGCCATATGCAAATCAGTCTGACCCTGTGCCTCATGGGAACAGTCCAGCCCGAACTGCCAAGCCATGCCTTCCCTGGACCGGAAACAAGCTTCCTAGGACCGGTTTCTGGCATTTCAGCCGTCTTCAGCCAGGCTTGCTTGAATCCAGTGGCAAAGTGAGCAAGGGACTCACGTCTGAGCATACCCTGCCAACTTATGGCGAACAAAGCGGTACAAAAAGGGGTGGTGATGGACGGAGCATCAGAACCAATCAAACACTCACACCCAGTCAACAGATCTGGGTTTGATCCATCACCGTTTTTTAGCCCACTCTGCCACCCCAGTTCAGACATGGCCATATGCAAATCAGTCTGACCCTGTGCCTCATGGGAACAGTCCAGCCCGAACTGCCAAGCCATGCCTTCCCTGGACCGGAAACAAGCTTCCTAGGACCGGTTTCTGGCATTTCAGCCGTCTTCAGCCAGGCTTGCTTGAATCCAGTGGCAAAGTGAGCAAGGGACTCACGTCTGAGCATACCCTGCCAACTTATGGCGAACAAAGCGGTACAAAAAGGGGTGGTGATGGACGGAGCATCAGAACCAATCAAACACTCACACCCAGTCAACAGATCTGGGTTTGATCCATCACCGTTTTTTAGCCCACTCTGCCACCCCAGTTCAGACATGGCCATATGCAAATCAGTCTGACCCTGTGCCTCATGGGAACAGTCCAGCCCGAACTGCCAAGCCATGCCTTCCCTGGACCGGAAACAAGCTTCCTAGGACCGGTTTCTGGCATTTCAGCCGTCTTCAGCCAGGCTTGCTTGAATCCAGTGGCAAAGTGAGCAAGGGACTCACGTCTGAGCATACCCTGCCAACTTATGGCGAACAAAGCGGTACAAAAAGGGGTGGTGATGGACGGAGCATCAGAACCAATCAAACACTCACACCCAGTCAACAGATCTGGGTTTGATCCATCACCGTTTTTTAGCCCACTCTGCCACCCCAGTTCAGACATGGCCATATGCAAATCAGTCTGACCCTGTGCCTCATGGGAACAGTCCAGCCCGAACTGCCAAGCCATGCCTTCCCTGGACCGGAAACAAGCTTCCTAGGACCGGTTTCTGGCATTTCAGCCGTCTTCAGCCAGGCTTGCTTGAATCCAGTGGCAAAGTGAGCAAGGGACTCACGTCTGAGCATACCCTGCCAACTTATGGCGAACAAAGCGGTACAAAAAGGGGTGGTGATGGACGGAGCATCAGAACCAATCAAACACTCACACCCAGTCAACAGATCTGGTGTGAGAAGTTGGCCTGGTATAGGATGCTCACTAGTTAAAGTGATCACCTTGTACCATGCCAAGCAACCCTTATGGTGTGGTTGTAAGTCAACCTTTTCGGACTAGCTGCCCTAGTGGTAGCGTAGGCTAAGCAGTCTTTGAGGCTAACTCGTGAAGCGTGTTAAGCCAGCTGTTTTACCAAATGCAACCCCCTTTTATACCAATGAAAGGACACCACACAGATATATATTCAAAATATATATGTATTTATTTCTCAAAGTAACCCCTAGTCTCTTTATGAGCACAGGAGCACAAATCGTCAAACAAGATTATCACAGAATACACAGAAGTTGCACGTTATATGGATAGGCCCTGGTGGCCACTCAAACCATATACTAAAATAGTGGTATAAGTACCACGAACAGAAAAGGGAAAAGGCCTAGGGCCTCTAGAATCGCTGGGCCTACAAGGAGCTAACGTCAGTTAGTGACCAGGAGGTCCACGGGTGGCGTGTGCAGAGCAAATAGTCACACGCGTGCTCCCATAGGTTTCAATGGGTGCGTAAAAAGTACAAAGTTACTGCAAAGAGGATCTTCCGGATGGACTAGGAACTCAAGATTTGGAACACAGGCACTAGAGATGTAATACTACACTTGGGCACAGGTGTGCCAGCTTTACCTCACCCACAGGAAGCGGGTGCATAGGCCTCGAAGTGCGTCGGGTTTCTTCTATCTGTTCCGTGGAGCTTGAAGACAAAGATGCTGCAGGCGGTCGGTCCGGGAGAGGTGCAGTGGATCCAAGAGTGGATCGGAGATGTTGAAGACCTGTAAGCAGAGGGGACAGTGTTCACAGTCACTAGCCAGTGACCAGCGTGGCACCAGGTGGGTACCAGGCAATGTCGGGTGCAAACAGGTGATGAGGGGTAGCTTGTCTCCGCAGCCACGTGGTCCCTGAAGGTCGACGACGTCCAGGAGTCGGCTCACGAGCTGTCCCACGCAGGCTCTCGCTGTTGGCGGTCTCGGCGACTTGATCGAAGCAAACAAGCCTTGGCAAAAGCACTTGTAGGAGGATTCGGAAATCAGCTGTTGGTTCTGACCAGCAAGGTCAGAGGGATTGCTCCTTTGGAGGGGAGCAAGGGCCAGTCTGGAGCAACCAGACCAGCAGTGTATTTCGTAGAGTTCGTCGCCAAGATGGCCACTAGCCAGCGGGCCAGCAACCGGTTAGGCGCGTCGAGTGGCAAAATGCAGAAGGGCCCCACGCAGATCGTGGAGATGCTGGAGGGCTCACCTTTGGTGCAGATGCTGCTCGGGTGTTGGGCTTCTCAGATCCCAAAGCACAACTTGGAGGAAGCCTCGGTTGTTGCACTTGTCAGCTTGTCGTAGTCGTTCCAAGATGGCTGGCTCCACGTGTCTCGGTGCCTCCACGGGTCTCCTCTTTTCAGGGACTGTGGATCGGGCGGTGAGAGGTCTGGAGGTCCAGGTCTTGTCAGTCTCTGGGCTCGGGCTCCGACGGGAGGCGGCGGCAAAGCAGACGTTGATTCGCTGGATGGTGCTTGCGTTAGCAAGGTGGTCACTCCCTGACCACAGGGGAGATTTCCTTCAGTCTTCTGTGCAGCAGAATGTCGAAGTTCCCGTCTTCTTCTTAGTTTCAAGTTGATTCCAGGATGTCTGAAGTCTTAGGACACAGCTCCTACCTTTAAGCGGATTCTAGGGGCCGGACTACCTGCTAGGTCCCTCCCTATGGGTGGGACCAGGAAGGGGGGTGGTTACACCCCCAATCCTTTGTCCAGCTCGCCCCAGGCCCGGGACTGGCGTGCCCCAGGACCGGTTTGAACTGGCATATGCACCGAGGCTCCTTGTGAGCCACAGGCATGTCTGGTTTCTTTCAAGCCCTACCTGACCAATACACAAAATCCTGTCTGGGGTGGTGCACGCACCTCCCCTGGCAGGAAACCCTTTGTCCACACCTCCCAAGCTGGAAGGACTCCCAGCAGCAGGAGGGCAGACTTGTGTCTGTGGTGGCAGCATCCACTTTGTGGAGCTGAGGCTATGTCTGATTTTACCCGGGTTTCAGGTACTGTACATGTCGTGTCCCTCTAGAAGGGTGGAATGCTAACCCCGTCGCCAGAATTGGCGAGGGGTTAGTATTCCAATTCGTATGACACCTTACTCGACATGTTTTGATAAAGCCAAACCAAAGATAGCATTTAACCGCAAGGTTCATAATGCACTTAAGAGTATATGGTATGACGATATCTGGAAACAGTAGAAGGAAGTTGTTCCGACCACTGCAGACAGGCTCAGCTCATGCCAGAGCACCATCTCACATGGAACCAAGCACTCTGCCTTCAGGATTGTTAAGGCCTGCCATAGGAGTGACTTATAGGTTACCAGGTGTCCCATTTAAGGTTAGGTCTAGGTATACTACACCTAAGTAAGAGGTGATTACACCAACTTACCCCAGCTGAGTGATCAGCCAGTTGTGTCAGATTGTTAGGCCAAGCCTGGGGTGGCATAATACATGCTTCAGCCCCTGGCAGGCCTTGGGTACACCAATGCCCTGGGTACCTAGTGTACACTGGTACAGGGGCTGACAGGGTGATCCACTTCCAATTGGTTATGCACCTAGGGTGCATAGTTTTAATTTAGTAGAGAGAACAGCAGGCTGGGGGTCTGATTGGCAGGCCCACAGCCTCAATATGTCAAAAACCAGTGAAGCAAAAAGCAAAAATTTGGGGTGACCATAGGATAGCAGACCCTACTCTCCTACACAACCCCCCCCAAACGCTGGGACATTAAACTAGCCTTGACCAGTCTCGTCTTCATGTCCTAAGTGGAAGTACCTGGAGAGACCATCTGCATTCCCATGGTCAGTACCTGGCCGGTGCTCCACTGTAAAGTCCATCCCCTGTAGGGAAATGGACCACCTAAGCAGTTTGGGGTTTTCACCCTTCATCTGATTTAGCCACAAGAGGGGCTTATGGTCGGTCTGAATCTTGAAGTGAGTGCCAAACAAGTATGGCCTCAGCTTCTTCAGGGCCCACACCACAGCAAAGGCCTCCCTCTCAATAGCTGACCAATTCTTCTCTCTGGGGGTCAACCTTCTGCTAATAAAAGCAATGGGTTGGTCTTGACCATCTACATTAAGTTGTGACAGCACAGCTCCCACACCCAACTCAGAAGCATCTGTTTGGACAATAAACTCTTTGGAGTAGTCAGGACTTTTCAGGATAGGTGCAGAGCACATGGCCTTCTTCAGGTCATCAAATGCCTTTTGACAGCTTACTGTCCACTGAACCTTTTTGGGCATCTTCTTGGATGTCAGATCATTAAGAGGAGTCACAATGGACCCATAGTTCTTAACAAACTTCCTGTAGTACCCAGTCAAGCCCAAGAAAGCTCGAACTTGAGTCTGGGTGGTTGGAGGGGACCAGTCCTTGATGGATTGTATCTTACTCTCCAGTGGTTGAACTTGGCCTCCACCTACAAGGTGGCCCAAATATACAACCTTACTCTGCCCTATCTGGCACTTAGTAGCCTTGATAGTGAGGCCTGCCCTCTGCAGGGCCTCAAGAGCCTTCTTCAGGTGGATCAGGTGATCCTCCCAGGTGGAGCTAAAGACAGCAATGTCATCAAGATATGCTGCACAAAAGTCATCCAACCCAGTAAGGACTTGGTTCACCAGCCTTTGGAAGGTGGCAGGTGCATTCTTCAGACCAAAGGGCATCACCACAAACTGGTAGTGCCCACCTGGGGTTGAGAATGCTGTTTTGGCCTTAGACTCCTCAGCTAATCTGATTTGCCAATAGCCAGCTGTTAAGTCAAATGTGCTCAAAAACTTTGCAGAAGCTAGTTTGTCTATGAGCTCATCTGCCCTTGGAATAGGGTGTGCATCTGTCCTGGTGACAGCATTGAGTCCTCTGTAATCCACACAGAACCTCATCTCTCTCTTGCCATCTTTGGTGTGAGGTTTGGGGACCAGAACCACTGGGCTAGCCCAGGGGCTCTCTGAGGGTTCAATGACACCTAATTCCAGCATTTTATGTACCTCAGCCTTTATACAGTCCCTGACGTGGTCAGGTTGTCTGTAAAGTTTGTTCTTTACAGGCAGACTGTCACCAGTGTCCACAACATGGGTACACCAGTCAGTTTGACTAGGTATCAAGGAAAACATATGTGAAAAGGATTGTAGAACCTGTCTACATTCAGTCTGCTGATGGGCAGTGAGGTTGCCTCCAAGGGTCACTCCTTCAACTGAGCCATCTTCAGGGTTCTGAGACAACAGGTCTGGGAGAGGGTCACTCTCTTCCTCCTGTCCCTCATCTGTAGCCATGAGCAAGCCCATGTCTGCCCTGTCAACATATGCTTTAAGCCTGTTAACATGGAGTACCCGGTGGGGACTCCTGGGAGTTCCTAGGTCCACCAAGTAGGTGACCTCTCCCTTCTTTTCCAGGATTGTATGGGGTCCAGACCATTTGTCTTGGAGTGCTGCTGGGGCCACTGGCTCCAACACCCATACCTTCTGTCCTGGCTGATACTCAACCAAGACAGCCTTTTGGTCATGCCAAGCTTTCTGTAAGGCCTGGCTTGCCTCAAGGTTTTTGGATGCCTTCTCCATATACTCAGCCATCCTGGAGCGGAGACCAAGTACATAGTCCACTATGTCTAGTTTAGGCTTTTTGAGAGGTAACTCCCATCCTTCCTTCACCAAACACAGTGGGCCTCTCACAGGGTGCCCAAACAACAATTCAAAGGGGCTGTAGCCAACTCCTTTTTGTGGGACCTCTCTGTAAGCAAACAGAAGGCAGGGTAGAAGGATGTCCCATCTTCGCCTGAGCTTTTCAGGTAATCCTTTGATCATACCCTTTAGGGTCTTGTTGAATCTCTCAACAAGCCCATTGCATTGTGGGTGATAAGGGGTGGTGAACTTGTAGTTGACACCACATTCCTTCCACATAGCTGTCAAGTATCCTGACATAAAGTTGGTACCTCTGTCAGATACTACCTCCTTAGGAAACCCCACTCTGGAGAATACTCCCAGCAGGGCCCTGGCCACAACAGGTGCTGTAGTGGTCCTAAGGGGAATTGCCTCTGGATACCTGGTGGCATGATCCACTACCAACAGTATAAATCTGTGCCCAGATGCAGTGGGAGGATCCATGGGACCCACTATGTCTATTCCCACTCTTTCAAAGGGGACCCCCACCACAGGTAGTGGTATTAGGGGGGCCTTTGTTGTGCCACCTGATTTGCCACTGGCTTGGCAGGTGACACAGGAGCGACAAAACTCCTTTGTATCTTCATTCATATGAGGCCAGTGAAAGTGAGGGACAAGCCTGTCCCAAGTCTTGTTCTGGCCTAAGTGTCCTGCTAAAGGAATGTCATGGGCCAAGGTAAGAAGGAAGCCCCTAAATTGCAGAGGTATGACCAACCTCCTGGTAGCACCAGGCTTGGGGTCTCTAGCCTCTGAATAAAGGAGCCCTTCATCCCAATACACTTTATGGGTACCTTGAGCATTCCCAGCAGCCTCAGCAGCAGCCAGCTGTCTGAGGGGTTCAAGAGAGGGACAGGATAACTGAGCCTGCCTCAAGTCAGCCCTTGAAGGTCCCCCTGTCCCCAGAAACTCAACCTGATCAGGTTCAAGCTCTTCAGGGACAGTTCCTTCAGGGTCCTCTAGATCAGCTTCCTGGGAAGGCTGATCATCACTCTGAGGCAGGGGGGAAGGCACAGCCTTGACCCTCCTGTTCTTCTTCTTGGTAGGTGCTTGGTCCATTGTTCCAGGATCCAAGACCTGAGGTTCAGTGAGGCACTTTTTGGCCTGTGACCTGGTCACAGCAAGGACATGTGATGATATACCTAACATCTCTGCATGAGTCCTGTACTCCACTTCTGACCATAGAGAACTCTCTAGGTCATTGCCCAACAAACATTCTACTGGGAGGTCTGCACTAACCACAACCCTTTTGAGGCCAGTTACCCCTCCCCATGAGAAGTTAACAACTGCCACACTGTGTGAAGTAGTGGCATTGCTGGCATTGGTCACCAGGTAGTTCTCACCTGGTATGTACTGTCCAGGGTCCACAAAGCCTGGTGTCACCATAGTGACACTGGCACATGTGTCCCTGTAGGCCTGAGCCACTTTGTCATTAATTAAAGGAGTCTGTCTGTACTTGCCCAGGTTACTGGGGCTCACAGTCAGGGACAAATCAATGTCCCCATCACAGATCAAGACTGCCTGTGTGAGGGTTCTGTCTAAGTCAGAATCTCCTTCAGTTCCCATAGTGATTCCCACTACACCCTTTGTCTGGGGACCAACACTGCTAACAGTAGTACTGGGAGCAGGTGCCTTAGGGGCAACAGTGTTGGGGGCTCCACCCTTTTTGCAATCACTAGTCCAGTGAGTTGTATTTTTACAATGATTGCACCAGGGTTTCTTCTGACCTTCTTTCTTCTTCTTGGACTGTTGGGACCCACCCTCCTTAGCAGTAGTTTGGGGCCCTGTTGAAGACTTCTGGTCTTTAGGTTTCTGATCTCCACCCTTTTGGTCTGTTTTCTTCTGATCACCCCCTTGGCCCTGGTTCTGGTTCTTTTGCTTAACCCTGGTTCTGACCCATTTGTCTGCCTTCTTTCCCAATTCTTGGGGAGAGGTCAGATCAGAGTCAACCAAGTGTTGATGCAGTTGCTGGTTTTGACAGTTATTTAAAATCTGTTCTCTCATCATCAAATTATACAATCCTGTAAAATCAGATACCTTACTTCCCAGCAACCAACCCTCCAAAGCCTTAGTGGCACATTCAACATATTCAGACCAGTCCTGAGTCTGTGTCTTTGGGGTGTCTCTGAACATTAACCTGTACTGTTCAGTGGTTAAGCCTAACCCATCTACCAGAACACTCTTCAGGACTCTGTAGTTTCTGACATCCTCTTCTCTAACAGTGAGGAGTCTGTCTCTGCCTCTTCCTTCAAAGGAGAGCCAGAGGATTGCTGCCCACTGGTCTTCAGGAACCTGCTGTACTTTGCAGGCTCTCTCAAGAGCAGTTATCCATTTGTGGATGTCATCCCCACTTTTGTAGGGGGGCACAACCTTAGACAGGTTCCTATTGTCAAAGACCCTATCTTTGTCCTTAGGGACAATGCTGCCACCAGTGGGTATAGACCCACTCTCTCTAGGTTGCCTAGCCTTGTTCAGTTTTTCTTCCATCAGGGCTACTTCTAGCTCCTGCTTCCTGATCCTCAGCTGGGCTTCCTGCATTCTGGCCTCATGTTCCCTCCTCTGAGGGGTGGTCATCCTTTTCCTGGAGTGACCTTGAGAGCCTCTAGAGCCATGAGAAGCATTGGAGTCACCTGAGCGATTCCTTTGCCTCCCAAGCCCTGTGTTAAGTCCACTGGGGAGATCCAATGGGGTGAACCCATTGTCAGTCCCCAATAGCCTTAGTTTAGCTGGGCCAAGTATAATACTTGGCACTGGGCTAGTTCTCCCTTCATCATCACTACTTTCTGTATCCTCACCACTTTCCTCCCCTGTAGTATGGTTCTCATCTAAGGGATGGCTATTGGAGCTGGGTACCTCTGTAGTATCTTCAGAAGGGGGGCCTCCTGTTCCTGACCCTAAGGGGGCTAACTGGGAAGCTTTCTTGAGTGCTCTCTGATCCTCATCATTCTGTAAGAGCTCTCTGAGCTCAGCAGAGTTTGGGTTCTTGGGCTGTTTAAGGCCTCTAAGAGTTGCCAAATGCCTGAGCTCATTCTGATTAAGGGTAGCAAAGCTGGATGTTGCCCTCTGGGGGTCACTCTCAACAGAGATGGGTACAGTGGACCCCTCTGCCCCGGCCATTGCTCTTAAGTGTGGGTGGATGTGTTGCAATCTACCTACACTTGGGTTTACCTACTAAACCTATCTAGTAGTTGTAGTCAGGGTGTGCTACTCCCTTTGCTCTACAACAACTAAGTTCAGTAGAACTTATGTATATCTAATCTTGTTTTATATGTACCTACAGGTACCTATGTGATCTTTCAATTGGTAACCAAGAGATTACAATGGTAAAACACAGCAAGCTCAAATCCAACCGCTGCTCACCAATGTGAGAAGTTGGCCTGGTATATGATGCTCACTAGTTAAAGTGATCACCTTGTACCATGCCAAGCAACCCTTATGGTGTGGTTGTAAGTCAACCTTTTCGGACTAGCTGCCCTAGTGGTAGCGTAGGCTAAGCAGTCTTTGAGGCTAACTCGTGAAGCGTGTTAAGCCAGCTGTTTTACCAAATGCAACCCCCTTTTATACCAATGAAAGGACACCACACAGATATATATTCAAAATATATATGTATTTATTTCTCAAAGTAACCCCTAGTCTCTTTATGAGCACAGGAGCACAAATCGTCAAACAAGATTATCACAGAATACACAGAAGTTGCACGTTATATGGATAGGCCCTGGTGGCCACTCAAACCATATACTAAAATAGTGGTATAAGTACCACGAACAGAAAAGGGAAAAGGCCTAGGGCCTCTAGAATCGCTGGGCCTACAAGGAGCTAACGTCAGTTAGTGACCAGGAGGTCCACGGGTGGCGTGTGCAGAGCAAATAGTCACACGCGTGCTCCCATAGGTTTCAATGGGTGCGTAAAAAGTACAAAGTTACTGCAAAGAGGATCTTCCGGATGGACTAGGAACTCAAGATTTGGAACACAGGCACTAGAGATGTAATACTACACTTGGGCACAGGTGTGCCAGCTTTACCTCACCCACAGGAAGCGGGTGCATAGGCCTCGAAGTGCGTCGGGTTTCTTCTATCTGTTCCGTGGAGCTTGAAGACAAAGATGCTGCAGGCGGTCGGTCCGGGAGAGGTGCAGTGGATCCAAGAGTGGATCGGAGATGTTGAAGACCTGTAAGCAGAGGGGACAGTGTTCACAGTCACTAGCCAGTGACCAGCGTGGCACCAGGTGGGTACCAGGCAATGTCGGGTGCAAACAGGTGATGAGGGGTAGCTTGTCTCCGCAGCCACGTGGTCCCTGAAGGTCGACGACGTCCAGGAGTCGGCTCACGAGCTGTCCCACGCAGGCTCTCGCTGTTGGCGGTCTCGGCGACTTGATCGAAGCAAACAAGCCTTGGCAAAAGCACTTGTAGGAGGATTCGGAAATCAGCTGTTGGTTCTGACCAGCAAGGTCAGAGGGATTGCTCCTTTGGAGGGGAGCAAGGGCCAGTCTGGAGCAACCAGACCAGCAGTGTATTTCGTAGAGTTCGTCGCCAAGATGGCCACTAGCCAGCGGGCCAGCAACCGGTTAGGCGCGTCGAGTGGCAAAATGCAGAAGGGCCCCACGCAGATCGTGGAGATGCTGGAGGGCTCACCTTTGGTGCAGATGCTGCTCGGGTGTTGGGCTTCTCAGATCCCAAAGCACAACTTGGAGGAAGCCTCGGTTGTTGCACTTGTCAGCTTGTCGTAGTCGTTCCAAGATGGCTGGCTCCACGTGTCTCGGTGCCTCCACGGGTCTCCTCTTTTCAGGGACTGTGGATCGGGCGGTGAGAGGTCTGGAGGTCCAGGTCTTGTCAGTCTCTGGGCTCGGGCTCCGACGGGAGGCGGCGGCAAAGCAGACGTTGATTCGCTGGATGGTGCTTGCGTTAGCAAGGTGGTCACTCCCTGACCACAGGGGAGATTTCCTTCAGTCTTCTGTGCAGCAGAATGTCGAAGTTCCCGTCTTCTTCTTAGTTTCAAGTTGATTCCAGGATGTCTGAAGTCTTAGGACACAGCTCCTACCTTTAAGCGGATTCTAGGGGCCGGACTACCTGCTAGGTCCCTCCCTATGGGTGGGACCAGGAAGGGGGGTGGTTACACCCCCAATCCTTTGTCCAGCTCGCCCCAGGCCCGGGACTGGCGTGCCCCAGGACCGGTTTGAACTGGCATATGCACCGAGGCTCCTTGTGAGCCACAGGCATGTCTGGTTTCTTTCAAGCCCTACCTGACCAATACACAAAATCCTGTCTGGGGTGGTGCACGCACCTCCCCTGGCAGGAAACCCTTTGTCCACACCTCCCAAGCTGGAAGGACTCCCAGCAGCAGGAGGGCAGACTTGTGTCTGTGGTGGCAGCATCCACTTTGTGGAGCTGAGGCTATGTCTGATTTTACCCGGGTTTCAGGTACTGTACATGTCGTGTCCCTCTAGAAGGGTGGAATGCTAACCCCGTCGCCAGAATTGGCGAGGGGTTAGTATTCCAATTCGTATGACACCTTACTCGACATGTTTTGATAAAGCCAAACCAAAGATAGCATTTAACCGCGAGGTTCATAATGCACTTAAGAGTATATGGTATGACGATATCTGGAAACAGTAGAAGGAAGTTGTTCCGACCACTGCAGACAGGCTCAGCTCATGCCAGAGCACCATCTCACATGGAACCAAGCACTCTGCCTTCAGGATTGTTAAGGCCTGCCATAGGAGTGACTTATAGGTTACCAGGTGTCCCATTTAAGGTTAGGTCTAGGTATACTACACCTAAGTAAGAGGTGATTACACCAACTTACCCCAGCTGAGTGATCAGCCAGTTGTGTCAGATTGTTAGGCCAAGCCTGGGGTGGCATAATACATGCTTCAGCCCCTGGCAGGCCTTGGGTACACCAATGCCCTGGGTACCTAGTGTACACTGGTACAGGGGCTGACAGGGTGATCCACTTCCAATTGGTTATGCACCTAGGGTGCATAGTTTTAATTTAGTAGAGAGAACAGCAGGCTGGGGGTCTGATTGGCAGGCCCACAGCCTCAATATGTCAAAAACCAGTGAAGCAAAAAGCAAAAATTTGGGGTGACCATAGGATAGCAGACCCTACTCTCCTACATCTGGGTTTGATCCATCACCGTTTTTTAGCCCACTCTGCCACCCCAGTTCAGACATGGCCATATGCAAATCAGTCTGACCCTGTGCCTCATGGGAACAGTCCAGCCCGAACTGCCAAGCCATGCCTTCCCTGGACCGGAAACAAGCTTCCTAGGACCGGTTTCTGGCATTTCAGCCGTCTTCAGCCAGGCTTGCTTGAATCCAGTGGCAAAGTGAGCAAGGGACTCACGTCTGAGCATACCCTGCCAACTTATGGCGAACAAAGCGGTACAAAAAGGGGTGGTGATGGACGGAGCATCAGAACCAATCAAACACTCACACCCAGTCAACAGATCTGGGTTTGATCCATCACCGTTTTTTAGCCCACTCTGCCACCCCAGTTCAGACATGGCCATATGCAAATCAGTCTGACCCTGTGCCTCATGGGAACAGTCCAGCCCGAACTGCCAAGCCATGCCTTCCCTGGACCGGAAACAAGCTTCCTAGGACCGGTTTCTGGCATTTCAGCCGTCTTCAGCCAGGCTTGCTTGAATCCAGTGGCAAAGTGAGCAAGGGACTCACGTCTGAGCATACCCTGCCAACTTATGGCGAACAAAGCGGTACAAAAAGGGGTGGTGATGGACGGAGCATCAGAACCAATCAAACACTCACACCCAGTCAACAGATCTGGGTTTGATCCATCACGGTTTTTTAGCCCACTCTGCCACCCCAGTTCAGACATGGCCATATGCAAATCAGTCTGACCCTGTGCCTCATGGGAACAGTCCAGCCCGAACTGCCAAGCCATGCCTTCCCTGGACCGGAAACAAGCTTCCTAGGACCAGTTTCTGGCATTTCAGCCGTCTTCAGCCAGGCTTGCTTGAATCCAGTGGCAAAGTGAGCAAGGGACTCACGTCTGAGCATACCCTGCCAACTTATGGCGAACAAAGCGGTACAAAAAGGGGTGGTGATGGACGGAGCATCAGAACCAATCAAACACTCACACCCAGTCAACAGATCTGGGTTTGATCCATCACGGTTTTTTAGCCCACTCTGCCACCCCAGTTCAGACATGGCCATATGCAAATCAGTCTGACCCTGTGCCTCATGGGAACAGTCCAGCCCGAACTGCCAAGCCATGCCTTCCCTGGACCGGAAACAAGCTTCCTAGGACCGGTTTCTGGCATTTCAGCCGTCTTCAGCCAGGCTTGCTTGAATCCAGTGGCAAAGTGAGCAAGGGACTCACGTCTGAGCATACCCTGCCAACTTATGGCGAACAAAGCGGTACAAAAAGGGGTGGTGATGGACGGAGCATCAGAACCAATCAAACACTCACACCCAGTCAACAGATCTGGGTTTGATCCATCACCGTTTTTTAGCCCACTCTGCCACCCCAGTTCAGACATGGCCATATGCAAATCAGTCTGACCCTGTGCCTCATGGGAACAGTCCAGCCCGAACTGCCAAGCCATGCCTTCCCTGGACCGGAAACAAGCTTCCTAGGACCGGTTTCTGGCATTTCAGCCGTCTTCAGCCAGGCTTGCTTGAATCCAGTGGCAAAGTGAGCAAGGGACTCACGTCTGAGCATACCCTGCCAACTTATGGCGAACAAAGCGGTACAAAAAGGGGTGGTGATGGACGGAGCATCAGAACCAATCAAACACTCACACCCAGTCAACAGATCTGGGTTTGATCCATCACCGTTTTTTAGCCCACTCTGCCACCCCAGTTCAGACATGGCCATATGCAAATCAGTCTGACCCTGTGCCTCATGGGAACAGTCCAGCCCGAACTGCCAAGCCATGCCTTCCCTGGACCGGAAACAAGCTTCCTAGGACCGGTTTCTGGCATTTCAGCCGTCTTCAGCCAGGCTTGCTTGAATCCAGTGGCAAAGTGAGCAAGGGACTCACGTCTGAGCATACCCTGCCAACTTATGGCGAACAAAGCGGTACAAAAAGGGATGGTGATGGACGGAGCATCAGAACCAATCAAACACTCACACCCAGTCAACAGATCTGGGTTTGATCCATCACCGTTTTTTAGCCCACTCTGCCACCCCAGTTCAGACATGGCCATATGCAAATCAGTCTGACCCTGTGCCTCATGGGAACAGTCCAGCCCGAACTGCCAAGCCATGCCTTCCCTGGACCGGAAACAAGCTTCCTAGGACTGGTTTCTGGCATTTCAGCCGTCTTCAGCCAGGCTTGCTTGAATCCAGTGGCAAAGTGAGCAAGGGACTCACGTCTGAGCATACCCTGCCAACTTATGGCGAACAAAGCGGTACAAAAAGGGGTGGTGATGGACGGAGCATCAGAACCAATCAAACACTCACACCCAGTCAACAGATCTGGGTTTGATCCATCACCGTTTTTTAGCCCACTCTGCCACCCCAGTTCAGACATGGCCATATGCAAATCAGTCTGACCCTGTGCCTCATGGGAACAGTCCAGCCCGAACTGCCAAGCCATGCCTTCCCTGGACCGGAAACAAGCTTCCTAGGACCGGTTTCTGGCATTTCAGCCGTCTTCAGCCAGGCTTGCTTGAATCCAGTGGCAAAGTGAGCAAGGGACTCACGTCTGAGCATACCCTGCCAACTTATGGCGAACAAAGCGGTACAAAAAGGGGTGGTGATGGACGGAGCATCAGAACCAATCAAACACTCACACCCAGTCAACAGATCTGGGTTTGATCCATCACGGTTTTTTAGCCCACTCTGCCACCCCAGTTCAGACATGGCCATATGCAAATCAGTCTGACCCTGTGCCTCATGGGAACAGTCCAGCCCGAACTGCCAAGCCATGCCTTCCCTGGACCGGAAACAAGCTTCCTAGGACCGGTTTCTGGCATTTCAGCCGTCTTCAGCCAGGCTTGCTTGAATCCAGTGGCAAAGTGAGCAAGGGACTCACGTCTGAGCATACCCTGCCAACTTATGGCGAACAAAGCGGTACAAAAAGGGGTGGTGATGGACGGAGCATCAGAACCAATCAAACACTCACACCCAGTCAACAGATCTGGGTTTGATCCATCACCGTTTTTTAGCCCACTCTGCCACCCCAGTTCAGACATGGCCATATGCAAATCAGTCTGACCCTGTGCCTCATGGGAACAGTCCAGCCCGAACTGCCAAGCCATGCCTTCCCTGGACCGGAAACAAGCTTCCTAGGACCGGTTTCTGGCATTTCAGCCGTCTTCAGCCAGGCTTGCTTGAATCCAGTGGCAAAGTGAGCAAGGGACTCACGTCTGAGCATACCCTGCCAACTTATGGCGAACAAAGCGGTACAAAAAGGGGTGGTGATGGACGGAGCATCAGAACCAATCAAACACTCACACCCAGTCAACAGATCTGGGTTTGATCCATCACCGTTTTTTAGCCCACTCTGCCACCCCAGTTCAGACATGGCCATATGCAAATCAGTCTGACCCTGTGCCTCATGGGAACAGTCCAGCCCGAACTGCCAAGCCATGCCTTCCCTGGACCGGAAACAAGCTTCCTAGGACCGGTTTCTGGCATTTCAGCCGTCTTCAGCCAGGCTTGCTTGAATCCAGTGGCAAAGTGAGCAAGGGACTCACGTCTGAGCATACCCTGCCAACTTATGGCGAACAAAGCGGTACAAAAAGGGGTGGTGATGGACGGAGCATCAGAACCAATCAAACACTCACACCCAGTCAACAGATCTGGGTTTGATCCATCACCGTTTTTTAGCCCACTCTGCCACCCCAGTTCAGACATGGCCATATGCAAATCAGTCTGACCCTGTGCCTCATGGGAACAGTCCAGCCCGAACTGCCAAGCCATGCCTTCCCTGGACCGGAAACAAGCTTCCTAGGACTGGTTTCTGGCATTTCAGCCGTCTTCAGCCAGGCTTGCTTGAATCCAGTGGCAAAGTGAGCAAGGGACTCACGTCTGAGCATACCCTGCCAACTTATGGCGAACAAAGCGGTACAAAAAGGGGTGGTGATGGACGGAGCATCAGAACCAATCAAACACTCACACCCAGTCAACAGATCTGGGTTTGATCCATCACCGTTTTTTAGCCCACTCTGCCACCCCAGTTCAGACATGGCCATATGCAAATCAGTCTGACCCTGTGCCTCATGGGAACAGTCCAGCCCGAACTGCCAAGCCATGCCTTCCCTGGACCGGAAACAAGCTTCCTAGGACCGGTTTCTGGCATTTCAGCCGTCTTCAGCCAGGCTTGCTTGAATCCAGTGGCAAAGTGAGCAAGGGACTCACGTCTGAGCATACCCTGCCAACTTATGGCGAACAAAGCGGTACAAAAAGGGGTGGTGATGAACGGAGCATCAGAACCAATCAAACACTCACACCCAGTCAACAGATCTGGGTTTGATCCATCACCGTTTTTTAGCCCACTCTGCCACCCCAGTTCAGACATGGCCATATGCAAATCAGTCCGACCCTGTGCCTCATGGGAACAGTCCAGCCCGAACTGCCAAGCCATGCCTTCCCTGGACCGGAAACAAGCTTCCTAGGACCGGTTTCTGGCATTTCAGCCGTCTTCAGCCAGGCTTGCTTGAATCCAGTGGCAAAGTGAGCAAGGGACTCACGTCTGAGCATACCCTGCCAACTTATGGCGAACAAAGCGGTACAAAAAGGGGTGGTGATGGACGGAGCATCAGAACCAATCAAACACTCACACCCAGTCAACAGATCTGGGTTTGATCCATCACCGTTTTTTAGCCCACTCTGCCACCCCAGTTCAGACATGGCCATATGCAAATCAGTCTGACCCTGTGCCTCATGGGAACAGTCCAGCCCGAACTGCCAAGGCATGCCTTCCCTGGACCGGAAACAAGCTTCCTAGGACCGGTTTCTGGCATTTCAGCCGTCTTCAGCCAGGCTTGCTTGAATCCAGTGGCAAAGTGAGCAAGGGACTCACGTCTGAGCATACCCTGCCAACTTATGGCGAACAAAGCGGTACAAAAAGGGGTGGTGATGGACGGAGCATCAGAACCAATCAAACACTCACACCCAGTCAACAGATCTGGGTTTGATCCATCACCGTTTTTTAGCCCACTCTGCCACCCCAGTTCAGACATGGCCATATGCAAATCAGTCTGACCCTGTGCCTCATGGGAACAGTCCAGCCCGAACTGCCAAGCCATGCCTTCCCTGGACCGGAAACAAGCTTCCTAGGACCGGTTTCTGGCATTTCAGCCGTCTTCAGCCAGGCTTGCTTGAATCCAGTGGCAAAGTGAGCAAGGGACTCACGTCTGAGCATACCCTGCCAACTTATGGCGAACAAAGCGGTACAAAAAGGGGTGGTGATGGACGGAGCATCAGAACCAATCAAACACTCACACCCAGTCAACAGATCTGGGTTTGATCCATCACCGGTTTTTTAGCCCACTCTGCCACCCCAGTTCAGACGTGGCCATATGCAAATCAGTCTGACCCTGTGCCTCATGGGAACAGTCCAGCCCGAACTGCCAAGCCATGCCTTCCCTGGACCGGAAACAAGCTTCCTAGGACTGGTTTCTGGCATTTCAGCCGTCTTCAGCCAGGCTTGCTTGAATCCAGTGGCAAAGTGAGCAAGGGACTCACGTCTGAGCATACCCTGCCAACTTATGGCGAACAAAGCGGTACAAAAAGGGGTGGTGATGGACGGAGCATCAGAACCAATCAAACACTCACACCCAGTCAACAGATCTGGGTTTGATCCATCACCGTTTTTTAGCCCACTCTGCCACCCCAGTTCAGACATGGCCATATGCAAATCAGTCTGACCCTGTGCCTCATGGGAACAGTCCAGCCCGAACTGCCAAGCCATGCCTTCCCTGGACCGGAAACAAGCTTCCTAGGACCGGTTTCTGGCATTTCAGCCGTCTTCAGCCAGGCTTGCTTGAATCCAGTGGCAAAGTGAGCAAGGGACTCACGTCTGAGCATACCCTGCCAACTTATGGCGAACAAAGCGGTACAAAAAGGGGTGGTGATGAACGGAGCATCAGAACCAATCAAACACTCACACCCAGTCAACAGATCTGGGTTTGATCCATCACCGTTTTTTAGCCCACTCTGCCACCCCAGTTCAGACATGGCCATATGCAAATCAGTCCGACCCTGTGCCTCATGGGAACAGTCCAGCCCGAACTGCCAAGCCATGCCTTCCCTGGACCGGAAACAAGCTTCCTAGGACCGGTTTCTGGCATTTCAGCCGTCTTCAGCCAGGCTTGCTTGAATCCAGTGGCAAAGTGAGCAAGGGACTCACGTCTGAGCATACCCTGCCAACTTATGGCGAACAAAGCGGTACAAAAAGGGGTGGTGATGGACGGAGCATCAGAACCAATCAAACACTCACACCCAGTCAACAGATCTGGGTTTGATCCATCACCGTTTTTTAGCCCACTCTGCCACCCCAGTTCAGACATGGCCATATGCAAATCAGTCTGACCCTGTGCCTCATGGGAACAGTCCAGCCCGAACTGCCAAGCCATGCCTTCCCTGGACCGGAAACAAGCTTCCTAGGACCGGTTTCTGGCATTTCAGCCGTCTTCAGCCAGGCTTGCTTGAATCCAGTGGCAAAGTGAGCAAGGGACTCACGTCTGAGCATACCCTGCCAACTTATGGCGAACAAAGCGGTACAAAAAGGGGTGGTGATGGACGGAGCATCAGAACCAATCAAACACTCACACCCAGTCAACAGATCTGGGTTTGATCCATCACCGTTTTTTAGCCCACTCTGCCACCCCAGTTCAGACATGGCCATATGCAAATCAGTCTGACCCTGTGCCTCATGGGAACAGTCCAGCCCGAACTGCCAAGCCATGCCTTCCCTGGACCGGAAACAAGCTTCCTAGGACCGGTTTCTGGCATTTCAGCCGTCTTCAGCCAGGCTTGCTTGAATCCAGTGGCAAAGTGAGCAAGGGACTCACGTCTGAGCATACCCTGCCAACTTATGGCGAACAAAGCGGTACAAAAAGGGGTGGTGATGGACGGAGCATCAGAACCAATCAAACACTCACACCCAGTCAACAGATCTGGGTTTGATCCATCACCGTTTTTTAGCCCACTCTGCCACCCCAGTTCAGACATGGCCATATGCAAATCAGTCTGACCCTGTGCCTCATGGGAACAGTCCAGCCCGAACTGCCAAGCCATGCCTTCCCTGGACCGGAAACAAGCTTCCTAGGACCGGTTTCTGGCATTTCAGCCGTCTTCAGCCAGGCTTGCTTGAATCCAGTGGCAAAGTGAGCAAGGGACTCACGTCTGAGCATACCCTGCCAACTTATGGCGAACAAAGCGGTACAAAAAGGGGTGGTGATGGACGGAGCATCAGAACCAATCAAACACTCACACCCAGTCAACAGATCTGGGTTTGATCCATCACCGTTTTTTAGCCCACTCTGCCACCCCAGTTCAGACATGGCCATATGCAAATCAGTCTGACCCTGTGCCTCATGGGAACAGTCCAGCCCGAACTGCCAAGCCATGCCTTCCCTGGACCGGAAACAAGCTTCCTAGGACCGGTTTCTGGCATTTCAGCCGTCTGCAGCCAGGCTTTCCTACTTTAGGGCTGAGGCATCCGGGTGGGCTGTTGCTGAATATTAGAAAATGTGATTCTGATGTTGAGTATAAAGTAGGTCTATTCCAGGTGAGGTATTAGGAAGTCCTGTCTTTGTGTTGGATGAGAGTGGCAGAGGCCTGAGTAGTGCTGTCTATCAGTTGGCTTTTGGTCCGGTTTGCCAGTTCTATAAAACATGCATTTAGTGGGCTATGGCTCTGCCCTGAGGAGTATATTTCCCTCGCACTTCAAGCTATTGACTTGTACCATTCCGCCTTCCAAAAAGTGGTTCCATTGCAATACATGATGAATTACCTTACATCAGATAAGTACACTTAGGGCCTGATTATGAGTCTGGCTGTCTGAGGACCGATAGACTTGCAGTGGCGGTCCAGCTACTGCCGCACCAGCGGTCCAACCGCCCCATTACAACTTGGGCGGCCAGACCGCTATGGGTCCGCCGATCCTGCCAGGGAACCGCGTTCTCTGGCAGTAGTGTGGCGGTCTTGAGGATGTAATATGATTGGCGTGACTGCAACGATGCCGCCAATCATATTATGAGTTTTTTCTCCGCCACGGTTTTCATGGCAGTTCAGCCTCCGTGAAAACCGTGACAGAGAGGAAACATGCTTCACCCAGCAGTGATGCCGTTCGCTGTGGATTAGTAAATGTATAGCTTCTATACAGATCTCAGTAATATCCTTCGGATAATCTGTCTATTTTTGTCCGATCTAGCAGAGTGAAACCATCCATTGCATGGATTGCTTTGCCAAGCTACTGCCCCTTCTCCCTGTTTATTAGCTCTGCCACCAACCTTCAGGTCTGATCTCCTCAATCATTTGGTATCACCGTATACACAATAATCATGTTTCCCTAATTGCTCAGATGCTTTAATCTACCCGGAGCGTACATCTGTGCAGAAACAAGAGGCTACATGTTTGACAGTATTGCTAAGGAAAAATAACCTATGTTAAATGCAAAAAATGATTATTCTCTGGAAAGACTTATTTCAGTGAGCAACCATTATGTGTCCTCCTAACCTTATGGTTTACATGGGGCTCAGAATTGGCTCCGATAAAAATATAGATGTGTTTTCAAGATGAGAAGAAGGGTGTTTTCTGGTTCGCCTGCCTCTTGCTCAGGAAATTGCTTAATTCTCGTTGTTTGTGTGATGAAGAGCACAGTGTGTCATTTGGCATAGAGGCAGAACCCTTCATCCACAACTAAACAGCATAGTCTCATGCAAATAGCATGATCTCATATATATATATAGTTAGATAGATATATATATAGATATTACCTACTGGCGGTCACCAGTAGGTAGTTCTAGTTAGGACCTATTATCCATAGAAATCCGCAAAATTCTATTTGGAATAACTTTGGCGCCGGTTGATGAATCTTCGCGAAATTTTCAAAACTCATGGCCCGCTCTGGTCTGCTCCTATCCTGAAAGTCTCGGGGTGATTCGTCAAGCGGGGGCCAAGAAAAATGGGGGGTCCCAAAACATGTTTTCCCCATGCAATTTTCCATAGGGACATTTAGTCGCAGCTACAGCCCGAACTGCTGAACGGAATTACACCAAATTTGGTAGAAAGGTAGACCTTGGTTCAGAGTCGTGCCTTTTGCTTAAATGGTGTAAATCCGTTCAGTAGTTCCTGAGAAAATCAAAATCACACATATCTGGGCGGAGCCTAACCACACATCTCATCGTGAGATCTGATTGGCTGTCAGCACTTCATTCAAGAAGTGTTGGCAGCCATCTTGGGACCAATATACATGATAGCACCTCATTAAAAAGCATTGCAGTTAATAGAAGGTTTTAAGACTTTAGTTACATTATAAATCATTTGTTGATGGTACCATACTCATTTTAGGAATTGTGGTGTGTTCTAAGGTGATTTTATCATGTGAAAAAGCCTTCTGCTGGGATGTCATGAATCATGTTTGAGAGAAAAACATTTTCTCATGCTTTTCCCACAGAGGTTTGGAAGGTGATCTATAAGCAAAACTGAGAGCATATTTTCTGTAAATTCACATTATCTTTCTCAGTCATGTGAGAATGAAGTCTGACATTCTCAGTAAAACATGTACATCCAACAAGGGCAGAGACTGTCAGTTGATTCCTTTGTGTTCTACTGCAGCTTTCCAGAGTTTTCTAAAGAACAACTAGAGCGCTAACAGTCCTACTTATGACAAACGTATGGCACACCTGAAGCCATCTTGATTGGAATAAAGTGGTAACTCTTAAAACATTTAATTTAAAAAGGAACAAAATGAGGGGGTTCATTTTGCCATAGAAAGTATGATTAGTGCTGCAGCAAGAAAAATTAGGGCACATTTTGAGTGACTTCTCAAATCCTCTTCTATTTCATTAAAAAATTCTGACATGCAGACTGAAACATGCACTTTCAATACCAGCAGGAGACATCCCTGGTGAGCAGTAGCTTTACTACAGTGATCTAATGAGCAACAAGAGTGCTAACATTCTGAATTTATGGCAAATGTGTGACACATCTGAATGCCTTCTTGATGGAATCAAAGTAAAAAACTGAAAGTATTCCTACTGAGGAGACTGTAGTAAATGAGGAAATTGGGAAGCTTCATAACAAATAAGTCTCCCAAGATGGCCACCAGAGACAAAAGAGCCCAAATGTAGCACAAATATCACCCAGATGTAGCCCAAGTATAGCCCAATGACAGAATGTCCCAGAGTGTTCTAAAGAACAACTAGAGCGCTAACAGTCTTACTTATTACAAAAGTATGGCACACCTGATGATCTTGATTGGAATAAAGTGGTAACACTTAAAACATTTAATTTGCAAAGGAACAAAACGAGGGGGTTCATTTTGCCATATAAATTATGATTAGTGCCGCAGAAAGAAAAGTTAGGGCACATTTTAACTTCTCAAATCCTCTTCTATAACATTAAAAAAATTCTGACATGCAGACTGAAACGTGCACTTGGAATACCAGCAGCAGAATTCCCTGGTAAGCAGTAGCTTTACTACAGTGATCTTATGAGCAACTAGAGTGCTAACATTCGGAATTTATGGCAAATGTGTGACACATCTGAATGCCTTCTTGATGGAACCAAAGTAAACAAGTATTGAAAATGCAATAGGTCTTGCCCTCGTTTAAGTTAAAGCAATTCTGTTTGTAATTGGGTGGCTTTTTAGCTTTGCTTTTATTAGTGTTTTTCAAACTTTCATGTACATAACATGCATATATATGCATATATGTATGCATGCATTTATATTTGTAATTATATAGATATGCAGATTATATATATGTTTATATATATATGTATATATATATATACACATATATAAATGAATATATATGTGCATATGTGTGCATGTAGAGAGAGGTGTAGAGGTAGAGAGTAGTAGAGAGAGAGGTAGAGAATAGTAGAGAGAGGTAGAGTGAGGTAGAGAGTAGAGAGTGAGTAATAGAGAGTAGAGAGTGAGTACTAGAGAGTAGTAGAGAGAGTAGCAGAGTGAGTAGTAGAGAGTGAGTAGTAGAGAGTGAGTGGCAGAGAAAATAGTAGAGAGTAGTAGAGAGTGAGTAGTAGAGTAGTATAGAGTAGTAGAGAGTGAGTAGTAGAAGGAGAGTAGTAGAGAGAGAGCAGTAGAGAGTTAGTAGAGAGTAGTAGAGAGTAGTGGAGTAGTAGAGTGAGTAGTAGAGTGTAGTAGAGTGTGTAGTACAGAGTGAGAAGTTGAGAGAGTAGTGGAGAGTGAGTAATAGAGTGAGTAGTAGAGAGTAGTGGAGAGTGATCAGTAGAGAGCGAGTAATAGAGAGCGAGTAGTAGAGTGAGTGGTAGAGAGTAGTAGACTAGTAGAGAGTGAGTAGTGGAGAGTAGTAGAGAGCGAGTAGTAGAGAGCGAATTGTAGAGAGAGAGTAGTAGAGTGAGTACTAGAGAGTGAGAAGTAGAGAGTAGTCAGTCACTGTCAGTCAGATCTTGTCAGTCAATCAATGTCAGTGTCTCAGTGTCAGTCAATCAGTGTCAGTCAGTCAGTGTCAGTCATTGTCAGGCAGTCATTGTCAGGCAGTCAGTGTCAGTCAATCAGTGTCAGTCAGTGTCAATCTGTCAGTGTCAGCTATAGCAGCTCTGCTGACCTAGTTCTTAGGCTCTAAAGCAACTCTGCTGACCTGGTTCTATGGCTCTCGAGCAGCTCTGCTGACCTGGTTCTCTGGCTCTAAAGCAGCTCTGCTGACCTGGTTCTCTGGCTCTAAAGCAGCTCTGCTGGCCTGGTTCTCTGGCTCTAAAGCAGCTCTGCTGACCTGGTTCTCTCCCTCTAAAGCATCTCTGCTGACCTGGTTTCTCTGGCTCTACAGCAGCTCTGCTGACCTGGTTGTCTAGCTCTAGAGCAGCTCTGCGGACCTAGTTCTTAGACTCTAGAGCAGCTCTGCTGACCTGGTTCTCTGGCTCTACAACAGCTCTGCTGGCCTGGTTCTCTGGTTCTAGAGCAGCTCTGCTGACCTGGTCCCTAGGCTCTAAAGCAGCTCTGCTGACCTGGTTCTCTCCCTCTAAAGCAGCTCTGCTGACCTGGTTCTCTTGCTCTAAAACAGCTCTACTGACCTGGTTTCTCTGGCTCTAGAGCAGATCTGCTGACCTGGTTTCTCTGGCTCTACAGCAGCTCTGCTGACCTGGCTCTCAGCCTCTAGAGCAGCTCTGCTGACCTGGGTCTCTGGCTCTAAAGCATTTCTGCTGACCTGGTTCTCTGGTTCTAGAACAGCTCTGCTGACCTGGTTCTCTGGCTCTAAAGCAGCTCTGCTGACCTGGTTCTCTCCCTCTAAATCAGCTCTGCTGACCTGGTTCTCTGCCTCTAGAGCAGCTCTGCTGACCTGGTTCTATGGCTCTAAAGCAACTCTGCTGACCTGGTTCTCTGGCTCTAGAGCAGCTCTCCTGGCCTGGTTCTCTGCCTCTAAAGCAGCACTGCTGACCTGGTTCTCTGCCTCTAGAGCACCTGATCTGGTTCTATGGCTCTAAAGCAGCTCTGCTGACCTGGTTCTATGGCTCTATAGCAGCTCTGCTGACCTGGTTCTGTAGTGAGGGCTGCGATTTAGATACATTGCTAGGTTGGCATAAGCGCGTTAGATGTTAGAAAGCCATCTTGCCACTTTTGCTGCCTTTGCACACAACACTGCAGATACATGTTTTTATTTAAAAACTCCTTGCTCGCCTTTTTCTTCACATGAGAACTGTCTGTTGTTCACATCCCTGGACGTGCGCTGCGACCTTGGTCTGAACATTGTGTAAAGAAACAGTCTGGGTCGCCAGACAATGCATGTTTTTGAGTTCAGGTTGATCGGCCCACTATTTAGCCATAACACACACGCAGCTGCAAATACCTGAAAGTCGAGTGCTTTTAATATTGCAGACTGCATGCTTTACACACATTCTGAAGAAGAGCTTTCCCAGGAGCAGAGCACACCTGATCCTGTGATGTGATCCAACTAAGCTGATATTTACGGTATGGGGTGCCCCATTCAAGCCTAGAGACCTTCTACTAGTCTAATAATATTAGTTTACTAGCGAAAGGAAGGTGGCTGTATTCCACTGTTATTTATACTATGATTTCTCCTTTCATTTTCTATGGTATTGTAACAATGCTGATGGTTTTAATTATAATCATTTGTCTGCTTATGTTAGCCAAAGTACTGCATCTTAGGGCACGTAGTTTATAAAATAAACCTTTTAAACTTTACCGTGTCACTGATTATTCTTGTTGTGGACTGATATGAGAATAATTACGAACAGGTATTTCTGATTCCCTCCATTCCTGAGAGTACTCTAAGTCGCTTGTTCTGGGTTGTCTATACATTGGGACCTCCGAGAAAATACGGATAACGAATGGGACACTGATGCTGGTCGGATAGGGGTTCTGGGTTCTGAGGTGAGTTTTTGGTACACCACAATTCACTGAGGTCCTGGTTTCCTGCGCATAGTTCTGTGCTTGAGCAGAATCCCTGCAACAGTTCTGCTGACCTGGTTCTCCTCCTCTAAAGAGCTCTGCTGACCTGGTTCTCTGGCTCTAAAGCAGTTCTGCTGACCCGGTTCTATGGCTCCAGAGCAGCTCTGCTGACCTGGTTCTCTCCCTCTAAAGCAGCTCTGTTGACCTGGTTTCTCTGGCTCTACAGCAGCTTTGCTCTGCTGAC
The DNA here is from genome assembly GCF_964204655.1 of Triturus cristatus. Classification (NCBI taxonomy): domain Eukaryota; kingdom Metazoa; phylum Chordata; class Amphibia; order Caudata; family Salamandridae; genus Triturus; species Triturus cristatus. The sequence goes on from NC_140579.1 coordinate 883,423,058, forward strand.
ATGGGTCTCTGGCTCTAGATCTGCTGACCTGCTTCTTAGGCTCTAGAGCCGCTCTGCTGGCCTGGTTCTCCGGCTCTACAACGGCTCTGCTGACCTGGTTTCTCTGGCTCTACAGCACCTTTGCTGACCTGGTTCTCTGCACTCACGATGGACGCACCCGACTTTGTGAAAATATATTTAAAACTAATATGTTTATTATAAGTACAAATATGTTATTTTTATGACTATCTTAGACAATCTCTTGCCCTAATATGTATATTAAAGACACATACACATAATTTGAGATGACATCAGTGATGTCATCAGTGATGTCACTGACCATGTCATTAATGATGCAATATGTGACATCATCAGCAGTGCATTGCGGGCGCACGAGTTATAGTTAGCAGAACTAACAATAACGGAGGAATTTCTATGGTTTTGTACGAGCGAAATGGCCAGCTAACTATAAAACCCCTGAAACCTACGTTTTTTTCTGTGAATTTCTAAGGTTTTTTAAATGCTAATTTCTAACTATAACGTCTCTGAAACCTGTGGTTTTTTCAGTGAATATATATATATACACATACATATATACACATATATATATATTGTTGGAAAACGAGGCAGCATCTGTGAGGCCTGCACAAATAACATGACTACATTTGTCCTTCACTGGGAACCAAACACTCAATTGTAGCACCCGACTCTCAGAGGGGTAGCGTTGCAGAGCAGTCTGAGGCTTACTCAAGGGAGGTGGTGTGGGCTAGTAATCGCCATTTGCAGGTGTGCAAAAATAACACTCAATAATTGATTGTCCAGTCTGTACTTTGCTTTATAAAAGTAAGAGTACATTTATTAAACACACACACTACTCAATACTATGCACCAATTTACAAATATACATAAGCTGTTGGAATTACTTTGTGACATTGCATAACATCTCCACCCCTCCCTCAGGGGGGTGGGGTCTAGTACCACCACTCCCATGTATGCACATCATCTTGCCCCCCAATGCAGTTGGTTGAACATAGCCTGGGGCGAGGGCCCGGCGCACTAGCATCATCCCAGTGGCGACCCCCCACCCATTATCTCTGCAAGCATTTAAAATAGGTAACCCTGCCTTGGTGACATATAACCCTAACTGAGCATGTCCTACTGACCATAAAGTATGCACCTCTATATCTTAAGGGTAGCAGTCTGGTGTCTTCACCTAAGTGCAGCAGCAAGAATACATGTTTAAGCACACTTTAGAATGACAGTACTTAGCACAGTTGTTGATCATTAGAATGCATTGCAATGACAACCCCTTAAGGAAACTTATTGGTGGTCTGTTCTTCTTTATGCTGTGGGAGGCTGCGTTGTTCCTGCATCCCCCTGCACCTCTTTTCACACATGAGGGTGATCCCCTCCTCTGGGGGCCACCAGGCACCAAAAACTATGTTCTCCCTATGCCTTGCAAGGCATTATGGGGCGCTTCAGGCTCCATATGCATAATAGATGAGCAGCTCTCCCGCTGTGCCGGGGAGAGCCGCCCTGGTGATGCCGGCGGCTTCGCCGCATCTTCCCCCTTCGATGGGGTGCCCGGTCCCACCCGGACCCCAAGGTGATGGTAGGTGGCTCGGGGAGCCCACCCCCGGCCGCTCCTTCAGGTTTCTGAGGCCCGGTCACACCCAGGCCCCTCGCACCTCCCTCTTCATGTTCAGGGTTCCGGTCCCACCCGAGACCCCCGCATGCCTCCGTGATGGAGGGCAGCCCACCCCCGGCTGCCCCCGCCGGCTCCTCGCCCGGCCAGCACCCTTGCGTGCTGCCGCGGGAGCCGTCACGACTCTTCTCGTCAGCCTGCGGGCAAACACGCAGTGTCCGCCCTGGAGTGGTTCTTCGGGGGGAGTGTGACGGCACTTCCCCCCCACCTCCTCCACCCGCGGGGCCCGGGGATGGTGTCCCGGGCCCCCGAATATCTTTGGGGGGGTGCGACAGCGCTCCCCCTCAATCCGCATGGTGGGGGCCAGGGTGGGCTCCTGGCGCCCCGCCTAGGGCCACCTTCACGGGGAGAGCGACGGCGCTCCCCGTCTTCATTTTTCGGCGGGGCCAGGGTGGGCTCCTGGCACCCCGCAGGGGTACCTTTACAGGGTGCGCAACGGTGCACCTCGACTTTCCTTTCTTGGGGGGGCAGACCCCGGGACCTGACCCACCCCGGGGGCAGTTTCAAGACCGGCAGCGGAGCCCCTCGTGCTTCGTCGTCGGCCCCATCAAAGGTCGCCTACCTTTTTGGGGGGCATATCTCAGCCCCCAGCGGTCCGATCTTCTCTATTTTCGCATCCTCTTGCTCCTGGTGGCGCCCCCCACCTCCCCAGCCACCGGGAGCACTCTCCTTCGCCCTCCGGGTCTCAAAGAGGGTGCATTCTGCAGAGAGCGGTCTTCACTGGCTCCCTGCGCCAGCCTTTCGCCTGGCTCTCCTCCTCGGCCTCCCTTCGCAGAGGCCCCTGCTTTTGCGCACAGGTCCAGGGCTTTTCTTCTGGTGCCGATAGGGTCCTGGGGGCAGTCAGGGGGTCTCTCCTTCTAACTGCCCATTGCGCCAGGCTCCAGCACCTTCAGCCTCAGCAGACCACACCCCAGAGAGAGCTTCTCTTCCTAGGCAAGCACTTTTTAAAATTTGAGTAGGGGGCTGGCAGGAAGTCTCTGTTGGTCCTATCAAACAGTGACACATCACTTCCCTGCCCCCTCCTTGTCCAGCCTCTCGGCTTGTTCAAAATGGCGTCGACCAGGGTCTCTGGCCACATGTCTCTGAAGCCCCTTTCCCCCACGCTGCCTTCTCTCCTTGGTGCAGCCTGGTGCCTGGCACCCAGTGACAGCTACTAATGGATGAGCCTGTAGCCCCACCCATCTTCTCTTCGTGGAGAGGAGGCCCTAGCTTGTGGAAGAAAGGTTATCAATCCATCCAGCTGAGGTCAGACTCAGCCTGGGTCTGGTCATGACTGGCTCAGAGAAATATGACTGTTCTGGATGACCCACAAGCAGTACAAATATGACTTTGGACTCTGCAGAATACTTCTTTTCGCATCCGCTTCAGTGCACTTGAGTGTGTGTCTGGAATCTGTAGGCCCAATGAAAGTTAATCTAGCTGATGGGCTCCACATTCCCATAGGGGAATAATGAAGTATAAAAACAGTAAGACACACTGACTTTCCCTGGCATGTTTCTTTCCAGTGTATAAATCCTATTCCATGTCACCACCCAATACTGCATAAGTCCTGCCACACCATTCACTTTGTAGCTGCTCTTGGACTGCGCACGCTAGGAATCTCACCTGCGCAGCCCGTACACGTGTGCACACGCATGTACACATGTGTCTGCATGTAACCAGCCCGGTGTCCCTTACTCCAGCTGCTGCGCAGTGGCCTGGTCAAGCCAGGGGGACACCAGTAAAATCCCCATGCAGTCTCTTACATCCTGAGTTCACTGTGGGTGAGTCCCAACTTATGAGGCTCCCCCACGGTAAAAGCTCAACAATTAGGTGCTCAAAAAGCGAAAAATCCGGGCGGCCCATAGTGTCAGAACCACCTTCTAACATATATATTATAGGGTGAGGCCTAGATGACAAAAGAAATTCAACTATTCATTAAATAAATAAGTATATTTAGTGATTTGTGTCTCAGCAGGTAGCACTGGGATTGTCTTTAGACGGAACCCCCACTACATGGGCACAATGTAATGTGAAGTTTTGCACTTGGCTCTCATCACTTCTATGAATTAGTAATTGGGATAAAAGTGCAGTGGGCCTTACCAGGAAAGACCTCAGCTTGCGCAACAGAAAGTGCAAAACACATCCCATTCTTCACCCCCCCACCATCTCCTAAATGAAAGTGCTCAGGAAGAATGTATTCACAGCCCCTGATAGCAAAGTCTTCATTGAAATTCGAAAGCTAGCGCTGTCCCCATAGTCCTCATCTAAGTTTCAGGATCTCCAGCGACCAGAATGTATGCAATACACTTCCAGTGTCTGGGAAGCTGTTCTCCTCCATTTTATGCCTTGGTAAACCAGGGGCAGCAAAAATGAAACTCCCTGATTTCAGTACTCAGTCATACACACAGAATTCCACTACTACACATGTGTTAGATGCATATTATGCATACACAAAGTCGCAACAAACACAGGATGTCAACATAAGATTCTGGGCTATCACATAGACACATAACTGTACACGAGAGGAGCCAGTAGGTCTGGTCAGCTTCAGAAGATCCTAAAGCGTGATATGCTGGAACCACTGCCTCACGTGCTCATACCCAAGACAGGAGCAGTAGTCCTTTGTCCATCCTGAGGGTACACTCGGTGCACCCCACTAGATCTCAGATGGGATCCAGGCCTTTGCATTATCAGGGATAGATCTATGCACCTGTGCCCACAACACTTAAGCGTGATGCCAGAGCCACAATAAGTCTGGATGGATACCAGATACAAATTCAGGGTGGGCTACACGCCTTTATTCCATACCGGGGTCTTCTACATCAAAATATTAATCAAATCCAGTGACTGATAGACTGTCGCTGGATTCTAGTGCCTATCGAATAGTTAGTACAGCACTATTTCACATGCAAACAGTTGTTTTTCTCTCTACGGTTTTTCATGCCACTATACTCCAAAGCCCTGCATGAAAATCTGAACTTGACTTAAGACTTCGGATTATTCACTCTTCTTTCTTTGTTTTGAAAATTCCTCTGCATATCTCTTGTCTTTGAGGATAGTCTACTTAAAAGTCGTATGCCTGTCTTCCTTAATCTCCTTTATTATCTTTCTGCAAATTGCCTACACCTCACTTCATAGATCATGACCTCTTCGTCTTTGGACCCATATCCATGCAACTTAAAAACATCCGGTCTCCTCTAGCCTAGCTATTCATCCGATCCTACAAACAATGTGCAAGAGCTCCGAGCCCCAACTAATGAACACACCTAACTCCTAATAATCTAATCGACCACAAAGAAACTGAAGAAAATGCATGGTTTGATTTCTTGAGAGCACACAACTAATCCCAATTAACCAACAGTTATCAATAAAAACTGGATACATAGCAGATCTTCCTTTCCAAAGTAGCGTGTTACTGCTGTAAAGTGCTTCAATACTTCGCCTGGGTTAGTAAGTGCTTTATAAATCCAATTACAGTATACTACTGGACTGCTTCTTGGTTCTGATCCTGTCATCTACATTGTCCTTCAAAATGTATTGGGTTCCACATCTTACAACTCTCCCTCCAGTCTTGTAAAAGTGTTTGCTAAATCCCTCCTAACTCAAAGTGATAGACTAACACTCCTCTCTAATGGTGACCTTAAAGTCCTCCCATACCAGACGTGAGGAGTCCACTGAACCCACATTTGGAAAGAAATAGTCTTGTAGGACATCTGCAAGAGATTTCCTAACCGACACGACGGGTAATGAGCTGAGCAGTGTTCACTTAATTCTCTTCCATAGGAGAACCTATTCACTTTTGGTAGAACAGGATATGAAACAGACCTGTCTGATTAGTCAATTTCTTCAAACATATCTATATGTATGGATTGGAGAAAAAGCAAAAATCTGTTTGGGAATAGAAGTTATGCAGAGGTGAGAAAAACGTGTAACCCTTTTATCCCGATAGTTTGCCCTCCAGAGTTTGACCAAACTAACCTAAACATCACTTTTCGAGTGGATGTGAGCATTCTCCCAAATGGCCTTGTTAATACCTGGGAGCTGTCTAACATTCTGTCTAATACACAGTTGGAGGCCCCCAGCCAAATGATCTTCTAGTCTACGCAGCGTAACAAAATGTCAGCAATTTGGGTTAAAAATTTCACACAGTCTGTATTGAGGAACATAGGTGTTAAAGAACAGTAAGTACTTTTCTTACCATACAGTGATTACACAACCCCAAGATGCCTCCCTCAGTGGAACATATGTACTCAGCAATATCAATACACTCCAGGCAGAGTTACTCCGGGCCTGATGTACAAAACACAGCTTGCACCATAGTTTTGAGACCAGTGTGGAATTTTGTGTTGCGACCTAGGAGTTATTAGGCTTCACAAAATTCCGTATTCTCACTGTTGTAATTGCCGTCTTATGTTCTTCCACCACTTGTATGGAACAGGCTAATTTTCTGCTCTATACATCAGTTTTTAGGGTTTTGAGGCCACTTTAGTTAAACTCCATCTCACCTGACCAAATGTTCATCAGTCCAGTCGCAAGCATCTTTTGGGTCTAGTAAGAAGCAGGATTTCTCATCAGCTAGTCAGGCCAGCCTGGAAAAGGAGCATATATCAGAGTTTGAGTTCCCCCTGTGTCTCTTGACCTGAAAAGTTGACTTCTGCTGCTAAGCCACCACTGTATAGCCTGGAACTATCATGACCTTGATGTTGGCGATCTTGAAGCAACTTGCTTGTCTAGAGCATTGTAAAATTGTGTTCTCTGTTAAGTAAAATGTTTTGAAATTTGATAAAATAAAGGAAATAGTTACAAAATTTTGTGAGATTTGGACTTCCTGGTGCAGCTCCTTACGTACAACAATTTTGGAATCTGTCGAACAGTGGCACTAAACAGCGACAAGTGCTGGAGGAATTGCGCACAGGACATCTATACTATTAGTGACTAATACGTTAGGTGCAGACTGGATAGACCGTCGCCTGGCTTTATTTTTGTGTTCTATCTCCATACGAGATTTCTTGCCCCCCCCCACCCGTCACATTCTTAGGTTTACCCATTTTGTTGTTTAGCGCAAGGTCAGCACCATGATACAGTATGTCCATATATGTATATATCAGTCAGTTTAAACGTAACATTGAAATTAAAAAAAGACACAAGATTCACCGATAATAGTTATATCAAGTAACTATTTGTCATCAGGGATGTAATTTCAGATGTCATCAATGATGTCATAGAACATTCATGAGTTATGTAATATGTGAGGTCATAAGCAGTGCATGGCATTGACAGGAGTTATATAATTACTTGAAATAACAATTACTAGTGAACTTCAGTGTTTTTTTAAAGTTTAAAACGATGTTTAAACTGACATTTTCACCTAACTTTAATGCCACTTGAACCTTTTTTTCAGTGAAGTTCAATTTTTTTTTTACATATAGTAATTAAATACCATATGTAACTATGCCAACCCCCTGCCGCATGGGGTTGTTTACATGGTCTTGCCGCAGCCAACCCCACCAAACACACATGGCCTTCAACCATTCACGGCATGAGGTTGGTCACATGGCCCGGCCTGTGGCCAGGCCCTGCACCCAACCCTTCGCAGACAGCCAACACCCCATGGCACAAGAGCTTCAGTCGTGTGTGGCGTGGGGTTTTCTGCAGGCCCTGGCCTCTAGGCCAGAGTCCCTGTGTTCTGTAATGGTGACCGCAACATCTTTCCTCATTTTTTGGCCAGACAAGCACTTCAGTGTTGGCTTTCATCTCCTATCGCTGTGGTAAAGGCTGTGACTGAAAGGAAGAGAAGGCCCCTGTAGGAGAGTAGGATCTGCTTCACATGGTTACTCCCACTTTTTGCTGGTGTTTCACTGTTTTTCGACTTTAGTCTGGCTGGGGGCCTGCTATTCAGGACCCCAGCCTAGCTGCTTCCTCTCTAAATTGATTGCATGTACTTTAGGTACACTCTAGATTGGATTCTGGGGCACCCTTGTGAGTCCCTAGTATATGGTATACTATGTACCCAGGGCATAGGTACTCCAGAGGCCAACCGGGGGCTGAAGCATGTATTATGCCACCCCTGGAAAGCCCTCCAAAATGACACCACAGGTCTGCTACTGCAGCCTGGGTAAGGTGGTGCATGCACCCCTTACAGAGGTATAGGTTCACTATACCTCACCTCTTACTGCACATAGTAACCTATCAGTCACCCCTATGGCAGGCCTTATCAATCCTGAAGGCAGGGTGCTTGGTTATATGTGAGAGCGTGGCCCAGGCATGAGCTGAGCCCCTCTGCATCCTTCGAATCTCTAATCCGGGGTTGTCAGTGGTGCAGCCTGACCATATACTCTTAAGTGCTTTATATCTAAAACGATTAATGCTAACTTTGGACTGGCTGCATGGAAACATGTAGTGTCTGGTGTCAAACACCTTGGAATCATACCCCCACATCAATTCCTGATGTGAGAATATGATCCCACCCTTTTAGAGGGAGAGACATGGCAGTACTGGTATACCCGGTAGAAACTTAACAGAGCCCTGGCATCACAAAATGGATGCTGCAGCCACAGACACGGGTCTGACCTCCTGCTGCTGACCGAAACTCCGGCAGGGGAGACCTGGACAATAGGTTTCCTGTCACAGGGAGGTGTAACCACCTCCCAGACAGGCGTATGTGTATTGGGGCTGGGTGGGAGTGCTCCAGCGCTGAATACCAAAAATCCCCTCGCTACGTCACAGACCACAGATCTTCTTCAACAACCAACATTCATTCACTCATTCACTGGTGGGGCCCATAACACCAATCATTCATTCTACTTTTAGATCAATGGTCCTCGAGAGAGAGAGAGAAGGGAAATTCTTTTCTCTTCTTTCCATGCGCTGGAAACTATGGGAGGAAGATTTTCACCAATCACCTGATGAGTAATAACAAATTCACCTATTCATCCCTACCTCACCAGGGTCTCAATACCTTTATAACCTTGCAGTTCCTCCCATGCTATTGGCCATGGATCAGCTTAGTTGCTGGGTAGAGCGACACTTAATTCTTCTGATCAATATACATCAAAACACTTCAAATAATAACCCGACACAGTTCTTGAAGAAATTAAAATGTTTATCTAATTAAAGCATAAGGAAATCATAAAGCATTCAATATTTTTGGTTCGCATATTTACCTAATCTGGCTAAATGGCGTCCTCTATGTCAAATTCAGATCTTTTGTCTCTATGCCCATAATTCGATCAATCAGTTCGTAAATTAATTGGGCATCTGATCAGTCCATCAGAGTCTCTGGCAAGCAGCTGTCCAGCAGTGTCACCGTCCTCTCAGTCAGCATAACGTCAGGAAATCAGGTAAAGCACGACAAAAGACGGTACCTACCCTCTCTAGTCTACTTCTTTTTTAGTAAAATCAACGATAAAATGTTACAATACATGTTTTAGAACAAATCCGATTGGTTGAACCAGGATCATTCTTCCTGATTCTCATACATTCAATGTTGCATTAGATGTAGTTCTCAATTTATTAATGACATTGTAACAGTTTCTAGTCCATTCAAGGCATGTTGATTCCCATGCAGGTTTGTGTCCATGGTGTCATCAATTATAACAGTTCTTAGTTTATGGAAGTTCATTGTTTGAGGATTGGCACTCCTCCCGGTGCGTCCTTCACGAGTACAGTCTGCCTGGGGTCAGGACGAGGTTATTGTTGCTCATCTTTTAGCGCAGGCGCACTTCACTCAGTGACTTATGTATCTCGTCTGTCCGTCAAAATAGAGATGGCAGCCATTTTGTGGCCACTCCACAAAAGTCAACTTAAGCAAAGAGACACAAAACGTAATTAATGCATTGAAATGACTATTAAAATGTTATTCCCTCACTAAACCCTCTATGTGTGTGTATTTATCTAGCAAAAGCAACACGCATTGCGGTTTTATACTCACAATTTAAAGCACAATTCACAAATCACATCACAAAAGCAACATATAATATACAAATTCTAAATATCTGACATTAGTATGCGTACGAAAATTAATTTACGTATCAATCAGGCCATGCAAATGCGATTCCCACGTATATTTACTAATTAGTAATGTTGATTAATCAAACACAGCAAACCATTAATATTATTAATGTTAGTCAGTTATTCATTTTATTTCTAAATGATAATATGGAGGAGGTATACGATTCTTAGGGAAAACCTCGCTCCAGCAATCCCCCCTTTGGTGATTTTATCACCACAAAACACCCAAATTTAGTACCCTTTTACGAAAACTTGAAATTACTTCTTACTCATAGCTCAAAATTCAGTTTCTTCATATTCATCTCTTTTTGCTTTCTTATACATACTGTCTTTCCACTCATCTAAGGCTATCTCTTCAAAATCCTTTTCTGGATCTTTTCATTTTCTCTTAAGTTTATCTCTTTTTATTTTATTATTTGTTATCTTTTTCCTGCAACACATACACCGTAATCTTATCACTAATACTGCAACTATCACACATGTTAATGGAAAAAAGAATTTTACCTATAACAGTACTACCTATTTTAGCTAAGAAATTTTTAATAGCAGCTATTTTCTTTCCCATTCTTGTCCATACATCTTCAACCTCCAGTGGTACAAGTTCATCGTGCAATTCAGTAATATTTTTAATGTAAGCCTTTAGATCTTTACTTTCGTCTGGAATGTAAGTGCAACAATGTTGAACTTTCAGCATTCCACAGACTCCACCCTCTTTTGCCAAAAGAATGTCAAGGGCAAGTCGATTTTGCATTACCATAGCACGCATGGCAACCATTTCAGTATTAACCAATAAAAATCCATGAGCAGTGCTTGTTGACAAGCGATCCACTACTGTAGATAATCTTCTGATTTTATTTGCATTCAGAGTTATTCCCACTGCCGGTATCAATGCACAAAAGATGTCACCCACAATTTCTGCCCAAGATTCTCTCTTTCTACGCACTAAATGACTATTTAAACTATTTACACCCTCTTCTCTGTCCATGTGAAAGATTTTTGGAAATACCAGGCCTACATAACATGTGCCATACCAATGGTCTGGCAAACGATAATATGCCCTGTTCCCACAGATAAAATATATTCCAGGAAATACTGGATCTCTTCCACCTTTGAATCCCCATCCACCCATGATTCGGTATGTATCATGGCACTCACTATTACCTACAAACAGGTTATCATATGCAGTTTGATTTCTTCTTATACAAAGTTTTCCTTTCTGAGGTCTATCTAAAGCTATTGTTGGCGTTGACTCTCCTTTTGTCAGGTGTTTCTCCATTTCTATGTCCCAAGCTGTTTTCTCAACCTTTCTACTGATATTTTTTTGTGCATCTTATGCCTTCTTTCCTCAACCATATTTAAAAATGTCTTTTCTTCTTTCTGCAAACTGCATGTCAAATTATATTTAAACACAGCTTCTAATGTTAGTTCACTAGTCTCTAAGAAAAATTCACCTAAAACTTTAGCAGCTCTCACCTTATTTAGCTTATTATTAGCAGGCACTAATGCCAAAATGTTATCTACATCTGAAAAATAATACTCTAATTTCCCTAACTCATAAAATAAGCTAGCTATTACACTACATGTTATTCCATATGTAGCTGGAAGGTGATAAGTCACTCCCTCTGCCACAGACGCAGGTAACTGCATGCAGACGTAGCAGTCCCTTACATCCATAGTCTTTACATATTCATACAATAATTTTGAAAATACATTATTAGAAAAATCGTTAATAGACCTATCTTTATGCAAATGAATGTTTGTTTCTACAGTCGGTACTACCTTTGAAATTTTACCTATGTTAGTTTTGTTTTGACCATTTCCTTCTATCGTATCTATTGTGACTTTATATGATATTACAAGAGCTAGGATGCTCCATAAAAGCATTAATAATCCTGTACAACAGCAACATGTTTTACACCATCTTTTCATGAATGTACATCTACTTTTACTACCATCTGTGTTAGCCATTTTTACTAAATAGACCGTGTCTTTTGACTTAGCCTCTTCTACTTTGTGACTAGTTTCTACCCCAAAGCTTCTAAGCTTCTACTTAGTTCCACTAGTTTTCTACTTCTTCTCTTTTGTTATCGTTCTCCACATCAACAGCTTCTTCGATTATTCAGTTTGGCATCTCATCGTCCTTTGCCTCCTTCTCCCAATCAGGATACAGAATTTCCTGAATCTCCACTTCTTCTTCTCCAATGTCGGACAAGAGAACTCTCAGGATTTCTGATTCTTCTTCTTCTTTAACCACTTTCAGTAAAGCCTCCTCTGGATTTCCTTGACTGTCTGCCTCTTGGGATTCTTCAGGCAGAGCCACATACATCCATTCCGGTGACTTATACTTCTGGTTAGGTTTTCTTGTTCTTCCAGACCCCTTTGTTACGACTGTTTCTTCCTCCTTTGATTTTTCCTGACTCGTGACTTCATTCACTTGTTCAGCTCTTGGTGATTTCACTCGGGACAATCGATATCTTAGTCTCTTTATTTTGTTCAGCCAAACTTCTGGTTTTACAGTTCTTCTCAATTTACTTTCTTTGACATTCTTTTCATTCTTTTCTTCTCTCCAAGCTCTCTTTCTCAGAACTCGACCTTCAGGTATTTCGTTCTCACTCTCTTCTGATTCTGTCCCAACTTGCTTTTCCTTTTCACCAGTTTCTTTATCCACCACTTGTTCTGGTTTCCCTACTTCTTTCCCTCCTCGGATCTCTGACACGCAATCTTCCTGCTGACTACTTGTCCCTTCACCTAGCTGGATGTTGCAGTTCCCTACACCTCCTCGGGGGTATTCTGCAATCTGTCCCTCTCTCTCTGTAACTGTCCTTTCTTCATTCAAATCTATTAATTCAGGTGGAATTTCTCTCAATTTTTCATCTGGAATTTGTTCTTTTTGACTTTCTTTTACTGCTTCTTCTTTGTCTTTTCCTTCCTTCTTTTTAGGTTCTTTTCTAGGACCTTTCTTTCTCTGCTCGTCTTCAGAATCTGAGCTGTCAGAAATCTGCAATCTTCCTCTCAGAGAGACACTTCTGGGGACCAGAATCTGTTTTGGTTCGTTTTCCCCTCTTTCAGGATTTTCACGTGTTTTTGGTTCTTTGTGATCTGATTCAGTACTTGACTCTGATTCGTCATAGTACTCTTTCTCCTTGCAATCCACTGGATTTGGTATTCTCAAGGTATGGCTGGCATGGATCCAGTTTTTCAGTCCGGCACACTTCACAGCTGTTGTCGTGGTCAGAATGACTTGTCTTGGTTTTCCCCACCTGGGAACCAAACAGTTTCTTCTTCTGTGGACCTTTATCCTCACCCAATCTCCTGGGCTTAGATCATGGGCTTGCTTCTTTTCAATGGTGGTGGCATCCGCTCCAACCTGATGAAACACAGAATGAACTGCGTCAGCCAGGCCTTTACAGTACTCAAACACCATGTCATCAGAAATCGTCATCAGTTTGTTGACTGGTATGTAAGCATGCCTCATCGCACGTCCCATAATTATTTCATGAGGACTTAACCCTGTAGTTCTATCTGGGGTTGCACGTATGGTCATCAAAACTAGAGGCAAGACATCAGGCCATTTCATTCCTGTGGCTAAACACATTTTCCCAATTCTGTTTTTGATTGTACCATTCATTTGCTCAACCACACCAGAAGCCTCTGGTCGGTAGGCACAGTGCAGTTTCTGTTGTACATTTAATGCTTCACTGACCAATTTCACAATCTCATTATAGAAATGCCCTCCTCTGTCTGATTCAAGGGTCACTGGGAACCCGAACCTGGGGATGAATTCTCTCAAAAGCAGCTTTGCTACTGTCAATCCATCATTTCTCCTTGTCGGGTATGCTTCTACCCACCTGGAGAATAGGCAGACTACGACCAGAACGTACCTTAATCTGTTACATGTTGGCATCACAATGAAATCTATTTGCATTCTGGTAAAAGGCCCTCCTTCTCGGCCTATAGTTCCTAGGCTCACCACTGTCTTTCTCCCAGGATTGTACTGCTGACAAATTAAACATCTCTGACATAGGCTCTCTGATATAATTCTGAATTTTGGGTTGTACCAGGTCTGCTTAAACGACCTGATCATAGTATCTCTCCCTATGTGTCCCTGGCCATGATACATCCGTGTCATGGTAGACAACATGCTATCAGGCATGACTGGTCTTCCATCTCGATAGACCCACACATGATCCTTTTCCCTTGGTGCACATCCTGCTTTTACCCACTGCCTTGTTTCCTCCTATCCTGCTTCCTCCTGCAATTGCCTCACTTCTTCCCATGTCCCTACAACGTTAGTAAACATTAAGGAATAGGAAGTCATTTCTTTCTCCTTTGCCCGATTGACTGAATAATGATTTCTGGCACAGGGCACAGTACTGTGCCATGTCATTGGCATAACGGTTGCCGACAGTAACATAATCCTCCCCTTGGTTATGGGCAGCACATTTCACCACATCCAATTGTTTAGGCAGCTGTATCGCCTCAATCAACTTTTCAACCACTTCAGCATTCTTTATAGGAGTTCCACTTGAGGTTAGGAAACCTCTTTGTAGCCACAACTGGCCAAAATCGTGGACAATTAAAAGCCATACTGGCTGTCAGTTATCACAGTCACTCTCACACCTTTCCCAATTTTGCATGCTCGAGTCAGAGCCACTAATTCTGCTACTTGGGCAGATTTTACTCCCTTTAGATAGGATGCTTCCATCACTGCTGAAACCGTGCACACTGCATATGCTGCACTCAACACCCCATCTTCTGTTCTCAAACATGACCCATCAACAAACATTACATATTCATTTTCTGCCAAAGGTACATCTTTTATGTCTGGTCGTGGTTTCGTACAATACTCAAGCACATCCAAACAATCATGATCTGCTTCATCTCTCACTTCCACATTCTCACCATCTGGTAACAACGTTGCTGGATTCACATTCACACATCTTGCAAGGCTCACATTCATTGCACCTAATATGACTTTCTCATACTTAGTCAGCCGACTATGTGTCATATACTGAGTACGACTCCTTGTTAAAAGAATCGCCACATCATGCGGTACAAACACTTTCAAAGGATATCCCATCACGATTCCTTCACTCTGCTCCAAACTTCGACATGTTGCAGCTACTGCTTTCAGACAACCAGGTAAGCCTACAGCTACTGGATCAAGCATCGATGAATAATATGCAATCGGTCTCGTCAATCTTCCATGCTTCTGGATTAACACAGAAAGTGCACATCCATTTCTTTCACTGCAATATAACTCAAATTCTTTTTCATAATCGGGCATACCCAATGCTGGGGCCTCACACAATCCATCTTTCAATCGTTTGAATGCTGCTAATTCTTCCTTGTTCAATTCGAGGGGATCTTTTACATCACTCCTTGTTAGCCGTACCAGAGGTTTTGCAATCAGTGAAAAGTTGCTGATCCACTGGCGGCAGTACCCTACCATTCCCAGAAACATTCTCACTTCTCTTTGAGTCATGGGGGCTCTCATTCCTTTTATGATTCTGATTCTGTCTATTGTTATTTTCATCAATCCTTTTTCAATGTTATGTCCCAAATACTGTACTTCTTTCTTACAATACTGCAGTTTGGCTGGGGACACTTTTAGTCCTCCATCTGCCAGGTGATTTAGTAAAGCTATAGTGTCTACTTCACAAGCTTCACGAGTTTTCGACTCCACAAGGAGGTCGTCGATATACTGCACTAGTACTGAACTCTCGGGCATTTGCAGACTTTCTAATGACTTTTTCAACAAATGATTAAATATTGAGGGGCTTTCTGTATACCCCTGTGGGATTCGGCACCATGCCAAATACGGTCTCCAAACCGAAATGCAAAAATTTGCTGACTGTTGTGATGCAATGGAATGGAAAAGAACGCATGGCACAAATCAATTACCGTATACCATTCTGCATCATGGGGAATCTGGTACAAAATCACTGATGGATTTGGTACAATGGGACAACATGGTACAACAATTTTTTTTACCTTTCTCAGGTCTTGCACTATTCTGAATTTTCCATTTGGCTTTTTCAGGCCCATTATGGGTGAGTTACATGGACTGCTCATTATCTCTCTCAGAATTCCTTGCTTGATCATTTTCTCAATTATTGGAGTTACTCCTTCAATTATTGACAATTATTTCAGGTGTCAATCTATACTGAGGAATGTTTGGATAACTTACTCCATCTTTGACAGTAATTTTTACGGGGTCTACGTTTCTCATTAGCCCTACATCTTCTCCGGTGAAATCCCAAACCTCTCCTTTTACAGACCGTTTCAATTCTCTGGGCAGTTCATCTGGATTAAATACTGCATATGTTCCAATATTCTCACATTCTCTGTTAGCTATGGTCATTTTATACAATACATCCTCATCTGGTGTTTCAAAAGCTATTCCATCTGGAGTACAAAATATAGTGCAGTTCATCTTGCACAGCAGGTCCCTACCTAAAAAGTTCACAGGACTGGTGTCACACACCACAAATCGGTGCATTTCAGAAAATTTCCCTATACTAACCTTTACGGGTTCTGTAAGGTATGTTTTTAACTGTTGGTTAGATACACCAACTACTTGGATTGTTTCATCCGAAAGAGGAAGATTCTTAACATCAGCTGATCTAACAGTAGATCGAGTAGCGCCAGTGTCCACTAGGAAAATAATGTTATCATCATTAATCTTCCCATCTACAAATGGTCCTGTCTGGTCTACTTCTAGAGTTGCGCCAAGTACGCACTCTTCTTCCTCCCTTCGGCACCGTCAATAATCCATTTCTGAATCACTCTCATCATGTTGCAGCCAATACTGCGAAACAGTGCGAGCGCGTGATGGTTTATTTACCTGTTCTGCATTGTAGAATCCCGATTCTTTACTATACTTCTGTGAGTTTCTGTTCTGTGGAAAAGGTGGTTTTGGCACCTGATTCTGGGAAGTAACCACCTGCTGCTGTTGCTGCAGTTGACCACCCACCTCTTTCTGCACCTGTGGATTCAACGATCATTTTTCATTATTAGTATTTGGAGGGTTCTTACACTCGGATTTCCAATGCCCTAACTCACCGCAATTGTGACATGGGAATTTCTTTTTGGCTTCTTCTATATTACCTTTCCCTTTCCCTGTACCAAATCTTGGTCTTACTCCTGGATTGTTCGCTTGCTCTACCAACTGAGCTTCCTGTCGTTCGGCTACCTTTACCTGTGCCCACATTGCATTTTCTTTCAGTTTTCGCTGTTTTGCCTCAATCTCATCGCTGAAATATTTTGCATGTCTCAAAACTTCATCTATTTTCTTATTTTGCCAATCAACTGTATGCTGCTTTATCATATCACCAATTTCTGGGCGTAAACCATATACAAACCTGTATACGAAATGACTCAAATCTTTATCACTCAGGTTCTCATCTCCACTGAAAAGCCTGAATTAGTCTCTCATAATATGCATGTACTGACTCCTTGCTTTCCTGTTGGGTTCTGTCAATTTTTACCCAATCAGTCTCTTTAGGGGGTACCTTATTTTTCAGAAATGCCATAACCTGCTCATATTTCTTCATTACCTCTGGGTCGGGAGCTCCCGTCTTAAGGTCCATGGGATACTCTTGAGTGGGCCAATTTATCATCAGCTTGCACTCTGTCCACAAATCTGCTGGTACTATTATATCGAATAGACTATTCAAATCTATCCATAATACCTTTGCCAATTTTACAAATCTGTCTACCTGCCGGTACCACTCGACGGGCTTTTCGCGTAGTGGAGGGAAATCATTTGTGAAAGAGAAAATGTCCTGTCTTGTCCATGGAACATGAACATATCCTCCCCCTGGAATCTCTCTCATGGGGTATTCTGTCGTTACCTTTTCTTTCTCTCTAACGGGAAATGCTGAAACTGTCTTTTCTGTGATATTATCACGTCTTCTACACCACTTACTTCTCCATCTGTCAACATCTCCCTATTTTCTCAACAAACCAAGTATGTCCTTAATTTGACTTATCCTTCCTGTGGTATTCATGTTCTCTATATCTTTCTCAGTGAAATCAACTCGATAATATTTTTGCAGTGCTTTTACTCTGTCAAAATCTATTCCCATTTCATTTGCAATTTCCTTTAATCTTTCATGCAGGTTTTTCGCTCTCCAGGTTGCACTCTTGCAGAGAAACAACAATTCCTTATCCTGGTAGTTTTTCAATTTTTCAGTAGGGATAGTTCCTACTATTAATTCTTCTAATACCATTCGTAATTTGGCCATATCTATTGACTGGGATTCTTGATCCTTTTTCTGTAACTCTCTGAGCCATTCGCTTAATTCTTCTACGGAAGGTCCTACTGGATTATCTACATTATTTTGTTCTGGGGCCTTTTGTGGTTCTAATAATGTTTCCATTGTCATTCTGCTCTTTTCAGCGTAGATTTGATTTACAAATGGATTACTTGAAACGTTCGGTTCAAACATATTTATTGTCGGTCCCCACGGATTGTCAATTTGACTCCGTTCAGCATTTTCAATTATATTTTGGCTTCTGTACGGCACTGTCAAACAATGTTCAGTATCCTTCTGTTTCTCAAAAATGGGCATTACTGGACCTATCGTTACTGGAACTGTTACAGTTTCTAGATTCTTGGTCAATTCTCTTATTTTCTCGGTTAATTCTAGGGTAGTTTTGGCCAATTCTACTGAATTCTCACCATTTACCCGACTTTCTGTCTGTTTTTCTATCTCTCTTGCAGGGTTACTTTTCCCTAGTTCTGGTGACATGGTCTCTGTTTTAATTATTCGTAATGTTTCTCTCATTGGGGCACTTGGTGACAATTCTTCTGGTTCTGGTCGATACGATGGTGGGTTTTTGTAAAACACCTCATCAAGAACATCATCTTCTGATTCATTCACTTCATACCCACCAAAATCTACATTACGCCTTTTCTCAGTGCATTTTCTCCCTTCATTCTCTCCTACCATTCTCACAGGGTACATACCCTCAGTCATACTTGCATTCCGCCACCTTTTCATCCTGTCTTCATGTGTCTCATGTCCGTATGATCTACCGAACATGTATCGATAACCCCTACCACTTCTCTGTTTTTCTCGTTCATGCATTTCGTCTTCCCATTCCGTCAATGCCTCAAACTGCATCGGTCTAGGTCTTGGTTCTAAGTCCATCATTTTGTCTCTGAGATTTCTCAAAACGGCCAAATTAAAAGAACCATGTTCTGGAAACGCCAGGACTCCATCGTCCTTGGTGTATTTTACCCAATTATCTAACCAAATACAAGTATGATACCCATATTTCGCAATCATTGTTGATGCAGGTGTTTTCGGTGGAGGAAGTAACTGTCCTTCCCTAGTCTCAACTACCTTATCTTTCTTGAACCACCTTTTAATTTTCCCAAACCACGATTTCTTCTTTTCTAGTGGTTGGTAATACATTTTCCCGATTTCCGTGTACCGTTTAGTCTTCTTACAATGGTATCGCTATTCTGTCCACTCACAGCGCGACTCTTACTAACGCACCAATCAGGAGCGTCTACGTCACTATCACAATCCTCCAGTCTCAGCGCGACTCACACTAACGCACCAATCAGGGAGCGTTTACGTCACTCTGTATTCCTCCACTCCTAGCGCGGCTTTACACTAACGCACCAATCCAGAGCGTTTTACGCCTCCAACCTACTGTCCAATCCCAGCGCGGTCGTTATGACGTCAGCAGCCGCTGCGGCAGATCGCTCTGCTCTCGTCTACCCCTCCTTTACAAGACCGCTCCGTGAACTTTTACTGCAACTTTTACGATTCGATTAGTAACAACATGAAAACACCTCCATTGTCTAATTCGCTAGCCATAGAACAGCAAAGGACCTTTCTCACGAGAATTCCGTCTTTCTCGAGAACAGCGCTTACCTCTGTCCTACTACGGAAACGTTACTTTTGTTGATAAAGTAGCACATCCCTCTACTTCACCATTCTAGAAAGCATTAGCTAATTGTTTCTCTGGTATTTTAGAAATAACCTAGAGTTTCGCAATCAACCCGAATGCCTTTACATTCACACTCATTCATACAAGAAAATGTAGTACATATGCACAGAATCCTGTCTTTCCCGAGAACAGCAAACAGTCTGTCCTACTACAGAATTATGACACTCGTTAACAAAGCAGTGCTTCCCTCTACTTTGTCCTTCTAACAAGCTCAGAGAACACCTGCTACCTTTTCAGTGATCAGCGTTATCGGTATGCCAATTGGTTTCCTGGTACTTAAAAAACAAAATTTCACAGGTAACCTTTGCTATCATACACACTTCTCTCACACCGAGAATATTTCTAATGGCAACACACGACGATGCCGCCGAATCGAACCCAGACAATACGCCGTGCAACTTCACTTGTCACACGTTTTCCCTGTGTCCCTACAGGGCTACAACAATCCCGTCTTTCCCAAGAGCAGCATCTACCTCTGCTCTACTACGGAACTGTTACAAACTTCCGACTTCCTACATCCCAGAAGCCGTGCAAACAACATATAACTTGACGCGACTCAACATAGATTGTTAGTACATAAACCAATACCAATCAATAATCAATAGGCTATTTACAAACAATCGTCACTAAACCCAAAACAATAGCTAACCATCATTCTGCTACCAGAAAAACTGCTCCAGCGCTGAATACCAAAAATCCCCTCGCTACGTCACAGACCACAGATCTTCTTCAACAACCAACATTCATCCACTCATTCACTGGTGGGGGCCCATAACACCAATCATTCATTCTACTTTTAGATCAATGGTCCTCGAGATAGAGAGAGAAGGGAAATTCTTTTCTCTTCTTTCCATGCGCTGGAAACTATGGGAGGAAGATTTTCACCAATCACCTGATGAGTAATAACAAATTCACCTGTTCATCCCTACCTCACCAGGGTCTCAATACCTTTATAACCTTGCAGTTCCTCCCATGCTATTGGCCATGGATCAGCTTAGTTGCTGGGTAGAGCGACACTTAATTCTTCTAATCAATATACATCAAAACACTTCAAATAATAACCCGACACAGTTCTTAAAGAAATTAAAATGTTTATTGTGAGAAGTTGGCCTGGCATATGCTGTCTCCTAGTTATAGGGACACCTTGCACCAGTCCAATTTGACTCTTATTGATGATAGGTTTAAGACAACCTTTAAAGAAAGCTATCCTAGTCTTGAAGGAGTGTTAAGCTTATTGTTTTACCATAATGACCTCTTGAATAACCAAATGAAAGAGTAGCCCACACAAGTATATATATAAAATATATGTATTTATTCTAGACAGAATCCCACAGTCTCGTTATGAAGCTGTGGCAAAGTTACAATATCAAACAAGCATTGATAGACACAATAAATAGCACTATTAACATTGGGCCCCAGGGGGGGACCAAACCATATACTAAAAAAGTGGTATAAGAACCACAACAATTCTACAGGCAATGCCTAGGGCATTCAGGATCGCTGGCCCCTTAAGAATCCACCCCAGGTTATGAGAAAGGGGACCCACGAGAGGCGCGTGCAGTGCAAGTAGCTATCGGGATCTCTATTACAGCCTATGGAGAATGTCGCGGTTGGAAATAAACAGTTTAAAAATACTTCTAGCAGGAGTACAAAGTTAAAACATCAGACTTAAGCTTTTGAAGAGCCCACTACCACGAGAGTACCAAGGTACCACTGTTACCTGCCCCAGGGAAGCCGGGTGCATAGGTCGTTTCTGCTGTCGGGTCGTGGGCTGATTTTCAATGGGAAAATAGTCAAAAGTTCTGCTAGCCAAAAGCGTCGATGATGCCGTGAAGATCAAAGATGTGAAGATTGCAGAGAAGAACCTGAAAGCAGAGGGGACAGAGTCTGGGTCACGGCAAAGTGACCAGGAGGCTCAAAGCAAAGAGCCCTTCGATGTCGTGTGATTCAGGTGGAAAGTGGTGTAGCTTGGATCTGCAGCCACGGGCTCCGGGAGGCTTCAAGGAAGGCCAGCTTCAGGAGGGCAACTGTCCCACGTTGGATGAGGGTTGCTGCGGTGTTAGTGTCCGGATCGAATCCACTAAGCCTTGGTAACTGCAACCCACGAAGAATAAACAAATCGGCTACAGTGCAGACCCACGAGGTCTGGGAGAGGTCTCCTTCAAGGAGACTGTAGAGCAGGCCTGGAGCAACCAGGGGAATTCTTGATTGTAAAGATAGACCTCCGCTAGGGCCCACAAGTTGAGAGACAAGGGACTGCAGGAGGCGGCAATTTGGCATGCGTAAAAGGGCACCCACGGGCCACCGGAGGGGGCTAGGGTACTGGTCTTTGGCACAGTTTCTGTAGAGTGGTTGGCTCAAAAACGGGCCAAAGCACAACTTCCCCACTGGTCAGGGTCATGTGCTACGCAAGAGGTGGCCGGTGTCCTGGGGTATTGGGGATCTCGGCACCCACGTGGTCCATGGTGCCCAAACTCGTTGAGCACACTCACTGACCTCTGGGATGCGCTGGAAACCCACCTCAAGGGTTCTGGAAGTCGTCAAATTTCGTGAGAGCAGCGAGGTTCCAACCAGGTCGCTTGCAGGGTTTCAGGTGCCTGCCAAGCAGGGAGATAACTCCTTTATCCCAAGGGAGATTTCTTCCGTCAGCTGGGCAGCAGCAAGTCGAAGGTCAAGACTGTAAAGTTCAAGATTAATCTGAGGCTCTGGGGCCACGTTATTCACCTTTATCCCCAAGATTAGGGGAGTGTCCAGAGTAGTGTCCACCAATGAGAGGTGAGGCGGGAAAGGGTGGCTACACCCTCTCCCCTTTGTGTGTTTCCCGCCTGGGCGAGGGGCAGGATGCCCCTGAACCGGTTCCAAGCGGTGTATGCAGAATGAGGCTTCTGCAGCTGCCTACGTGCAACTCTGAAAGGACATTTGGTGCACCCACCCTGTTCCAATCCACATTATCTTGTCTGGGGAGATGCTAGCACCTCCCTGCCACAGGAGCCCTATTGTCCAGCTGGCGAGGCTGGGGTTTTCCCCAGCAACAGCCAGCCAGGGTCGTGTAGGTGGCGGGTAGTAGCCATTTTGTACTGCTTGAGCACTTTTAAATTGGTGTCTAAATTCTGCCGCTTTTCCCATATCGCCCCTCTAGCAGGGGGGAATCGTACCCTCATGCCCATGGCTGGACTGGGGGTATGATTCCTACATGTTTGACACCAAACACGATATGGTTCTGTGTAGCCATTCTCAAGTTATCAAGCTATCGCGATAGACTTATAATGCGGTTAAGAGTATATGGTATGGCTACACTACAAACAACCCAGCAATGATTTTACGAGGGTTGCAGAGAGGCCCTACTCATGTAGGGGTCCCCCCTCACACATACCTCAGCACCCTGCCTTGTAGGATTACCAAGGCCTGCTATAGGGGTGACCTATGAGAGTATATGTGTTGTAATGGGGTGGGATATAGGGTACCTATATCCCTGTAAGGGGTGCTAGCACCACCTTACCCAGACTACAGTAGTGGTCTGGTGGTGTTAGTTTGTATGGCTGTCCCAGGGTGGCACAATAAGTGCTGCAGCCCTGGTAGGCCTACTGAGGGACCCATGCCCTGGGTACCTAGGGTACCATCTACAAGGGACTGTCAGGACATCCTCAGCATCCAATTGGTTTGTACCTAGGGTACTTCACATAAGTTTTAGGGAGAAAGCAGATAGGCTGGGGTCCTGGATAGCAGGATTCCAGCCAGACTAGTCAAAAACCACTCAAATACCAGGCAAAAAGTTGGGGGCAACCATTAGTCAGATTCCACCTTCCTACATTTATCTAATTAAAGCATAAGGAAATCATAAAGCATTCAATATTTTTGGTTCGCATATTTACCTAATCTAGCTAAATGGCGTCCTCTATGTCAAATTCAGATCTTTTGTCTCTATGCTCATAAATCGATCAATCAGTTCGTAAATTAATTGGGCATCTGATCAGTCCATCAGAGTATCTGGCAAGCAGCTGTCCAGCAGTGTCACCGTCCTCTCCGTCAGCATAACGTCAGGAAATCAGGTAAAGCACGACAAAAGATGGTACCTACCCTCTCTAGTCTACTTCTTTTATAGTAAAATCAACGATAAAATGTTACAATACATGTTTTAGAACAAATCCGATTGGTTGAACCAGGATCATTCTTCCTGATTCTCATACATTCAATGTTGCATTAGATGTAGTTCTCAATTTATTAATGACATTGTAACAGTTTCTAGTCCATTCAAGGCATGTTGATTCCCATGCAGGTTTGTGTCCATGGTGTCATCAATTATAACAGTTCTTAGTTTATGGAAGTTCATTGTTTGAGGATTGGCACTCCTCCCGGTGCGTCCTTCACGAGTACAGTCTGCCTGGGGTCAGGACGAGGTTATTGTTGCTCATCTTTTAGCGCAGGCGCACATCACTCAGTGACTTATGTATCTCGTCTGTCCGTCAAAATAGAGATGGAAGCCATTTTGTGGCCACTCCATAAAGGTCAACTTAAGCAAAGAGACACAAAACGTAATTAATGCATAGAAATGACTATTAAAATGTTATTCCCTCACTAAACCCTCTATGTGTGTGTATTTATCTAGCAAAAGCAACACGCATTGCGGTTTTATACTCACAATTTAAAGCACAATTCACAAATCACATCACAAAAGCAACATATAATATACAAATTCTAAATATCTGACATTAGTATGCGTACGAAAATTAATTTACGTATCAATCAGGCCATGCAAATACGATTCCCACGTATATGTACTAATTAGTAATGTTGATTAATCAAACACAGCAAACCATTAATACTATTAATGTTAGTCAGTTATTCATTTTAATTCTAAATGATAATATGGAGGAGGTATACGATTCTTAGGGAAAACCTCGCTCCAGCAATCCCCCCTTTGGTGATTTTATCACCACAAAACACCCAAATTTAGTACCCTTTTACGAAAACTTGAAATGACTTCTTACTCATAGCTCAAAATTCAGTTTCTTCATATTCATCTCTTTTTGCTTTCTTATACATACTGTCTTTCCACTCATCTAAGGCTATCTCTTCAAAATCCTTTTCTGGATCTTTTCATTTTCTCTTAAGTTTATCTCTTTTTATTTTATTATTTGTTTTCTTTTTCCTGCAACACATACACCCTAATCTTATCACTAATACTGCAACTATCACACATGTTAATGGAAAAAAGAATTTTACCTATAACAGTACTACCTATTTTAGCTAAGAAATTTTTAATAGCAGCTATTTTCTTTCCCATTCTTGTCCATACATCTTCAACCTCCAGTGGTACAAGTTCATCGTGCAATTCAGTAATATTTTTAATGTAAGCCTTTAGATCTTTACTTTCGTCTGAAATGTAAGTGCAACAATGTTGAACTTTCAGCATTCCACAGACTCCACCCTCTTTTGCCAAAAGAATGTCAAGGGCAAGTCGATTTTGCATTACCATAGCACGCATGGCAACCATTTCAGTATTAACCAATAAAAATCCATGAGCAGTGCTTGTTGACAAGCGATCCACTACTGTAGATAATCTTCTGATTTTATTTGCATTCAGAGTTATTCCCACTGCCGGTATCAATGCACAAAAGATGTCACCCACAATTTCTGCCCAAGATTCTCTCTTTCTACGCACTAAATGACTATTTAAACTATTTACACCCTCTTCTCTGTCCATGTGAAAGATTTTTGGAAATACCAGGCCTACATAACATGTGCCATACCAATGGTCTGGCAAACGATAATATGCCCTGTTCCCACAGATAAAATATATTCCAGGAAATACTGGATCTCTTCCACCTTTGAATCCCCATCCACCCATGATTCGGTATGTATCATGGCACTTACTATTACCTACAAACAGGTTATCATATGCAGTTTGATTTCTTCTTATACAAAGTTTTCCTTTCTGAGGTCTATCTAAAGCTATTGTTGGCGTTGACTCTCCTTTTGTCAGGTGTTTCTCCATTTCTATGTCCCAAGCTGTTTTCTCAACCTTTTCTTCTGATATTTTTTTGTGCATCTTATGCCTTCTTTCCTCAACCATATTTAAAAATGTCTTTTCTTCTTTCTGCAAACTGCATGTCAAATTATATTTAAACACAGCTTCTAATGTTAGTTCACTAGTCTCTAAGAAAAATTCACTTAAAACTTTAGCAGCTCTCACCTTATTTCGCTTATTATTAGCAGGCACTAATGCCAAAATGTTATCTACATCTGAAAAATAATACTCTAATTTCCCTAACTCATAACATAAGCTAGCTATTACACTACATGTTATTCCATATGTAGCTGGAAGGTGATAAGTCACTCCCTCTGCCACTGACGCAGGTAACTGCATGCAGACGTAGCAGTCCCTTACATCCATAGTCTTTACATATTCATACAATAATTTTGAAAATACATTATTAGAAAAATCGTTAATAGACCTATCTTTATGCAAATGAATGTTTGTTTCTACAGTCGGTACTACCTTTGAAATTTTACCTATGTTAGTTTTGTTTTGACCATTTCCTTCTATCGTATCTATTGTGACTTTAAATTATATTACAAGAGCTAGGATGCTCCATAAAAGCATTAATAATCCTGTACAACAGCAACATGTTTTACACCATCTTTTCATGAATGTACATCTACGTTTACTACTATCTGTGTTAGCCATTTTTACTAAATAGACCGTGTCTTTTGACTTAGCCTCTTCTACTTTGTGACCAGTTTCTACCCCAAAGCTTCTAAGCTTCTACTTAGTTCCACTAGTTTTCTTCTTCTTCTCTTTTGTTATCGTTCTCCACATCAACAGCTTCTTCGATTATTCAGTTTGGCATCTCATCGTCCTTTGCCTCCTTCTCCCAATCAGGATACAGAATTTCCTGAATCTCCACTTCTTCTTCTCCAATGTCGGACAAGAGAACTCTCAGGATTTCTGATTCTTCTTCTTCTTTAACCACTTTCAGTAAAGCCTCCTCTGGATTTCCTTGACTGTCTGCCTCTTGGGATTCTTCAGGCAGAGCCACATACATCCATTCCGGCGACTTATACTTCTGGTTAGGTTTTCTTGTTCTTCCAGACCCCTTTGTTACGACTGTTTCTTCCTCCTTTGATTTTTCCTGACTCGTGACTTCATTCACTTGTTCAGCTCTTGGTGATTTCACTCGGGACAATCGATATCTTAGTCTCTTTATTTTGTTCAGCCAAACTTCTGGTTTTACAGTTCTTCTCAATTTACTTTCTTTGACATTCTTTTCATTCTTTTCTTCTCTCCAAGCTCTCTTTCTCAGAACTCGACCTTCAGGTATTTCTTTCTCACTCTCTTCTGATTCTGTCCCAACTTGCTTTTCCTTTTCACCAGTTTCTTTATCCACCACTTGTTCTGGTTTCCCTACTTCTTTCCCTCCTCGGATCTCTGACACGCAATCTTCCTGCTGACTACTTGTCCCTTCACCTAGCTGGATGTTGCAGTTCCCTACACCTCCTCGGGGGTATTCCGCAATCTGTCCCTCTCTCTCTGTAACTGTCCTTTCTTCATTCAAATCTATTAATTCAGGTGGAATTTCTCTCAATTTTTCATCTGGAATTTGTTCTTTTTGACTTTCTTTTACTGCTTCTTCTTTGTCTTTTCCTTCCTTCTTTTTAGGTTCTTTTCTAGGACCTTTCTTTCTCTGCTCGTCTTCAGAATCTGAGCTGTCAGAAATCTGCAATCTTCTTCTCAGAGAGACACTTCTGGGGACCAGAATCTGTTTTGGTTCGTTTTCCCCTCTTTCAGGATTTTCACGTGTTTTTGGTTCTTTGTGATCTGATTCAGTACTTGACTCTGATTCGTCATAGTACTCTTTCTCCTTGCAATCCACTGGATTTGGTATTCTCAAGGTATGGCTGGCATGGATCCAGTTTTTCAGTCCGGCACACTTCACAGCTGTTGTCGTGGTCAGAATGACTTGTCTTGGTTTTCCCCACCTGGGAACCAAACAGTTTCTTCTTCTGTGGACCTTTATCCTCACCCAATCTCCTGGGCTTAGATCATGGGCTTGCTTCTTTTCAAGGGTGGTGGCATCCGCTCCAACCTGATGAAACACAGAATGAACTGCGTCAGCCAGGCCTTTACAGTACTCAAACACCATGTCATCAGAAATCGTCATCAGTTTGTTGACTGGTATGTAAGCATGCCTCATCGCACGACCCATGATTATTTCATGAGGACTTAACCCTGTAGTTCTATCTGGGGTTGCACGTATGGTCATCAAAACTAGAGGCAAGACATTAGGCCATTTCATTCCTGTGGCTAAACACATTTTCCCAATTCTGTTTTTGATTGTACCATTCATTTGCTCAACCACACCAGAAGCCTCTGGTCGGTAGGCACAGTGCAGTTTTTGTTGTACATGTAATGCTTCACTGACCAATTTCACAATCTCATTATAGAAATGCCCTCCTCTGTCTGATTCAAGGGTCACTGGGAACCCGAACCTGGGGATGAATTCTCTCAAAAGCAGCTTTGCTACTGTCAATCCATCATTTCTCCTTGTCGGGTATGCTTCTACCCACCTGGAGAATAGGCAGACTACGACCAGAACGTACCTTAATCTGTTACATGTTGGCATCTCAATGAAATCTATTTGCATTCTGGTAAAAGGCCCTCCTTCTCGGCCTATAGTTCCTAGGCTCACCACTTTCTTTCTCCCAGGATTGTACTGCTGACAAATTAAACATCTCTGACATAGGCTCTCTGATATAATTCTGAATTTTGGGTTGTACCAGGTCTGCTTAAACGACCTGATCATAGTATCTCTCCCTATGTGTCCCTGGCCATGATACATCCGTGTCATGGTAGACAACATGCTATCAGGCATGACTGGTCTTCCATCTCGATAGACCCACACATGATCCTTTTCCCTTGGTGCACATCCTGCTTTTACCCACTGCCTTGTTTCCTCCTCTCCTGCTTCCTCCTGCAATTGCCTCACTTCTTCCCATGTCCCTACAACGTTAGTAAACATTGAGGAATAGGAAGTCATTTCTTTCTCCTTTGCCCGATTGACTGAATAATGATTTCTGGCACAGGGCACAGTACTGTGCCATGTCATTGGCATAACAGTTGCCGACAGTAACATAATCCTCCCCTTGGTTATGGGCAGCACATTTCACCACATCCAATTGTTTAGGCAGCTGTATCGCCTCAATCAACTTTCCAACCACTTCAGCATTCTTTATAGGAGTTCCACTTGAGGTTAGGAAACCTCTTTGTAGCCACAACTGGCCAAAATCGTGGACAATTAAAAGCCATACTGGCTGTCAGTTATCACAGTCACTCTCACACCTTTCCCAATTTTGCATGCTCGAGTCAGAGCCACTAATTCTGCTACTTGGGCAGATTTTACTCCCTTTAGATAGGATGCTTCCATCACTGCTGAAACCGTGCACACTGCATATGCTGCACTCAACACCCCATCTTCTGTTCTCAAAGATGACCCATCAACAAACATTACATATTCATTTTCTGCCAAAGGTACATCTTTTATGTCTGGTCGTGGTTTCGTACAATACTCAAGCACATCCAAACAATCATGATCTGCTTCATCTCTCACTTCCACATTCTCACCATCTGGTAACAACGTTGCTGGATTCACATTCACACATCCTGCAAGGCTCACATTCATTGCACCTAATATGACTTTCTCATACTTAGTCAGCCGACTATGTGTCATATACTGAGTACGACTCCTTGTTAAAAGAATTGCCACATCATGCGGTACAAACACTTTCAAAGGATATCCCATCACGATTCCTTCACTCTGCTCCAAACTTCGACATGTTGCAGCCTACAGCTACTGGATCAAGCATCGATGAATAATATGCAATCGGTCTCGTCAATCTTCCATGCTTCTGGATTAACACAGAAAGTGCACATCCATTTCTTTCACTGCAATATAACTCAAATTCTTTTTCATAATCGGGCATACCCAATGCTGGGGCCTCACACAATCCATCTTTCAATCGTTTGAATGCTGCTAATTCTTCCTTGTTCAATTCGAGGGGATCTTTTACATCACTCCTTGTTAGCCGTACCAGAGGTTTTGCAATCAGTGAAAAGTTGCTGATCCACTGGCGGCAGTACCCTACCATTCCCAGAAACATTCTCACTTCTCTTTGAGTCATGGGGGCTCTCATTCCTTTTATGATTCTGATTCTGTCTATTGTTATTTTCATCAATCCTTTTTCAATGTCATGTCCCAAATACTGTACTTCTTTCTTACAATACTGCAGTTTGACTGGGGACACTTTTAGTCCTCCATCTGCCAGGTGATTTAGTAAAGCTATAGTGTCTACTTCACAAGCTTCACGAGTTTTCGACTCCACAAGGAGGTCGTCGATATACTGCACTAGTACTGAACTCTCGGGCATTTGCAGACTTTCTAATGACTTTTTCAACAATTGATTAAATATTGAGGGGCTTTCTGTATACCCCTGTGGGATTCGGCACCATGCCAAATACGGTCTCCAAACCGAAATGCAAAAATTTGCTGACTGTTGTGATGCAATGGAATGGAAAAGAACGCATGGCACAAATCAATTACCGTATACCATTCTGCAGCATGGGGAATCTGATACAAAATCACTGATGGATTTGGTACAATGGGACAACATGGTACAACAATTTTTTTTACCTTTCTCAGGTCTTGCACTATTCTGAATTTTCCATTTGGCTTTTTCAGGCCCATTATGGGTGAGTTACATGGACTGCTCATTATCTCTCTCAGAATTCCTTGCTTGATCATTTTCTCAATTATTGGAGTTACTCCTTCAATTATTGACAATTATTTCAGGTGTCAATCTATACTGAGGAATGTTTGGATAACTTACTCCATCTTTGACAGTAATTTTTACGGGGTCTACGTTTCTCATTAGCCCTACATCTTCTCCGGTGAAATCCCAAACCTCTCCTTTTACAGACCGTTTCAATTCTCTGGGCAGTTCATCTGGATTAAATACTGCATATGTTCCAATATTCTCACATTCTCTGTTAGCTATGGTCATTTTATACAATACATCCTCATCTGGTGTTTCAAAAGCTATTCCATCTGGAGTACAAAATATAGTGCAGTTCATCTTGCACAGCAGGTCCCTACCTAACAAGTTCACAGGACTGGTGTCACACACCACAAATCGGTGCATTTCAGAAAATTCCCTATACTAACCTTTACGGGTTCTGTAAGGTATGTTTTTAACTGTTGGTTAGATACACCAACTACTTGGATTGTTTCATCCGAAAGAGGAAGATTCTTAACATCAGCTGATCTAACAGTAGATCGAGTAGCGCCAGTGTCCACTAGGAAAATAATGTTATCATCATTAATCTTCCCATCTACAAATGGTCCTGTCTGGTCTACTTCTAGAGTTGCGCCAAGTACGCACTCTTCTTCCTCCCTTCGGCACCGTCAATAATCCATTTCTGAATCACTCTCATCATGTTGCAGCCAATACTTTACTATACTTCTGTGAGTTTCTGTTCTGTGGAGAAGGTGGTTTTGGCACCTGATTCTGGGAAGTAACCACCTGCTGCTGTTGCTGCAGTTGACCACCCACCTCTTTCTGCACCTGTGGATTCAACGATCATTTTTCATTATTAGTATTTGGAGGGTTCTTACACTCGGATTTCCAATGCCCTAACTCACCGCAATTGTGACATGGGAATTTCTTTTTGGCTTCTTCTATATTACCTTTCCCTTTCCCTGTACCAAATCTTGGTCTTACTCCTGGATTGTTCGCTTGCTCTACCAACTGAGCTTCCTGTCGTTCGGCTACCTTTACCTGTGCCCACATTGCATTTTCTTTCAGTTTTCGCTGTTTTGCCTCAATCTCATCGCTGAAATATTTTGCATGTCTCAAAACTTCATCTATTTTCTTATTTTGCCAATCAACTGTATGCTGCTTTATCATATCACCAATTTCTGGGCGTAAACCATATACAAACCTGTATACGAAATGACTCAAATCTTTATCACTCAGGTTCTCATCTCCACTGAAAAGCCTGAATTAGTCTCTCATAATATGCATGTACTGACTCCTTGCTTTCCTGTTGGGTTCTGTCAATTTTTACCCAATCAGTCTCTTTAGGGGGTACCTTATTTTTCAGAAATGCCATAACCTGCTCATATTTCTTCATTACCTCTGGGTCGGGAGCTCCCGTCTTAAGGTCCATGGGATACTCTTGAGTGGGCCAATTTATTATCAGCTTGCACTCTGTCCACAAATCTGCTGGTACTATTATATCGAATAGACTATTCAAATCTATCCATAATACCTTTGGCAATTTTACAAATCTGTCTACCTGCCGGTGCCACTCGACGGGCTTTTCGCGTAGTCGAGGGAAATCATTTGTGAAAGAGAAAATGTCCTGTCTTGTCCATGGAACATGAACATATCCTCCCCCTGGAATCTCTCTCATGGGGTATTCTGTCGTTACCTTTTCTTTCTCTCTAACGGGAAATGCTGAAACTGTCTTTTCTGTGATATTATCACGTCTTCTACACCACTTACTTCTCCATCTGTCAACATCTCCCTATTTTCTCAACAAACCAAGTATGTCCTTAATTTGACTTATCCTTCCTGTGGTATTCATGTTCTCTATATCTTTCTCAGTGAAATCAACTCGATAAGATTTTTGCAGTGCTTTTACTCTGTCAAAATCTATTCCCATTTCATTTGCAATTTCCTTTAATCTTTCATGCAGGTTTTTCGCTCTCCAGGTTGCACTCTTGCAGAGAAACAACAATTCCTTATCCTGGTAGTTTTTCAATTTTTCAGTAGGGATAGTTCCTACTATTAATTCTTCTAATACCATTCATAATTTGGCCACATCTATTGACTGGGATTCTTGATCCTTTTTCTGTAACTCTCTGAGCCATTCGCTTAATTCTTCTACGGAAGGTCCTACTGGATTATCTACATTATTTTGTTCTGGGGCCTTTTGTGGTTCTAATAATGTTTCCATTGTCATTCTGCTCTTTTCAGCGTAGATTTGATTTACAAATGGATTACTTGAAACGTTCGGTTCAAACATATTTATTGTCGGTCCCCACGGATTGTCAATTTGACTCCGTTCAGCATTTTTAATTATATTTTGGCTTCTGTACGGCACTGTCAAACAATGTTCAGTATCCTTCTGTTTCTCAAAAATGGGCATTACTGGCCCTATCGTTACTGGAACTGTTACAGTTTCTAGATTCTTGGTCAATTCTCTTATTTTCTCGGTTAATTCTAGGGTAGTTTTGGCCAATTCTACTGAATTCTCACCATTTACCCTACTTTCTGTCTGTTTTTCTATCTCTCTTGCAGGGTTACTTTTCCCTAGTTCTGGTGACATGGTCTCTGTTTTAATTATTCGTAATGTTTCTCTCATTGGGGCACTTGGTGACAATGCTTCTGGTTCTGGTCGATACGATGGTGGGTTTTTGTAAAACACCTCATCAAGAACATCATCTTCTGATTCATTCACTTCATACCCACCAAAATCTACATTACGCCTTTTCTCAGTGCATTTTCTCCCTTCATTCTCTCCTACCATTCTCACAGGGTACATACCCTCAGTCATACTTGCATTCCGCCACCTTTTCATCCTGTCTTCATGTGTCTCATGTCCGTATGATCTACCGAACATGTATCGATAACCCCTACCACTTCTCTGTTTTTCTCGTTCATGCATTTCGTCTTCCGATTCCGTCAATGCCTCAAACTGCATCGGTCTAGGTCTTGGTTCTAAGTCCATCATTTTGTCTCGGAGATTTCTCAAAACGGCCAAATTAAAAGAACCATGTTCTGGAAACGCCAGGACTCCATCGTCCTTGGTGTATTTTACCCAATTATCTAACCAAATACAAGTATGATACCCATATTTCGCAATCATTGTTGATGCAGGTGTTTTCGGTGGAGGAAGTAACTGTCCTTCCCTAGTCTCAACTACCTTATCTTTCTTGAACCACCTTTTAATTTTCCCAAACCACGATTTCTTCTTTTCTAGTGGTTGGTAATACATTTTCCCGATTTCCGTGTACCGTTTAGTCTTCTTACAATGGTATCGCTATTCTGTCCACTCACAGCGCGACTCTTACTAACGCACCAATCAGGAGCGTCTACGTCACTATCACAATCCTCCAGTCTCAGCGCGACTCACACTAACGCACCAATCAGGGAGCGTTTACGTCACTCTGTATTCCTCCACTCCTAGCGCGGCTTTACACTAACGCACCAATCCAGAGCGTTTTACGCCTCCAACCTACTGTCCAATCCCAGCGCGGTCGTTATGACGTCAGCAGCCGCTGCGGCAGCTCGCTCTTTTCTCGTCTACCCCTCCTTTACAAGACCGCTCCGTGAACTTTTACTGCAACTTTTACGATTCGATTAGTAACAACATGAAAACATCTCCATTGTCTAATTCGCTAGTCATAGAACAGCAAAGGACCTTTCTCACGAGAATTCCGTCTTTCTCGAGAACAGCGCTTACCTCTGTCCTACTACGGAAACGTTACTTTTGTTGATAAAGTAGCACATCCCTCTACTTCACCATTCTAGAAAGCATTAGCTAATTGTTTCTCTGGTATTTTAGAAATAACCTAGAGTTTCGCAATCAACCCGAATGCCTTTACATTCACACTCATTCATACAAGAAAATGTAGTACATACGCACAGAATCCTGTCTTTCCCGAGAACA
This sequence comes from Triturus cristatus, assembly GCF_964204655.1. Lineage (NCBI taxonomy): Eukaryota > Metazoa > Chordata > Amphibia > Caudata > Salamandridae > Triturus > Triturus cristatus. The sequence goes on from NC_140579.1 coordinate 883,457,434, forward strand.
GCGAACAGTCTGTCCTACTACAGAATTATGACACTCGTTAACAAAGCAGCGCTTCCCTCTACTTTGTCCTTCTAACAAGCTCAGAGAACACCTGCTACCTTTTCAGTGATCAGCGGTATCGGTATGCCAATTGGTTTCCTGGTACTTAAAAAACAAAATTTCACAGGTAACCTTTGCTATCATACACACTTCTCTCACACCGAGAATATTTCTAATGGCAACACACGACGATGCTGCCGAATCGAACCCAGACAATGCGCCGTGCAACTTCACTTGTCACACGTTTTCCCTGTGTACCTACAGGGCTACAACAATCCCGTCTTTCCCAAGAGCAGCATCTACCTCTGCTCTACTACGGAACTGTTACAAACTTCCGACTTCCTACATCCCAGAAGCCGTGCAAACAACATATAACTTGACGCGACTCAACATAGATTGTTAGTACATAAACCAATACCAATCAATAATCAGTAGGCTATTTACAAACAATCGTCACTAAACCCAAAACAATAGCTAACCATCATTCTGCTACCAGAAAAACTGCTCCAGCGCTGAATACCAAAAATCCCCTCGCTACGTCACAGACCACAGATCTTCTTCAACAACCAACATTCATTCACTCATTCACTGGTGGGGGCCCATAACACCAATCATTCATTCTACTTTTAGATCAATGGTCCTCGAGATAGATAGAGAGAGAAGGGAAATTCGTTTCTCTTCTTTCCATGCGCTGGAAACTATGGGAGGAAGATTTTCACCTGTTCATCCCTACTTCACCAGGGTCTCAATACCTTTATAACCTTGCAGTTCCTCCCATGCTATTGGCCATGGATCAGCTTAGTTGCTGGGCAGAGCGACACTTAATTCTTCTAATCAATATACATCAAAACACTTCAAATAATAACCCGACACAGTTCTTAAAGAAATTAAAATGTTTATTGTGAGAAGTTGGCCTGGCATATGCTGTCTCCTAGTTATAGGGACACCTTGCACCAGTCCAATTTGACTCTAATTGATGATAGGTTTAAGACAACCTTTAAAGAAAGCTATCCTAGTGGTAGCTGTGGAGAGCAGCCTTCAGGCTAAGTCTTGAAGGAGTGTTAAGCTTATTGTTTTACCATAATAACCTCTTGAATAACCAAATGAAAGAGTAGCTCACACAGGTATATATATAAAATATATGTATTTATTCTAGACAGAATCCCACAGTCTCTTTATGAAGCTGTGGCAAAGTTACAATATCAAACAAGCATTGATAGACACAATAAATAGCACTATTAACATTGGGCCCCAGGGGGGGACCAAACCATATACTAAAAAAGTGGTATAAGAACCACAACAATTCTACAGGCAATGCCTAGGGCATTCAGGATCGCTGGCCCCTTAAGAATCCACCCCAGGTTATGAGAAAGGGGACCCACGAGAGGCGCGTGCAGTGCAAGTAGCTGCTATCGGGATCTCTATTACAGCCTATGGAGAATGTCGCGGTTGGAAATAAACAGTTTAAAAATACTTCTAGCAGGAGTACAAAGTTAAAACATCAGACTTAAGCTTTTGAAGAGCCCACTACCACGAGAGTACCAAGGTACCACTGTTACCTGCCCCAGGGAAGCCGGGTGCATAGGTCGTTTCTGCTGTCGGGTCGCGGGCTGATTTTCAATGGGAAAATAGTCAAAAGTTCTGCTAGCCAAAAGCGTCGATGATGCCGTGAAGATCAAAGATGTGAAGATTGCAGAGAAGAACCTGAAAGCAGAGGGGACAGAGTCTGGGTCACGGCAAAGTGACCAGGAGGCTCAAAGCAAAGAGCCCTTCGATGTCGTGTGATTCAGGTGGAAAGTGGTGTAGCTTGGATCTGCAGCCACGGGCTCCGGGAGGCTTCAAGGAAGGCCAGCTTCAGGAGGGCAACTGTCCCACGTTGGATGAGGGTTGCTGCGGTGTTAGTGTCCGGATTGAATCCACTAAGCCTTGGCAACTGCAACCCACAAAGAATAAACAAATCGGCTACAGTGCAGACCCACGAGGTCTGGGAGAGGTCTCCTTCAAGGAGACTGTAGAGCAGGCCTGGAGCAACCAGGGGAACTCTTGATTGTAAAGATAGACCTCCGCTAGGGCCCACAAGTTGAGAGACAAGGGACTGCGGGAGGCGGCAATTTGGCGTGCGTAAAAGGGCACCCACGGGCCACCGGAGGGGGCTAGGGTGCTGGTCTTTGGCACAGTTTCTGCAGAGTGGTTGGCTCAAAAACGGGCCAAAGCACAACTTCCCCACTGGTCAGGGTCATGTGCTACGCAAGAGGTGGCCGGTGTCCTGGGGTATTGGGGATCCCAAACTTGTTGAGCACACTCACTGACCTCTGGGATGCGCTGGAAACCCACCTTAAGGGTTCTGGAAGTCGTCAAATTTCGTGAGAGCAGCGAGGTTCCAACCAGGTCACTTGCAGGGTTTCAGGTGCCTGCCAAGCAGGGAGATAACTCCTTTATCCCAAGGGAGATTTCTTCCGTCAGCTGGGCAGCAGCAAGTCGAAGTTCAAGACTGTAAAGTTCAAGATTAATCTGAGGCTCTGGGGCCACGTTATTCACCTTTATCCCCAAGATTAGGGGAGTGTCCAGAGTAGTGTCCACCAATGAGAGGTGAGGCGGGAAAGGGTGGCTACACCCTCTCCCCTTTGTGTGTTTCCCGCCTGGGCGAGGGGCAGGATGCCCCTGAACCGGTTCCAAGCGGTGTATGCAGAATGAGGCTTCTGCAGCTGCCTACGTGCAACTCTGAAAGGACATTTGGTGCACCCACCCTGTTCCAATCCACATTATCCTGTCTGGGGAGATGCTAGCACCTCCCTGCCACAGGAGCCCTATTGTCCAGCTGGCGAGGCTGGGGTTTTCCCCAGCAACAGCCAGCCAGGGTCGTGTAGGTGGCGGGTAGTAGCCATTTTGTACTGCTTGAGCACTTTTAAATTGGTGTCTAAATTCTGCCGCTTTTCCCATATCGCCCCTCTAGCAGGGGGGAATCGTACCCTCATGCCCATGGCTGGACTGGGGGTATGATTCCTACATGTTTGACACCATACACGATATGGTTCTGTGTAGCCATTCTCAAGTTATTAAGCTATCGCGATAGACTTATAATGCGGTTAAGAGTATATGGTATGGCTACACTACAAACAACCCAGCAATGATTTTACGAGGGTTGCAGAGAGGCCCTACTCATGTAGGGGTCCCCCCTCACACATACCTCAGCACCCTGCCTTGTAGGATTACCAAGGCCTGCTATAGGGGTGACCTATGAGAGTATATGTGTTGTAATGGGGTGGGATATAGGGTACCTATATCCCTGTAAGGGGTGCTAGCACCATCTTACCCAGACTACAGTAGTGGTCTGGTGGTGTCAGTTTGTATGGCTGTCCCAGGGTGGCACAATAAGTGCTGCAGCCCTGGTAGGCCTACTGAGGGACCCATGCCCTGGGTACCTAGGGTACCATCTACAAGGGACTGTCAGGACATCCTCAGCATCCAATTGGTTTGTACCTAGGGTACTTCACATAAGTTATAGGGAGAAAGCAGATAGGCTGGGGTCCTGGATAGCAGGATCCCAGCCAGACTAGTCAAAAAACACTCAAATACCAGGCAAAAAGTTGGGGGCAACCATTAGTCAGATTCCACCTTCCTACATTTATCTAATTAAAGCATAAGGAAATCATAAAGCATTCAATATTTTTGGTTCGCATATTTACCTAATCTAGCTAAATGGCGTCCTCTATGTCAAATTTAGATCTTTTGTCTCTATGCCCATAAATCGATCAATCAGTTCGTAAATTAATTGGGCATCTGATCAGTCCATCAGAGTATCTGGCAAGCAGCTGTCCAGCAGTGTCACCGTCCTCTCCGTCAGCATAACGTCAGGAAATCAGGTAAAGCACGACAAAAGATGGTACCTACCCTCTCTAGTCTACTTCTTTTATAGTAAAATCAACGATAAAATGTTACAATACATGTTTTAGAACAAATCCGATTGGTTGAACCAGGATCATTCTTCCTGATTCTCATACATTCAATGTTCCATTAGATGTAGTTCTCAATTTATTAATAAAATTGTAACAGTTTCTAGTCCATTCAGGGCATGTTGATTCCCACGCGGGTTTGTGTCCATGGTGTCATCAATTATAACAGTTCTTAGTTTATGGAAGTTCATTGTTTGAGGATTGGCACTCCTCCCGGTGCGTCCTTCACGAGTACAGTCTGCCTGGGGTCAGGACGAGGTTATTGTTGCTCATCTTTTAGCGCAGGCGCACTTCACTCAGTGACTCGTCTGTCCGTCAAAATAGAGATGGAAGCCATTTTGTGGCCACTCCATAAAGGTCAACTTAAGCAAAGAGACACAAAACGTAATTAATACATTGAAATGACTATTAAAATGTTATTCCCTCACTAAACCCTCTATGTGTGTGTATTTATCTAGCAAAAGCAACACGCATTGCGGTTTTATACTCACAATTTAAAGCACAATTCACAAATCACATTACAAAAGCAACATATAATATACAAATTCTAAATATCTGACATTAGTATGCGTACGAAAATTAATTTACGTATCAATCAGGCCATGCAAATGCGATTCCCACGTATATTTACTAATTAGTAATGTTGATTAATCAAACACAGCAAACCATTAATACTATTAATGTTAGTCAGTTAATCATTTTAATTCTAAATGATAATATGGAGGAGGTATACGATTCTTAGGGAAAACTCGCTCCAGCAGGAGCACTCTCAGAGTGCTTTGAAGTCCTGCAGTGGGGGCACATTTGGTGTCCCTGTGCATAGTCCAGCTCAGACCGATTCAGGGGCTTCCAGCCCCTGCTCTGGCGCGAAACTGGACAAAGGAAATAAGTGGAGCCACCCCTCTTTCCAAATCCTCCCATAGGTGGGTCCCTAGAGCCAGTCCAACCCCTTCCTTAGGCATAAGTAAGGAACCTCTGTAACCAGAACTTTAGATATCCCTGGGCGAAACTCTGAAGCTGAATCCTGGACCTTCGACGCTCTACTAAAGACTAGAGGACTGAAGAAATCTCCCTTTGGGTCAAGGAGTGACTCCCCTGCTTGGCAGACACCAACGAAGCATTTTGCCAGTCTGCATCTCCGAAGCTCCCGCCGGACTCCGAAGTAATTGCAACCCAGGAAGAGGATTTCCAGACATCTCAGAGGCCGACCCGAGTCCCCAGCAAAGCTGAGACCAGCAGCCCTCATGAGTAGCGTGGAACCGGAACTCCTGGTCACCGGGTACTTTTGCTGGTGCATTGACTCCTCGATGTCTCTTGAAGTCGTGCTTGGGGTTACTTGTAGCCCCCACCTCAGGCAGAGAATCCACCGAAGATTGTCGGCCTAGTCACCCGAGTGACCCATGGGCCGCCCTTTAGTGTTTCCTCTCAAGGCTCCTTCGCGATCCCTGGTCCGTCGACTGGTGGGTCCCTGAGAAGGCAACTTTGATTTTCCTTGGGCTTCCCTGGTTGCTCCAGACGTGCCCTGACTCCCCACCACGTGATGAGTCCCTCAGACCTTGTTGGTCTGCACCGAAGCATCTTTCTCCTGGGTTGCTGTTGCCAAGGCTTGTTGTGTCCAATCCGGGCACCGACGCTGCAGCACTCAACATCCTTCGTGGGACAGCTCAAATCCAGCTCCTGGTCGTCCTCGACGCCTCCTGGTCCTCATTGCTGAAGAGTCAAGCTTCACCTTCTTCACCTGAAATCACCCGACTTCGGTGGGCATTCGCCTATCGGGCTCCTGGTCACTGGCAAGTGACCCAGACTCTGTCCCCTCTACTTTCAGGTTCTTCTCGACTTCGATCCAGGCTTGGATCTCTTCGGACACTTCGCATCTTCCCGGCAGCAGCACTTCTTCGCCAGCTCCTATTGAAAACGACGACATGACCCGACACCATTTGACACCTATGCACCCGGCTTCCCTGGGTGAGGTAACACGAGTACTCCGGTGCGCCCGTGGGTGTTGACCCTAGAACTTCCTAAGTCCCAAAGGGTTTGGTCCTGACTCATCTCTAAGTGTCCATAATCTTTAAAAATCTAACCGCGACTTTCCCCATAGAAGCTAATGGGAGCTTGTGGCTGTGTTCTCACACTGCACACGGCCCCCGTGGGTCCCCTGATTCACTACCTTGGGTGGTTCCTTGGGGTCCCAGCAATTCAACAGGCTCTAGGCTTTGTGTCTAGTTAAGTTGTGGTTCTTATACCACTTTCTTAGTATATGGTTTGGTCCGCCGCTAGAGCCTGATGTGTATTTGTGCTATTTTACTGTTCTATTTGAAGTGTAACTTATGTATTCTGACCCCTAGCCTCATAAAGAGACTAGGAGGTTGTGTTTAGAAATAAATACATATATTTTATATATATGTAACTGATGTGGTTGTCTTTCATTTAGCCATTCAAGAGATTATAGACTGGTAAAAAAAGCTGCTTTACATTCCTTCAAGACAGCCTGAAGCTGCTCTCCATAGCTACCACTAGGATAGCTTTCAATAAAGGTTGTCTTTAACCTATCATCAATAAGGGGTTGTTTGGACTGGTACAGCGGGCCCACTATAACTAGTGGACAGCATATACCAGGCCAACTTCTCACAGCCACTATCCCCCCCCCCCCAGGCCCCCCCCCCGGATACTTTTAGGTCAAAGAGGAAGGGGGAAAAAAAAAACCAGCAAGATTGAGAAACCTCTATTCCAACCTATTTAATTTCCATATGAGCTACTCCGGTTTTAACATGCCAAAAAAAAAGCCCCCAACTCAGTTCGTCAAACTTGACAAACTTTAGAACATTTTATTATATTAATTCAGATATTCTTTAGATATTAAAAACTTTTCATTATACATGTGGTTGTTTTTGTCTATTTTTTAAAACAAATATTTCAATAGAAATTGTTACAAAAATACATATATTTGTGCAAAGCTACTGTGTTTTATCAAAAACTGGATTACTATGTTTTCCAGAAATTATTACCTTAAATATCAGACAAAATATGCATAACAGACACCCCACAAAATCCTATACCTGTCCATTCATTCTCAAAATTCACAATCATTCAAATCAAATTCTTACAAATGCACACTACGCAAAACAAACAGAGGGAAAGAGAGATTTGACCCTATGGATGGTCCCAAATGATATATGAGAGGGTAGAGTGAATTGTTGCCAATAAAAACTGCTCGATGGAATAAACTCTCAGGGACCACTTCTCAGTGCCACTTTACACTTACATCAAGCGAAAACTGGTTATAAAAGATTTGCGTATTAGCATTGCTCGGTTGCACCGTTATATATCAGAGGCAACAAATTCTTCCTTTCAACCCAATTTTGCACATCCTCAGGACCAATCAAAATGTGTCCCTATATATTTAACCTGCATGTATTTATTTAGAGTACTTGTAATGTTTACGAATACCAGGAGGCATCCCTGGTGCTGGAGCAAACTGTAGGCACATCAACTGTCAAACACACTCTCAAAACTTAAACAGCAGTGTCTTGAGTTTCCTCCTGAAATCTAAATAGTCTGGGAGTTGTCTGAGCTCCAGTGGAAGAGTATTCCAAACAATAGCCAACTGGAAAATAAACATCCTACTACCCAGTCGAGACTTCCTAGTCATTGGTTCCTTTATGGAAATGTCCCTAAAGGGCTCAAACTGATCTGAGGCATCTACCAAGACTGTCTGATATAAATGAAGTCCTCTATTGTGAATGATTTTGAAAAACACAGAGAGGCTTTTAAAATGAGTGCGCTTGTAAAAAAGCCAATGCACGGCCCACACATTACCAGCAATGGAGCAGTGGCGAGACAGTTTAAGAAGGAGATGAGCCGCAGCGTTCTGTACCAGATGTAAGTGAACAAAGACAGTCCGAGATACAGGGCATTAGTCAAATTAATTTTTGCACCTATTACTGCTTGGAGAATAGAATAGTAAGTAATTTTCTGAAAATTCCTTAAAAATGTAAACATTTCTTGAGAAGCACTGCTACTTGTGAATAGCTGATAATCACAGTGCCATAACCTTTCGAATCGTTTGGATGCGGGTTGTGCCGGAGTGTACTAGGAAGCGGAAGGAAATTTACGATAGAAACCTTCTGAAGAGGAGTTATGGAATCAAGGACAGTGGAGATCCAAGAATTAAATTTTTCATTATTCATTAGGACATCATCCTGAAGATATGTGGAACCTTTTTCTGCCACTCACCTGATGAGGAAAGGCTCGGTTCATCTAGCACTGTCTTGTCATTGGCATATTGATCCACTTGCCCCATGTAAAAAATGTCCTGTCGTCTCCTGCATTACCTCCACTACTGGTTGTGGTTGACAGTACCCCGGAGTTTGAAGTGGAAGCCATTGTTGACTCTTTACCGGTCAATGGACAATGTGCTGGCCTGGAAGTAGTACCGCCCTGAGTGATCCTGGTAATATGCATATTTGTACATGCCCCCAATTAGTTGAGATTTTCTATCATCAGTTTCTCCACAACCGGAACTTTTTAAGTCCAGAGGAAGGCGTCTTTCAGGGGCGGGGTACTCTCAAGAATTCCAGGTGCAAGTGTGACTTTACTCCTAAGTTGTATCGGCATGTACAGTATGGTTGCACATGGCAATGTCTTTGAAGAACCAGCTTGTAGTGGCTGGTGATGTCAGAAGGGAAGAGGTTTGGGTGGAGGAGAGGGACTTGCAGTCAGTCATATTAGGCAGAGAAGGGTTTAAGACCATCAGTGTTTTGCATTTATGTCTGGCAACACTCAACATTGCATGGTTAGCCCAATTTTGCCAAAGTTGTGGTCACCGACTTGATACCTTTTTGTTTTCTTACTTTGTCTGTTCCTATGGGCTTGCTTCCAGGGAATTCCTGGATTGGTCTTTCTTCTCCATTTTCCTATTAGCCACTGCTTCATACAACTACCTCAGGTTTTAAGGATACTCTAAAACAGTGGTACTCAAAGTACGGCCCGTGAGCCACTGGTGGCCCAGCAGACCTTTCCTAGAGGGCCGCAGCGCACACTCTGGAAAGCCTGGTTGCAGCAGAGAAAGCTACTCGAAGCCCGTTTTTTGGTTGATTCTGCTATGCAAGCTGCATCATTTTGTTATTCTGGGCTTTGTTTCTAAAGTTAGTTCACCTTGCTTTACAAGCAAGGCTGCCCTGCTCATAGATAAAGCTGAAATGACTCTAAAAGCAAAGCCCAGAATCGGAAAGGCTTGCTGTTCATGCTTTTCTGGTTTTGGGCTTTGTTTCAAAAGCAAGTATAGCTTGTACTATCAGCAAGGCATCCCTTACTCATAAGCATCCCTGGCTTAGCTGATAGGACAGCCGAGGCTCATAATAAAAGGTAAGGAAACTGTGATCATGGGTACAGTGTGGCAGAGTCAGTGAGTGTAAGTAGGGAGGACATCAATTAAAATGAACAAAATATTCTCTATCCATTTTTGGTCTTGTAACCTACAGATAACAGAATGTAAAATGTAGAAAAAAGTTTTGAAAGAAATCATTTTCTAGAACTTTTTGGAAAAGGTCTGTTTTTTTTCCCATCCCCATAATCCCTTACCCGACTTGGTCTCCTTGAGAATGCCACGGCTTCGGTGCGGGCCTCAGGCACATACCAGACTGTATGGTGTGGCCCCAGATTAAATATTTGAGAGTACACACTGTCTAAAAGAAGAAACTTGGGGCGTGGCCAAGATGGTGGCCGAGTAGGACGTACCTGCTTGCCGCTCCGGTCCTTTGCCTGGGCCCCGGCTCCATAGCTTCTTCCAGCGGACCCCACGCAGTGCCAGACGCCGCCGGAACCCTCCCAGAGCTGGAGCACGATTAAGGCGTGAAAGGGGCAACTACGCCGAGGACAGACTGAAAGCGGCGCCCGCTGTGCCGGCGCCGCTGGGCCGGAATCCCTGGGCTCGGAGCTTCTCCCTTGGGCAGTGTCAGGACCTTTTCGGGCTCCGGAGCTCGGCGACATCCTGCAGCAGTGACGAGCCCTCACCCGCAGTGTGCACCAGCCGACCGCGAGAGGCAACTGTGCCGAGCCCAGCTGACCTTGCCGGAGTGTGGGGCCTGCACTACACTGCTGGTTAATAGGAGGTGAGACCTGCGGGATGGCCCGAGGGACCTCGATCCACTGACGCCTTGGCCCTCCCTCATTGCGGTGGCGTGAAGGCCCCGGCGTGCAGTGAGGTCGACTGTCCTGAGTGTGCGGGCTGCTGCTGGGGCAGGTGACCTGAGTTCGGGGGCTGGCCACGGGTGCGGAGGGGTATGCCGCTGACCGCGGCCCCCGCAGGGGGCAACTCGGCGGTCGGCGCCTTAGTGGCCCCGGGGCCCCGGTCACCCCTCCCCACTCCCTCCTTCGGGGGGGGCGGGGGCAGGGATCCTGATTGTTGCCCCCCCTTCGTGTCGGGGGCCGGAAGTGACGCGCAATGCGCGTCACTTCCGGGCCCAGGTGTGACGGGAAGGCTATTTAGCCTTCCCCCACCCTCACTGGCGACCTCTTTGTCGCCCACCTCGCCTTTTTGCCGGGTCGTTTCGCGGGGGTCGTCGTCGCCGCTCGCCTTGCTGTGGAACTCCTGAATACTTGTGGTGAGTTGCCGGATTGCCCCCTCGCCCCGGCCCTGTCCCTGGGCAGTACCAGGAGACGGGGCCCTGTGGTCGGAGTACCACGGGCGGGGGGGGACCGTGCACAGAGCAAGGCTCGTGTTTATTTCCGTTTTACTGAGCGTGCGATCGTTGAGGGAAGCTGTGTTTTGCGTGTTTCCCGCTGCCACGGATCGCTAGCGCAGGTGGGGACGCAACCGGCCGGCTATCCGGCGTCCATCTTGAGTGTGGGGCATACTGGCTGCCATCTTGGGTGTGGGGCATAGCATGTTTCTCCTTCGGCGCAGGGGTCAGTGAGAGCCCCTGTCCGGCCCCGTCCTGTTCACTTAATCTCCCCGTGCCTATAGGTATATAAATACGGTGCGACGCGATCCGATACCTTCGGGTCGATTTCGCGCTAGAGAAAGAATTTATGCATAATGAGCGAAAGTATATTGGGACCGATGCTCAGGTCCTCACTCGCAAATGGGTTGGTTGTTTCGAGTCTCGGGGCCGCGGTCGCTTTTTGTGTCGCGGGGTATATCACTTAATCCCCCCGTGCTTATGTGTATGTAAAGGCGGTGCGAAGGCCCCCAATACCTTCGGGTCGAGTTCGCGCTAGAGAAGGAAGTTATGCATAGGAGCAAACGTACAGTGGGTCCGAGGCTCTGGTCCTCAATCGGGTTGGTGTTTTCGGGTCTCCGCTTTCGTGATTCGGGGTAAATCACTTAATCTCCCCGGGCCTATATATGTAGGTTAATACGGTGCTACGCGCTCCTATACCTTCGGGTCGATTGCGCGCTTTATAAATATGTAACACATTTCGTAACCGGTACACATTTAAAGCGCTCTAATACCTTCGCTAGACAAATCCACACTAAATATGGGTAAGCGGTTACTGAGCCTATCCTTGCAGAGTGTCACCGTGTCACAGGGGCTCGCTGTGCTCCCAGGGTTTAGGCAGGGGGCCAGGCTTGAGATCCGTCCGTTGATTTCATGAGTAAACCCACCTTCATGACCCCTGGTCCGGGGAGGTCGGTTCGCTGATCCGACTGTTACCCTGCGACTCTGTCGCCGCCTCGATCGCGGAGCGGCGGGCGTCTTAACGCGGTGAGTCAGGGGAGAGGAAGGGGTTTGCAGGCAGGATTGCCGACTATGGGCAGGACATCATTACCTTTGATCCTCCGGGTCGCGTCTGCACCGGCGATTCTGGGCAAACGTTTTTTATCTCCCCGGGCCTGAATGTGCTATGTGTTGCGTCGGCCCCGGTGATCCTGGGGCAAATCGAGTATTATCTCTCGGGGCCTGATTGTACAAGGTGTTGCGTCTGCTCCGGGGATTCTGGCCAAATCCATTATCTCCCCGGGCCTGACTGGGCAAGGTGTCGCGTCTGCCTGAATGTGCAATGTAATGCGGTGCCCACATGTAAGCGCTGATTATACACGGGGCGAATTCGCGCTACATAAAATGGGCAATTGTATTCCTCTGCGGCCTGGCTCTGCCCTGTTTGGTTTTTATTTTTTGTGGGGTCGGGGGGGGACAGCACCCAGCAAGCGTAGCTAAGGCCCGGCCCCACAGTAGGCTAGTTCGGGTGTCCCAGCAGGGAGCGGGTAGCCGCCCTCCCTCGGCCTTGCCCTGCAAGGGTGCGGGTAGTTAGTAGCAAGGGGCCGATCCCGGGGGCCAATGCATGGCGACCGAGAGTGGCCTTGAGCAGTAAAGGGGGATCGCGTAGTTGCCTTGTAGTGGACTGGAATTTGTAACGGACATCCTGGGTCGGGGAGGCGGGCTGCGCCTTGTGGTCGCGTCTCCCCTTTTGGGCAGCACGGATACTGTACAATTTTGACTTCCGGGCAGTGAGTTGGCCCCCGTGCCTGAATATGTAATGTAAAGCGTGCCAATAATTTCGTAGTGCACGCTACATAAAGGCAAATGAACGGAGATTTGACGTGTTCGCTTCACGCGAGACAGTGATTTTGGGGCAAATGGGCGCCAGGAAAGTAGTATGGGGGTGGGGGGCAAGCGAGCACCATGCTGCTTGCCAGGTTCAAGGTGGGGATGGGGGCAGACGCGAACAGGGTGTGCATGGTTAAACGTGATTTGTATGAGCACCTGTGTCCTCCCTCCCCCCCCTCCCCTTTTTTCTTGCGGTACAGTCACGCCTTTTCGTGTATGCATATTTCTTGTGCTTATGCTGGTTTCTCTTGCAGTACATTCGTCCGCTTTCGGTGACTGGAGGATTATTAATTGGCGACAGAGAGACGCGAGCCAAACACCATCCGTATTCGGGGCTCGGACGGGAGTAAGTACGGGCAGGTGGGGGACGGGGGTACCTCTCGGAGTAGCATGTGGCACTCAGGAGCGAAGAACCAACCTCAAAGGGGGCGAACAGGCGGTTAACTTTCTCTCTTTCCCAATTGCAGATAAGAGAGAACAACTGCTAAGTGATGGACAGCCAAGGATTATCCCCCCCCCTTTTCACACCAGGGACACAGGTTGAGGAGTCCGTGCCGGACACTTCGGAGGAAGCCCGGATTGCCGCATTCTTGGAGCTGATGAGGGCCAAGGGTTTAGCTTGGGCGACTGAACTATTGAAAGCCAGTACCCCCCCAGACTCTGGGATATCGATGGACGGTACGGCTACGGATAAGGATGTAGCGGAGGTTGCGGGCCCGTCACGGTCGAAAAGAATCCGCCGCCCCACGAGCAAAGACTTTCCGGTGGAGCAACCACCGGCTCGAAATAGAGCGGCCCCTCTTCACAGGGCCTCAGCGACCCCCCAGGCGGCGGTTAGTTTGGGGACGGGGACGCAGGTCTGGGGTCAGTCGCCGGCTGCGTTGGAACCTCCTCCGCGGCCCCCACCCCCAGCGGCTGCTGTGGCCGAGAGCGCGGCAAGTGCAGTCGATCCTGCAGTAGCGGTTCCCCCGGTGGTACCGACGCCGGCACCAACACTAGCCGTAGCACCTAAGCCTCTAGTTACCACGGCCCCGCTAGTATCGGGCCGCTGTTCACTCGCTTGGATGGTCCCTTTAGTGGCCAAAGAAGGGATTTGGCGCAGGGAATTTATCGATATCTTCACCCTTCTCATGCATGGGGCGGAGGGGGTAGATACCAGGAGGATGGGCAACAAGGAAGAGGACAAGAGGGTGCGGTATCATTTATATCCCACCAAAAATATTGTGACTTGGGGTCAGGCCTTTGCCATTTTTGCGGCAGTAATAGTGGAGAAATTCCCAGATGAAGGGCCAGGTCTCTTCCACTATGCAAGCGTGATTACAGAGGAGGCTGCTAAGGGTGGGGGCATGGGATGGTACCACTACGACTGTGACTTCCGCAGACAGAGAGCAATCTGCCCAGATCTTGAGTGGGACCAGTTGGAGGTCCGTTTATGGGTAAAACACATGGGCAAGCATACTGAGGGGTCTACGACGAAGTCAGGTACAGAGAGCGGTGTAAAGAGCAAAGAGAAAGAGGATAAACAGGAGAGGAAATAGCAGAACAGGAAGTCCTTTCGGGGCGGTCGGGGGGGGGGTCGCAGGCCTGGCTTTCGGGCACGGTCTTCTGGGACCTGCAGGCTCTTTAATGCAGGGTTCTGCTCCTGGGACAAATCATGCCGTTTCTCACACAATTGCAGTGTGTGCGGGGCCCCCCATGCCGCCACCGCATGTTCCAAGCGCGACACTCCCGACAAGCCTTCCTCGAGCAAGTAGCCCCGGGGGGTTTCCCCCTCCCGCGCTTTGGCCTCCCGCGAACACATCTGCTAGCGCGCATGCCCTTGCCCCACACGACCATGTGAATGGGCCCTCTCCCATCAGCGTAAAGAACCTCCTCAGCGCCCTCCGCGGATACACTAGCAGGGAAGGGTCCCTCATTTCTGAGGGCTTCTTAGACGGTTTCCGCATTCCTTATCAAGGCCCTTTAGTGAGCAGGGATGCGGAGAATCAGAAATCGGCTAGGGAACACCCGGAGGTAGTGCGGGATAAAATAGCGAAGGAGGTGTCTTTGGGCAGGGTGGCGGGTCCTTTTTCCTCACCACCTATGCCCCACTTTGTGATTTCTCCCCTGGGGGTGGTACCAAAAAAGGAGCCAGGGGCCTTCCGTCTTATTCATAACCTATCACACCCTGAAGGGGACTCCGTGAATTCCTGGCTTGACGAAGGTAGATGCTCAGTGTCTTACTGCTCCCTAGACCTGGCAGTCGACATGATCAGGAGGGCAGGGAAGGGAGCCTGGTTGGCCAAATCCGATATCGAATCGGCCTTCAGGCTCCTGCCAGTACACCCGGACAGCCAACACCTTCTGGGCTTCAAGTGGGGGGACCAGGTCTTTTATGATAGGTGTATGCCCATGGGTTGCTCGGTGTCTTGTGCGTACTTTGAGGCGTTCAGCTCCTTCCTACAGTGGGCCTTAACAAACAGGTATGGCATTGAGGGAGTGACCCACTACCTGGATGATTTCCTGTTCATCGGGGGAGCTGACTCGCAAGATTGTGCACGGGCACTGCAATGTTTCAAGGAATTGGCAGGACACTTGGGCGTACCTTTAGCTCCTGGTAAGACCGAGGGTCCGGCGCAGGTTTTGGTATTCTTGGGCATCGAGTTGGACACGGTAAAGGGCGTGTCCCGACTCCCTGCGGATAAGGTACAGGCCTTGCGTCAGGAGATCTACGATCTACTGGGTAGGGACAAGGCTACTCTGGGTGAAATCCAATGCCTGCTTGGGACCCTGAATTTTGCGGTAAAGGTCATACCCATGGGGAGGGTCTTTGCACGCAGGTTAGCGAGGGCGACCGCTGGTATAAAAAAGAAACATCACTGGGTCAAGCTGGGGACAGGTCTGAAGCAAGATCTGGTGGTATGGAGCGAATTCCTAGCCTGCTTTAATGGGACGGTTATTTGGAAGCAGCCCTGGATTGATAGTCAGGAACTTTGTCTTTTCACAGATGCCTCAGGCAGGGAAGGTTTCGGGGCTATCTTGGGCGAGGAATGGTGCGCGCAGGGATGGCCCAATGTTTGGCGCAGGCGTAGGATCACCAAAAATGTGACTGTTCTGGAGCTCTTCCCGATTGTGGTTGCACTACACCTATGGCCGGCGGCGTTGTCAGATAGGAAGGTGGTATTTTGGTCTGACAACATGGCGGTTGTTCAGGCAATTAACAACCAGTCCGCTAAGTGCCGGCTGGTGCTGTGCTTACTAAGGGAGTTGGTCCGGGCATGCCTGCGCATCAATGTCGAGTTTAAAGCCAGGCACATTGAGGGTATTCAAAATGTGGCAGCTGACGCTCTTTCTCGTTTTCAGTGGCTCCGATTCAGGGAGGCCTGGCCGCGGGCGAGAGCGCAGATGACCCCATTCCCGGACCATCTATGGAGGATCCTGCAGTGGGACTGAGCCTGAAGGAGATGGGAGAAAGAGCTCTGGCCCCAGGTACCAGAAAGCGCTACAGCGCCCACATGGCAACATTCAGAGCAACTTCTGTAGCGCTGGGTACTTCAGGGGCTGCGTTGGTGTCCCAGGTCCGAGCATTCCTGGTGTGGGCTAGGGGACAGGGGAAAAGCCGTTCATGGGTAGGCAGCCACTTGGCGGCTGTAAGCCACGACACCAAGTTGTCTGG
This sequence comes from Triturus cristatus, assembly GCF_964204655.1. Taxonomy (NCBI): domain Eukaryota; kingdom Metazoa; phylum Chordata; class Amphibia; order Caudata; family Salamandridae; genus Triturus; species Triturus cristatus. The sequence goes on from NC_140579.1 coordinate 883,473,630, forward strand.
CGGGGCGGATCCCACTAACTCCTATCCCATCCGGGCCGCCTTGAAGGGCTGGGCTAGGGAGAAGCCCAGGGCCCCTGATAATCGGGCCCCCATTGATTTCGAAATCCTGAAAGGCATGCTAGGGGCTCTCGAGCTAGTCACCTACTCTCATTACGAGGCCACGCTGTTTTCAGTCACGTTCTGCTTAGCATTTTTTGGGGCTTTCAGAGTCAGCGAGTTAGTGGCTAGGTCCAAGGTCGACTTTTCAGGGGATGCGCTGGGAATTTCAGATGTGTCCATTTCCGGGTCACTGACCATTCATTTACGCAAGTCCAAGACTGACCAGGCGGGGCGGGGGATCAGGGTGGTTCTTCAGCCCCTAGGTGACCCCAGGTTCTGCCCAGTACAATGGGTAAAGGCGTTGTTGGAGTACAGACCGCCCGGCCCTGGCTATCTTCTGTTGCATTCAAATGGAACCCCCGTAACTAGATACCAGTTCGAGCAGGTAATCAGGGCCAGCTTAGCCAAGGCGGGGCTCGCCCGGCCGGACAGAAGGTATTCCAGCCACTCCTTCTGCATAGGCGCTGCCACTGCCACTCACCTGGCGGGATTAGAGGCCGCTCAGGTGAAGAAATTGGGGCGTTGGGAATCTGATTGCTATAAGATATATGTTCGCCCGTGAGGCAGCTTTTAGTAATGTGTTGGTGATTTTATAGTGTGTATCGTTGAAATCACCCTTTCTGATTAAATAACTTGTGTGTACACCATGTCTCCTCTTTATTAGGGCGAGTGGTGTGGGTGATCGGGCATTCATTTGTCGCCCGGGCGGCCCAATGGGCATCGCACCGGAATTGGATGCGACACTTCCCTCAGACTGAAGTCGAATGGATGGGGGTGCCGGGGATGAGATGGTTCGAACTCAGGAATAAGATCGAGCAGAGACTAAGAGCACACGGGTCCACCTTGCCCCACCTGTTGGTGATACACTTGGGTGGAAACGACCTTGTTACCCTAGGGAGACGATCGCTGTTATTAGCCATGAAAAGAGACTTAGGGGAAATCTGCAAGCGTCTGGGCGAGTGTGAGATCGTGTGGTCGGAGATCATTCCCCGCAGGTCTTGGCGGGGAGCTAAATCCTTAGAAGCGGTAGAGCATTCCAGGAGGCGCATTAATGGAGCAATGCGTAAGTTCACATCCCAAAGGGGTCTGGGCTTTATTCGCCATGAGATGATTCGGGGGAATGTAAAGGGGTACTTCGACTTGGATGGAGTACACCTCTCCCAAATAGGCATGGACCTGTTTTTATTGGATTTAAGCGAAGCATTGGTGAATAGAGGATGCAGGTAAAGAGCTAGGTTGGTGGGGGGCCCTGGCTGCGACGGTTAGCCGCCTCCAGGGCTGTGGCGGAGTTACAGGGCGAGCTGGAAGCAGGCCGGTACAAAGGGTACCTCTGCGCGGCACCACGTGGTGCCTGAGCCAAAACGAGGAGCCTCCAGAGAGGTCCCGGAAGCCGGTCGGCGCCCCGCTAGGCCTGCGGGCGGTTGTGGGCCTGAACAAACGGGGGTTTGCTATGCGACGCTCCGCCCCGAGAGGGGGGGTGTGAGTAGAATTTCAACGGCACGTGAACGAAAAAAGAATCACTTGGGGGGGCAGCGCTTGCGGGTCGTTCCCGTGCTGCCCGGCTCATCAGGCGGGGCAGGTGAAGTAGATGGCCGCCTGCCCTTGGATCGCCCGTAAGATAACCCACCAATTACATACCCTGGAATTATGTAATAAATCCTGCAGCATTTGTTACCCACTTACAACTGTTTCTTGTGTCTTCTTTGGGTAACCTAATTTGGGGGAGGGGGGAAAGCGGGGTGCCCCTGGGGGTACTATGCCGCTGACCGCGGCCCCCGCAGGGGGCCACTCGGCGGTCGGCGCCTTAGTGGCCCCGGGGCCCCGGTCACCCCTCCCCACTCCCTCCTTCGGGGGGGGCGGGGGCAGGGATCCTGATTGTTGCCCCCCCTTCGTGTCGGGGGCCGGAAGTGACGCGCAATGCGCGTCACTTCCAGGCCCAGGTGTGAGGGGAAGGCTATTTAGCCTTCCCCCACCCTCACTGGCGACCTCTTTGTCGCCCACCTCGCCTTTTTACCCTCCCTACCGCTTACCCGGCGTGGTGTGGTGGGGTGGGGTTTTTTGCTGAACGTTTTAATGTTTTCCTTTTCGTTGCAGGCGGAGTTACAGGGCGATCTGGAAGCAGGCCGGTACAAAGGGTACCTCTGCGCGGCACCACGTGGTGCCTGAGCCAAAACGAGGAGCCTCCAGAGAGGTCCCGGAAGCCGGTCGGCGCCCCGCTAGGCCTGCGGGCGGTTGTGGGCCTGAACAACCGGGGGTTTGCTATGCGACGCTCCGCCCCGAGAGGGGGGGTGTGAGTAGAATTTCAACGGCACGTGAACGAAAAAAGAATCACTTGGGGGGGCAGCGCTTGCGGGTCGTTCCCGTGCTGCCCGGCTCATCAGGCGGGGCAGGTGAAGTAGATGGCCACCTGCCCTTTGATCGCCCGTAAGATAACCCACCAATTACATACCCTGGAATTATGTAATAAATCCTGCAGCATTTGTTACCCACTTACAACTGTTTCTTGTGTCTTCTTTGGGTAACCTAATTTGGGGGAGGGGGGAAAGCGGGGTGCCCCTGGGGGTACTATCGAGTGAGACAATCTTTGCAGCTGCATAGAGGGGGCGGGCGGCGTGGGAGTGTGGTGGGGCTGTGCAACGGCGCAGTAGTGTCACGCTTCTTGCCTCATTAGATCCTTGAGATAGCGGTCGGACCGCATCCGGAGGCCAGTGATCTGATGCACAAGAGTGGAGCTGGGAGTCCTCAATCTGGTACATGTTTAGCCTATGGACAATGAGTGCTGCGGTATATTGCGTTGTGAGTCCCTGCCGCGTGCTACGGCCGTGTGTGCTTCGGGGTGGCTTACTCGTCCCCATCGGAGAAGCATCTGCGACACACTGGAACGCAGCGGAGAACGTTAAGTGGAGCCAATAGAGCAACTGGAGGGGTGTTCGGTCAGAGAAGGGTTGGACCGGAAGAGGCTCACCTGCAGAGGGCCTGACAGGCTGTTTTGGAACACTTGGAGCAGCCAAAGCTGTGATCTGCAGGCCTGCAGCTCTTGATTGCTTTCCCTCTCGGGCCCTGTGGGCATAGCACTTCTGGACCTTGCCTGCGACTCTAAGCTGCAGCACGTGAAAAGGGGTGACTCCTGCCTGCCATGGCTACCAACAAATTCAAGAAGGAGAGGTCAGTGAAGGACCTCCTAGTCAAGGCTGGCGCGGGAGGAGCTGATGCGCCACCACCACCCGGGGGGCTCCCAACTGAACACGACCAGGGTGAGGCGGATGGGCCAGTTACCCGTGGCATCCTTGAGTCGCTTTTTGCTTCCCTCACCGGGGAATTCCACGCTATGAAGAAGGAGCTAACCTCGGAACTCTGTGAGATGCGCAGGGACATAGATTCGGTCGGTGAAAGGGTCGTTACGCTGGAGACGCCAGTGACATTGAGGGATGAGGATGTTAACTAACTTCAGCAAGAGGTTCTCCGCCTCCAAGGCCAACAACTGGATCTTCAGGCCCATGCGGAGGACCTCGAGAACTGTTCCCGTTGGAATAACATTAGAATCCGGGCGGTTCCTCAGGGCATCGAGGGGCAGGACATTGAATCTTTTGTAGTGGAGCTTTTCTGTCACATTTTGTCTTCCCCCCTCCCCACGGAGCAGCAGATTTAACTTGACCGGACACATCGCGTAGGGCGTAAGAGACCGGCGACTGAAACCACCCAGGATATTTTCACATGCGTCCACGACTTTCAACTTAAAGAACATATCCTCTGGGTAGCACGAGCCAAGCATCCACTTAAATTTCACTCAGCCAGGCCCCTCTTATTCCAAGACCTCGCTGCCAGTTATTTACAGAAAAGGCGAGAATTTCGAGTGGTCACGGCATTCATGCACTCGAAAGATGTCTCCTACCCCTGGGGCCACCCCTTCCGGATCATCTTTAAATGGGAGGGTAAGCTCCTCCAGATCTGCTGACTACAGGAGGCCGCATCACTACTTAACTTACCTGAGGTGGAGCATGGTGCCCCGGATCGGGGGGACACTGATGCCCGTCGAGATGGAGCAGCTGGTTGGCGCCTGGTGGGGAGAGGCCCTCTTCGCCCGGATCCTGAGACTATGGCTAAGTAGTGCAAAGCAGTCATTGCTACCTTGGCGGAGGACTCTGCTGCTGCAGATTGAAGAAGCATGGGTCCGGTAATATAAGACACTTTTCTTGGAGGGGTCCTATCTGGCTTTCGGGGTTGGGTCTTGGGTGGGGTGGGGGCGGTGGGTGGCTCCTGCTGTACATCCCATGTCTCACCATGGGGCTACTAGCCCAGAACTTTGATGGAATTTATTCATTGTTGTTCTTTGTAGTTTGTTTTCTTTTAGGGGTGATGGGGTCCCTCACTCCTCCTTCCAGATTTGGCAGACTATGTAGAACTGCTTACTGTATTGTTCATATGAAACTGCAGGCCGGTGTGACCCTGGGGCTGTCTGAGATGGAGGCTGATTTGGGCCCACAGATTTCCCAATTGCCCTCTCATTTCCACTATTATGTTGGCTGACATTAAAATCCTATCCCTTAATGTTAAGGGCATTAATAACCCTACAAAGCAACGCGCTGTCCTGTCCTTTTTGGACAACTCGGACGCTCATATCTGTCTCCTTAAGGAGACGCATCTCCTGGCGCAAGATACTAACAGGTTATGGTCTAAAGCATTCCCCTATCAACTGTTCTTTTCCCGGGCCACTAAGACAGAGGGAGTAGCTATATTGGTCTCGGCCAGGTTTCGGGGCCAGTTAGGCCAGAGACAGGCCAAGATCAAAGGCAGGCTCTTGGCTTACAATTTCACACTAGGGCAGCATAGTTTTACAGTAGCCACAGTCAATGTCCCCAACGATGGCCAGGAGGGGTTCATCCGAGAGGCAATACACAAGTTGACCTGTATTCCTGACAGATCTCTGCTTTTGGGGGGAGACTTTAATTTGGCTTTTGATAATAACCTAGATAGATCAGCCCAACATATGGGGTAGATGAGGGCCCTCTCTAGACCAGGTTCGCGGCTGCTTGCTGAGGCCGGGCTCACGGATGTTTGGCGATCACACCACCCGAGCTCCAGAGAGTATACGTCTTATTCCCATTCTCACAAAACGTACGCCAGGATCGATTTATATATTGACTTCCGATACACTGACACAGCAGACGCAGGAGGTTGAGATTCTCCCATGTCCCCTGTCTGATTATTCAGCGGTTAGGGTGTCCTTGTCATTACCCTATCCTCAATCTTCTCGACGTTTTGGCGTTTACGTGAGAGGATGCTGCAACGCCCCACAGTGGTACAGCAGGTCACCAAAAACATAACCGATTACCTGGACATCAATGATTCTCCTGACATATCGTCGGCAACATTGTGAGATGCTCTGAAAGCGGTGGTCGGGGGAGGTTTTAGGGATAGCAGCAGCAGATAACAGGCTTAGGAGGGAGAAACGGGAGCAGCTCATGGTAGAGGTTGTAGGACTAGAGCGCATTCACCAGAGGACAGGCGCACCCAGGGTCTGGAAACAGCTCAAGGCCGCTAGGGCCCAGTTAGTGGGACTAGATGTAGACAGAGCTGAATATGCCTCCCTTTGTCTTAAGCACGCCTTTTATGTTGGGGGAGACAGATGCGGGAAGCTTTTGGCTAATAGATTACGTGCGCAACGACAGGCATCCCACATTCCCATGGTAATAGATTGGTACGGAGGGAAACAAATTACTAACCACGAGATAGCTGAAACGTTCCGGCAGTTTTACGCGACCCTGTACGAAGCTCAGACCTTGCCTGAGGGAGGTCCAGCTCAATATTTACAGGGCATATCCACAGCCAAGCTAGTCCTGAGCCAAGCAGAGGAGCTTGAAGCCCCTATCAGGTTGGAAGAGGTTATCTCTGCTATAGCTAAATTAAAACTTCATAAATCCCCTGGCCCGGACGGATTCTCCTCTGTTTTTTATAAAACATTTTGCAATATCCTGGCCCCACTGCTGGTAAGGGTTTACCATTCGATTGGGAACTCTAACCCTCTTCCGCCCACGATGTTGCGATGCGCTGATTACGGTTATTCCTAAACTGGGCAAAGATAAGCGCAGGTGCGCATCCTTCCACCCTATCTCCCTCCTAAATGTTGATCTAAAAATCTTTACTGGGATTTTAGCGCAGAGGCTCTCTCCCCATATACTCGGACTGATAGACCCGGATCAGTCAGGTTTTGTCCTCGGGCGCCAGCTTTCGGATAATACAAAAAGACTTCTGCATCTGGTGGATAGGTCCAAACGTTTCCCGGCCGAGCGGATGATATTCTCTGTAGACGCCGAGAAAGCATTCGACAGGGTGCACTGGCCGTACCTTCAGGCGTCGCTATCCCATTTTGGCCTCCCACCCCGTTTTATCGAGTGGATACTTAGCAGTTATGCCAACCCAACTGCCTCTGTGCGAGTGAATGGAATCGTTTCAAACTCCTTTCCCATTCAAAGGGGTACGCAACAGGGGTGCCCTCTGTCACCACTTTTATTCGCTCTGTACATGGAGCCCATGGCTCAACGGGTTCGGGACGATCCCTCCATAACAGGAGTGACATTTGGTGGACCAGAACACAAACTCTTGTCTTTACGCAGACGATGTTGTGGCCATGTTGGAGCGACCCAGAGACTCGCTCCCTGCTTTGTTTGCGGAACTAGATCGGTTCGCCGTAATATCGGGTTTCAAGATTAACGTGTATAAATCACAAGCTCTCAATCTCTCCCTTGAACCTGAGACACTCGGTCTTCTAAAGCGGTCTTATCGCATACACTAGCCCAAGCTTCCATCCCTTATCTGGGCTTGCAACTCTCCACCAATATACAATCCACCAACTCGACGAATAACGCCACGTTGTTACGCCAGGTCCGGGAATGCTTGAGGCGGTGGCGGCCTCACTTGCTGTCATGGTTGGGCCGCATTGCAGCCATAAAAATGACGATCCTCGATCCTGTATGTGGTCCAAACAGTACCACTGGTGCTTCCGTCAGGAGTTATACTTTCGCTACAGAGGGATATAGAAAGGTTTATATGGCGGGATCCGCGGGCTCGATTGCGCAGGACGTTATCCTACAGGGATCCTACCGAGGGTGGACTAGGGGTTCCTAATTTGCAGGCTTACTGGTGGGCGGTCCAGATGAGGGCACTGGATGAGTGGTCCCGTCCGGAATCCGAGAAGCACTGGCTGTTCATGGACAGGTCCCTTGCCAGACAGCCTCTGTGGGGAGTCCCTTTCCTTACTCGAGCTGCAAGACCCCGGAATTTGTATCTTTCCAAGGTAACTCATCCTACACTCTTGACCTGGGACAGGGTCGCTGCTTCTCGAGGGCTTACAACTTTCCCATCACCGATCACGCTTATAGTCCATAATTCTGATTTTACCCCAGGGCTGGACTCGGTGGAGTTCAGGCATTGGACAAGGGAGCGTCAACGCTCCAAAGGGCATCGCTTCGATACTACTGGGCCTCTTTCCTTCTCCGATTTTCGTAGTGATCGGGATATACCGGAAACAGAACGGTATCATTACACACAGATCCGTCACTGGGTTTTACACACAGAGGTGCCGGAGGGCGCAGCAAGACATCAAACACCTTTTGAGAAGTGGTTACTTACGCAAGACACAGATGCCTCCCTGACATCAGACTTCATCAAACATATCCCTAGTACTGGTAAAACGCCGGGTCAGCTACGGTGGGAGGGGGGACTGGACCGAGTGCTGACGCAGAAAGTGTGGTCAGATATCTATTATCGGGCCAGACACAAGGCTCGCAACGTCACCTCTATCGAAACAGCCACGTAATAGTTACCTACTGGTACTTGACCCCTCCCCGTCTCCACAGAGGTAACCCCTCTCGAGGCCCATAATGTTGGAGAGCCTGTGGCTCGCTGAGTACTCTTACCCATTTGTTATGGGATTGCCCCTCTTTGGCGGGCTATTGGCAGCAGATCCTAGACGACATAGATTCCCACTTCGACACCCAAATTCCTCGCCTTCTGGCGTATACTCTCTTGGGCCTTCGAACCCAATCACGTTTCCACTCAAGTCTCGGAGAGGTAGGCAGATGGCATTAGCCTTGGGGGCAGCCCTGCAAAATATACTCTCCCATTGGGGTACTTCGACTGCACCCACTCGGTTAGGATGGCTTCACAGGCTTTGGGGCATACTAGGTATGGAAAGAATTTCACTATCCCTGGTTCACCCGGGAGCCTCATTTCATGATCTATGGGAACCCTTCCTCAAATTGCTAACATCTGAGTTCACGGAACTCGCGTGCCCCAAATACTTGAGACTATTGTGCCTTGCAGATCCACCTAAACAAATGGCCTCAGGTACTCCTGTCCCACACTAGGTCTTCTTCCCCTTGGAACACTTTTGGTTAAGACACGCATGCACCGTGTAAAATCGCCAATTGAATTTGGAACAAGGGAGGGAGGGGGAGGAGGGTGGGAGTTTTTTTCCTTCTGGTTTTTGTTATTGTATAATTGCCGACAGCGATAATCCTGCCATCGGATTGTACCTTGACGGACACAGCGTAAGTTGGTTCTGTATGTTATTTTGCATGTTTTAAGATCAATAAAAGAAATCTAAACCTAAAAGAAGAAACTTCTTCCTACAAGTTTCCTGCTACTAGTTTTCTGCTGCAACCCTACAGAAGCCGGTACCACTTGCAAGCAGAGGTTATTGTTGATAACACTGCTGTAGTGTCCTGTACTCATCCTTTTGGTACTAATCCCTTTATAGAAAGATACCAGACCATTCTCCTGATATTGTCATGAGACACCCGTTTCGACCTAAAATTCATCTGTGTGTTCAGTTAGATTCTGACAAAGCTTAGCTGTGTTTTTATTTGACTCTCTCCAATCCATTTTCCATTCTTTCTGGGAAATGCTTATTATGCTGAATCACATCAATTGGAGGTTTAGAAGATAACCATGGAGGACTGTGGGTTATTGTCAGTCTCCAAACACACTGAGCTCGCAGACTGTGGGGCAATTTCAAGAATTTCACTTGTATTCCTATATTTCGGCGTACACATGATGATCATTGTGGAGCAGCTATGGGAGGCTGTCTCTGTATCAGTGTTCTGTGTAGCCTACTACTTGTACTACACTAAGGGCTTCAAGTTCAGGAAATAATAGAGAAATTGAATTTTCCAGGAAGTCCTCCATAGTATACAGCTCACTGCTCTTTAGCAGGTCCAAAAGGCTCACATTCGTTCTTCTTCAAGTCCACCGATTTATTTTCATATTTTGTTGTGCGTTGTTGTGCTTCAGATCCTTGTGTTGTTGTTAAATGGAAGCATATTATAGATTTGAAATTCTTTGTTCATTACTTGCTGTTCATTTCCAGATCTTGCCCAGTCCTATCTCCAAAGGCTGTGTGTGTAACCATGCTATTTTGTCCATAATTTGCTTGTTTCCTTCCATTATCAGTTGTTTGATGTCAGCCATTAATGACAACTGTTCAGAAAGAGTGAAACTCACCGCCGTCACTGCAGTACTCAGAAATGATTGAATAATTTTTGCTATTCCCTCCTGGATGGAGTTGCATTTGTTGAATTCTGCCTTTTTGTGCTTACCGTCTTCAGAAGAACATTCTTATACTCATCACACAGAGCTGTAAAAAGTGCAGTACAGGGAAGAAGTCCTCAGAAGGACAGCTACTTCAGGACACATCAATAAGATTTGTACTCCAGTCTTAATATTCCAGCTATTATTCCTATGGAAGTTGCAGTAATAGCTACAGTAGAAGGTCTACCTGTCCAACAATCCAAATGCATGTGTGTGTGTGACAACGGCTCATCCACTTAAGTAAACTGTATTTAAGTCCAGCATTGTGTTGGGGATCTCTTCACTGGGTGCTCCTCGGTGGCGCACTGTGGCCCTTTCTTCTACCTCTGCTCATTGATCTCCTGGTGACAGCACTCGAAATGAACTAATTTCTATGTCAGCTAGACGTATTCCTATAGCAGCCCTGGTTTGGAACTCCTCCATGGCACATATTACATAGTGTCCCAAGTAGCACTGCATTATGGCCAGGCACTGGCCTTGCCAGGCAGCCCCACTAGACCACAGGCACCTACCGCTTGAGACACCAGTATTTCTAGCCACTACGCCTTGGTCTCATGGCTCGTTTACAACAGAGCTCCCCTTTGGTAGCAATCCTACCACACCACCTGCCCTACATAGGGAGGTACTACCTTCCAGTACCCGGTCTGGATGACTTGTGGCCAAGGTCAGGGGATAGCCCATCCTCTTCTCAGAGGTCAAGCCTTGTGCCATGCAGCTCTCTGTCTCTCCTGCCCTTGATGGCTGCAGCAATGGACCGCTAAAGGTCTTCACAACTTGCTTGTCTCTGTTGCCCGTCAGCATCACAGGTACTAGTTCGGCAGTTGCAGATGGTGCTGTGAAGACAACAGCAACCAAGGTTATTGGAAGGGTGGTACTATCTAGGAGAGGCTCCAATCTATGATGTTATAATCACTATTATTGTAGAGAGTACATATTGCAAGTAGTAGATCTGAAGGGCCCAGGAGTTGAGCATCAACTGACTCCAAGGTTCTCTCCCTCTACACCATCACATTCTACACTACACATTCCATCACACTGCTTATAATAAAAACCCAGTAAAATACTAATCGTCACGTACTTCCCCTTTTCCATTACTTTTTACCCAAAAAACCTTTTAAAAGCTTACAATGTAGAGAGAAGAAAAGAGAATAAAAAAAACGCAGAAGATAATTATCTTGACAATCCAATGCTGCAAAACATTAATCACACAATTTGCTTGGTATTTTTCAAATTCTTGTACTTCTCCGTAGCTCCAGTGCATCTTGGCCTCCCAATTGCTTATCCTTATGTACATCACTGTCGACCTTGAGCCATGTTCCACCATTGTCCATTACTAGTTTTCACTGCCTGCCCTCTTACTTCTATGATACAAGTAGGCTCCCTAAACTTTGACTTTCTTTTTTGCAACAATAAAGGATCTTTGACATAAACAACATCGCCCACTGTAAAACTGAAACCCCATCTCTTTCTTTGCAACTGCATTTTTTTTACATTTCTTATTACTGAATTTATCACTAATACTTTTGGCCATGTATGACTCATTTAATACATCCTCTTCCCCACCTAATGCTGTGGATTTCCAAAATGGATTCAATATCGATGCCAATTTTCTGCCTCTCATTATCTCAAATGGGATACTTCCAGTAATTGAGTGTGACTGTTTCACAATCAACATTTGCCCTAATGGCACTCTGTATGCACTCCTCAAGTACTCTGCTGAACCACTCAATTTTGTTGTTGGCCTCAGGATGATACAGTGCTGTGCACCAATGCTTCACCCCCATTTTGGTTAAGAACTCCAACATGGCAGCTGATGTGCATTTGGTGGCGTAGCGAAACGTGAGGGCCCCCCCTGCAAGGCACGTGGAGGGGCCCCCTCCAGACTCGATCACCGGCCTGAGTACTATGCTGAGGGGACTCCTCAGAGCTTGGGGACCCCATGCACCGCTGGGGCCTGTGTTACGCCCCTGTGTACATTGGACCCCATTATCGGTTAAGAGTTCCTCCATAACCCTTTCTCTACCGAACACATCCTGTCAAAAACGAATGACGGATTTTGGATTGGGCTCTGAAATACCTCTTACTTCAACCCACCTTGAAAGATAATCCATTAACACAACAAAATATTTCCTGCTGTTTGGTAACACATGGAAAGGGCCTAAGAAATCCACTGCTACTCTTTGCCACTCTCTGCCAGGACTCATTATAGGTCTGGAGGAGTGCCACTGTGATAAGTGTTTGTCACTGTAGGAACATTGTACAAACTCCCTTACTAACATTTCAACTTCTCTGTCTACGTTGGGCCACCAAACGTCCTTCCTGACTCTGCGTTTGACCACCAGAATGGGCCTTCTCCAGTATTCTCTGTCTAAAACAATTGGAAGGTATCAACGTACCCCCCCACTCACCCACTTACTAATACATTATTGCCAAAGAAAATTAATTAGCCAGCTTGCAACCTGGTTGTAAATATACTTCCACTGACCTCCTTTAGGCCAGCCAAAAATAACAAACTCTGTGACCTTTTTTAGTACCACATCAGTCTCTACAGCACTTTGCTACTTCTCCATGTTTGAACAAATTGCCCTGTCTTCAACACTTGCAGTAATGCATTCTTCAATTTCCTCTTGTTCATTTGTTTCTGTCTCACAAAACTTAATGGGTAACCTAGACAGAAAATCTGCTTTCACATTTTTTCCACCTGCGATGTGACCAGTGCTTCAAATGGGCCCGTACCCACCAGTGCTGCGTACCGGTCATGGGCGTCAGCAGGGGGAGGCAGGAGGGGCACTTGCATACCCCCCTCCCCAGGAACGCCCCTCCTTGCCCCCCTGCGGACGCCCATGCTTAGTGTCTGTCAGTCACTGCCTTAGTTTGCTGCTCATCTTTTTATTCACTCTCAGGTGTGCATTGATGGGAGATTTATATATTTATAGTGTTCTGGCGTGTGGTGCTTGCATCAGGTATTACCTTTTGTTAAAGGTGTAAGTTGTACTTCCAGGTTTCGGCGGCAGTCGTCTGTCTCTATCCTTTGTTGTTTTCATGACACCGCTGGTTTCTCAGGTGGCTGCTGTTTGTTCGCGATGGGTCTGGTTCTTGGCTCTAGTGAAAAGCGCCCTTCGGCTGCTTTGTTGTGCTAAGAAGTGTGCGTTTCTTTATTTTACAACACCAGGCTCCCCGCGGAGCATCTGCCTCTTGCTCTGGTGTTGTTTTTGTCCTCAGGCTGCTCCCCGCCCCTTCTCACCTCTCTGAGAGCCAGTGCCCCCTTTGACCCTCTACCTGTCGGCCACCTACTCCCCCGCCTCTTGTCCCGGTTCACACCTTGGTGCTTTCATACTTCACGTCACCTCCAGCTTGCATTTTCAGAGAGGGCCCCGGGCTCCCTATCACCGACAATAGGATGAGGAAGAGAGAGGGGGGACAGAGGAAGAGTTGGTGGGGTCGGGGAGATGGATAAGGTGGGGGGTGAGAGTGAAGGAAGATGGGGGGAGAGAAGCAGTGGAGAAAGAGAGACCGAGAAGTAGGGAGGAAGGAAGATGAGAGAGCAAGTGGAGGGGGGTGGGGTGGCCTGGGTGAGGGAGAGCAGCTTCAGAGAAGTGAGACCTGTGTCCTAACTCCGCCAGTGAAGACAGCGGGTCCAAAGGAGAAAGAACCAGGCCAGACAGAGTAGGTCCAGGCAGTGTGCACGGAGGCAGGCTTGGTGGGTCCGGAAGAGGGACAGGGCAGGCAGAACAGCTCCAGAGAAGGGCGAGCAGAACCGGACCAGGGCGAGCAGATCCGGTCCAGCAGATCCTCCTGAGCAGGGAGATGGTGCGATACACAATCAGAATGTAGTGTTAAGCTTTTGGGGAGCCAGGGGGTAAATTTAGGGTTCAGGGTGGGTGTGGGTTTTAGGGTGCCAGGGAGTAATTTTAAGGTTCAGGGTGGGTTAGGGATTGGGGTGCCAGGGGGATAATTTTAGGGTTCAGGGTGGGTATGGCTTTTGGGGTACCAGGGGGGGTAATTTTAGGGTTCAGGGTGGGTAGGGGTTTTGGGGTGCAAGGGGGAACATTTTAGGGTTCATGGTGGGTATGGGTTTTAGGGTGCCAGGAGGGTAATTTTAGAGTTCAGGGTGGGTATGGGTTATGGGTGCCTGGGGGGTAATTTTAGGGTTCAGGGCGGGTATGAGTTTTGGGGGGCTGGGGTAATTTTAGGGTTCAGGGCGGGTATGAGTTTTGAGGGGGCATGGGTAATTTTAGGGTTCAGGGTGGGTATGGGTTTTGGGGTTCTAGGGGGTAATTTTAGGGACCAGGGTGGGTATGGATTTTGGGGTGCCTCAAAAGAAAGAGATGGCTGTGGCACAACAACCCTATGGTGTATGAGAACATATGCGGCCTGCTTCCTGCCCCCCATGGCTCCTCCTGCGCCCCAGTGTTTCTTGTGCCCCACCTGGCACACATCATGTCAGGGGATGGTCATGACGTTAACATTTTGTTCCACCCACCGGAAAAATTTCTGCGGACGCCTATGGTACCGGTACTTCTTTTTTGCCCCCAAGAGTACTGGAACTTCTTAGTTACCAAGGAATGTACCAGTACTCACTACATCAGGTCCGCATTTGAAGTCAGAAATAGTCCTCATGTGAGCAGCAGTGCATGCTCTCATGATGTCAATTTCACACCAGTAGTGACGAGCCACGGCAGAGCAGCGGGCACCATCACCCGCCAGGTAGCAGTGTGGTGGGAAGGAAAGGGAGCCCTTTAAAAAGTGAATATTGCTGTGGCTTTCCTTTTCTTTTTTTGCCAGCACAGTACAATGGAAAACACAGTCATCAGCCATCGAATTCCACCGACGAGGAGGCAGTAAAGAACAGCTGCAAGAAGCAGGTTTGACACCAGCGCCAGCCAGATTGAGGACCCAACCAGGAGTCGGCAAGCAGGACTATCTTCAACAAGGACCGGATCTCTGCAGGACTCGACTATATATTAAGCCTGGGCAAAGCACTACGCTACGCTTGCGTAGTTTGCGAAGTTTGCGCTACTTCGCACTACGCAAATTGCACGTAGCACAGTGCGAACACGCGTAGCGTAGTGTTGCATAGTGCAGCGGTCATTTTTTGCTTGCTCGCGGTCCTCAATGTCAAGTTGGCGACCGCGAGCAAGCAAAATGACATCCCGGCGAGACTTTTTCCTCGTTCGCGATCAGCAACATCAAGTTGGCGATCGCGAGCGTGGAAAATAAACCTCTCGGCGAGATTCTCAACGCGAGGAGGTCAGGTTTCTCATTGCGAGTGGTCGCGTATGCTCGCGACAGCTCGCGATGAGAAACTACCAGTCCACGTTGAGAAAGCTGCCGCTCGAGTAAAAATCTACTCGAGCGGCAGAAAACTACAGCTCGCACTGTGCAAGATGCCGTTTTCAATGATTGCACAGTGCCGGTTGCTTGTCCGCACTGTGCAATCATTGAAAACGACATCTTGCACAGTGCGAACAGGGAACTACGCAGTTCGCGAAGTGCTACGCGTAGCTCGCGTAGTGCAAAGTGCACTTTGCGTAGCTTCGAGTAGTGCTACTTCGCGAACTACGCCCAGGGTCACTATATATCCAGCACCATCAAGGGAGTCTCAGCAACTAGATCCTCTGATCATCCAGTGCCATCCAGGACCCAGGGTCAGATTGCTGCCGCCACGGGGTTCTTTCCACGCAGCCCACACAACAATCATCCAGATCAGGCAAGTCTCTGGCTATATTGGGACCGAGGTCGAAGTGGGTGGGATCAGAGGAGCACGAGTTACTTATACTTTTTTTTATTATTAATATAAAAGTACCTTTACTTTTTGTAAAAAGACAACCGTCTCAGGAAAGTTAGTTCTGATAATATTAAATGCTTCAGCTGAAGTGTATTTCAGAGAGCCTTCTTCTGTGCTGTGAAACTGAAGCTGGGCAGGCGGCTAAACAAGCCTTCCTGCCAGGGTGCCTGCTTGCCTTTAAGAAGTGCAAATGTGCGGTACGAGTTAATCTGCAAATGTAAAGGGTAATCTGCAAATATAAAGGATGCTTGGAGCTGGTACTAGCTTTAATTGATGGAAGCTTTGTGATGACAAAGAGTTATTATTTTTTAATGGTAGTTCAAAGAGTTAACGACTGAACTGTGAAGCGCATACTTTTAATTGTAATTGTATTTATTTTGTGCTTGCTACCCCTGGAGGTATAGAAGGAACAGTAATGTAGAAAATGTTGCTTTACGTGCAGTCTGGGTATTGCTAAACTCTATATTTTGAAAGCACCATTTTATCTTAAACGATTTGCCTGTTTTGCAGCAGTCTATCTTATAATTATACAGTGTACAATGCAAGCTTAAAATAATGACTGACATATTCACAGTGCTTTCTGTCACAGGTTGTGACATCATAGCACTGAAATACACAATTCACTATTTTCCACTGCACCAACCAAGATATAATTCTGTAGCTTTCTGGTTATCCACAGACCTCTGCAGTGTATTTACTAGGAGAGGATACATAATGTACTATAGTGCATTTACCCCTTAGTAACAATGTTTTTATTTCTTTTACATATAAGCTGTTTGTTATTTTATGTGTAGCTACCTGACATGGAAAGGCCCAAATATCGTACAGAATATTCAGTTTTCTAGCCACACCATTGACCCTGCCCCATACTCACTGACCCCCCACCCACACCCCACTGCATTAAGTATCACAGTTCCCATACTTTTTTAATGCACTTCGACAGATGATTGGGGAACTGAGCTTGGCAGGCATTTTGGAAATTCTTAATGGCCCGGCATTGTTACTGCTAACTTTTCCAGGTCCATGAGTGATGTTTTGCTCCAGTCCAGTTTTTTTTCTTTGAATTGTGGGACTTGTAGTCATGCTTTATAATGGAATAAAAAGGCTACAAGTCCCATAATTCAAAGATTAAACCTGGCCTGGAGCAGCACACCATCCATGTACCTCAGACACCGGCAGGCATGTGTAAGTTCCCTATAAATTGCATGCCCAGCGAGTCCCTCGGAGCATGCACTCCACTCCACACAGAAGAAGAATTAACAGCTGCTCCTGCTCAATTAAAAGTTAAAGCCCCTGCAGTGCAGATGTTTTGCTCAAGAGTTCCAAATGAACCGCAAAATCAATAGAGAAACCCACATTGTCAGTTGTTGTAGAAGTGAAAAATCTTTTGGCAAACTCCTACAATCATGGGGGTTTATATAGGAAATCTTATCATAAAACAGAATAGGAAGTGCAGATTCATCATGGTGTGAGCAGCACTATCATCATATTAGCAAATCAGAGCCCAGTTTTATTAAACGTCATATTGCCTTAGTGCTTAAACACTATCCCACTACATAAATATTGATTCTGGTCACTCTAGCTAATGTCATTCGGAGACATGACAAACTAGTTACACGCCACCTTCACTCTTCCCCAATACGGTCAAAGCGTTGGCAGATATTGACTGGCTTTGCGATCAGGAGAAGAAAGGCCATGTGACCCCAGTTGTCTCTGATGCCATAAATTTGTCTATGGTCCTTTCCTTTAAATTGGTCTCCTAGAACGTTGCAGGATTACTCCCTAAACGTTCTAAACCAGAGTAGTTCAATTTTATTGATTCCTACGATATATGTTTGTTGCAAGAGTCCTAGTCCACTGTTCCACTTTACCACCAAGGCTTTGCTTCCTATAATGAGGTGACCATTTCTGCAGGAAGAGGCAGGTTCTCGGAGGGGTTATAATTTGGGTTAAAACCTCTGTTTGTGGCATCATCAAAGAAGTAAAGTTGGGTTCACTAGACATTCTCTGCATTAGTCTTGTAACACCAGATTTTACTCCTTGTCATATCTATAATATATACTGTAGGCCCATGGGTGGTAAACCTGAGTCGGATGTGATTAGCCTGTTAGTTTCACATTTAGCTTCACTTCCTTCAGAAGTAATGAATATTGTAACCGGCAATCTCAGCTGACTATTCGAGCCTTTAGATGCTCATTTTAGACTTCACTCCCTTGAGGAAAATCAAATTTGGTCCGTAGCCCAACTGTTAATTACACCAGCAGTTAAATTGTCTCCTTTGGCAGTCCAATTAAATGCTTTTACCCATGACTAATAAAGTACAACTACAGCTATTGGATGTTCTGACAGAGGCTGCCCTGTTTAAAAGTGAGTAATTTATGTTTATTCCAGGACAGTATGTGTTATTTTTGGCACTATCTATGATAGTCTGTAGCATTTCAGGCAAAGTGATTAGTTTGTTGAATATAGGGGAGCATGGACAACATTTTTTCACATTCAGCATCCAATCTGGTTTTCTAACAAGTTTATTCTGAGCCCCAGGTAGCTAAACTTGTGGCTATTGATTAAATTAAGTCTACCCGCAGCTCCATCTTTTGAGAATACCATAAAAGCGCCCTAGCAATCGTGGCCTGCGTAATACAGATGATGACCAAAGAGGGGCTGGCGGAGCCCCCAAAGGAAGATGCGTGAGTCTGTATGGGGCTGGAGATCCTATATGGGTGCTCATTTCTTAATGTAGGTGTTTGAGCCAGTGATTCTTCTATTTGGGCTTCAATTGTAGAGAGAAAACGATCTGATAAGTTACCCAGGGGCATATTATCAAGACAGGCGATAAAATTATCGCCGCTTTAGCGGCAGAAAACTGCCGCTAAAACGGCGATAATGGGCTTGATAATATGCTCTATGGAATTTCAATTGAAGCTCAGTTTAGCTGTCCTTCACATCTAACATGGGCTTCAATTGGAATTCCATAGAGCATATTATCAAGCCCATTATTGCCGTTTTAGCTAAAGCGGCGATAATTTTATCACCTGTTTTGATAATATGCCCCCCAGTTCCTGATCGGTTATACTTTCCCTCCTGAACTTCTTAGGGGAAGATGTAGAGGGTTGTCCCACTAATTCACTTTTTTAGTGAATCCTGTTCCTGTAAGTGTGGCTGAGTTGGAGATTGGCCCTCTTGCATGCACTTGCGCAATCGCTGTCCGAATACATTGTTTGCTATGCGGGACTTCGTCTTCCAAGGCACCTTTGAAGGCCGTACTGATGAAAGGGTTATCTCCCACCGATGCTGGGTTCTTTGGGGCAATTCCCTGTGCAGCCATGAGCAGGATACTATATCGCCCCCTCTGTTATATATAATTCATTTTTATACAATTAAATCTCTTCAAATATTCTTTTTGGTGCATTACTTGTTTGACCCGATCTTGTAACTGGGAACTGTCACCATCAATGTCCAGGCTCTGCGTTGATAGTAGAGAGACAACAGAAGTCAATGGTTTGTCAGAACCAGCCTCTCCTTCAACATGTAGATCGGATGAACGAGGAGGTTAACGCCAAAAGTGAGAAGAGTCTCTTGAACTAGACTTACCAGGGCGTTGGGCAGTAACCATGTCTCCCTTGGTAGACACCACTTGAAAAGGTTCTGCATCAAATGGAGCATCAGATTTACTTTTCCACATCTGGCGTGCAAGCATTCAATCTCCTCTCCTAAAGACGATGTTCTTGGCATGTCGTCTTTTGTCATATGCTTTCTTTTTTTGTTTCTGAACCAAGTCCTTCTCACGGGATGCATTCTCATTTTTCTATCTCTGATTGGTCCACGGATATATCTTGGTTGTTATAGCTCTTTCGAACATTACTGTCGCAGAACATTTACCTATGGTCGAGTGAGGTGCTGAACGATAAGCTCTTAAGGTAGAATTTAACAAAAACAAAACTTTTCAAGTGTAGCACGCTGCATTGCTTTCTTTACTAGTCCATTGACAAGAAGCTACAGAGGTGTACACTTCTGATGCTTTATACTCTGATGTTGTCTGTCCAACTATAAAGCCATGATTTGCAAAGCAAAAACCTTGTTCTTCACTACAGAAATTAAGAATGCAGCTAATTCCTCTGGGGAATTATTTGCCGCAGTAAAAAAGCTTACCCAAGTTCCTCCACCTTGTCCTACTGTCTGTAATCAGGAGTTCTGTAATTCAGTGGCCGGAGCTTTCTGTCACAAAGTAGAGGATATTTTTAATACTTTTTCTTTATCCCCCAATTCTACAGGCCAGGTTATCATCTTCCCTAAAATATCTAACACTAACATCGATTTTAATTAATTTAGACCCCTTCCCACACTGATGTAGTCAGGCTTTTTAAAGCTGCTAAATCAGGCTCTCTTGAGGACCCCTGCCCATAGAGAACAGACATTTTGGCAGCTGATGTTATCGGCCCTAAGCTGGTGGATTTATTTCAATTGCTGTGTATCTCCAGTTCATTCCCTTCCATCTGGAAGAAAGTTATTGTTTTACCGCTGATTAAAAAAACGTCACTAAGTCCAGATGAACCAAATAGCTGCCAACCCATTTCTTGCATTCCACTCCCGTCCAAAATATTTGAAAAGGCCTTAAATACACAATTGGGTGAGTATATTACCAAGAACAAATCATTGACTCCTCACAATTCGGCTTTTGAGCCAGACACAGTACCGAGTCTGCACTCATCAAGGCCACAGAACAGTTCAGGCAGTCCTTGGACAGAGGCGGCGGGCTGCCTTGATATTGCCCGACCTATCTGCAGCCTTTGATCAGGTCAACCATGAGCTGCTAATGGTACGCTTGAACGGGATTAGGGTAACTGGTCCAGCCTAGAAGCTTATTAATTCTTTCTTATCTGAATGAGTGCAAACTGTGAGACTAGAGGGATTTTCCTCCCCCTCTTTCTCTTTACCCCATGAGGTTCCACAAGGGTCTTCAATCAGCCCACTCTTGTTTAATGTCTACGTCATCCCACTAGCCAATCTCATCAGATCCTTTGGGTTCAAAATCCCGTCTTATGCTGAAGACACCCAAATTGTCATCTCCCTTGGAACAGCTGATAGGGCGGCAGCGGAAAAATTCTGTGACTGAATGAGAGCAGTAGAAAATTGGATGGCGAACAATTGCCTTAAACTGAACACCTCCAAAACAAATGTGATGGTGTTTGGTGCTCAGCCATCCTTTTAGACGCCAGAATGGTGGCCCACCAAGCTGTGTCCCCTACCAACTCCTTCTAGGGTGCCGATTACGATCCGGTAAAAAAATGGCCCGTACGACTCGTATCCGGTCTTTTTACCGTACGAATCGTACAAGTGCCGTACAAACTGCCAATTACGATTCGCATGGGAAAAAGACCATACGAATCGCATTGGGAATTATTCCCCACACGTCCTCGGGTCGGAAAATGTGTCCGACACGTCCCCGGACGATTTACCGTACAAATGTGAAAAGTGAAGTCCGACCGCAGAATCACGATCCATCCCGTGCGTCCGATATTACAACCGTATGGAAAAAACACCGTCCGCACCGAACTCCCATAGCAACCATGGAGACATGTGCCCGCATACGCGCCGAACACCCCCCCAGCCCCCGTACGTTCGAGTCGTACCCCCCCGTGTATGTACACCCGTGTACGTGTCGTACCCCCGTGTATGTACACCCGTGTACGTTCGAGTTGTACCCCCACCCGTGTATGTACACCCGTGTACGAGTCGTACCCCCCGTGCATGTACACCCGTGTACGTTTGAGTTGTACCCCCACCCGTGTATGTACACCCGTGTACGTGTCGTACCCCCCGTGTATGTACACCCGTGTACGTTCGAGTCGTACCCCCACCCGTGTATGTACACCCGTGTACGTGTCGCACCCCCTGTGTATGTACACCCGTGTACGTTCAAGTTGTACCCCCACCCGTGTATGTACACCCGTGTACGAGTCGTACCCCCCGTGCATGTACACCCGTGTACGTTCGAGTCGTACCCCCACCCGTGTATGTACACCCGTGTACGAGTCGTACCCCCACCCTTGTATGTGCACCCGTGTACGTGTCGTACCCCCCGTGTATGTACACCTGTGTACGTTCGAGTCGTACCCCCACCCGTGTATGTACACCCGTGTACGAGTCGTACCCCCACCCGTGTATGTACACCCGTGTACATGTCGTACCCCCGTGCATGTACACCCGTGTACGTTCGAGTCGTACCCCCACCCGTGTATGTACACCCGTGTACGAGTCGTACCCCCACCCGTGTATGTACACCCGTGTACGTTCAAATCGTACCTCCAACCGTGTATGTACGACCCGTACCCTCACCCGCGGACGTATGGAGCGTACCCCAGGCCCCAACACCAGCACCTTCACACAACATCGCGCATGTACGAGTCGTACCAAGCCAGACACAAGGACAGCACTGTACAACAAAATGCCCGAAGTACACACCGTACACACGTTAAAAACGCACGTACACAACCAAGACAAAGCAAAACAACACAAGAATACACCATTCGAATGGCACAAAGCCACTAAACATGTCCAACAAGCTCAAAAACAACACAATCACTGACCTGCAACTGCCAAAATCCAAAACAGAGGCCCAAAACACAACCACACCTTATAACACACCCACCCAAAGTTCAAACACAGCCACACCCACCAATGGACCAATAAAAAGGGCCCACACACACAAACCATGAGCCTTTGCAACAGACTCACTGCTGCCAGACCCCACAGACAACCTACAGCACCATACTTGAACCTTTACTACACCTTACACTTGCACACCTTCACACACACCTTCACAAACACCCCCTCATCACATTCACACACACACCTGTACAACCACACCCACACACCCACAACCATCCACACCCCCCCCACCATCCACACCCATACCCCTCACCATGCCCACTAACAAGAATCCAAAGTTCACTAGCCGAGAGTTGGAGGTCCTTGTCGATGAAATCCTCAGAGATGAGCCACACCTCTTTGGAACATTGGTCAGACAGACCAGCATTTCAGAAAAAACTGCCCTGTGGCAGACCATCGTCGATGCTGTGAATGCTGTTGCGGACACCAGAAGGACCAGGCATGAATGCCAAGCCAGGTGGTACGATCTGCGGAGGAGGGTCCGAGCCAAAATGACCGACGACCACAACCAGGCCAACGTCACTGGAGGAGGGCCGCCCCGTAGACCCGTACAATACCATCCCTGGGAGGAGAGGGTGATGGCCATACTGCCGGTGGTGGCAGTGGACGGATTAGAAGGACTCCGAGACCCGGGTGAGTACACAAACAACTCACCTCACATGGTGGGAACGTCATCCACAACCAAACTCACAAACAGGCACGCAACCACCCCAAGCTATCGCATGACTCAACCACACTCCATGAACACGCACATGCCACTGGCGCCACCATGCCCCATGCACCCAGCTGGACAATGTCAAGTCACAGGCCACAGAAAACACCAACACATGACAAGGTAAGCCAGATGGCGGGAGTGTGGGCCCCAAAAATCACATAGTGCAAATCAGAAGCAGACAACAATGCCCCCTGCCCATATGGCCTAGGTCACAGCCAGACAAACAGTGTGTCCCCACACAGGAAAGACTCGCCAGCAAATGGCGGACGCCTTGCATCAACACATGGGGGTGACGGCACGTTCTTGCACATGACAGCAGCTAATGAACAGCCAACACTGTGAAAGAGTGGCAGCACACACCACCACAGCAGCAGTGCAGACACAGACACTACACCCAATGGGTGCCTGGAGATCAGAAACAAACTCACATCAACAATCCAAGGGCCATTCAAAGATCTGCTAACAGTGTGTGCCCAGGAAGCTGGGCTGAGGTGACAGAGGGTGACACACAGAGGGAGGAAGAGGGGGACAGAGAGGGAGGGAGACACAGGGAGACGGACAGAGGGAGGAGGCTGACACACAGAGGGAGGGAGAGGGGGACAGAGAGGGAGGGAGACACAGGGAGACGGACAGAGGGAGGAGGCTGACACACAGAGGGAGGGAGAGGGGGACAGAGAGGGAGGGAGACACAGGGAGACGGACAGAGGGAGGAGGCTGACACACAGAGGGAGGGAGAGGGGGACAGAGAGGGAGCGAGAAAGGGACACACAGGGAGCCCAATTCAGCCTTGGGTGTGGGAATGTCTGCTCGTCAGCAGGTGGACTGCGTGCATGTAGACAAGGGTGGCCAGTGCCAGAACCCCCCCTCTTCTCCATGGCAAAACACAGGGCCATATCACAACCTGTGCACGAGCACAACGACAGCTACCTGCATTATATAAGTGTGTGGAACCACTCCATGTGCACACGTACAGTGCTACACGGAAGGCGCCAATGCATGGCTCGCCACACCTGCCCACTCCACTGCTGACTGCAGTCACAATTGACGCAGCAAGTAAGACTGTGCCACACATAGGTAAAGTCGCAAAAGCTGTGGCCAAGGGACATACCCATGCACAAGTGCACTGTGAGTGGAATGCAAGACATATCCAAATTCCCAGAGGAAATGTGCCAACTTTGAAAACAATGAAACATGGATGTTGCATGGAACAAAATTAACATTGTCTCTCTCACACACAGGTCAACGTCGTGGCTCACCCCCCAACACTGGGGGGGAAGACTCACAGGACACAGCTCGGCGGGATGACGGAGCCACCGGCAGCGACGACTCTCACCACTCTGTGGACGAACCCGACCCCGACCAACCTGGCCCCTCTGGTGTCCAACGACCTGCAGCACCTGCGTCAGGTACAACTGGGCCAACCACCACCCCCAATCCTGCCACATCCCAGGAGACACCCAGGATCCCTGTCCCACCACCACAATGCAGCCAGGCTGGCCAGGAGCGACACAGTGTCCCGGGCACCCAGGAGGAGATAGGCCACAACGCAAATGCCACCCCTCAGGGGTCCCGGAGACCCGATGTGCCCACAAGGGCAGGCCAGGTGCAAGTGGGCAGGGGTGGTGGGAGTGGAGGACGGCGGAGGCGCCAGCCTGATCAGTTGGCTGGGGAACCGGTATATTCCCATGTCCGAAACATCCTGGACACATACCGGCAGGACACCACGTGCATGGCCAAGGTTGTGTCCATCCTCGAGGAGATCAAGACCCAGCAGGCCCAGCAACATGCGGAGCAACATGCCTGTCTACTGCAACACCAACGGCAGATGGAGGACAGACAGGCTGAGCTCGTGACGGTGTTCACGGGAATTCACAGTACACTCCGTCGGATGGCCGACAACATGGGCAACCCTCCCTGTGCCACCAGGCGTAGAACATCACCACCCACATGGAGGGATGAGGAGGAGGAGGAGACATCCGACGGAGCATCCCAAACATCGTCACGGCCTGCTTCTGAGGGTCCCCGCAGGAGGGCGGGTCGTCCACGGAAAAGACCGTGAGGGTCGGCGCAACAGCACCATCTCCCAGGACACCTGGCCTGGCACCTGGCCCACTGGAGCAACAGCAGCACAGCAGCAAAAGACATTCTCTGCCACATGGACTTGCTGGTCACTGTCTGACCAATGTTGCCAAAGACTGTGGCATGGACTCTGAGGATTTCAAATGGCAAGGACACCAACTCCCCTAGTGAACTTTGGATTCCACACACCCGGAAAGCCCCTCATGTCAAACCCCCCCCCTACCCCAACCAAAAAAAAAAGTCACACCATAAAGAGAAGATGCCTACTGATTGCATTATTACCTTACATGTGTCTTGTAAAGTCTAACTATGCCTGAGTTCTCATTTGACTTCAACCATCCACACCCTGGGGCCTGAGTCTGGCACAGGACACACATGGGTCACATTGTAGTAGGCAAGACAGACATGGAGCACCATACACACCCGTGATGGGCCCAACCAGCTGAGGGGGTGGCCGCACAACCGTGCCGACAGACATTGAGTACAGCGACAGCCATGCGCAGAGGTCAGGGATCATGTGGAGTGTCCTGGGGGGCACCCAGGTATGTGTGGACAGGTGGCAGAACCATGTCCTGCAAGCTTGAGTCAGGTGGATGCAGAGAATGGTGTCCTGGCCAACGTTGGATGCATGGGGAAGGCACATGTCACAATACCCACACAGTCATGGACCACATGCACAATACACAGTCTAATCCCACACAAACAGCTTGCATCTTGCTACTCTACACATAGACACATAGCCACTATCACGGAAAACCATGCCAGACATGCCGGATGCACCGTGGCAACACACCAGCATTGACTGAGAAGAGGCACCTTGGAGGCATAGGGACACCTTTATTAGTCATGTATTCGGGATTGCAGAGGCAACTCGGAGTACACATGAACGGGTCATGTTGAGTAACATGTGGGTCCAACACTGGCACCCCCCTTCTGCAGCCCAAATGCGTGATAGCCATGGAACTGGCACACAAGTGTCGGCTAACAGCTAAACACCCCCTGCTGCTCACGGAGAGACTGCCATACACCATTGATCCGCTGATATGGAAGTCCCACACCATGTCAAGCCAATGCAAACCGTATGTGTCCGAGGGCAGTGTAACACACATTGATGCCATCATCACATTCCACAATCCCATCACTGATGACTGTCAACAAGTCTGACCATCTATTCAGGTGTACCCAGCTGCATGTAATGTGTACCATGGTGATGCGACATGTCTGCGGAGGAACCAAACATCGACAGAGGCAGTGTGCATACATCGTAAACAACTGCCACACCCAATACACCCCTGATGCATCCCTTACCCTAAGGAGACTTCCAAACTTGTCCGTGCGTGTAACGCTGAGTCAGCACACGATGACGTGTCCATGAGGAATAGCAGTGCCACAACAATGCAACCAGCACACGGCATGCGCAAGTACCTGGGGATGAGAGACACACAAGAAGTCAGCCACAAAAAGCACAGCCACTTGCATGTGCATGTACTCGACACATGTAAGGATGACAACATGCCAGGTCACAATTATGACTGGGGAAATACACATCACTGCCACCATCACTCCAGTGACACATCCACACACACCTCTGACTCACGTGGCATACATGCAGATGGACACACACATCGCAACACATGCCACACGGGGACCAATGCATGCACACACAGACACTGGTACTCACCACTAAGCAAAGAAGTCGCGTATGAGCCGAGTTCGGGTGTCCTCTTGCGGAACCACTCCTCCACATCACTAGCCCCATTGCCAAGCCCTTCGTCCTCCACGGGTGGATGGTCCTGATCATCTTGATCCAGGATGAGTGGCACAGCTTTCTCAACTGCCATGTTGTGCAGCATGCAGCAGACCATGAAGATTTTGCAGACCTTCGCCGGGGCATATGGGAGGGCGCCGCCGGTCTTGTGGAGGCATCGGAATCGGCTCTTCAGGAGGCCAAACGTCCTCTCTATCACTGGCCTTGTCCGGCCATGGGCGGTGTTGTAGCGGAGCTGGGCCGGCGTGATGGGGTTGCGGAGAGGTGTGATCAGCCATGGCATGTTGGGATAGCCAGCGTCCCCTACATGGAAAGCACATGGACATAAGTAGGACAGGAGAAGCGGTCGTGCTGGAAGTCTACGCAAAATACAGGACAGACAGACTGTACCCACCAACAACACATGCTCGTTCGTTGCGCAGCTGCGTCATCATTTCAGGCACCCTGCTACGCCTCATAATGTAGGCATCGTGTGCTGATCCTGGAAAACGAGCACAGACATGTGAAATCACCATGTTGGACAGACACACCACAAGGGCATTGATGGAGTGGTAGTGCTTGCGATTCCTGTACGCTACCTCCTGTGCCTGTGGTGGTACCAAAGCCACATGTGTCCCATCTATGGACCCAATGACATGGAGCATCCCTCCCAGGGCATAGAATCCACGCTTGACCCCAGTCAACATTTCTGGGGTTGGGAAATGGATGAAGTCATCAAGGAGAAGCAACATGGCCTCTAAGAAATCATGCAGCACACGGCAGAACATGCTCTGGGACATGCCACCAACATGAGCTATGGTATTTTGAAAGGTACCCGTGGCAAGAAAATGTAGGGCTGCCATTACCTTCAGCTTGGGTGTCAGTGCCGTAGGATACCTGTGCAGCGGTTGCAGGTGTGGTGCCAGTCTCGCCGTCAACTCCAGAATTAACGGTTGGGGGAAGCGGTAGCACCGGATACAGTCATTCTCCCGCATGGCAGCCAAGTCCGGAATTGGTCGGGGAAGAGGCGGCGCTCTGCAGTAATTTGGAAGTGACAAGGAAGAGTGAGTGCACTACAACAACAATTTATATGTACTAAGCACATGTCAATCTGTCAATACACATATGCAACATACGGAGTCAGGGATGTGCCACATGCCCTGGACACGTATGGCTGGCAGGTGACACTCCTACCAAGACCCAGCTACACACGGAGATTGTGAATCTCCACATCCCATGGCATGGGATTAGCTGTGTCCCAGTGTAAGTGAACAGCCAGACGCAACACAGGAGTGACATACATCCACACATCAGCAGAAGTAGGATGTCGATTGCAGAGACTGGTAGCGGAACACTAGAGCCACAGGTCACATGACATTACACTAGGACAGCCCACACACCTTGCCATGAAGGTGTACATGTGATGACTCACCACACATTCATAGAGAGGATGCAGACATGTCCTTGTTACGCTACTCTGGGTCCCATGCATACATACGCACCTCACATCCGACACCGCATGTGGCATGGTGTGCGGAACAGTGTGCCATGTCAATCTACACACAGACACATGTTGGTTGCTGCAACAGCTGATGCTTTTGAGGGAGCTCCAACATCAACCTAATGGGAACCCCCCACACATACATGACATAGTCACATCGTGCACCGTGGGCAGTGACATGTCTGGTGTGGTAACCCCTGTACCGGGCCTCAGGGGACACTTGGGTGTGTTGTTGACCGTGCCATGCCAGTGACGCTCATCCCAAGTGTGCAGTACGACATGCACACATGTCAAAGGAGTCAAGGGCATGCCTGGCACACATTGCACCATCACACATTACATGTGTACACATCTCATCATACATCTGGTGCCTTCTCGACTCAGGAGTAATGTGCCACATCACAGCCTTTCACATATGTGCCCCACACATGTAGTACTGCCCAGACAATGCCTTGATGTCCATCCATGGACAAGTATGTCAGCCCTATTCCTTCCTGTGTGCTGCCTGTCACCACTGTGATGTGTGAAAGGCACCGTACTTTCACTAAGAGGGCCTGTGTACGTTCCCGTATCACTATGGGAGTGCTGCCGTATGTGTACCCATAGTGATAGTGAGCGTACAGGCGTGGGTACGGTCCGTACCACCATGAGTACGCATACGCGAGAACACCCATAGAGGTACGGACCGTACACATGCCTGTACGCTCACTATCACTATGAGTACGCATACTTGAGAACACCCATAGTGATAGTGAGCGTACGCACGCGTGTACGGCCCGTCTCACTATGGGTGTTCTCGCGTATGCGTACTCATAGTGATAGTGAGCGTACAGGCGTATGTACGGTCCGTACCACTATGGGTGTTCTCGCGTATGCGTACTCATAGTGATAGTGAGCGTACAGGCGTGTATACGGTCCGTACCACTAAGGGTGTTCTCGTGTATGCGTACTCATGGTGGTACGGACCGTACACACGCCTGTACGCTCACTATCACTATGAGTACGCATATGCGAGAACACCCATAGTGGTACGGACCGTACACACGCCTGTACGCTCACTATCACTATGAGTACGCATACGCGAGAACACCCATAGTGGTACGGACCGTACACATGCCTGTACGCTCACTATCACTATGAGTACGCATACGCGAGAACACCCATAGTGATAGTGAGCGTACGCACGCGTGTACGGCCCGTCTCACTATGGGTGTTCTCGCGTATGCGTGCTCATAGTGATAGTGAGCGTGCAGGCGTGTGTACGGTCCATACCACTATGGGTGTTCTCGCGTATGCGTACTCATAGTGATAGTGAGCGTACAGGCGTGTGTATGGTCCGTACCACTATGGCTGTTCTCGCGTATGCGTACTCATGGTGGTACGGACCGTACACACGCCTGTACGCTCACTATCACTATGAGTACGCATACGCGAGAACACCCATAGTGAGACGGGCCGTACACGCGTGCGTACGCTCACAATCACTATGGGTGTTCTCGCGTATGCGTACTCACAGTGATAGTGAGCGTACAGGTGTGTGTACGGTCCGTACCACCATGAGTACGCATACGCGAGAACACCCATAGTGGTACGGACCGTACACACGCCTGTACGGGCCGTTGCTATGCATTTGGGGTGCCCTAGGGCCCCGGAACGCACCGTACCTGTGTGTGAAGCTCCAAATTACATAGGGGACACATGAGGGACAAGTATAAAGGCCTACATGCATGCTGGTTGTCATGGAGACCAAGTTTAAAGTTTGAATTTTTTCCGGAAGGTGCACAGCAGAAGTCAGTTGGAATGAATCTACTTTGTTGCAATGTGTTTGTGGAGTTGACATCATGCTGAAGAAAAAAACACAATAAGAACCCACTGAGTGTGCTAGGATTGAAGGGATTGGAGGAAACATAGGATGCAAATGTGAGTGACCAATCACTCTGTACTCCTGTGCATGAAACAGGCCAGCAAGGCAGATATAAGGCAGCCAGGTCCCATGAGGGAGCACTTGCCTGCACATCTTTGTATTCCACGACCCAGCTGCTGCTACTGATTCCCTGGAACCATGTCAAGGTCTGTGGAGAGGTCACAGCCTTTCACCCTGGAGGAGAACCTGGCTTTGCTGGATGTGATCCTCCCACAGTACCCCATGCTGTATGGGCGGCCAGGGTATCAGGTGAGTGCAGAGTCCACTGGCACAGACTGTGTCCCTTTTTTGTGACTGTGACTTCTGGCATTGTGTCCAGGTGTGGCACACATGCTATGTACTGTAGGGGGGGTCCCGGGGGGGGAATGCCTGATGTCTCCCAGCCAGTGCATGCTGTGGTGCATGTCTGCCGTCCTCACTTGTATTGTGTTTACTGTGACAATCACTGCATGGTGCATGCCACATTCTGCCTGTCTTGTCCTCCTGGGAATGTAGCCTCTACAGTCCTCATGTGATTATGTGGTCAGCCCAGTGTGACAGGTGACTGTACCCACAGATGTGTGTTAGTTCTGTGTACCTGTGCTGAGAGTGTCCACATGATGTGTTCGTACCCTGGACATCGGTGTGTGTGTAAGTCCCCTGTCATGTGGGTGGGTGCATATGTGGGGTGTGGCACCCGGGCTGCATGAGGGATGGATATACCCTGCCCATGTGATGTGAGCAGGGAGCAGTGCTGTGTGTCTGACGTGCAGAGCCAGCCCCACACCTGTGAGCCCCCCCCACATCTAGTGGCACATGTGCAGAGTGAGTTTTGTCGCAGCATTTGGCAATGGCAGGTGAATGTCCTGTGCCTGTGTGTGTCTGTGTACTCTGCTGCGGTAGCGTCAGTTGCCTGTGGCATGTGACTGCTTAGAGGTGCTGCACATTATCCTGGTGTACCTAGTGATGCACAGTGTGAGCCTGGATCATTGATTGTGTCGTTGCCCTCATTCCACCTGTATACTTTCAATGGCACGTACTGCTTTTGCCCTTCCCCAGAGGATGATGTCCCTATGACAAAGGTGCAATGCGTTGGATGCATACTATGCCTTGTTGTACACAGCACATTTGTTCTAATATGCCTCTCTGTGACATGTGCCTGGTGTATTGATGTAGTGTCACTTGTTCATCCTCACAGGTAGGCGCCTCTGCCAAGAAGCAGATATGGCTGACCGCCGTCAGTGCCGTGAGGAGTGCGGATGGTCGCAAGCGGCGCCTGTCCCAGGTGAGGAAACGCTGGCAGGATATCCGGTGCTGGACGCGGAGGATCGCACGGGTCCTGCTGGGGGACTCACCTGAGACCCATAAGAACCGGGGGCGCCGCCGTCTGACCCACATCCACAAGCGTGTGCTGGCGGTGGTATTTCCAGACTTGGAGAGGCGCTTACAGGAGAAGCAGCAGCAGGAAGGGGGTAGGTACATGTGTGTTTGTTCTGTGTCACCAGCATTTGTAAGTGCACAGTTGCATGGATTCACTGCCAGGGTTTAAAGGTGCTGTGCAGATCCAGTTACCCACAGTATAGCTGTGCTCTCCTGCCTCCCTTCCCCTCCTTGCAATGTGTTCCCTGGTCTGTGTGTAGTCACTCCTTCACAAGGTAATGTAGGCTGGCGCTTACTCCACGTGAACTATGCCTGTAGCATCATGTGTGGGGGTGGTGTGTAACAGGTTTGGGGACCTTGCCTGTGCCCTGTCCAGTTCAGTACATGTGGGTTCCATGTCAGTTGGCACTGATGCTGAGTCCAGACATGTGAGTTAGTCTCTCGAGTGTCATGCCTTACAGCGCGCATGTCCTATGTTGTGGCCTGTGACATGATGTGCATGAGTGTGCGATACGCATAGTGCAGGGATGGTGGCGTGTGTTGCAGTCATTCCCATTCAGGACCATGGAGTTGTGTGGCCACTACTGTCCCCTGGGGCATATTTTCCTAGGTGTCATGTGTGTCATCACAAAACGTGGACATTCTCAGTGTCTACAGCATAGGTTGTGCTCTGTGCCATTGTCCCCTGGCACCATGTATATTGACGTGAAATGTAGTACAAGTGTCCACTGTACAGCCTGACCTGATTTTCCTTGTTCATAGTCACAGTGGCCAGTGCCTGTGTGTCTTGTTACAATCATCTGATGATGGCCATTTGTACATGATTCTTTGGACAGGCGCACCTTGGTAATTTGGCGTCCAATCTTGCATTTATGCAGCCCCTGTGTATTACACCCAGACTAAGAGATGTAAGTGCTTCCTGTGTCTCAACAGATTGTCTCATGTAGGGGGTGGTTGGTGCGGGCAAAGCCTACATGTCAAAACCTGAAATCTCCTTGCTAGGTCTGGCCAGTGTGTGATGTTTGTCTGGACATACACTCAAGGTGCAGTGAGCCAGTCATGTTGGGCATGTTTTCAGTATTACCTATGCAGCATGTGCCACAAGTTCATGGATATGGTCCCTGCTCATCCCTATTTTCCGCAACGCTGTGTGGTGCAGATGCAGTGCTGGATTGTCCCCAGGGCCTGGCTCCTATGTCAAACTCCATTTCATGTCATTTGCAATTGTGTCATGCTCTCCATGGATTTTCAGTGGCATGGTGGGTCAACCAACTGTGTGTTGCATGCCCTACATCTGTACCTTGTTTTGTAGATGTTAATGATCTTTCTTTTCAGGCTATGCACTGTAACCTATGTAGATTTGACTGATGTGACATATGTATACAGGTGTGTGATTAATTGCTGTCTCTTCACCTTGCCCACAGCATCGTCGGGGGACACGGAGGGAGACATGAGCACAGACGGAGCGGAGGGACCGAGCACCAGTGCCAGCGTTGACATCGTGGCTGGCACATTGAGTGGTACTGAGGCGGAGGAGAGTGAGGCCGAGGACCTGTCCACTGGCACGACTGAATATGGAGCTGACGGGTCCGAGGATGATCTCTCCGAGTGGGCGGAGGCTGCACCACCAGCTGACAGCGGCACAACATCGCACCCCGCCCCCTCCATTGCCATCAGCCGCCTCCCACTTGCTCGTGTCCCTTCCCAGCATGCCCGGTCACCACATGTCTCCTTCCTGCCAGGCACCGCACCCCCTGCCCCTGTCTCCACTGCTGCCGCCAATGCCGAGTCTGTGGACATCCAGCGGCAGTTGCAGATTGGTCAGGCTGCGATCCTTAATGTCCTCCATGGCCACAGCCAAGTGCTGCACAACATGGAGGCATACTTGGAGGGCATTTTTTCATCGCAGGCTGATCAACGCCAGTTGCTGAGGTCCATAGACTCGACACTGACTGCAGCAGTGGGTCTCCTGCAGCGCTACGTCCCACCCACTACCCTTACCCCATCCACACTTCCCACTCCCATGCCTGTCCCACGTACACCCAGACGTCAGCATGCACCCACCACAACGGACACAGGCACCACACCAGCAGGGAAGGTCATACGGACACCTCCTGGCACGCACACACAGGGTGAAGTAGGCACACCCACTGGGTCGGGGGGCAAACGTAAGTCATGCAGCCAGAGTGGGAGTCCGCATTCCACCCAATCCACTCCCTCCAAATCCCCTCCCCTCAGCTCTCCTGGCCACATATCCAGCAAGGACTCCTTCATGGCCGCTCTGTCCCTGAGCCCCACTGTGACACCACCCCGCAAGCGGTCAAGGGAGTCCCCGGTCAGGGTGGTTGAGTCCCCCCCCTGTCCGCACCCTCCCCCAGTGGCGCTGCGACCCATCCCTCCGCCCCCCCCCTCCTTGGGGCCTGTGGTTCCTTCGGGTGCAGGGGAGACGCTGGAGGACCTTGCTAAGGTGTGCAGCGACATCCTGGCCTCCGCCTTTGGCCCTGCCCCACCCCTTGTGGTGGAGTCCTCCATCCCTGCACCCACGACGCCTACCCTTCGCCCTCATGTCCCTGCGGTGCCTGGTCCTTCCCCCCCACATGATGCCCTCCCCGCTGTGGAAGACGAAGGATTCTGACTGTGCAGGCAAGCTAGGGGACCCGCGTTCCACTGTGTCCCCCATCCAGCTGTGACTCATGGACTGCCCTATGGGCTTTGTAAATATTGAACTTTCTCCGCGAAAACTTTGATCATGCTGATTAAAGCCATTTTTTGTTTCCTTACAACACTACTGCTTTTCTGATATTGCTGTTGGTGGGGCTGCTACATGATTTTGGGTGGTGATCATGTGTTGGGTGTGTGGGAAATGTAGTAGTGTGCTGGTCATAGGGGGGACCCTGGTATCTGTGTGCCATCACAAGGTGTTAGCTAGGTTTCTCTGTTCATGTAAGCAGTTACTGCATGGTGAAATTGTCCCAAGGTGTATTCCTTCCTCTGTGTACCCTGCCATCTTCCCTGCAGGGTGTTCCCAATATTTAGCGCTGAGCTGTGTGTACTTTAGCTGCGTGTGTGACGGACTCCTTCAACTTTGCACATGCATGCTGAGCGATGTCTCCACCTGCATCATTCGTGGCATCCTTGGTAGTCACTGTACTTGTGTATGTAGACTATTGACATGACTTCATGTGGACATGTTTTCTTTTCGGCGGCATGCATGTGTATACTTCCAGCCTCGCACACATGTGGTACATGTACTGCAGGGTCTTTGTGCACCTGACTGACATTTGTGGGCATTGTATCTGTGGCTACTCCACCCTTTGCGTTCCATGAGCACTGCTGGGAGGACTCTGCACCCACCCATCCTGTCTCTGGGCACTGCTGTGAGTGTTAGGCACCCACCCCTCCTGTGTCTGGGCACTGCTGGGAGGACTCTGCACCCACCCCTCCTGTCTCTGGGCACTGCTGTGAATGTTAGGCACCCACCCCTCCTGTGTCTGGGCACTGCTGGGAGGACTCTGCAGCCACCCCTCCTGTCTCTAGGCACTGCTGTGAGTGTTAGGCACCCACCCCTCCTGTGTCTGGACACTGCTGGGAGGACTCTGCACCCACCCCTCCTGTCTCTGGGCACTGCTGGGAGGACTCTGCACCCACCCCTCCTGTGTCTGGGCACTGCTGGGAGGACTCTGCACACACCCCTCCTATTTCACGATCTGTACGCTTAGAACATACACGTGTGTGGGTTTGCTCCATCCATACGAGGTGGGGGTATGTGTCGTACATGCACGGTTGGGGTGGGGGTACGCTCCATGCATACGGGGTGGGGTTACGGTCCGTACGTACACTGTTGGCATGGGGGTACGCTCATACGTCCGCGGGTGAGGGTACAGGTCGTACTTACACTGTTGGGGTGGGGGGTACGCTCCATGCATACGCGGGTGAGGGTATGGGTCGTACTTACACTGTTGGGGTGGGGGGTACGCTCCATACGTCCGCGGGTGAGGGTACGGGTCATACTTACACTGTTGGGGTGGGGGGTATCCTCCATGCATACGCGGGTGAGGGTACGGGTCGTACTTACACTGTTGGGGTGGGGGGTACGCTCCATACGTCCGCGGGTGAGGGTACGGGTCGTACTTACACTGTTGGGGTGGGGGGTACGCTCCATGCATACGCGGGTGAGGGTACGGGTCGTACTTACACTGTTGGGGTGGGGGGTACGCTTCATACGTACGCGGGTGGGGGTACGGGTCATACTTACACTGTTGGGGTGGGGGGTACGCTCCATACATCCACGGGTGAGGGTACGTGTCGTACATACATGGTTGGGGTGGGGGTATGCTCCATGCATACGCGGGTGGGGGTAATGTCCGTACGTACACTGTTGGCATGGGGGGTACGCTCCATACGTCCGCGGGTGAGGGTACGGGTCGTACTTACACTGTTGGGGTGGGGGGTTCGCTCCATGCATACTCGGGTGAGGGTACGGGTCGTACTTACACTGTTGGGGTGGGGGGTACGCTCCATGCATACGCGGGTGAGGGTACGGGTCGTACTTACACTGTTGGGGTGGGGGGTACGCTCCATACATACGCGGGTGGGGGTACGGGTCGTACTTACACTGTTGGGGTGGGGGGTACGCTCCATACGTCCGCGGGTGAGGGTACGTGTCGTACATACACGGTTGGGGTGGGGGTACGCTCCATGCATACGCGGGTGGGGGTAATGTCCGTACGTACACTGTTGGCATGGGGGGTACACTCCATACGTCCGCAGGTGAGGGTACGGGTCGTACTTACACTGTTGGGGTGGGGGGTACGCTCCATGCATACGCGGGTGAGGGTACGGGTCGTACTTACACTGTTGGGGTGGGGGGTACGCTCCATGCATACGGGGGTGGGGGTACGGTCCGTACATATGCGTCCCCACGCTATGTGATGCTTGTGCGGGCCGTACCTAGGCCTTTGCCACATGGGTACAGCCGTCCCGCCATTGTTGGGATGACGTAGGTGTGGGCGTGGTACGACTCGTACCCACGCTCTTAAGGCGTGGGTACGGGATGTACCTGTATTGTTGGGTTGCCGGTTCGCGTCGTCAAGCACTTCCGTTGTGGCGGTCGCTGGCTTTGCTGGACACGCCCCCACCCCCTCGTCGTGACCAGGGCCTGAGGGTCAGGTATGTCCAGGGCATGTGTGCTGTGTGACTTTGGTGGGGGTTTTGTGGCCTGCCCCTGGTCCTGCCACCCCACCCCCCTTTCCCCCCTCCCTTTGTTGTTCTGACCTTCTGCGGCGTCTGCGTCCGAACCTGTAGAGGAGGTCGACTGCTATGAGGGCCGGGATGACACGTAGGTTCGGGTCCATGTCTGTCCGTCGCGTACAGGTACTCCTTGTTCGCGTCGTCCTGATTTCCCGGCAGTTTTTGGCAGCCGGAAAATATTCACCGTGCGGGATGACGTCGGTGCGAATCGTGATTCCTGGTTTGTGAATGGCAGGCTGCGTGCGTCCCGACGTCACGTCGGCACTTTCCCGGATCGCATTTGTATGTTTATTTTAGTCGGTCTGGGTTTTGTACGATTCGTACGGAAATGGAGTTTCCATGCGAATCGTAATTCCATGTTTGTATATTTTGACGACCGGGTACGCGTCGGATGGAGAATATGGTCCATCCGACGGTTCGTACCCGGTTTTTACCGGATCGTGATCGGCACCTAGGTGTGTAAGTAACGTGTTAATTGTTTTAAATTACAAACTATCCTACAATGGCCACTTAAATGCGGTCACTTCAGCTGCTTTTTTATTACCCTGAAAATGATTTTTAAAATGTTGCACTTTCTCCCTTAACTTCTTCGAAAATCAGCAGTCACTTCTCTGGTTGTTTCAAAAATTCATTATTGCTATGGGCTTTATCTCAATGTCCACTGTCAAGTTTTAAATAAACTGCAGACTTTACAGAATGCGGCAGCATGATTTCTAGGTAATATTCCCAAGTTCCGATCTATCTCTCATCTAACAGCTAAGCTCCACTGGCTTCCGGTCAAACAAAGAATACATCTTAAATCTCTGTTTACTGTTTACAAAGCACTGCATGGAATGGGCCTAGACTTTTTGAAAACAAACTTCACTTGGTTCATTCCTTCCCGTTCCCTCAGATCCACTTCAGCCAAACTCATACCTGTCCTGATATTTAAAAGCGCTAGTTGTGGGGGCACAGGCTCCGTGCTAGGAGCCACAAAGGCGTGGAACATTCTCCCTTGGCACATAAATCACAACCCAGTCTCCTGTCCTTAAGAAAAGCCCCCAAAAGCTATCTTTTTGCTTCCACCTAAATTTTGAACTCATGATCTATCTGCACTCAGCTATCACCAAGATGTCCTTTTTGGGCATTTGAGCGCTTTATAAAAATGATTAACATAACATGCGCTAAGAGATCTTTAAAGTCATGACTATTAAAAATGGCAGGCCATTGTCAGATTTCCACTCAGCTAGAACACCCCATGTTGCAAATAGGTCATCTAGTCTCACAATGGCTCAGTCTTGAGTGGTAGATGAGAGGTCCTCAATTAAGATAAATTGTGAGTATTCATCCACCATCACCATCATGTGATGTACTTTGTCAAGTGGACCGAAAAAGTAAATGACTACTCTCTCCCAGGCATCCTTCTGGAGTTGTGCCTTGTTTAAGGTGTGCTCAGTAACTTTACTAGAAAGGCAGTTTCATGGATGACAGGCCTTTAATTCCTCATCAACTCACTCATCAAGATACAGAAACCAGACTTGGTCTCAGAGAGATTGTTTTTTGGCAACAATTCCACGATGTCCTTCGTGTGCCACTTCACTCATCTGCTGTCTCAGACTCTCCAGAATTAGTATTCTTGTCCCCAGCAAAATAGCTCCCTCCTGAGTTATGGACAGTTCATCTTTGACATTTTTTGTATTTTTGATATTCACCATCACTGGTGAGAGGTCAAGGGTGTTGGTTCCATGACTGATGTGTGATTATATCTTTCAACTTTAGCATGTCATGGCTGTGATAATCTGGGTTAACGAAATGGCAGCTGGTGTGCTTGATTTTACAATAAAATTGATATATTCTTCAGCCGTCTTGGAGGGAGTGCAGTGACCTTGTATAGACATTCTGGAAAAGCAATCAGCAGGGCTGTGATATTTCTCTGGGTGATGCACAATGTTCTAATTTTACTCTTGTAGCCGTAGTCCCCATCCTTCAATGCGAGGATTCATCTTGGCCTTTGGATTGTCAAATAAAGTTAGTAAAGCTTGATGATCAGTTACCGACGTTAAATCACTTTCTATACAGGAATAGATGGGAATGTTCACAAGCCTATACAACGGCTAAACTTTCCTTTTCAGGGTATGAATAAGCATATTATGTTTGGGTCAAACTCCTACTGGCATACGCCACAATGTGCCTTCGAGCATTCGGATGTCTGCTGTGCTGTGCAAGGATGACGACTAACCGGACTGGGCTAGTGCCAGCAGTAACCTCTGTATGAAGCTTCGGATTGAAATATGCCATTTCAGTAGCATTCTCAATGGCTTGTTTGATTTTCTTAAAACTTATCTCACATTCATGTGACCAATGAAAGGAAACATTCTTTTTCGTCAGCTCTATCAATAGAGCACTGACAGTGACAAAGTTTTGTATATATCTGGAACAGTAACTGACCATGCCAAGAAATGAATGCACCATAGAAACATCTTGTGGGGGATCAGTATTTGACAGCGCTTAAACTTCAGCAGAATCAGGTGTCATAACCCTATCATAAAATTTATGGCCAGAGAATTTGAACTTTGCCTAGTGGAACTCACATTTATCTGCATTCAAACTCAAACCTGCATCCACTATTAAATGACACACTTGTGTGAGAGCTTTATTGTGCTTTTTTGTGTAGCTCTTAAAAACAATATATATTCGCTATATAATTGAACCCATTACTGGCAGGCTGTATGATATGTCAAATGACATCTTGAAAAAATTCTGCAGCTGATAACACACCAAAACCTAGTCTTTTGTATCGAAACAG
Source organism: Triturus cristatus (assembly GCF_964204655.1). Classification (NCBI taxonomy): domain Eukaryota; kingdom Metazoa; phylum Chordata; class Amphibia; order Caudata; family Salamandridae; genus Triturus; species Triturus cristatus. Next base: position 883,513,134 of record NC_140579.1, read on the forward strand.
ACCAACATGTGTAGAAAAGTCTTGGGAGTTCCAAATGCATCACACAGGAAGCGATGTGGCAAGGTAAGTAAACTTGTCGTTGCCTGCAGAGATTGAACAGCTCATCCTGCCAGCTGTTAATCAACTGCCAGCTCTGGAACTCCGGACTCACTAGTGGAACATGGAATGCACTAGGCACAGTGCTCCATACTCCAGACATGAGACCAAAGTTCATTACAACACATCCCCTTCCCTTAAAAGGGTGAGGAAGAAAAGAGGGCGTGGGAGAGGGAGAGAGAGAGAAGAGAAAGGGAGAGTTCAAGAACAAAACATTGCATAGCTGTGTCAAACATAAATCCATCAAAATCCTGTGCAAACATAAGCTATCAAAATCTGTGCACAGAAGAAACAAATCGCACATCTTAAACACTACAATGAAAATTAATCAAAAGATACATTGTATTCTAATAGTCACTATTAAGATTAATCACAAATGTAATCATGGAGATAATGCGGAGGGTGTCGACCTCTAATAGGTCTCATTTCCACTCCAACAGGGACAGAATGTTCAGCTTCAGAGGAAGTGGGAGCGTCACCACCTCCTTGCGAAACCCTGCGAGTGCCAAGTCTTGAGTGAGAGGGAACTGTCAATTCATTGTCAGACATGGACAAAAAAACGTTACTGGGAGATGGATCATGAGAATTTACAACAATACTGCGGCTGGAATCACCCTTCTGATATAACGCTACAAGTCTATAGTTCCATTTATCACCATTGGCAAGAATTACACCATGGGAAAGAGCACAAATTACCTTGAAAGGTCCTAAAAATTTGGATAAACGCGCACCGGGTCTGCCACTTCACACTTTCACCCAATCACCAGAGCAAATGCATTTGCTTAGCTGCTTTCCCACACTCACATCATGATGAGGTTTTTTGAAAGAGGTGTTTGTAATATCCTCAGTTCTTGTTAATATGTTCCCTTTCATTCTGTACCTAGCTGCTCAGCCAGTGTGATTGTTCTGCCAGAATGTTAGTGTGAGTGGAATGCTTGGGTGCTTGGTGTATGAGTGTTGTCAGTTGGGAGATGGGCTGAGCAGCTAGGAGGCTGCTCCTGGTGGGGCTTGCTGTATATACATCTACGAACTTAATAGGCTTAGTCTACTTCTACCTGGCCACGTCTACAGCGTCTACTTGTGACACCTGAACATGTGGGACCAGCCCACTACATTTTTGGCGACGATCAACATGGGATTTTTCTTCAACTCAACGTGCAAAGTAACAGGAGTAAAGTTAAAGCAGACGGGACAAAGAAGAAAAGACTTTGAAACAAGTATCTCAAAATTCAAGGAAAAGAAAAGCAACCAGTCAAGTAAGAAATCACTCATGAACGCCTCACAGCCCCACCAGTGTCCACTACACCGGACAGCCCAGCTGAGGCGTGCTTTGTCCTTTTCTATACGTCTACAACATCTTGTTAAAGATCCTACGTCTCTACAAATGGCTACAGCGCCACATCTAACGTCTGTAATGTCACAAAAACGTCTACTGTGCCTCAACCGATGTAGTTGTGCAACAAGAAACAAGGTAATCTGTGGCTATCAGTGTTTTTGTCTCCAGTGCGATGTGTGCTACTTCTGTTTTACATAAGACTTCAAGTTCATCATCCATTACTTTATTAGTTCAACTCTTCCCTTGCTTTGGATGTGTGACATTTTTTATTAGAGCTCCTCTGTACTAGCGCTGCATCTGTGTTATCTCTACATGAACCCGCGTCATGTTTTGGGATTTAGCAACTGTTAATGGCATTATGAGGAAACCGATACCCCTGGTGAGCATTGGGGTCTATGTAAGCGTGGAGGTGTCCCAGGATTCATTTGTGCTGTGTCATTTGAGTGCCGAATTGGATGTGCGACATCTTTTAACTGTTTGCGGCTGGTTTTGATGATCATTTTCAAGTCTCCCTGCCTGCTGCCGAAGAGGAGAACAACATCGTAAGCTTAGTAAAGTTTCACTTTGTTGAAATTTATGTTTGTTTTTTCCTCTCTGAGGCCTGTAAAATGTGGCAGTTGCGCTGTATTTCAAATTTAAATTAGTGCTCGCGCACCTAACCTGGTCATCTATGCTGCCTATGGACGCTCTGCAACAGGAGCGCACCGTGAGCCATTTGGCATTCACGTCGTTTGCGTGCCTCCATTTTGAAGTTGGACTTTCCTCATATGGTTTCATGTGTTCTTTCTTCAACACGCCAACCATGTTCGTTATCGTTGGTGTGGTATTGAAGGTCACATTTGGGAGTTTTTGTCAAGTGTTTTCTACATTCTTTACTCCCGTTTTAACTGCAGCGCTAGAAGGTCATCCCATGATGATCAAATGGATCATCTTACAGAGGTTAGTGTTTGCTACCGTCCGATGTCAGAATTGGTGTGCGTTATGCCAGTTTACATTTGGACATAATGAAAGAGTAACTGGAAGGTATTTTCCATTTGACAGTACACATTTTTTAGGCTTATTGGAGCGAGGATGTCATTTTAACATGAACTGAGTTTCATTAATTCAATGCTCTTCACAAGGTTACGTTGCCATCTAGTGTGCCAAGTTGGAATTCATCTTTTGAATTAGTGATCATCTATCTTCTGTGGCTTTAATTCCTGCGAGTACTTTCCTTCACGTCTTCAAGAAATGTTTTATGCCACGCCTGTCTATCATCGCCGTGACAGGCACACCTATAACTTTGGTTAATCAACATGCATGTTTTAGGCTTACAGTGCTTATTTTAAATTATTTGAACACCTGTCTACCTCATTGCGGTGACAGGCACACCATTGTCAATGTTTATTACAAGTTTGTTGTCCTTATCTATAAAATGTAAGGCTACAATGTTTTCTTTTCACAGGCATTTGACATTTATGTATTTACAGTGTGTTATTGCAATTTGTCAACATCGCTAAATGCGTTCCTCATATATGTTTTGTTGGCATGGAAGTGGGTTTTAGCCCCTTGTCCCCTTGTTTCTGATATTGTTATCCCTGTCTAGGGATGGGAGTGGGTTTTAGTCCCATGACCCCATGTTTCAGATATTTTATCTCTACCTAGGGATAGGAGTGGGTTTTAGTCCCATGACCCCTTATATGATATATGTTATCCCTGCCTAAGGGATAGGAGCGGGTTTAAGTCCCATTTCCCATCGTTTCAGATATTGTATCCCTTCCTAGGGATGGGAGTGGGTTTTTAGTCCCATGACCTCATTTTTCAGATATTTTATCCCTGCCTAGGGGTGGGAGTGGGTTTTTAGTCCCATCACCCCTCTTTCACAGTTATTTACATTTGGAATGGGTATTAGCCCCATTTTTCTGTTTAAAGGGGGTGTCAGTCCCATCTTTGTTATCCCTTCATTTCGATGTTCGTTGTCGTGTGTGTGGGTAGTCATCTTTTGATGCCACACTGTGCTGCATTCTGTTTTTCATGCTGTACAAGTCCTTGGGTGTTAGTTCCATGCGACGTATTCTGTACCTTTGGGTGTCAGTCCCAAACAATGTTTGTTTTTTTCACTTGGGTTTTAGTCCCATAGTGTCCCTTACGGTAAATGGACATAATATCGACTTTTTAATATCGACATGACATATTATCGAGTTAGTAATATCGAATGTCCCAAAATATCGTTAGTCAGTATAGCGAATGGCTAAATATCGTTTTATTTTTTTATTTTAAATATCGAATGTGAAAATATCGAGTCCAAAATATCGAAAGGATAAAATATAGTTATTTTGTTAAGGTAAGAAATATCGAATATGATAATGTCGAATTATAGGAAAAATTTGAATTTGAAATTTTTTACATTTTACCAATGTTATAATAATACATTCTAAATAGTATATGTAATAATAGTTTATAAATATGTAAAAAAGTCTTAGTATAATAAATTTTAGGAGCGGGATGTTGGGTTATTAGGGGATAAGGGTGGGGAGTGTTTTAAAAATATATATATAAATATAATATGAAAATTATAAATTGTAATTGTTGAGAGTAAATATATATTTATGAGATAATTCTAATATATTAATTTTTCAGAAAGGTTATTCATAATATAAATAATAGGAGTGGGATGTTGGGTTATTAGGGGATAAGGGTGGGGAGTGTTTTAAAAATATAAAAATAAATAATATGTAAATTATAATTTGTAATTGTTGAGAGTAAATATATATTTATGAGATAATAATAATATATGAATTTTGTAGAAAGGTTATTTATAAAAACATAAATTGGAGTTGGATGTTGGGTTATTAGGGGATATGGGTGGGGAGTTAATTAAAATATATATATAAATAATATGTAATTTATAATGTGTCATTGTTGAGAGTAAATATATATTTATGAGATAATAACAATATATTAATAATTTAGAAAGGTTATTTATAATATAAATAATTTGAGTGGGATGTTGGGTTATTAGGGGATAAGGGTGGGGAATTTTTAGAAAAAATAATATTTTATTATATGTTAATATAAATTATTATTGTTGAGAGTAAATATATATTTATGAGATCATTATATTATTAATATATAACTATATTATGAGTCATGATATTTTTAGGAGTGTGATGTTGTGTTATTAGTGGGTAAGGGTGTGTACTGTTATCAAAACTTATAAATTTATAATATGTTAGTAATAAGTTATATTTGTTGAGAGTTTATAAAAGAAATTTAAATGTTAAGAAATATTTTTACTATATTCATACAGACATATGTATTTAAAATAGATATCAATCAATCAGTTACATTTATAAAGCGCGCTGCTCACCCGTAAGGGTCTCAAGGCGCTGGGGGGGACGGGGGGGGGGGTCAGTGCTCGTAGAGCCAGGTCTTGAGCTGCCGTCTGAAGGAGAGGTGGTCCTGTATGGCGCGAAGGTGGCTGGGAAGGGAGTTCCAGGTCTTCGCTGCCAGAAAAGAGAAAGATCTTCCTCCGGCGGTGGCTTTGCGGATGCGGGGTACGGCTGCCAGGGCTTGTCCAGTCGAGCGTAGGGTGCGCGGAGGAGTGTAGAAGGAGACGCGGTGGTTGATGAGTTTTGGTCCGAGGTTGTGCAGTGCTTTGTGTGCGTGGGTGAGGAGTCTGAAGGTGATCCTCTTGTCGACTGGGAGCCAGTGAAGTTTCTTCAGGTGTCCGGAGATGTGGTGGTGGCGGGGTATGTTCAGGATGAGTCGTGCGGCAGCGTTCTGGATTCATTGCAGTTTCCTCTGCAGCTTGATGGTGATGCCGGCGTACAGAGTGTTCCCATAGTCCAAGCGACTGGTGACGAGGGCGTGGGTGACGGTCTTCCTGGTGTCGGTGGGGATCCAGCAGAAGATCTTGCGGAGCATGCGGAGGGTGTTGAAGCATGCCGAGGTCACCGAGTTGACCTGTCTGGTCATGGAGAGGGATGAGTCCAGGATGAAGCCGAGGTTGCGTGCGTGGTCGGTGGGTTGGGGAGTGCTGCCCAGGGCGGGAGGCCACCAGGAGTCGTCCCAGGCGGAGGGTGTAGGGCCGAGTATGAGGACCTCCGTCTTCTCTGTGTTCAGTTTAAGCCGGCTGTCTGTCATCCAGTTCGCTACTTCCTTCATGCCTTCGTGTAGTCTGGTTCTAGCTGAGGTGGGGTTGTTGGTGAGGGATAGGATGAGCTGGGTGTCGTCGGCGTAGGATATGAGGTCGAGTCCGTGTTTTCGTGCGATGTTCGCCAGGGGGGTCATGTAGATGTTGAAGAGGGTGGGGCTGAGGGAGGATCCTTGGGGGACGCCACAGATGATCTCTGTGGCTGTGGATCTGAAGGGGGGAGGCGGACTCTCTGGGTTCTTCCGAAGAGGAAGGAGATGATCCATTCCAGGGCCTTGCCTCTGATGCCGGCGTTGCTGAGGCGACGTATCAGGGTATGGTGGCATACCGTGTCGAAGGCTGCAGAGAGGTCCAGGAGTATGAGGGCCACGGTTTCTCCTTTGTCGGTCAGGGATCTGATGTCGTCCGTGGCTGTGATGAGGGCGGTCTCGGTATAGTGGTTAGCTCTGAAGCCGAACTGTGAGGGGTCGAGTGAGTCGTTGATTTCCAGGGCGGTGGTGAGTTGAGCGTTGACGATTTTTTCAATCACTTTGGCGGGGAACGGTAGGAGCGAGATGGGCCGGAAGTTTTTGAGTTCGGTGGGGTCTGCTGTTGGTTTCTTTAGGAGGGCGTTGAGTTCGGCGTGTTTCCATTTCTCCGGGAAGGTGGCGGTGGTGAAAGACGCGTTGATGATGTCTCGGAGGTGGGGTGCGATGATGTTGTCGGCTTTGTTGAAGATGTGGTGCGGGCAGGGGTCGGATGGTGATCCTGAGTGGATGGAGTTCATGATGCGGGTGGTTTCCTCAGTGGTGGTTGGGTTCCAGGTGAGGATGGTGGTGTTGTCGGTGGCGGGTTCCAGTGGTGGGTTCGTGTTGGTTGTGGTGAAGCTGTTGTAGATGTCGGTGATCTTGTGGTGGAAGAAGGCTGCGAGGGAGTCGCAGAGGTCCTGTGAGGGAGGGATGGAGTGGTTTTTTCCGTCGGGGTTGGAGAGTTCTTTGACGATGCCAAATAGTTCCTTGCTGTTGTGGGCGTTGTTGTCTAGTCTGTTCTGGAAGGCTGATTTTCGTGCGGCCCGGAGGCGTTGGTGGTGTTGGCGGGTGGCGTTCTTGAGAGCAGACATGTTCTCCTCGGTCTGGTTGAGGCGCCAAGTCTTTTCAAGGGTGCGGCATTCTTTTTTGGAGTCCTTGAGGTCGGGGGTGAACCAGGAGTTTTTCTTGTGGTTGTTGGAGTTTGCTTGGGTCTTCAGGGGGGCCAGGAGGTTGGCGCAGTCGGAGATCCAGCTCATGAGGTTGTTAGTGGCTTCGTTGGGGTCTGTGGTGCTGGTGGGTTGCTTCTGAGAGAGGGTCGATGTGAGTTGTTCCGTGGTGATTCGATTCCACTGTCTTCTTGGTGGTTGCTGGGTGTGGTGGTGCACGGTGGTCTTCTTGAAGCTGAAGTGAACACAGCTGTGGTCCGACCAGGCAAGTTCGGTGGTGTGGCTGAAAGAGATGTGTTTGCTGGAGGAGAAGATGGGGTCGAGCGTGTGTCCGGCATAGTGGGTGGGGGTGTTGACTAGCTGTTTCAGTCCCAGGTTGGCGAGGTTGTCCAGTAAGGCGGTGGTGTTGTTGTCGGTGTGGTTCTCCAGGTGGAAGTTGAGGTCCCCTAGGAGGATGTAGTCGGTGGACGGGAGTGCGTGTGGGCTGACGAAGTCTGCGATGTCTTCGCTGAACTTAGTGCGTGGTCCTGGTGGTCTGTACATGAGGGTGCCTCTGAGGGTGGTCTTGGGGTCGCTGTGGATCGCGAAGTGGAGGTGTTCGGCGTCGGGGAGTGAGTTGTCGACGTGGGTCGAGATGCGGATGGAGCTTTTGTGTGCGATGGCGATGCCTCCTCCGGTGCAGTTGGTGCGGTCTTTCTGGATGATTTTGTAGCCGTCGGGGATGGCTATGGCGATGTCGGGTGTCGAGGAGGGGTTCATCCAGGTCTCGGTGAGGAAGGCGATGTCCGGGTTTGTTGAGTCGATGAGGTTCCATAGTTCGATGGCATGCCTGTGGCCGGATCGGGTGTTGATCAGGATGCAGTCGAGGTTGTTTCCGGGGGAGTCGTTCTTGTCGGGTGCGATGTGTGTTCGTAGGCAGGTAAAGCGGCAGTTGCGGCAGGTGAAGGATCCGTGGGTCCGCTTCGGGGTAGCGCGGTAGTAGCCGGGCGTGCGGCTGGGGTTGAGGGCGGTGAGGGTGGTGGTGTCGTAGGTCAGGCGGGGGTGGCGGATGGGGTGGGGGTCGTGGGGACCAGGGGGACGGGTGCTGGGCGCGGTCCAGGCGCGGACGGGCGCAGACGGGCTTGCCTTTGGCGCGCCTTCGGCGCGCCCGCTGCGCGCCCGCTGCGCGCGACCGCTGCGCGGCCTCGCAGCGGCCGCCTTATATGGGGTAGCCGAGGAGGGGGGGTCAGCTGGGAGGCGGGAGGCAGGAGGGTAGGTGGGCCAATGGGATTACGCTTGAGGAGCGCAAAAATGGCGGGAAAAGCGGGAGGCGGGCGGCGGGAAAAACGAGGAAAAAACGGCTTTGGGAAGGTGGCGAGAAAACAGGGGAAGAAGCGATGCGGACGACGAGAAAGGCGGGAAAAGGACGAGAAAAAAAGGCGGAGAAAAACAAGCACAACGAGCGGGGGCACCGGGCGCACAGGGGGGGGCCACGCACTCGGGGATACAGAAAAAAGGTGGAATTACTTTCAACCAGGCAGTCTCTGAGGCAGGCACTCGAGGGTACAAAATAGAAGGAGGGAACCGGGCACTCTGGGGCCACGCACTCGGGGAACAAGGAGAGAAGTGGGAGCGGCAGTCACGGGGGCACACAGGCAGAACTAGGCAACACTGAGGCAGGCAAGCACTGGTGGCGCTGCGGAGGCGGGGGAGCGACCTACCCTAAGGTCAAAGTGGAGTGGGAATAGTAAATTATATGTATTTACTATCCAGCACCTTCCCAAAAATAATACTGACTGGAGTTGGAATAGTAAATTATATTTATTTATTATCCAGCACCTTCCCAAAAATAATACTCACTGGAGTTGGAATAGTAAATTATATCTTTTTTACTATCCAGCACTTTCCCAGATTTAATCTTTATTGGAGTTGGAGTAGTAAATTATATTTATTTACTATCCAGCACCTTTCCTAAATTAATATTGACTGGAGTTGAAATAGTAAATTATATTTATTTACTATCCAGCACCTTCCCTAAATTAATATTGACTGGAGTTGGAATAGTAAATTATATTTATTTACTATCCAGCACCTTCCCTGATTTAATATTGATTGGAGTTGGAGTAGTAAATTAGTTTTATTTACTATCCAGCACCTTCCCTAAATTAATATTGAGTGGAGTTGGAATAGTAAATTATATTTATTTACTATCCAGCACCTTCCCTAAATTAATATTGACTGGAGTTGGAATAGTAAATTATATTTATTTACTATTCAGCACCTTCCCTAAATTAATATTGACTGGAGTTGGAATAGTAAATTATATTTATTTACTATTCAGCACCTTCCCTAAATTAATATTGACTGGAGTTGGAATAGTAAATTATATTTATTTACTATCCAGCACCTTCCCTAAATTAATATTGACTGGAGTTGGAATAGTAAATTATATTTATTTACTATCCAGCACTTTATTTGATTTAATACTGAGTGGAGTTGGAATAGTCAATTATATTTAGTTACTATCCAGCACCTTCCCAGATGTAATATTTATTGGAGTTGGAATAGTAAATTATATTTATTTACTATCCAGCACCTTCCCTAAATTAAGACTGACTGGAGTTGGAATAGTAAATTCTATTTATTTACTTTTCAGCACCTTCCTGATTTATTCTTGATTGGAGTTGGAGTTGTAAATTCTATTTATTTACTATCCAGCACTTTCTTTAATTTAATACTGAGTGGAGTTGGAATAGTGAATTATATTTATTTACTATCTAGCAACTTTCATGATTTAATATTGATTTGAGTTGGAATAGTAAATTATATTTATTTACTATCCAGCAACTTCTTTAAATTAATAGTGAATGGAGTTGGAATAGTCAATTATATTTATTTACTATCCAGCACCTTCCCTAAATTAATAGGTACTGGAGTTGGAATAGTAAAATATATTTATTTACTATCCAGCATCTCCCCTTATTTAATACTGAGTGGAGTTGGAATAGTAAATTATATAGATTTACTATCCAGTACCTTACATGATTTAATACTGAGTAGAGTTGGAATAGTATTGATGAATACAATATAGCATTTTTATATTGTAGTTTAGAAAATGATAATATTTTCATCTAACAGTTTAAATATATATAATTAATAGAGTATTAATATTATTAATATGTGTATTATTAATAGTATTATTAAATAAATTGGTCATATTTTCATTATTGTTGTAAAAGGAATATTGCATTTTTATTTAATTGAAGTTAACAAAACATCATATAACTGTAATTGTATATTTTTTATACATAGTAAATATGTTGAATTAATATTATTATTATTTTTTATTTAATAATAATAATATTTACATTATTTAAGTGTTTAGTATTTTGGTATCATCTTATGTATTTATTTTATATTTAGATATGTAGAGTTATTAATGCTATAGATTTTTAATAATAAAAATTAATATATGTGTTCTATTATTTATTATTAGTGTTGTACTAGTTTTAATAAATTTAGGGGAACTAATCATTTTTTTTAACCTTTTAGAAATTATTTTGGTCAAAGTTTGGGTAAGTTTACTGTATGTTTTATAATATTTAAGTGTAACATTTGTATTTATTTAATTCTTTTAGTTGAAGGGGACTATTTTTGTAACCGCTTAGTGTCGTTTTGGGTTATTTCGGCGGGATGAGATCGCGGTTGGGAGCTGTGTCGCTTGGAGGCAGGTAAGAGTTATTTATTATTGTTTAAATTAGGTTTAAATGTAATTTGGATGTAGTTTGTTGGTTTGTAGTGTATTTAGAGTTTGGTGGTTGTGTTTTTGGTGTAATTTAGGTGTGTGTTACGTTGTGGTAATTTTCGAGTAGGTTACGTGTTTTAGGACTCGTGTTTAGGTAGTAGTGTTTGTAGATATTTTTATGTGTATTGTTATTAAATGTTATCAAACCTTTTTAGAAGTTGTGTTAATGTACTTTTTGTGTGGGTGGGTATGTTTACTTTTTGTTTTACAGGTTTCTCTTTGACGACGTCGGTTTTTGGAGAATGTTGCCGTATTTTTTTTTTAAGAGGTGTGTATTAGTTTAGTGAACTAATGTTTATTGAACACTCTCTTAATTTTTCGCGTTTTCATATAGTGTTTACAATTTTGTAAGCGTTTTCGGGTTTTTGAAGGGTTTGCCAATTGGATTTATCGCCAAATGATGTTTTTTTGGATCAGTTGCTGTTTTTTTTTTGGGAGAAGGTGTGTGTTCGTTTTGTAAGCTAATCTTTATTTAACACACTCTTTATTTTTGCCATTTTCTTGGAGCGTTTTTTACGGTTTATATATTTTCGTTTTTTTTATGACATTTTAAGTTGGATTCATGAATTCGAGGAATTGTTTAAGGACATGTTTGCATTTTTGCATTTTTTTGGGGGCTTTTTTAACGTTGTTTGGGATACATTGACACCTGGATGGACTTTGACCTTCTCTTTTATTGGATTTGGTGCTACAACAACTGTAAGTAATAGTTTTAATGGTATGTGGGAGGGAAATGTCATTTATTTCTGTTTTGCTATGTATTGTATTTTGTTAATTATTATTAATTTGTGAATATATTTTTAATATTTTATCAATTGTATATATTTGACAAATTAATAATGTTTAATGAAAGTATGGAAGGATTTTAATTATAAATATGTTGGGATTTATATGACAATGTTTTCATTTATGTTTACATTTGAATTAAAGGATGGTTTTAGCAATTAGGGATAAGTATTCTAAGCCTCGAGTTGTAGGATAGAGTGTAACTTGGCTTTGGAGAAGTTCATACATTTTATTTGTTTGCTTACTTACTTTAGGTTTAATTAGTGTAATGGATTGTTGCATCCTTAGTTCTTGGTAGCTTTGCTCCTTTTGAATACTTTGTAGTAATTTTTGAAGTGTGGGTGTACCTCTCCCTGTTGTTGCCTGGAAGGCGTTATGCCATCCTTCAACGGCGTTGTTACTTTTGGCTTCTTTGTTTAGGGTGCTGAGGTACACGTTCCACCATGGTATGTGGAACTTTGGTAATCTTCTGTGGCCTGATCGGTGTAGTCTCCCTACCCATGTGTCCTCAAAGTAATCCAGTAGTGGACTTAACTTTTCTTGAATTCTTTTGTAGAATGGACTCTCTATTAGTAGGTTATAGTGTTCTGGTACGTCAGTGACAGGGACATAGGCTAGGGCTATTCGTTTTTTTATATTGTATGCTAAGGTGCTATCTGTCACGTATTCTACACTCAGGTGCCGATCACGATCCGGTAAAAACCGGGTACGAACCGTCGGACGGAGCATATTCTCCGTCCGACGCGTACCCGGTCGTCAAAATATACAAACATGGAATTACGATTCGCACGGAAATACCATTTCCGTACGAATCGTACAAAACCCCGACCGACTAAAATAAACATACAAATGCGATCCGGGAAAGCGCCGGCGTGACGTTGGGACGCACGCAGCCTGCCATTCACGAACCAGGAATCACGATTCGCACCGACGTCATCCCGCACGGTGAATATTTTCCGGCTGCCATAAACTGCCGGGAAATCAGGATGACGCGAACAAGGAGTACCTGTACGCGACGGACAGACATGGACCCGAACCTACGTGTCATCCCGGCCCTCATAGCAGTCGACCTCCTCTACAGGTTCCGACACAGACGCCACAGAAGGTCAGAACAACAAAGAGAGGGGGGAAAGGGGGGGGCAGGAGCAGGGGCAGGCCACAAAACCCCCACCAAAGTCACACAGCACACATGCCCTGGACATACCTGACCCCCAGGCCCTGGTCACTACGAGGGGGTGGGGGCGTGTCCAGCAAAGCCAGCGACCGCCACAACGGAAGTGCTTGACGACCCGAACCGGCAACACAACAATACAGGTACGTCCCGTACCCATGCCTTAAGAGCGTGGGTACAAGTCATACCCCGCCCACACCTACGTCATCCCAACTATGGCGGGACGGCTGTACCCACGTGGCAAAGGCCTGGGTACGGCCCGCACAAGCATCACATAGCGTGGGGACGCATATGTACGGACCGTACCCCCACCCCCCCTATGCATGGAGCGTACCCCCCACCCCAACAGTGTAAGTACGACCCGTACCCTCACCCGCATACGTATGGAGCGTACCCCCACCCCAACAGTGTATGTACGACCCGTACCCTCACCCGCGTACGTATGGAGCGTACACCCACCCCAACAGTGTAAGTACGACCCGTACCCTCACCCGCGGACGTATGGAGCGTACCCCCACCCCAACAGTGTAAGTACGACCCGTACCCTCACCCGCGGACGTATGGAGCGTACCCCCACCCCAACAGTGTAAGTACGACCCGTACCCTCACCCGCGGACGTATGGAGCGTACCCCCACCCCAGCAGTGTAAGTACGACCCGTACCCTCACCCGCGTACGTATGGAGTGTACCCCCACCCCAACAGTGTAAGTACGACCCGTACCCTCACCCGCGGACGTATGGAGCGTACCCCCACCCCAACAGTGTAAGTATGACCCGTACCCTCACCCGCGTACATATGGAGCGTACCCCCACCCCAACCGTGTATGTACGACACGTACCCCCACCTCGTATGCATGGAGCGAACCCACACACGTGTATGTTCTAAGCGTACATATCGTGAAATAGGAGGGGTGGGTGCAGAGTCCTCCCAGCAGTGCCCAGAGACAGGAGGGGTGTGTGCCTATCACTCCCAGCAGTGCCCAGACACAGGAGGGGTGGGTGCAGAGTCCTCCCAGCAGTGCCCAGAGACAGGAGGGGTGTGTGCAGAGTCCTCCCAGCAGTGCCCAGACACAGGAGGGGTGTGTGCCTATCACTCCCAGCAGTGCCCGGACACAGGAGGGGTGGGTGCAGAGTCCTCCCAGCAGTGCCCAGAGACAGGAGGGGTGGGTGCCTATCACTCCCAGCAGTGCCCAGACACAGGAGAGGTGTGTGCCTATCACTCCCAGCAGTGCCCAGACACAGGAGGGGTGTGTGCAGAGTCCTCCCAGCAGTGCCCAGACACAGGATGGGTGGGTGCAGAGTCCTCCCAGCAGTGCCCAGACACAGGAGGGGTGGGTGCAGAGTCCTCCCAGCATTGCCCAGAGACAGGAGGGGTGGGTGCAGAGTCCTCCCAGCAGTGCCCAGACACAGGAGGGGTGTTTGCAGAGTCCTCCCAGCAGTGCCCAGAGACAGGAGGGGTGGGTGCAGAGTCCTCCCAGCAGTGCCCAGAGACAGGAGGGGTGTGTGCCTATCACTCCCAGCAGTGCCCAGACACAGGAGGGGTGGGTGCAGAGTCCTCTCAGCAGTGCCCAGACACAGGAGGGGTGGGTGCCTATCACTCCCAGCAGTGCCCAGACACAGGAGGGGTGGGTGCAGAGTCCTCCCAGCAGTGCCCAGACACAGGAGGGGTGTGTGCAGAGTCCTCCCAGCAGTGCCCAGAGACAGGAGGGGTGGGTGCCTATCACTCCCAGCAGTGCCCAGACACAGGAGGGGTGTGTGCCTATCACTCCCAGCAGTGCCCAGACACAGGAGGGGTGTGTGCAGAGTCCTCCCAGAAGTGCCCAGACACAGTAAGGGTGGGTGCAGAGTCCTCCCAGCAGTGCCCAGACACAGGAGGGGTGGGTGCAGAGTCCTCCCAGCAGTGCCCAGAGACAGGAGGGGTGGGTGCAGAGTCCTCCCAGCAGTGCCCAGACACAGGAGGGGTGTGTGCAGAGTTCTCCCAGCAGTGCCCAGAGACAAGAGGGGTGGGTGCAGAGTCCTCCCAGCAGTGCCCAGACACAGGAGGGGTGGGTGCCTATCACTCCCAGCAGTGCCCAGACACAGGAGGGGTGTGTGCAGAGTCCTCCCAGCAGTGCCCAGACACAGGAGGGGTGGGTGCAGAGTCCTCCCAGCAGTGCCCAGACACAGGAGGGGTGTGTGCAGAGTCCTCCCAGCAGTGCCCAGAGACAGGAGGGGTGGGTGCCTATCACTCCCAGCAGTGCCCAGACACAGGAGGGGTGTGTGCCTATCACTCCCAGCAGTGCCCAGACACAGGAGGGGTGTGTGCAGAGTCCTCCCAGCAGTGCCCAGACACAGTAGGTGTGTGTGCCTATCACTCCCAGCAGTGCCCAGACACAGTAGGGGTGTGTGCAGAGTCCTCCCAGCAGTGCCCAGACACAGGAGGGGTGTGTGCCTATCACTCCCAGCAGTGCCCAGACACAGGAGGGGTGTGTGCAGAGTCCTCCCAGCAGTGCCCAGAGACAGGAGGGGTGTGTGCCTATCACTCCCAGCAGTGCCCAGACACAGGAGGGGTGGGTGCAGAGTCCTCCCAGCAGTGCCCAGACACAGGAGGGGTGGGTGCAGAGTCCTCCCAGCAGTGCCCAGACACAGGAGGGGTGTGTGCAGAGTCCTCCCAGCAGTGCCCAGAGACAGGAGGGGTGGGTGCCTATCACTCCCACCAGTGCCCAGACACAGGAGGGGTGTGTGCTTATCACTCCCAGCAGTGCCCAGACACAGGAGGGGTGTGTGCAGAGTCCTCCCAGCAGTGCCCAGAGACAGGAGGGGTGTGTGCCTATCACTCCCAGCAGTGCCCAGACACAGGAGGGGTGGGTGCAGAGTCCTCCCAGCAGTGCCCAGACACAGGAGGGGTGGGTGCAGAGGCCCCCAGCATTGCCCATGGAAAAAAATAAGGGTGGAGTACCCACAGATCCAATTGCCACAATTGTCAGTCAGGTGCACAAAGACCCTGCAGTACATGTAACACATGTGTGCAAGGCTGGGAGTACACACATGCATACAGCCTAAAAGGGAACATGTCCACATGAAGTCATGTCAACAGACTACATACACAAGTACAGTGATCACCTAGGATGCCACGAATGATGCAGGTGGAGACTAGGCCTGGGCGGTAAATTCCGTTCCGTTCGTGGAATTTGCGGAATTTGGGTAATTTCGCGTTCCGCGGAGAACGCGAAGTTGCCCAAAAATCTGCGTTCCGCGACTTCGCGAAATTTTTTGCTTGTTCGCGTTCTCAATATGCGTGTTCGCGAGATATTTCACCCCGAGCACGCAAACAGCGATCGCGAACAGGAAAAAAGTATCGCGAACAAGCAATTCCGCGTGTTCGCGGAATTTCTGTGTGTTCGCGGAGATTTTTTACCGTTTCGCGGAGATTTGCGTAACGCGATTACGCGAATTCCGCCAACCCCTAGTGGAGACATCGCTCTGCATGCATGGCCAAAGTTGAAGGGGTCCGTCACACACCCAGCTAATGTACACACAGCTCACCGCTCAATATTGGGAACACCCTGCAGGGAAGATGTCAGGGTACACAGAGGAAGGAATACACCTTGGGACAATTTCACCATGCAGTAACTGCTTACATGAACAGAGAAACCTAGCTAACACCTTGTGATGGCACACAGATACCAGGGTCCCCCCTATGACCAGCACACTACTACATTTCCCACACACCCAACACATGATCACCACCCAAAATCACGTAGCAGCCCCACCAACAGCAACACCACAAAAGCAGTAGTGTTCTAAGGGAAAAAAAGGCTTTATTCAGCATTTCCAAATAATGTGTGTGTGGATCAAGTTCAATATTTACAAAGCCCATAGGGCAGTCCATGAGTCACAGCTGGATGGGGGACACAGTGGGACGCGTGTCCCCTAGCTTGCCTGCACATTCAGACTCCTTCGTCTTCCACAGCGGGGAGGGCATCATGTGGGGGGGAAGGACCAGGCACCGCAGGGCCATGAGGGCGAAGGGTAGGCGTCGTGGGTGCAGGGATGGAGGACTTCACCACAGGGGGTGGGGCAGGGCCAAAGGCGGAGGCCAGGATCTCGCTGCACACCTTAGCAAGGTCCTCCAGCGTCTCCCCTGCACCCGAAGGAACCACAGGCCCCAAGGAGGGGGGGGGCGGAGGGATGGGTCGCAGCGCCACTGGCGGAGGGTGCGGACAGGGGGGGGGGACTCAACCACCCTGACCGGGGACTCCCTTGACCGCTTGCGGGGTGGTGTCACAGTGGGGCTCAGGGACAGAGCGGCCATGAAGGAGTCCTTGCCAGATATGTGGCCAGGATAGCTGAGGGGAGGGGATTTGGAGGGAGTGGATTGGGTGGAATGCGGACTCCCACTCTGGCTGCATGATTTACGTTTGCCCCCCGACCCAGTGGGTGTGCCTACTTCACCCTGTGTGTGCGTGCCAGGAGGAGTGCGTATGACCTTCCCTGCTGGTGTGGTGCCTGTGTCTGTTGTGGTGGGAGCATGCTGACGTCTGGGTGTACGTGGGACAGGCATGGGAGTGGGAAGTGTGGATGGGGCAGGGGTAGGGGGTGGGACGTAGCGTTGCAGGAGACCCACTGCTGCAGTCAGTGTCGAGTCGATGGACCTCAGCAACTGCCGTTGGTCAGCCTGCGATGAAAAAATGCCCTCCAAGTATGCCTCCATGTTGTGCAGCACTTGGCTGTGGCCATGGAGGACATTAAGGATCGCAGCCTGACCAACCTGCAACTGCCACTGGATGTCCACAGACTCGGCATTGGCGGCAGCAGTGGAGACAGGGGCAGGGGGTGTGGTGCCTGGCAGGAAGGAGACATGTGGTGACCGGGCACGCTGGGAAGGGACACGAGCAAGTGGGAGGCGGCTGATGGCAATGGAGGGGGCGGGGTGCGATGTTGTGCCGCTGTCAGCTGGTGGTGCAGCCTCCGCCCACTCGGAGAGATCATCCTCGGACCCGTCAGCTTCATATTCTGTCGTGCCAGTGGACAGGTCCTCGGCCTCACTCTCCTCCGCCTCAGTACCACTCAATGTGCCAGCCACGATGTCAATGCTGGCACTGGTGCTCGGTCCCTCCGCTCCGTCTGTGCTCATGTCTCCCTGCGTGTCCCCCGACGATGCTGTGGGCAAGGTGAAGAGACAGCAATTAATCACACACCTGTATACATATGTCACATGAGTCCAATCTACATAGGTTACAGTGCATAGCCTGCAAATAAAGATCAGTAACATCTACAAAACAAGGTACAGATGTAGGGCATGCAACACACAGTTGGTTGACCCATCATGCCAAAGAAAATCCATGGAGAGCATGACACAATAGCAAATGACATGAAATGGAGTTTGACACAGGCCCTGGGGACAATCCAGCACTGCATCTGCACCACACAGCGTTTGCGAAAATAGGGATGAGGAGGGACCATATCCATTAACTTGAGGCACATGCTGCATAGGTAATACTGAAAACATGCCCACCATGACTGGCTCACTGCACCTTGAGTGTATGTCCAGACAAACATCACACACTGGCCAGACCTAGCAAGGAGAATTCTGGTTTTGACATGTAGGCTTGGCCCGCACCAACCACCCCCTACATGAGACAATTTGTTGAGACACAGGTGGCACTTACATCTCTTAGTCTGGGTGAAATACACAGGGGCTGCATAAATGCAAGATTGGACGCCAAATTCCCAAGGTGCGCCTGTCCAAATAATCATGTACAAATGGTCATCATCAGATGATTGTAACAAGACACACAGGCACTGGCCACTGTGACTATGAACAAGGAAAATCAGGTCAGGCTGTACAGTGGACACTTGTACTACATTTCACGTCAATATACATGGTGCCAGGGGACAATGGCACAGAGCACAACCTATGCTGTAGAGACTGAGAGTGTCCACGTTTTGTGATGACACACATGACACCTATGAACATATGCCCCAGGGGACAGCAGTGGCCACACAACTCCATGGTCCTGAATGGGAATGACTGCCACACACGCCACCATCCCTGCACTATGCGTATCGCACACTCATGCACATTATGTCACAGGCCACAACATAGGACATGCGCGCTGTAAGGCATGACACTTGAGAGACTAACACCCACGTCTGGACTCAGCATCAGTGCCAACTGACATGGAACCCACATGTACTGAACTGGACAGGGCACAGGCAAGGTCCCCAAACCTGTTACACACCACCCCCACACATGATGCTACAGGCATAGTTCACGTGGAGAAAGCGCCAGCCTACATTACCTTGTGAAGGAGTGACTACACACAGACCAGGGAACACATTGCAAGGAGGGGAAGGGAGGCAGGAGAGCACAGCTATACTGTGGGTAACTGGATCTGCACAGCACCTTTAAACCCTGGCAGTGTATCCATGCAACTGTGCACTTACAAATGCTGGTGACACACAACAAACACGCATGTACCTACCCCCTTCCTGCTGCTGCTTCTCCTGTAAGCGCCTCTCCAAGTCTGGAAATACCACCGCCAGCACACGCTTGTGGATGTGGGTCAGACGGCGGCGCCCCCGGTTCCTATGGGTCTCAGGTGAGTCCCCCAGCAGGACCCGTGTGATCCTCCGCGTCCAGCACCGGATATCCTGCCAGCGTTTCCTCACCTGGGCCAGGCGCCGCTTGCGACCATCCGCACTCCTCACGGCACTGACGGCTGTGAGCCATATCTGCTTCTTGGCAGAGGCGCCTTCCTGTGAGGATGAACAAGTGACACTACATCAATACACCAGGCACATGTCACAGAGAGACATATTAGAACAAAGGTGCTGTTTACAACAAGGCATAGTATGCATCCAACGCATTGCACCTTTGTCATAGGGACATGATCCTCTGGGGAAGGGCAAAAGCAGTACGTGCCATTGAAAGTACACAGGTGGAATGAGGGCAACGACACAATCAATGCTCCAGGCTCACACTGTGCATCACAAGCTACACCAGGATAATGTGCAGCACCTCTAAGCAGTCACATGCCACAAGCCACTGACGCTACCGCAGCAGAGTACACAGACACACACAGGCACAGGACATTCACCTGCCATTGCCAAATGCTGCGACAAACCTCACTCTGCACATGTGCCACTAGACGGGGGGCTCACAGGTGTGGGGCTGGCTCTGCACGTCAGACACACAGCACTGCTCCCTGCTCACATCACATGGGCAGGGTATATCCATCCCTCATGCAGCTGGGGTGCTACACTCCACATATGCACCCACCCACATGACAGAGGACTTACACACACACCGATGTCCAGGGTACGAACACATCATGTGGACACTCTCAGCACAGGTACACAGCACTAACACACATCTGTGGGTACAGTCACCTGTCACACTGGGCTGACCACATAATCACATGAGGACTGCAGAGGCTACATTCCCAGGAGGACAAGACAGGCAGAATGTGGCATGCACCATGCAGTGATTGTCACAGTAAACACAATGCAAGTGAGGACGGCAGACATGCACCACAGCATGCACTGGCTGGGAGACATCAGGCATTCCCCCCCCGGGACCCCCCCTACAGTACATAGCATGTGTGCCACACCTGGACACAATGCCAGAAGTCACACTCACAAAAAAGGGACACAGTCTGTGCTGGTGGACTCTGCACTCACCTGATACCCTGGTCGCCCATACAGCATGGGGTACTGTGGGAGGATCAGATCCAGCAAAGCCAGGTTCTCCTCCAGGGTAAAGGGCTGTGACCTCTCCACAGACCTTGACATGGTTCCAGAGAATCAGTAGCAGCAGCTGGGTCGTGGAATACAAAGATGTGCAGGCAAGTGCTCCCTCATGGGACCTGGCTGCCTTATATCTGCCTTGCTGGCCTGTTTCATGCACAGGAGTACAGAGTGATTGGTCACTCACATTTGCATCCTATGTTTCCTCCAATCCCTTGAAACCTAGCACAGTCAGTGGGTTCTCATTGTGTTTTTTTTCTTCAGCATGATGTCAACTCCAGAAGCACATTGCAACAAAGTAGATTCATTCAAACTGACTACTGCTGTGCACCTGCTTCAAAATATTCAAACTTTAAACTTGGTCTCCATGACAACCAGCATGCATGTAGGCCTTTATACTTGTCCCTCATGTGTCCCCTATGTAATTTGGAGCTTCACACACAGGTACGGTGCGTTCCGGGGCCCTAGGGTACCCCAAATGCATAGCAACGGCCCGTACAGGCGTGTGTACGGTCCGTATCACTATGGGTGTTCTCGCGTATGCGTACTCATAGTGGTACGGACCGTACACACGCCTGTACGCTCACTATCACTATGAGTACGCATACGCGAGAACACCCATAGTGATAGTGAGCGTACAGGCGTGTGTACGGTCCGTACCACTATGGGTGTTCTCGCGTATGCGTACTCATAGTGATAGTGAACGTACACAGGCCCTCTTAGCGAAAGTACGGTGCCTTTCACACATCACAGTGGTGACAGGCAGCACACAGGAAGGAATAGGGCTGACATACTTGTCCATGGATGGACATCAAGGCATTGTCTGGGCAGTACTACATGTGTGGGGCACAGGTGTGAAAGGCTGTGATGTGGCACATTACTCCTGAGTCGACAAGGCACCAGATGTATGATGAGATGTGTACAGATGTTATGTGTGATGGTGCAATGTGTGCCAGGCATGCCCTTGACTCCTTTGACATGTGTGCATGTCGTACTGCACACTTGGGATGAGCGTCACTGGCATGGCACGGTCAACAACACACGCAAGTGTCCCCTGATGCCCGCTACAGGGGTTACCACACCAGACAGGTCACTACCCACGGTGCACCATGTGACTATGTCATGTATGTGTGGGGGGTTCCCATTGGGTTGATGTTGGTGCTCCCTCAAAAGCATCAGCTGTTGCAGCAACCAACATGTGTCTGTGTGTAGATTGACATGGCACACTGTTCCGCACACCAGGCCACATGTGGTATCGGATGTGAGGTGCGTATGTATGCATGGGACACAGAGTAGCGTAACAAGGACATGTCTGCATCCTCTCTATGAATGTGTGGTGAGTCATCACATGTACACCTTCATGGCAAGGTGTGTGGGCTGTCCTAGTGTAATGTCATGTGACCTGTGGCTCTAGTGTTCCGCTACCAGTCTCTGCAATCGACATCCTACTTCTGCTGATGTGTGGATGTATGTCACTCCTGTCTTGCGTCTGGCTGTTCACTTACACTGGGACACAGCTAATCCCATGCCATGGCATGTGGAGGTTCACAATCTCCGTGTGTAGCTGGGTCTTGGTAGGAGTGTCACCTGCCAGCCATACGTGTCCAGGGCATGTGGCACATACCTGACTCCGTATGTCACATATGTGTAGTGACAGATTGACATGTGCTCAGTACATATAAATTGTTGTTGTAGTGCACTCACTCTTCCTTGTCACTTCCAAATTACTGCAGAGCGCCGCCTCTTCCCCGACCAATTCCGGACTTGGCTGCCAAGCGGGAGAATGACTGTATCCGGTGCTACCGCTTCCCCCAACCGTTGACTCTGGAGTTGACGGCGAGACTGGCACCACACCTGCAACCGCTGCACAGGTATCCTACGGCACTGACACCCAAGCTGAAGGTAATGGCAGCCCTACATTTTCTGGCCACGGGTACCTTTCAAAATACCATAGCTCATGTTGGTGGCATGTCCCAGAGCATGTTCTGCCGTGTGCTGCATGATTTCTTAGAGGCCATGTTGCTTCACCTGGATGAGTTCATCCATTTCCCAACCCCATAAATGTTGACTGGGGTCAAGCGTGGATTCTATGCCCTGGGAGGGATGCCCCATGTCATTGGGTCCATAGATGGGACACATGTGGCTTTGGTATCACCACAGGCACAGGAGGTAGCGTACAGGAATCGCAAGCACTACCACTCCATCAATGCCCTTGTGGTGTGTCTGTCCAACATGGTGATTTCACATGTCTGTGCTCGTCATGAGGCATAGCAGGGTGCCTGAAATGATGACGCAGCTGCGCAACGAACGAGCATGTGTTGTTGGTGGGTACAGTCTGTCTGTCCTGTATTTTGCATAGACTTCCAGCACGACCGCTTCTCCTGTCCTACTTATGTCCATGTGCTTTCCATGTAGGGGACGCTGGCTATCCCAACATGCCATGGCTGATCACACCTCTCCGCAACCCCATCACGCCGGCCCAGCTCCGCTACAACACCGCCCATGGCCGGACAAGGCGAGTGATAGAGAGGACGTTTGGCCTCCTGAAGAGCCAATTCCGATGCCTCCACAAGACCGGCGGCACCCTCCCATATGCCCCGGCGAAGGTCTGCAAAATCTTCATGGTCTGCTGCATGCTGCACAACATGGCAGTTGAGAAAGCTGTGCCACTCATCCTGGATCAAGATGATCAGGACCATCCACCCGTGGAGGACGAAGGGCTTGGCAATGGGGCTAGTGATGTGGAGGACGTGGTTCCGCAAGAGGACATCCGGACTCGGCTCATACGCGACTTCTTTGCTTAGTGGTGAGTACCAGTGTCTGTGTGTGCACGCATTGGTCCCCGTGTGGCATGTGTTGCGATGTGTGTGTCCATCTGCATGTATGGCACGTGAGTCAGAGGTGTGTGTGGATGTGTCACTGGAGTGATGGTGGCAGTGATGTGTATTTCCCCAGTCATAATTGTGACCTGGCATGTTGTCATCCTTACATGTGTCGAGTACATGCACATGCAAGTGGCTGTGCTTTTTGTGGCTGACTTCTTGTGTGTCTCTCATCCCCAGGTACTTGCGCATGCCGTCTGCTGGTTGCATTGTTGTGGCACTGCTATTCCTCATGGACACGTCATCGTGTGCTGACTCACGTTACACGCACGGACAAGTTTGGAAGTCTCCTTAGGGTAAGGGATGCATCAGGGGTGTATTGGGTGTGGCAGTTGTTTACGATGTATGCACACTGCCCCTGTCGATGTTTGGTTCCTCTGCAGACGTGTCGCATCACCATGGTACACATTACATGCAGCTGGGTACAACTGAATAGATGGTCAGACTTGTTGACAGTCATCAGTGATGGGATTGTGGAATGTGATGATGGCATCAATGTGTGTTACACTGCCCTCGGACACATACGGTTTGCATTGGCTTGACATGGTGTGAGACTTCCACATCAGCGGATCAATGGTGTATGGAAGTCTCTCCGTGAGCAGCAGGGAGTGTTTAGCTGTTAGCCGACACTTGTGTGCCAGTTCCATGGTTATCACGCATTTGTGCTGCAGAAGGGGGGTGCCAGTGTTGGACCCACATCTTACTCCACATGACCCGTTCATGTGTACTCCGAGTTGCCTCTGCAATCCCGAATACATGACTAATAAAGGTGTCCCTATGCCTCCAAGGTGCCTCTTCTCAGTCAATGCTGGTGTGTTGCCACGGTGCATCTGGCATGTCTGGCATGGTTTTCCGTGATAGTGGCTATGTGTCTATGTGTAGAGTAGCAAGATGCAAGCTGTTTGTGTGGGATTAGACTGTGTATTGGGCATGTAGTCCATGACTGTGTGGGTATTGTGACATGTGCCATCCCCATGCATCCAACGTTGGCCAGGCCACCATTCTCTGCATCCACCTGACTCAAGCTTGCAGGACATGGTTCTGCCACCTGTCCACACATACCTGGGTGCCCCCCAGGACAGTCCACATGATCCCTGACCTCTGCGCATGGCTGTCGCTGTACTCAATATGTCTGTCGGCACGGTTGTGCGGCCACCCCCTCAGCTGGTTGGGCCCATCACGGGTGTGTATGGTGCTCCATGTCTGTCTTGCCTACTACAATGTGACCCATGTGTGTCCTGTGCCAGACTCAGGCCCCAGGGTGTGGATGGTTGAAGTCAAATGAGAACTCAGGCATAGTTAGACTTTACAAGACACATGTAAGGTAATAATGCAATCAGTAGGCATCTTCTCTTTTTGGTGTGACTTTTTATTTTGGTTGGGGTGGTGGGGGGGGGGGTTTGACATGAGGGGCTTTCCGGGTGTGTGGAATCCAAAGTTCACTAGGGGAGTTGGTGTCCTTGCCATTTGAAATCCTCAGAGTCCATGCCACAGTCTTTAGCAACATTGGTCAGACAGTGACCAGCAAGTCCATGTGGCAGAGAATGTCTTTTGCTGCTGTGCTGCTGTTGCTCCAGTGGGCCAGGTGCCAGGCCAGGTGTCCTGGGAGATGGTGCTGTTGCGCCGACCCTCATGGTCTTTTCCGTGGACGACCCACCCTCCTGCGGGGACCCTCAGAAGCAGGCCATGACGATGTTTGGGATGCTCCGTCGGATGTCTCCTCCTCCTCCTCATCCCTCCCTGTGGGTGGTGATGTTCTACGCCTGGTGGCACAGGGAGGGTTGCCCATGTTGTCGGCTATCCGACGGAGTGTACTGTGAATTCCCGTGAACACCGTCACGAGCTCAGCCTGTCTGTCCTCCATCCGCCATTGGTGTTGCAGTAGACAGTCATGTTGCTCCGCATATTGCTGGGCCTTCTAAGTCTTGATCCCCTCGAGGATGGACACAACCTGGGCCATGCCCGTGGTGTCCTGCCGGTATGTGTCCAGGATGTTTCGGACATGGGAATATACCGGTTCCCCAGCCAACTGGTCAGGCTGGCGCCTCCGCCATCCTCCACTCCCACCACCCCTGCCCACTTGCACCTGGCCTGCCCTTGTGGGCACATCGGGTCTCCGGAACCCCTGAGGGGTGGCATTTGCGTTGTCGCCTGCCTCCTCCTGGGTGCCCGGGACACCGTGTCCCTCCTGGCCAGCCTGGCTGCATTGTGGTGGTGGGGCAGGGATCCTGGGTGTCTCCTGGGATGTGGCAGGAGTGGGGGTGGTGGTTGGCCCAGTTGTACCTGACGCAGGTGCTGCAGGTCGTTGGACTCCAGAGGGGCCAGGTTGGTCGGGGTCGGGTTCGTCCACAGAGTGGTGAGAGTCGTCGCTGCCGGTGGCTCCGCCATCCCGCCGAGCCGGGTCCTGTGAGTCTTCCCCCCCAGTGTTGGGGGGTGATCCACGACGTTGACCTGTGTGTGAGACAGACAATGTTAATTTTGTTCCATGCAACATGTTTCATTGTTTTCAAAGTTGGCACATTTCCTCTGGGAATTTGGATATGTCTTGCATTCCACTCACAGTGCACTTGTGCATGGGTATGTCCCTTGGCCACAGCTTTTGCGACTTTACCTATGTGTGGCACAGTCTTACTTGCTGCGTCAATTGTGACTGCAGTCAGCAGTGGAGTGGGCAGGTGTGGCGAGCCATGCATTGGCGCCTTCCGTGTAGCACTGTACGTGTGCACATGGAGTGGTTCCACACACTTATATAATGCAGGTAGCTGTTGTTGTGCTCGTGCACAGGTTGTGACATGGCCCTGTGTTTTGCCATGGAGAAGAGGGGGGGTTCTGGCACTGGCCACCCTTGTCTACATGCACGCAGTCCACCTGCTGACGTGCAGACATTCCCACACCCCACAAGGCTGATTTGCTCTCCCTGTGTGTCCCTTTCTCGCTCCCTCTCTGTCCCCCTCTCCCTCCCTCTGTGTGTCAGCCTCCTCCCTCTGTCCGTCTCCCTGTGTCTCCCTCCCTCTCTGTCCCCCTCTCCCTCCCTCTGTGTGTCAGCCTCCTCCCACTGTCCGTCTCCCTGTGTCTCCCTCCCTCTCTGTCCCCCTCTCCCTCCCTCTGTGTGTCAGCCTCCTCCCTCTGTCTGTCTCCCTGTGTCTCCCTCCCTCTCTGTCCCCCTCTCCCTCCCTCTGTGTGTCAGCCTCCTCCCTCTGTCCGTCTCCCTGTGTCTCCCTGTGTCTCCCTCCCTCTCTGTCCCCCTCTCTGTCCCCCTCTCCCTCCCTCTGTGTGTCACCCTCTGTCACCTCAGCCCAGCTTCCTGGGCACACACTGTTAGCAGATCTTTGACTGGCCCTTGGATTGTTGATGTGAGTTTGTTTCTGATCTCCAGGCACCCATTGGGTGTAGTGTATGTGTCTGCACTGCTGCTGTGGTGGTGTGTGCTGCCACTCTTTCACAGTGTTGGCTGTTCATTAGCTGCTGTCATGTGCAAGAACGTGCCGTCACCCTCATGTGTTGATGCAAGGCGTCCGCCATTTGCTGGCGAGTCTTTCCTGTGTGGGGACACACTGTTTGTCTGGCTGTGACCTAGGCCATATGGGCAGGGGGCATTGTTGTCTGCTTCTGATTTGCACTATGTGATTTTTGGGGCCCACACTCCCGCCATCTGGCTTACCGTGTCATGTGTTGGTGTTTTCTGTGGCCTGTGACTTGACATTGTCCAGCTGGGTGCATGGGGCATGGTGGCGCCAGTGGCATGTGCGTGTTCATGGAGTGTGGTTGAGTCATGCGATAGCTTGGGGTGGTTGCGTGCCTGTTTGTGAGTTTGGTTGTGGATGACGTTCCCCCCATGTGAGGTGAGTTGTTTGTGTACTCACCCGGGTCTCGGAGTCCGTATAATCCGTCCACTGCCACCACCGGCAGTATGGCCATCACCCTCTCCTCCCAGGGATGGTATTCTACGCGTCTGCGGGGCGGCCCTCCTCCAGTGACGTTGGCGTGGTTGTGTTCCTCCGTCATTTTGGCTCGGACCCTCCTCCGCAGATCGTACCACCTGGCTTGGCATTCATGCCTGGTCCTTCTGGTGTCCGCAACAGCATTCACAGCATCGACGATGGTCTGCCACATGGATGTTTTTTCTGAAATGCTGGTCTGTCTGACCAATGTTCCAAAGAGGTGTGGCTCTGAGGATTTCATCGACAAGGACCTCCATCTCTCGGCTAGTGAACTTTGGATTCTTGTTAGTGGGGATGGTGAGGGGTGTGGGTGTGGATGTTGGGGGGGTGTGGATGGTTGTGGGTGTGTGGGTGTGGTTGTGCAGGTGTGTGTGTGAATGGGATGTGGGGGTGTTTGTGAAGGTGTGTGTGTGAAGGTGTGCAAGTGTAAGGTGTGGTAAAGGTTCTAGTATGGTGCTGTAGGTTGTCTGTGGGGTCTGGCAGCAGTGAGTCTGTTGCAAAGGCTCATGGTTTGTGTGTGTGGGCCCTTTTTATTGGTCCATTGGTGGGTGTGGCTGTGTTTGAACTTTGGGTGGGTGTGTTATAAGGAGTGGTTGTGTTTTGGGCCTCTGTTTGGGATTTTGGCAGTTGCAGGTCAGTGAATGTGTTGTTTTTGTGGTTGTTGGACACGTTTTGTGGCTTTGTGCCATTCGAATGGTGTATTCTTGTGTTGTTTTGCTATGTCTTGGTTGTGTACGTGCGTTTTTAGCGTGTGTACGGTGTGTACATGGGCCATTTTGTTGTACAGTGCTGTCCTTGTGTCTGGCTTGGTATGACTCGTACATGCGCGATGTTGTTTGAAGGTGGTGATGTTGGGGCCTGGGGTACGCTCCATACGTACGCGGGTGAGGGTACGGGTCGTACATACACGGGTAGGGGTACGACTCGAACGTACACGGGTGTACATACACGAGGGGGTACGCCACGTACACGGGTGTACATACACGGGGGTGCGACACGTACACGGGTGTACATACACGGGGGTGCGACACGTACACGGGTGTACATACAGGGGGGGTACAACACGTACACGGGTGTACATACACGGGTGGGGGTACGACTCGAACGTACACGGGTGTACATACACGGGGGTACGCCACGTACACGGGTGTACATACACGGGGGTGTGACACGTACACGGGTGTACATACAGGGGGTACGCCACGTACACGGGTGTACATACACGGGTGGGGGTACGACTCGAACGTACATGGGTGTACATACACGGGGTGCAACTCGTACACGGATGTACATACACGGGTGGGGGTACGACTCGAACGTACACGGGTGTACATGCACGGGGGGGTACGACTCGCACGGACACGGGTGTACATACACGGGGGGGGGTACGACTCGAACGTACACGGGTGTACATACACGGGGGGTGCGACACGTACACGGGTGTACATACACGGGGGGTACGCCACGTACACGGGTGTACATACACGGGGGGTGTGACACGTACACGGGTGTACATACAGGGGGGTATGACTCGAACGTACACGGGTGTACATACACGGGGGTGCGACACGTACACGGGTGTACATACACGGGGGTACGCCACGTACACGGGTGTACATACATGGGGGTGCGACACGTACACAGGTGTACATACAGGTGGGGTACGACTCGAACGTACACGGGTGTACATACATGGGGGGTGCGACACGTACACGGGTGTACATACACGGGGGGTACGCCACGTACACGGGTGTACATACACGGGTGGGGGTATGACTCGAACGTACACGGGTGTACATACACGGGGGGTGCGACTCGTACACGGGTGTACATACACGGGTGGGGGTACGACTCGAACGTACACGGGTGTACATGCACGGGGGGTACGACTCGCACGGACACGGGTGTACATACACGGGTGGGGGTACGACTCGAACGTACATGGGTGTACATACACGGGGGGTGCGACACGTACACGGGTGTACATACATGGGGGTACGCCACGTACATGGGTGTACATACACGGGGGGTGCGACACATACACGGGTGTACATACAGGGGGGTACAACTCGAACGTACACGGGTGTACATACACGGGGGGTGCGACTCGTACACGGGTGTACATACACGGGGGGTACGCCACGTACACGGGTGTACATACACGGGGGTGCGACACGTACACAGGTGTACATACAGGGGGGGTACGACTCGAACGTACACGGGTGTACATACACGGGGGTGCGACACGTACACGGGTATACATACACGGGGGGTACGCCACGTACACGGGTGTACATACATGGGTGGGGGTACGACTCGAACGTACACGGGTGTACATACACGGGGGTGCGACTCGTACACGGGTGTACATACACGGGTGGGGGTACGACTCGAACGTACACGGGTGTACATGCACGGGGGGGTACAACTCTTACACGGGTGTACATACACGGGTGGGGGTACGACTCGCACGTACACGGGTGTACATACACGGGTGGGGGTACGACTCGAACGTACACGGGTGTACATACACGGGGGGTACGACTCGAACATACGGGGGCTGGGGGGGTGTTCGGTGCGTATGCGGGCACATGTCTCCATGGTTGCTATGGGTGTTCGGTGCGGACGGTGTTTTTTGCATACGGTTGTAACATCGGACGCATGGGATGGATCGTGATTCCGCTGTCGGACTTGACTTTTCACATTTGTACGGTAAATCGTCCGGGGACGTGTCGGACACAATTTCCGACCCGAGGACGTGTGGGGAATTGTTACCAATGCGATTCGTATGGTCTTTTTCCCCATGCGAATCGTAATTGGCAGTTTGTACGGCACTTGTACGATTCGTACAGTAAAAAGACCGGATACGAGTCGTACGGGCTATTTTTTTACCGGATCGTAATCGGCACCTCAGTGTTGACTTTTGGAGAAATCTCCAGAGGCATTGATTAAAATGATAGTAGCATCCTTGTATAGATGTATGGGGGTATGTTTTTAAAATAGCATGAATCATGGCAATTTCAAAATCCATTATTATTTTATGTGGGAAGTAATCTGGAATTTCTGATTTTATTTTGTTGAGAATTTCTAGATAGGTAGTTTGAGTTTTATTTGGGAGTAAGCAGTAGATGAAGGGAATGTTAGTGTTTTGATACTTAGCATGTACTGTGTACAGTTGATAAAATGGCTTAGGACATATTTTAAATGTGCCATCTATCATCCAGGTGTTGCATTGTTGGAGTTTAGTTAAGTTATTTGCAGTGGCAAACATTATAATACGTTTTTCACAGTTTTTATTGTCAAAGAAAATAAATGGCTCTTTATTATGGGTAATGCTTAGTTCTTGTGGGATGTTTACTTCTTGGAAAGTTTTAGGGATAGGTATGGGAGCTGTGGTTTTCTTTTTTTGTCTAATGATCATTTTTTTTAATGCATCAATGGATGGTATTTGTCCAGATGCATGTTGGGGTATTTGTAGTAGCTGTTCTTTTAATATTTCACTAGTGGGTTTTTCAGTGCTAGTGCTTGCTTCTTTGATATTTTCTATTGCTCCTCTAATTTCTATTTCAGTAATATTTGGAGGGTGGTTGTGCTCATTGACAGATAATGCATTTGCTAGCATAGTACTTGCTACATTTCCAGAAGACTTTTAAATCTTTCTGTCTTTCTTGCGTATAGACATAACCCATGTAACATAGGAGCATTTTTCCTTTTTGTGATTGGATGAATTCAGCGCCTTCAGTCATGGTGATGTCTTTTTTTCTAAAGAAAATGTAGCTATACGTTAATATCATGTCATGAAATAATGTGTTAGAAAGATATATATTTCTTGATATATACTTACAATTTTGATGTAGATGTTGAAAATAATTTTCTTTTGGTGGTTGTTGGCTGTTAATTTTCATATAGAGTTGGTATATCTGTTGAAAAATAAAATGTAATGTTAATACATTTTCTATTATTTGTTGTAGGTGATAGGGGAATTGGGAAAGGGTTTGTTTTAATTAGTGATTATATCTATTTAGTTTAAAGTCATTAATAGAAATACTTACTTTGTTGATTAGCTTTATTTTTTCTGTTGTTGTAGAAAATTTAGGAGATTGCTGGAAGTGTCTGTAGTGGAGATATAAATACATGAAAGCATTTAGTATTTTATTTTAATTTCATATTATTTCTTACGACTTTTTTCCATTATTAATGTTTCATAAAAAAATAAATACTTACTTTTGGATTAGCTGTCTTTCTTTATTTGTAGAGGAATTTTCTTGTGTTTGGAAGTATCTGTAGTGGAGATATAAGTAAATGAAAGTGTATTTTAGTTACATATAAATTGTATGCATTTTTTACAAATAGTTAGTAAATTTACGTTTTACAAAACATTATTTACTTACTTGTTTCTGTTGGAGGTTTTGTTTCTTTAATATATCTTGTAGTTAGGAACCAATCTGGTAGCGTTTTTCTTCAGTTTTCTTTTAGTTTTGAAGTGGAGAAGAGTAAATATATATTTTTTTATACTGTTGTATTAATTGGTTAATTCGTTTGATTGGTTGATTTAGTTAGTCTTCGAATCTGATTTGTTGTTGTGTTCAGTTTGAATTTTTTTTTCTTCGTGTTTCCATATATGGAAGATGCTAATTAAGTAGTAGTCATGTATTTTAAGTATATTTCCTTGTTAGAATGTTTTTTATAAGTAATTAGATGTTTTATATGTTGGTGTTAGTTTAGTTTAGTATATCTATTTATAATATTATAAGTGGTTTTAGTAAAAGGTATTTTATTTGGTTTTCATGTGTTTCTAAAATGGATTTATATTAATTAATTATATGATGTATGTTTATGTTGGGAAAAAGTCAGTTTTATATGCATTTACATGTTGTAATGTGTGTTATAATTAGTCGATATTATGGTAGGGTCGATATTGTAGGCAGTCTATATTTTGATTTTCGATATTATGGTGCATTTTTAGTTAATTGTATGTATATCGATATTTGTATAATCTATATTTTGAGTTTCGATAATGTTAGAAACGATATTTTGTTTAGTCGATATAGTGGGTTCGATATTTTGGTGTATTATTAATTAAGTATTGGTGGTCGATATACTGGTATACGATAGTTTGTCTTCGATATTGTGTGTAGTCGATATTCTGTCTCTCGATATTAAGTCACTGATCCACTGACATGAGGGATGGCGTATTGTGTTTTCGCCACAGTCTTCTCACGTGAGAAGTACTTCCTTGGGTGTTGTTCTACCCATTGTATTCTAGTCTCAGTTAAGTTTACCCTTTTCTTCTGTCATGTGTGTCATGCTCACTTGTTTTATGTGAGCTCTTATTTTACTTCTTATATTTTCTTTGTTCCGTATTAAAGGAGGAGGATGGTGTTAGTGTGTTTATCTATCCTTTCATTCTCCCTTCCTCCTTAGTGTGTCTGTTTTCCCTCTTGTGATGTATTTCATCAAGCATCCCTGCGTTTATGAACTCTTTACATCTTTTGTACACTTCTGTGTATAGTTGTTTTTATTTTAGTTTGAGTTTAGCGTAGGTCTTATTAATTTCTCAGTGTAAAGGGAGAGGATGTGTAATATCCTCAGTTCTTGTTAATATGTTCCCTTTCATTCTGTACCTAGCTGCTCAGCCAGTGTGAGAATGTTAGTGTGAGTGGAATGCTTGGGTGCTTGGTGTATGAGTGTTGTCAGTTGGGAGATGGGCTGAGCAGCTAGGAGGCTGCTCCTGGTGGGGCTTGCTGTATATACATCTAAGAACTTAATACACTTCATCTACTTCTAACTGGCCACGTCTACAGCGTCTACTTGTGACTCGTGAAAATGTGGGACCAGCCCACTACAGTGTTCTTAGATATCAGGTCATTGATCCAAGTGGGAACAAGTTTGGTCTTGGGTAACCCCCCTCGCATCAATTCAAATGGTGACTTGCTGGTGGCACTATGTAAGCTTGAGCGGTAAGCCCAAAGCATTTCAGACACAAACAGGTCAATCTCACTCCCATTGGAAATCGCCATTTGTATGGTGCCTTTGATAAGGTGGTTTGCCCTCTCAACCATTCCATTGCCCTGTGGGTTATAAAGTGACGTGCAAATGTGTTTATTGCCCAAGGAACATAAGAAGGAGCGCATCTCAGCAGATGTTAATTGGGTACCATTGTCGGTGATAAGAACCGAGGGTACGCCCTCCTCTACACAAATTTCCTTTAGAGTATGCACAGTGGTTGCAGTGGTGGTGTCTTTCAAGAACTTGACAATCAACCATTTAGTAGTAACATCTACCACTACCAAAGCAAAGCGGCAGTCACTCTTAAGATCATTCATGGGACCTATGAAGACCAGACAAATAGTGTGCCATGGTTGACCTGGATCTGTTATATGCCCCATAGAGGCTTGTACACCCACTCTGAGTCGTTTGTCACTTTCTTTACAGACTTCGCACTTGTCCACCCATGCATCAACATCTGAGTCCATTCCAGGCCATCACCAGTTCATTCTCAATCTTTTTTTATCCTGGTCTGGCCTAAGTGTCTCTCATGAGCTAATCTAATAAGATTGCTTCTCAACACTAAAGGAGGAACAAATAACTCACCTCTCATAATCAATAGGTCACCGCAAACAGACAATTCATCTAACATTTTGACAAAGGGTCTGATAGATGGAGAAACTGAACTTTCTCTTCTGCCACTCAGTACAATTAGTCGTTTGTGTTCAGACATGGAATTGTCTGAAGACATTTCTTTTATCCATTCAACTTCAGTAATGGCTTGTGCTTCAGATACACACAAAACATCTTGAATTGAAGCTACCACACCATCCGCCTCCTTTTTTAAAACAGAAGACTTATCAACAGTTTCCCAATCAAGAGAGAGTCTGGATAAACAATCCACTTGGATGTTTCTCCAACCTTGGATATATTCAACATTATGGCAATACTCCTGTAAGCGGGAGGCTAGCCTGATTAATCTTGCTGAACATTTGGTGGTCCCACCCGGTAATAGTATCATGATTAAGGGTTTGTGGTCAGATTTCAATGTGAACTTTGAGCCCCACAGATAGGTCCTGAAATATTCACAGCCTTAGGCAGCAGCTAATGTTTCCCGTTCTATCACAGAATAGTTTCTCTCTAAATTGGTAAGAGTTCTGGATGCGAATGCCACAGTTCTTTCATGACCATCCCGAATCTGAGATAAGACAGCACCAAGACCGGTAGCGCTCGCATCCACTGTAAGAACAGATTTGAGTCTGGTGTCAAAAGGGGTGAGAAAACCTGCTTCACAAATATCTTTTTTTATGTTGTCAAAGCTTGATTGCTGTTGGGAACCCCACAAGAAGGTGATACCTTTCTTCAAGAGGGACCTCAAGTTTTCTGTCTTCGCAGAGAAGTTCTTGACAAACTTCGAGTAATATTCAATGAGACCTAAGAATGATCTCAATTTGTCTTTATCTGAAGGTATGGGAGCTAAGCAGATAGCATCTAATAGATTTTGCTTGGGTCTTCCGCCTTCCGCTGATATCTCATACCCCAGATAATCAACCTTGTTGACCAGGAACATACATACTCTGAGCGTTAACCCTGATTCTTTGATTTTATGTAGTGCTTGACTGAGAGCACGGTTATGTTGCTCAATGGTGTCACCAAAAATAAGGATGTCATCCTGACAGTACACAATATTATTAACATCTTTAAACAGTACACTCATCATACGTTGAAAAATGATTACAGCAGAGCAAAGACCAAAGGGCATTCTTGTACATTGGAAAATGACGTCCATAGTGATGAAGGCCGTGAGTGGTTTGGATTCTTCATGAAGTTTAATTTGATGGTACGCGTTCTTTAAATCAAGTCTGGAGAACAATTTGCCACCGCTCAAAGCCAAAATTAACTCATTAATATTTGGTGACGGGTAGGTATCTACTACCACATTCTGATTAAGTGACCTAAGGTTAATGCAAAACCTGAATATGCCATCCGATTTTTCTGTAATCACAACCGGATAAACCCACAAGGAGCTCTCCACTGGTTCAATGATACCTGAAGTAACCATTTCTTTCAACAGTTCTTTCACAGCCGCTCTAGCCACAAGAGGTATCCTGCACACTTTGTGTTGGATTGGGAGGGCATCTGATTTAAGTATAATTTTGTACACTTAACCTTTTAAGCAACCCAATTCTTCCCTGAAAACATCTTTTACCTCATCTAATATTTTCTCTAGAGATAGACTTTCCACTACCATCACTTGGGTGGGTGCCCTGTGGTCAATAATAATACACAAGTCATACAGATGCATCCATCCAAGTATGGGTGGACCGTCAGTAGCCATGTACACTTTGCCTTGCACTGATCTGCCTCCAAACTCTATCGTGGAATTCATGTAACCGAGAAGGTTGATAGTCTCACCTTGATAACCGCTCGGGTTAATGTCTTTGGGCAACAATATATTGTCAGTCCATGACGTGTTAAAAACAGATTTGGGAATGATGGTGTACATCAACTCTGAGTCCACCATTAATTGTATGGATTTCCCATTAATCATGAAGTTAGCCTTAGGTCTATTTTGTCTGCCAATGTCATCGGAGGGGTCATCTCCGCTTACAATTTTATCAGTATGAGATGGAATTTCGGTTTCTACGTAGGACGTGTCAAAGTTATTATGAGACATGTCTGTGTCAAGGTTATGAGACATGGCTCTGGAATCATACTCTACAATGGCTACTTTCCGTCTGAAAGATTGTCTACACATATTGGCAAAGGGACCTTTACGCCCACATTTTGTACAAATTTTATCAACAGCTGAACATTTGCGGAAATCTGCATTATGAAAAGAGCTCCCACATCTATAACATGACCTAAATTGTTATCTGCCTCTTTGTGGAGGTCTACCAGATCTAAACACAGTAGCAACATGAAACTCTTCTTTAGATACAATAGATACACTATTACCATCATTTTTCTTGTCTAGCTCATGCATGCAGTGTTGGGATTGTTCGACTACTCTGGCTATCTCAATAGCATCCTTTAAGGACGGATTTTTTGCAGCCCAAAGACATTCTTGTGTCTTTTGGCATTTACAGTGGACAATAAGTTGGTCACAAACCAATTCATCTGTGATTGCGCCAAATTTACACTTCACTGACAGACTTCTGAGTTTCGAAACAAAGTCATCAATAGATTGATTTTCATCTTGATGGTGTGTATAAAACTTGTACCGGTTCATGACAATGTTAACTTCCTTAGCGAATCTACACTCCAGGCGTTGTTTAGCTTCAACGTAGACAGCTTCAATGGCATTGCCATTGGGTAAGGTCACAGTGGGTAAGTATTTGAAAATTCGTTGGCCTTCTTTGCCCAAGTTGTTAAGCAGAAGCGCTCTTTTCCTTGAAGCGCTAAACTTAGAGCCATCTAAAGCTTCAAGATAGTTTTCAAAAATGGGTAGCCAATCTTCCCACTCAATGGCAAGTGGTCCTAGAGAAGCTAAGAAGATTGGAGGAGAAATGATTGCACCCTGCGATTGCATTGTGAAAATTCTATAGACAATATAATAAAAGGGAATTTTAAAAAAATGTGCCGTGAAGCAAAATATTTTCTGAAGCAAATGAGGATATAAAATTGGAGAGTGAAGATTAAATTCTGTAGTGCTAGTAGTATTGTGATACACAGTTCTTAGAACAGGGTACAGTGACACACAATTGTGGGTGTGTGTATCACTGAAGAGAAACAAAAACAAAACGAATCTGAGGCTGAGATGGCCATTGTGATACACTGGTTAGGATGTGTGTATCATCATAGGAATGCAGGGCAGTGCTGAAATCTATCAAATAGTTACCACGAACAAGAAAGGACAAGCATTTGCATAGCCAATAGGTCTCGCCTTTGGGACCTTATAAGTGTTTATCCATGCAACAGTTGCAGAACTAAATACTTATAAGGTCCCAAAAGCGAGACCTATTGGCTATGCAAAGCGGCCGTGAAAATGATAGTGATCGCGATTGCGATCACAATCACACATCAAAGCGGCCGTGCGGCCAAAAGTGAAAGTAATCGCGGTACAACGCGGCGCACGCGCCCGCGCACATGCACTGTGGCTCTAGGCTGGCCTGGTAGCACTTTTTGGAGCCCTCTCAATAAGTCTCGCCAGACCAGCGCATGCGCTGGGTCAGGCGAGACCTAAAAAAGTACCTTAATCATCATCTGGCAAAGTAGGCGCCGTCGAGTGAGTCCGTGAAGAGTGGTTGAATAAAGTAGAACGAAGTGATCTAATAAAGTTGCAGAATACAGGATAAAAAAAACTTTAAATGGCCGCCAACGTGGTATAGACATGCTTTCCAAAGGTGGTGGAGCTTGTTTTGCGAGCGCGCTGGTACTTCGTGGACGTAATTTTGTAGGGCGATGGGGCTTGTTGTGGTAGTGGTGATGGAGGTGAGCGCGTGAGAGACCTCGAGCACTGCTAAGGAGATGAGTGCACACGAGCATAGTCTCGAGCGCTAACCGCCACAGGAGCCTCCCTGAGCCATCCCAAAAATACCTTAAGTGCTTCAGATTGAAAGCGGGAAAACCAACGACGCAGATTCCTCAGTTCGGGGATACACCACAGCAACAAGCTTGTTACACAGGAAATCGTCGGTCCTCCAGAAAGTCAAATTCCTGTAAAGTCGGATACGGAGCTGCTACCACCGCAGGGGATGCTGGCCAACTCGTCGGCAAAATTTTGGGAGTTCCAAATGCATCACACAGGAAGCGATGTGGTAATGTAAGTAAACTTTTATTTAAAAGTCGTTGCCTGCGGAGGTTGAACAGCTCATCCCTGGCCAGTTCTGGAACTCTGGACTCACGAGTGGAACATGGAACGCACTAGGCACAGTGCTCCATACTCCAGACATGAGACTAAAGTTCATTACAACAAAAAGGTTCTAATGTACCTGCAACTTTCTTTGAGTTCCAACTGATGATAACCTTTATTCAAATAAAGGTGAGAGAAGACCTTAGCACCAGTTAATTGTGTTATCATGTCAAGTCAAGTCAAGGAAAGCTTTATTCGATTGCCATGTGAAACAATCATAAAAGCACACATAAAAAATCACAACTAAGTTCATAAAATAGAATCACAATTAAGTTCATACATATAATATCACAGATTTAAGAATCTCAACCATAAATCGTAGCAAATATTGTGCAAAGCGAGCTAAGTCATGTTTCGAGTTACAGATAAAAAGAGATTAAATTAACATACATTTCCTTTGTCTCAAGACTCGTTTAAAAAAAGTTAAAATCCTAAAAACATCATGAACGTTGTCCAGACGTTGTAATGCAAGAAAAGCGGGTCGGCATTGCCGAAGCCCCAGTGATTTCAAGATCGGCAATAGACAGACTTTACACGCATCTTGATAAAATTTACAAAAAAGAACAACATGCAACGTGGATTGTACTGAGTGACTCTCACAGGTACACAGATTAAGATCTTCTGCCCAATCGTTCTTTTTGGGGATAGTCACGAGTGAAAAACCCCCAGCCTGAATCTAGTCAATAGAAATCTATTATAGACGCCCGGTATAACAGGTACAACAGTTAAATAAGGTTGAATATAAAAGGTAGTTAAAATCAACTGATTATGCATAACGGTCAGTTTAATAATCTCTGTGGATATTCTGATGGTATCCAGGTGCCTAAGGGCCTCCTTTTTCAATTCCTTTCTTGTTATATCGATAGTTTTTGGATTATTAAAATATTTTGGGTTACCTAAATCTTGTAGGAAGCTCCTGACATATCTCAGCCATGGTATCTTCAGGGCCCCTTCTAATTTTAGAGTATCTATCAGGATATCTTGATTTAACGTTGTTTCATCCTTGGTCCAGAGCCTGTGCCATAGGAGAACTGGCTCGAGTTTTATTAGATCAGAAATAAAGGGAAGACCCAGCTGTTCGTGACAGATAGTTGATAAAGTACTATTCGGACAGACAGAATATATCTTTAAAAATAATTTTCAACACTTTGAATAGGAAGCATATCAGCAAATCCCCAGACCCCTGCCCCATAAACCACAGAAGAGACACACTTTGCTTTATAGATCTTAATCAATTCAACTGGTGGTCTTCTACATAGTTTTTTAGCAAAGTTAGTCAGGGCATTTATAGATCTTAATAACACCAATTTTTTGGCTGAGACTGCTTGTGCCCAGGTATCATTTTGGTCGAAGAGAATTCCAAGATACGAAAATCTCTTAGTGACCCCAATCTTCTGTCTTGCCACAACCATATCCTTGCACTTCTTGCTACCATGGCCACACTGCATTATGAAGGTCTTTGAGGTATTCAGTCTTAATCCAAGATCTCCCATAAAACTGGAAAAAGTATCTAAAATCCTCTGGGGACCTACTTGAGTACGGGACATCAATACCGCATCGTCTGCGTATAAAAGTGCTGGTATTGGCAATCCAGCTACTTCGGGAGAGTCTTGATTTCCTTGCAGGAGTGCATCGCCCAATCCATTTATATAGAGGTTAAAAAGGAAAGGGGCCAGAACACACCCTTGCCTGACCCCTCTTCTTATTGAAAACGGGACCGGACACTCGCCCTGTAGACCACAGCGTACACAAGCCTTAGCATCAATATAAAAACGCTTCAGAAAATAGATAATCTGGTCTTCAACCCCCATATCTTCTAGTTTTGACCAAAGTTTACTATGGATCACGGAGTCGAAGGCTGCTGTGAGGTCCACAAAAGCTAAAAACAGCTTACCCTTCTTTGCCCTGGTGTATTTCCCCACCAGAATTGAAAGATTTAAACTCTGCTCTACTGTCCCTATGCCTGAGCGGAAACCATTTTATAGATCGGACAAAACTGAGTGTTCCTCAGCCCAGTCTTGTAGACGTTCTACTAATATACGTCCTACTATTTTTGTCGTGACATCCAACAAAGAAATAGGTCTATAACATCCTGGATCCTGCCGGTCCTCCTTTTAAAAAAGAGGGACTATAGTGGATTCCACCCAGGTAGGTAAAAACGGGGTACAACAGCTAGCAGCAATTACCTGAACGATTATTGTTATGTTATGTTATGTTATGTTACAGGAATTTATAGAGCGCACGTATACCCGGGGGTGTCTTGGCGCTGGACATAACAGTGATACAAGAATACTTTGCCCCTAATGCTGGAAGAGCCAAGTTTTCAGTTGCTCCCTTAAAGTCGTCAGGGAGCTAGCATTTCTGAGGGAGAACGGAAGGGTGTTCCACAATTTAGACGCTCCGTAAAAGAAACTGCGTCCACCCCAGTGAGTTTTGAAAATTCTTGGAACAGCGAGTAATCGAGCTCCAGTGGACCGCAGCTGTCTGGTGGGACAATACCAAGAAAGATGATCCTGCAAGAAAATCGGACCAATACCATGCAAGGCCTTAAAGACAATGCACAGGGCTTTGAAATCAATACGCTGGGGTATAGGAAGCCAGTGGAGATAGCGGATTTCATTGGAGACGGAGTGATATTTAGGAATATCCAGTATGAGACGAGCCGCTGCATTCTGGATCATCTGTAGTTTATGCAGATGTTGCTTCTGTGCGTTCAAGAAAAGGCCATTACAGTAGTCAAGCCTAGATGAGATAAGGCAGGAGACTACTGTTCTCTTGGTGTGATTGGGGATGTAAGGAAAGATTTTCCTGATTTTCTTGATAAGAAAATGCGATGCAGACACTACCGCGTTTGTGTGGTGATGGAAAGTGAGCTTGGCATCCATAAGCACGCCCAGGTTCTTTGCCTTAATCACCGGAGTGGGCGGAGAACCCAGCTCAACGGGCCACCACAGATCATTCCACGGGGGCTGAATGCTCCCGAAAATTAGGACTTCTGTTTTACTGGAATTGAGCCTCAGGCAGTGTGCTATCATCCACTTATTAATTGCGCTCATGCAATTCCTGAACTGCGGAGCCGGAGACTGTTGGGATTTGGAGGCTGCCACCACAATCTGAGTGTCATCGGCATAGGTGGTCAGACTGAAACCAAAATCCCGGATAAGGGGTGCTAGTTCAGAGACATATATGTTGAATAGTGTGGGGCTTAGAGAGCTCCCTTGTGGGACACCGCAGGGAAGTGTGTAAGAGTCTGAATTAAAACCATCCATGGATACGGTGGATGTTCGATCGGCGAGAAAGGAGGCTATAAATGCGCGTGCTGAGTCTCCTAATCCTAGCTTCTCCAAACGTCTCTGCAGAAGGCCATGATCCACCGTATCAAATGCCGCAGAGAGGTCGAGGAGCACCAGAGCTGCTGCACCTCCACCATCCATAACTGCCCTGATCTCCTCGGAGGCTTTGATCAATGCCAACTCTGTACTATGGTCCTTGCGGAAGCCAAATTGGGCCCCAGAGGGCGATGTTTGACTTATATAAGTCAACCGGTACCCCGTCTGGGCCAGGAGCCTTGCCACCCTGGCTTGCAGAAAGTGCCCGGTTCACCTCATCCAAGGTAATCTGCAAGTCTATGTGGGGGAGCGTTGTCACCAGAGTGTGGTCCTCTCCACCGCAACTACTCGTCACATCGAGATTAACCTCGCCATTATACAGTTTGGAAAAATGTATAATCCATTGATCTTCAGTTATGGCGATTTCAATGGACGGTCCGCCTTCATTAATCAAGTACGGCGCTTTGACCGCCTTCCAGAATGCCGTACCATCTTTCTGTAGAGATGCTTTATGTAGGTCCTCCCAAGGCCTTGTTCTTCGAGATAGCTTTTCTATTCCTAAAAGCTTGCTTATAATCTGTCCGAGCCTGTCTTACTCTGCCCAAATTTCTTGGGGTCTCATGTAGAGCATCTTTTAATCTAGAATGTGCTGCGGTATACCCCGAGTCAAACCAGCCCCGTTGTTGGCCCTTGTTACGTTTCCCCCTTAACAAGGACTCTTTTACTGCATCAGTGATCGTTTTAAAAGAGGATAAGATAGTGTCTGGAGCGGCTGATTCGCTCAGATATGTTTCAAAGGCGGAATTACATTTAGTGACCACGACCGTAGTAATTGCGTCTTGGTCTACCATCGACCAGCGCAAAGAGTATCCATTTGTTTTCCCAATGGCTATGTTTTCTAGCAGCTGGTCGTCTCTATTATCGCTGGTATGTTCACTTGGAGTTAACAGAGTGGAAAGACCGAGGGGGAAATGATCACTCCGAGAAATATCATTAACAGCAAATGAATGAATGGTGTGCGCATAACCATTCGATATTAAAATAAAATCTATTGTGGAGCATAAACCTGTACTATTAAAGGTCCATGGCATGGGGGCAGAGAGTGGGCAAAGTTCGTTCACAAAACCCAAATCAAGGTTACAAATTAGTTTGTTAAACATCTTACCCAGTATAGAGTGCCGGAAATTGGTATTACTTGTCCCTTCATCATTTGAGAAACCACATGAGTTGTCACCTGCATTGGGGCACAGTGCACAGTTAAAGTCCCCTACCAGCACTAACACAGTATCTTTTGACTTATTATTGCTAATAAATTTTAAATCACTGGTTAGTTTTTTTGACTGTGGATGCAACTTTTTCCGGAGGAATATTATTATAAAGGTTAGCTATAGCTATACAATGTTTCCCGCCAACATGGATAACAATCATTTGATAGTACACTTCACTTATAGGCATTGTTATCTTTTAAACGTTGAGACTACTTGATACATACGTACATAACCCACCCTTGGCCCTTCCCCTCACCCCATTTACAGCAGACGTATGGAAAGTCCTAAACCCATTCAGGTGGGGCACTTCCTTAGACCATGTTTCTTGAAAACAGATTATCTTAAATTTTATAATGAAGTCCCACCACATAGTCATTCAGCTTGGAGTGTATACCAGAGATGTTCCATGAGACAATGTTACAATATACTTGAATGCTGATAGGTACAGCGTTAACTGTGGCCACTTTTCTGTCTGGTGTCCCTGCTATGTTATTGCTTACATGTTTTGTATCTGGGTGTACCAGGTGTTTGTTTGGGGCATCCAGGTTCAAGTTAATGCTGCTTAAATCTCTATCCTTCTGCCTCCCTTAGACAGGAAAGGGCAGGCTTTTATCTCTCACTATATGGGCCGAGGCGTGATTACTGTTCTGTAGACTGACATAGCTGCTCCTTTCATCATAAAGGTCAAAATTAAGAGAGGTATGGCCAAGGAAGCCCGTGGGCAGTCAGTCTGTCGCAACGAGGGGATTCAGAATGTCAAAACGATTACTCACGGGAACCAGATATCTGGGAAGCCTATTCCCTAAGCGATTCACCGCCACAGGTGGGTGCCAGCGAGGTCTAGGGGGTTGGTAAAAAAAGCCCAGTGGTAGTATGTTTATATCCTGTGCATTAACAAACCTATTGCCGCCCTTATCAAGGATTGTCTGGACTAAAAACGGTGAGCTAAAGGTTAACACTACATGGTCCCCCCCTAGGGTTTTTTCTGAGTTGCCCACCCACCCTATTCTCCTGGCCATTTTACATTCAGAGAATAGAATATCATTAATCCCAGTCCTAGAGCTTAAGAAATGCAATGACTTGTTCCTTAAGGTGGACCAATGCTCATAGGCATTGTGTGAAAGGGATGGAACATTTGCCAGGACCACCGTAAAAGGGGTTCCCTCTGGCGGCAAGTGTAGAATTTGTGTTGGGTTGATAAAGTTACCACAAGAGGAATTCTGATGCTCTAAAGTATTTGAACTGATCCCTCCAACCGATGTGGAAGTTGTGAAAGCTGGTGCGTTAGGCACATTAGGGTCAGCTCTGCTTTGCAAATGGGCATAGGGGGGTGACAGGCCGTTTAGCTGAACTGGGAGTGGGTTTAGTGTTAGTCAGAGTAGTTGAATTGGTGGTTAGGTTTTGAGCCTGCCCGTTAGTAGAGCTGGAGCTAGAGCTAGTCCCAGCTTGATCCACCCTCTTGTCCGTCTCCCTGTTACAGATACTGTCCACTCCTCTACTTTGACAACGGACCGTGTGCACTGTGATTTTGCTCCAGTTTTGCAAGTCTAGATTCCACCAGAGTGATTTTTTG
Source organism: Triturus cristatus (assembly GCF_964204655.1). Taxonomy (NCBI): domain Eukaryota; kingdom Metazoa; phylum Chordata; class Amphibia; order Caudata; family Salamandridae; genus Triturus; species Triturus cristatus. The sequence continues at coordinate 883,557,183 of NC_140579.1, forward strand.
CAGTAATGGGTCTAATAATACTGGCGCCAGAGTCTTTAATCTTCCCCAGTAGTCCTCCTCATTTCCGAAATCCGGTATCCTCTCCGTCGCAATATGAACTGCAAATGTGGAGGGCCCTTTAGCCTGAGCCCTGTTTTTAGTAGTGGATCTGAGCTGGTGGAATCTAGACTTGCAAACCTGGAGGAACTTGTCACTAGCAAAATCACAGTCATGAATCGCCTTCCCCCCGAATTAGCCTGACACAACACTTGGAGTCAGAAATAGAAATAGTCTCCCCTAACTCTCCAGATTTGGAAAGCGGACCTGACAGGCTCAATGCAATCACCAGAGGACTATTTTAAGCCCTGAAACCGTCAATGAACCCCAGTTGAAAAAAAGGAAAGGGCGAGGGCCTCAGAAACACCCTAAACCCGGCTCGAAATCAGCTGGGAGGAAGCTGACTCTGAGTGTTGTGTCAGGGTAATTCGGGGGGAGGGCGATTCATGACTATTTGGGACAGACAACTCCGCAGGGGCAGGAGCTCCAAGGATAGTCTGCATTCCGTAAGTTGTATCTCGTGGATAAGTGCAGACTCAGTCCTCAATAAAAAGGTGTCAAGTGTCCCAGCGATGCCCTGTCCTGCACCTAGTTTGCATTTATTCATGATGGCGACACCAGTACAATAACAGTGCAGGAGACAAATAGAAAATAATAGCTCACCACAGTATTGTAGAAAGTCCTGGGAACAAAGAATTTAGGAGGTTGGCCCAACCCGGTCTCATTCGGTCTAAGACGGGCCCGGCCTGGGCACGCCCACACGCGTCCCGTGCTGCGGGAGCACCGGCCACCTCTCAGGCGCCTCCTGGCACTTGGCAGGTGTGTCGGCGCCTCCCCTGGTGCATGGGACTGTGGGTGTTGAAGTCCCCCTCCTTTCAATGCGGGCTGGCGATGTGGCAACAGACAAGCAGTAAACACGGGCTCCCCCGCAATGAGTGGACTTGGATGTCGCTCTCGGTCAATTGCCTGACGCATGTCAGTGCATATGCCTATAGCTCATTCGCTGTCCTTTTTGGGCACTACTACTATGAGAGAAACCCACGGTGTGGGACCAGTATATCTCTCAATGATATCATGCTTAAGTAACAATTCAAGTTCTTTTCCAACAGCATCTTGCAAATGGAAAAGCAATTTGTCTATGAACGACAGGAGGAAAATCCTCATTAATGTGCATCTTTACTTTCATAGTTTTAAGCTTTCGGAAATCATGAAACAATTGAGTTAATTGACTTACTATTTCATGGTGAGCATTCATGTTGTACATTACGTAAATCAGTCCCATATCAGCAGCTGTGCTGTAACTGAGTAGACAAATGCAAAAACAACAGTTGATGGACAGAATGCAGAACAATGTCATACATTCACCTCAGTACAGAGATCTGGGCCTAAATCCATCGTTTTTTTTTGCTCACCATGTCATTCCAGTTTGAACCCAGCAACATGCAAATCAGTCTTGACCCTGTGCCTCATGGGTACAGTCCAGCCCGAACTGCCAAGCCAGGTCCTCCCTGGACTGGATACAAGCATCCTAGGAACGGTTTCGGGGTTTCACCCCTCTTCAGCCAGGATAGCTTGATTCCAGTGGCATGGAGAGCACAGGACCCACGTCTGGGCATACCCTTCCCACTCGGGGTGACAAATGCAAAAACAACAGTTGATGGATAGAATGCAGAACAATGTCATACATTCACCCCAGTAGAGAGATCTGGGCCTAAATCCATCGTTTTTTTGCTCACCATGCCATTCCAGTTTGAACCCAGCCATATGCAAATCAGTCTTGACCCTGTGCCTCATGGGTACATTCCAGGCCGAACTGCCAAGCCAGGTCCTCCCTGGACTGGATACAAGCATCCTAGGGCTGGTTTCGGGGTTTCACCCCTCTTCAGCCAGGATAGCTTGATTCCAGTGGCATGGAGAGCACGGGACCCACGTCTGGGCATACCCTTCCCACTCGGGGTGACAATTGCAAAAACAACAGTTGACAGGCACTTGATGCTGTACCTTGAAGCACATGAATGGGTGCTGGGTGGATGTGGGTTTTCTTGTGTTTCATAATCGCTGCAAATTAACCTTGACTTCTTAAGGGTGTCGATGCAGCCCATGTATACACCGTATTTCGATGGAGTACGTTGGGGTAATGGATACAATTAATTATATTGCTCCTCCGGCATAATGTTAACCGAGGCACCACCGTCGATGATAAAAGGTATCGAACAACCATTTATTTTCAGTGTAATCTTTGGAGCATGTTAGAATGACTTTGGTGCTTTATCATGTCGACTTTTCTTTGACTGACCATTTTCTTCACATTTGCCCAGTCCAGCATGTGCATGCTTTTCTGAGGTAAACATCGACATGGCACCACCATCTTATTCACTTTCACTTTATACTAATCTAGAAGAACCGTTTGACAGTGATTTAGATAACAATCAACTTTATTCAGTGTCAATTTGTTGTAATAGATGTCGCCACTTGGTCTTGTGGGTGCGCGTCAAACGTTGCTTCTGGAATGTTCCGGCGGCCATTTTGTCTTTGCACTGGGCTGCACTTGCTTTTACCTTTGTTTTGCAAACCACCACAAAATGATTCCCCTTTCCCCAGCCTTTACATATCTGTCCAGTGACGGGACATTTACTTTTGTGTGGAACAAAAAGCCATATCTAAAACACAACTTCTTTTACGTTTTCACCTTGTGTCTTTCAGACTTTGGCTTTGTTTTAATTTTCACTCTCATGACTAAGTCATTCTGGGCACCTCCATGTCAGCACCTTGTCTATGGACACGCTCTTCAGCTCTGCCAGCCATTAACAATCGCTCTAGATTAAGAGTTTCTCTCAACATTCGTTGTCTGAATGAATCTAACAAGCATCCATCAATAACTCTAAGACGTACAGCTTCTTCATTATTAAATTGATTGAACTTAGTGTTTGATATGTCGATGTTTTCACCAACTTTGTCGTTCTTGACTGAAAATGTATCTTTCGTCATCTACATTGGCCATTGGATTGAACTTGCGATTCAAAGCTTCTTTAATCTGACATTATGTGATTTCTTAATCAATTTGCTGAATTTTCCTTATGACTTCTTTAACACCATCACCAGCAAGATTGTTGAGGTATTTGATAATTGTTTTGTCATCAGTCTCTTGAAGTGCATAAATGAAATCTTCAAATGTCTCTATCCAAACGATCCATCTATTGCCAATATTTAGCTTTTTGGTAGTAACAAACTGTGGTGGTAGTTTCAGGAATGCAGCAGCGTTGTAGACCAGCTTGGAACTTAATGACAGCACTGGTGGATCACTGTTGTTTGGTTTAGGCAACTCATCTGTGATGCTTTGTGACATGCTGGCATCTTTAATGATAGCTGGAAATGTAACTTTCTTCGCTTTCATCTGAAAAATGTCACTATTCTGAGAGTAACTCTCGGCTTTTTATTCTTCGTAGACCTATGAAGTTGTTCTGAGCCCCACTCAGCAGTTTTGGTGGCTAGCTACTTTGGTTAAGGACAGCTCGGTAAACACAAAGTTGAGCACATCTGCATGCAGGAGTACGATAACTCTCTCTTATGGGTTTGGTAAGTCAATAAAAAAAAATTCTTCTAAATGTTAATTTGCACTTCTGACAACTAATTAGTGTTAGAAGGTGGTTCTGACCATCTGAGCCACCCGGATTTTACACTTTTTGAACACCTATTTGTGGAGCTTTCACTGTGGGAGAGCCTCATAAGTTGGGACTCATGATGAAAGGGACTGCATGTGTATTCAGGGCCGGCTTTAGTGCTGGTGGCGCCTTGTGCGACAATGTTTGTTGGCGCCCCCCCAATGACCACCTCCACCACGGATTCTCTCACTAGCACCCTTTAACAGTGACCAAGTCTCCATAACCACACTCTTTCAGATGCATTGAATTAGTTATATAGCGCCACTCATACCAGTGTAGGGTGTCCGAGCACTTTGCATCACACACACATTACACAGAGACAATCAATCATACCTGTGTAAATCAGTGTATAGGAAATGTTACATAAGCCAAAGGACTAAAAGTGTAGGAGTCACATGTCATCCATACTGGTAGGTAGTATAGTTTAAGAGTGCTTGGTGTGGAGAAGCACAAACTCAGAGTCGAAAAAGAAACCGCATAGTTGGGAGTTTTCTTTAATAAGAAGAATTGATTTCTAGCCAAATTAACCCCTTTTGCAACATTAATCAATGTTCTAATAATGTACACTTAGCAGTGTGTATGCAGTTCAAAGATGAAAGTTAATAGCTCACTATTCTATATTAGGACTTTAAGTTATAAATTGCAAGTAACAAAAGGATGTCTCTTTTGAAAGCAGTAACCTGCTGATCTGTTTACATCATACACACTCTGTAATCTACTTGGTACACGTTCTTTGCAGCAGGTATATTAACCCTCTGCACTAACTTCACCTAAATCAAAACCTCAACTATACAAAATGCTGATCTCTCTCCAGAAAGATAATTAATCACACGAGTTATCTTGACATTTATGTGAAGCCTGGTAATTGCCAGGGGAAAGTAACGCTGCAGCAGGTGCTTCAAAAGCATAACTAACTTGCAAACACGGCGCCCCCAGGAAGCCAGAACCTGGTGCGGTGGCACCGGTCGCACCGCCCTACAGCCGGCCCTGTGTGTATTTTACCGGTGTCCCCCTGGTGTGAGTAGGCTGTTGCAGCCAGAGCAAGGGGCACCGGGCAGGTTACATGCAGACACACGTGTACATGCGTGTGCACAAGTGTAAGGGCTGCACCGGGGAGATTTCTAGCGCGCGCAGCCCAGGAGCAGCTACAACTTGAATGGTGTGGCAGGACTTATGCAGAACCGGGTGGTGACATGGAATAGGTTTTCTACAATGGGAAGAAACATTTGAGGGAAAGTCAGTGTGCTTTACTGTTTTTATTCCATTACTCTCCTATGAGGGTGCGGAGCACATGGGCTAGTTTCTTTCCTAGGGCCTACAAATTCCAGACACGCATTAAAGTCCACTGTAACTTATGTGAGAAGTATTCTGCCGAGTCCAAAGCGGTCATCCAGAAATGTCATATTTATCTGAGTCAGCTCATAACCAGGGCCAGGCTGGGGTTGACCCTGCCAGGTTGAATTAATGACCTTCCTCCCCAAGCTGGAGCCTCAGAGGCTCAGCCCTGCACAACCAGCATTCCAAGGGTGAAGGGCTCCACTCCAAGAAGGGAAGATGGGTGGAGCTACGGGTTCATCCAGCAGCAGCTGTTACCTGGTGGCAGGCACCAAGCTGCTCTGGAGAGAAGGCAGCGAGGGCAGAAGGGGCTCTCAGAAACCATGTGGTATAAGACCCCTGGACGACGCCATTTTGAACAAAGCCAGAGGCCTGGGCAGGAAGGAGGGAGCAGGGGTAGAGAAGTGATGTGTCACTGTTTGATAAGGCAAATAGAGACTTCCTGCCAGCCCCCTGCCCATTTCTTTTAAAAGAGTTTGCACAGGAAGAGGAGCTCTCTCTGGGGTGTGGTCTGCTGAGGACGAATGGTGCTGGAGCTTGGCACCATGGGCAGCTGGAAAGAAGAACCTCCATACTGGCCCAGGACCCTGACTTGCGCCAAAAGGGGAGACCAGGGAGCAGAAGCCTGGGCCAGGGCTGGACTGGCCATAGCGGGCACCGGGCAATCCCCCAGTGCACCGCACAGGTGGGGGCCGGTTTTGGGACCCTAGGGGCCATTTTTGTTACAGGGCCGTTTTTGCAGCATCGGCCCTGTAACAAAATCGGCCGAAAACTGGCCTTGGCAAAGAGCTCGGCGGCACCTTCCCCCCCACCCCCACCGGGGAGGGGGGGGGCGGTCGAGTACTTTGCCAGGGCCGGTTGTGGTTCCCAGTCCAGCCCTGGCCTGGGCCTCTGCGCAAGGAGAAGAGAGGCCCAGGAGGAGAACCAGGTGAAAAGCTGCCGCAGGGAGCCAGTGAAAACAGCTCCCTGCTGATATTCACCCTCTTGGAGGTGAGGAGGGTGGCGAAAAGTGCTCCAGATGGGTAGAGCTGGCCATCAGGAGCGAGAGGAGGCCAGGATGGTGCAGATCAGACCCCTGGGGGCTGAGATATGCCCCCCAGAAGGTAGGCAACCTGTGACCTCTGGCTAGACCGACGACGAAGCGCGTGGGTCTCTGCCGCCGGTCTCCAAGATGCCCCCGGGGTGGGTCAGGTCCTGGGGGCTGCCCCCACTCGTGGCAAAGTCGGGAAGCGCCTTCGCGCTCCCCGTGAAGAGGTACCAAGGGGGGGCCTGGGATACCCAACTCCGGGCCCCGTGTGGTGGAGAGGAGGCGGGGAGCGCCGTAGCGCCCCCGCGAAGAAGACTCGGGACCCGGGATCCCAACTCCAGGCCCTGCCAAAATGTGAAGCCGGGGAGCGCCATTGCGCTCCCCGTGAAGATTGCCCAAGCGGGGCGCCAGGAGCCCACCCTGGCCTCCGGAGGAGAAGCTAAGTCGTCGCGCTCCCCGAGAAGATGGCCCAGGGGCCCGGGACCCCATCCCTGGGCCCCGAAGAGTGGAGGAGGGATGGGGGAGTGCCGCCGCCCTCCCCCGCAGTAGCGGGAAGGCAGGGGGAGTGCCGTCGCACTCCCCCAAAGAACCGCTGTCGAAGAGACCGCCTCGCGTCTGCCAATAGGAGCGGGCGGACCTTCCCTGAAGTGTCAGCTCCCGCGGCAGCACACAAGGGTGCTGGCAAGGTGGGTAGCTAGCGAGGGCAGCAGGGTGTGGGCTCCCCGGGCTGCCCTCCAACAAATTGGCAATGTGGGACCGGGCGTCCGCGAGAAGAAGAGCAGATGAGGTGGGCTCCCCGAGCCACAGGAAACACTCACCACGGCAGTAGCAGCCGGGGGTGGGTTCCCCAAGCTGCGATACATCCCCTGGGGGTCCAGGTGGGACCGGGCCTCCAAACGATGAGCAGGATGCGGCAAAGCCGTCAGCAGTGCGATAGCGGCCTTCCACGAAGCAGCGGGGGAGTCGCTACTATAATATTCACTGATGACAAGGAAGCGCCCCATAATGCCTTGCAGGCCCGGACCAGCCTGCAATGGCAATCAGCTTTTTCTTAGTCTGTGGTGGCCCCAGGAGGACGGGGTCACCACCAAGTGAATGCAGAGGTGTAGGGGGAGCTGCAGGAGAAACGCAGACTCCCCTAGCACGAAGAAGAAAAGTTCCTCCCTAAGTCTCTGGGGACTCTGAAAAAACAATCCCTCAAGGGCTCAGCCAGCATTAAATCACCTCCTGGGCTGGAACTTTTGTTCTACAGCTGGAGGTGTATTGAGAAGTGCACCAAGGGATGAAGGGCTGAGTGAGGATGTCTGGAGAAAGGCATCCCCTGGAGGTGAAGAGGTGCAATTGCAAGAGAAGTGCATTATTAATGTCATTTCTATGAGATGCATTGACCAATGTTATTTCTATTGAGGGACTGAAAGTCACGTGTTATGTGAAGTACCTGTGTAAGGTGATGTCATAAGCCAAATGGGGTTATGTTGCTGGACATTCCTGCTAGGGTGTCTGGCTGTATTTGCGTAAACCTGTGATTTTACCTGTGATGCCTTTTAGAGGCTGTGATTGCAATGCATTATAATGGTTATCATCTATGATAAGTGTATCATTTAAAGTGATGCCCACACATGTATTCTTGCTACTGCGTTAGGGGAGGAACAACCCAGACTGTTAGCCATAAGATGTAGAGGTGCATACTATATGGTCAATATGAGGTGCTCAGTCCAGGTTATGTGTCCCTAGGGCAGGTGTACCTATTTTTAATGCTTGTTGAGATGATGTGGTGGGTCGCCACTGGGATGGTGCCAGTTAGCAGGGCCCTTGCTCCAGGTTGTGTCAACCCACTGCGTTAGGGGACAAGATGATGTGCATACATGGGAGTGGTGGTACTAGACCCCACCCCCCCCACGGGAGGGGTGGAGATGGTATGCAAGGTCACAAAGTAATTCCAACAGCTTATGTATATTTGTAAATTGGCGCATAGTATTAAGTAGTGTGTGTGTTTAATAAATGTACTCGTACTTTTATAAAGCAAAGTACAGACTGGACAATCAATTATTGAGTGTTATTTTTGCACACCTGCAAATGGCGATTACTAGCCCACACCACCTCCCTTGAGTAAGCCTTAGACTGCTCTGCGACACTACCCTCTGAGAGTCAGGTGCTACACTAGGGTGTTTGGTTCCCAGTGAAGGACAAATGTAGTCATGTTATTTGTGCAGGCCTCACAGATGCTGCCTTATTTTTCAACAATTAGTCTCTGCCTTGCAGTGCTTCTGTTCACAGTGTTGACACTCCGTATATCGTATTTTGTATCATATTACTTTATCTTGCGTGGCAGCGCGGTACCCTTATGTATGGCCTAACCAGCAGGTTCCCGGCCAACGACAAGTAGATTATCCGTAATGCTTTTGTTATTTTTAACTGCTTCACAGCGGCTGGAGCTGCACTTTGACTCCACATGCATTAAACGTTGTTTCCGTACTTCGACAACGGAACATGTGGCATGCACAAGCAGTTTGTTTGGACACGGCAAACTCTCTGGGAGAACACTTTCGATCTTCGGGTTACTTATCTCCTATCTCATCGCCATTTGTAGCGTCTTCCCCAGCCTAGGTATCCACCAGTGACTATGCCACACATGGACTTAGTATTACACATCTTTATTCTACTGCGTCTGACTGCAATTTTAAATCAGCCCTCTTTGCATTCCGGAGCCAGTAGTGTTCCAGTCATTGCTAACTTGCAAGACACTACAAGGACCATGGGCCAGATGGAGCAGGTGACTTTGGTACTTGGAGATGGATTTTGTAAAAGAATTCACTAATCAAGCCTTGAGCCGCATTTTGAGCAGGTAATTTGTTTGTAGATATTCCTTTTTGGCAGTTCTCCTCCCCTTCCTGGGAGCCCATCTTATTGGTGTGAGAAGCACAGGGGCCACCTGCTGGAAAGCAGTAATAGATGTGAGTACAGAATTTAAAGAGCATTGATTTTTTTCAGAGGCATGACTTTTCTTTTTGGCATTTTTGCCTCGCCTGTTTTTTTAGTTTCTGTAGGTTGTGTAAGTTGGGCTCGCCCCTTATTCTCATTAACCTCAAAATACACTTGAGTGCTATGATCTGTTACCCTCGGCTATTTAATTGCCCGGGGCCAATGTTACAATACCTCTCCCTCTGGTCGAATCACTGTTCAAATGATTTAAGTTCCTTCCTCAGCTCCGCTTCACCCTCCTACCCAGTGTAATGGTAGCCGATGAATTACGGTGGGCACGAGCGCATTAAGACTTACACAGCGATTATGCACGGATGTACCCGTTGTTATGTGGAGCACATTCTCCTGATGATTTCACCATCAAGCCTCGGTGTCCACGATGTTCTGAAGGCAACAGTGCTACCACAGTTTAGCTACCTAGAATGTGGAATAGCGCATAGGGACTCAATTGCACCTTGAACTGGGTGCGGCTGCACAGAAGGGTGGGAGGGGGAGAGCTCTTCTGGGCTGCAAGCTGCACACTGACCTAATCTGGCCACTTCCGTGAACCTGAGGCTCTACCCAGCAATGGGGCTTAATCCCACTGCACCCCTCTGCTGTGCCCTCCTGCACCTGGTCTTACCTGGTGCACTCTCAGTTCCTGTCTGTTTTGTCTCCTTTGGCTCCTTGCGACCTTGCCGCCTTATGTCCTTAACAACTCTATTTTTCCACAGGGGAAGGTGTTTTTGACGTGTCTTAGGCACATTCAAGCTCAGCAGGGGGTGCCTAGCTCAGTGCTTGTTGACAGCCCTCAGCCCCAGCTCCAACTGGCTCCAGCCAGAGTGCCACCATCAGCTAGCCGCCTTAGACTTTGACAGCGGGAGCGGCAAACAATGGGCGGATCGCGGTGGTTTGCCAGCTGACAGTCTGCAGCTCCTATGGCTTGCGGCTACCTTGCTGCGGATGGCTCCGTCTCTCACATCGGGTCACGTCTGCACAGTCAGAACCTCAGCAGTTGATGATCTTAGAATGATGGCAGACACTGGTGGCAGGGCCTGCACTAGGCATGGGCAGTGTGGGCAGCTGCCAAGGGCCTCTCACTCAGCCCACCAGCATGGGGCACTGCACCAGTTCAACACACCACCAGCCCTCTTGTACTCCTGCCGATTCAATTGGAAGAAAGGCGTCTCTTTGCAATTTAGTCCATAAGAGGGAAGGGAGGGGGGCCCTCTCTGGGCCTCTTAGGGATGGTGTCCCAGTTGCAAGGAGATGCATTTTGCAGGTTTGTCCTGCAATTAGTCTTCCTACCTGGCTGCCCATTAAGAGACACTGCAGGACGCCCATTGTCCAGCACTTTAGCGCCCCCACAGTTTTAACTCTCAGCCCCCAAGCAATTCTCACACCTTCAGCCCGAAATGGGCTGTAAAAGAGGTGCTTGTAGGTGGCTGAGAGGAGGAGCTGTGGCTCAGGAGAAGTCTGAACAAAGCAGCCTCTGGAGCCCTGAATATGTCATGTGTGCAAATTAAAGGGGCCTCACACCTTCCCTTTTGGCCCAGGGCCCCAAAAATCCTAGAAGTGATCATATTCATTGATGTATCCATGGCCTTTGACATAGTTGACCACAAGACTCTGCTAATTTGCTTGGCGAAGCTCCACATCACAGACAATCCACTGAATTGGCTAGAATCTTTTATCACAAAGAGATATCCCAAACAATTCAAATGGAACAATTTTCATTGATGACTATTCAGTTGCCATGGGGTGGACCTCAGGGTTCCTCATAATCGCCTCTTTGCTTTTTAACCACATGTTCAGCCTTTAGCTCTGGTTTTAAACCATTTAAAAGTAACATCCTATTTATATGCAGACAACAAGCAGTTCATAATTTACAAAATGACCCACATCATGTGAATTTTGGTGTTCAATCCATCATGAGTAGCATGAATAAGTGGATGGAAGACAACTTTCTTAAATGAAACCCTTCAAAGTCAGAAATTCTTCCCATCATTATTTGCCTCAACAAATGGGAAAATTCAGTTTACCCTCCACTCTTGAAGATTGCCCACAACAAGCGACCTCAGTACATGACAAAGTCATTACATTTGATTCTAATTTGAACATGGACGCTGAAATAGCTAAAGTCAAGAAAATCTACTACTATTAAATAAGCCTGCTTAGATGGGACATGCCTTTTTCATCTTTCTCAAAGTTCCCCTGGACCAATCAATTTGTACAATTGAGATTAAATTAGGGAAAGTCAGTATTCATTGGTTTCCTTTAAAAAAACGTTCTTGATTACGAAGAATTCAGAATTTTTTAATGAGTAACTTTCAACCTAAAGAAATTTGGCTCTGTGCCCTATTATCTCTTGTTAAAATGAAATTGATTCTGCTTGCGCATTATCCTATGTAAGCTAGCATTCGCGGCACCATTTTCTGTTAAGACACCATTTTGAATCATGAGCGAAACTAATCCTTTGCTATTTCTGAGAAAAGGCTTCTGCTGAGTTTCACTTCCCCAAGGTTGGGTCTCGCAAGAGACGGGTAAGTTGTGTCTGTACATCAGTGGAGTTGGTATGATGCAGTATTGTATGTATGTATCTCACTAACATCTGATTAACTGATGTCCTGTAACTTTTTCTACGCAGGTTGACCTGTACACATGAAACCTCTATCTGAGATATAGTGTGGTATAGGTTGTATCGTATCCATTTAAAAAAAAATCTTGGTTACACTTTTGTTTTTTAGCACATATAACACAGTAGCATTTTACATCTAGGTCCTGAAGAAGGCTAGACACCTGTGGGGTCATAGAGCCGAAACATGTAGATCACGTTAGCAGTTATTATGTTAAAACTGCTCTATTTGCACTGTTTTTAATCCTGACATCAGGAGACAACCATTAAAGAATTTTATGCCTCCTGTTAGTTAGTTTTAGTTCACATCAGCACTTTTTTTCTTTAGTTTGCACTGCGCTCATCACTCACATTTAATAACAATAGCTCTTCACTCTGGGTTTTAGGAACCCTTAGCTGGGGATATTACACTTGAAAACATCCCTGGGCTCCTCCCTCATAGTGAGGGGGTTGTAGGCCTCGGCTGTACTAGGATTTACAGCCGGGAGGAGGTCTCAGATGATGAAGCATGTCACCTCGGTGAGTGATGGGATTCCGTCCTTTAAGGTAGGACTTCCTGTGTAGAGCTAGTTCTTTTGGTGTACTCATAGGCATGTTAGTCATCATAGTTTTAGGTGGCTTTCTTAGACCCTCCCACTTGTTTGTTTTGTATACGTAGATTGGGGATTTAGCCTGAGCTGGTCTTTAAACGTCTCCCTTTGGCCATCCACTCCCGGTACTGTATTGCATGAACAGGGACTTTGGGTGAGTGACCCATCCCCTTTTTCACGGATGGGGGGAGGTCAAGGCTATCGTCGGGTCGGACTGACGGTTCAGGGATCCCTGCACGAGGAGTACTGATTGCTCGCAGCTGCCCCTTCCGTCTTGCCGGAGGGTGCCTGTACAGCAGCATGCTCTTAAGCACATGTCTGCTCCGTTGATTGGCCTTTGGCAGTAAAATTTTGGGTATGATGCACCACAAATCCTATTTGATATTAGAGATCGTGTGTATGTTAGTGGTTTGGAGCCTGGCCAAATTTTCGGGAATATTACATCGTTAGTTGCCTAGGTTGCATGAGAAGAATTCTACACCGGTGTCTCAGTTTCCGATACGAGAGGTTCATCCTACATACCACCCACAAATACCAGAGATCAGTGCGGTACTGTTATCAGACCGGGTGTAGCGGCCCATTTCCAAGACTCATTTGCCTGATCCTAGGAAAAATCCTACTGCTTATTATAAAGAAATGACAGAGGCTGCCTCTTCTACTGTGATGACCCTTGCTGATATTGAAATGTTTTTTGGTTTTCTTGTTCCAGTTGACATTTGGAGACAGGTTCATACTCAAGATCATGTAGCGGAGTTGGGTGGCACTTGGGAGGCGATTAAGGGATGGGATCAGGAACAGAAGCCAGGTGATAAGCCCAGAGCCGAGATACTTGCATTGCCCAGTCGTATTATTACATATATGTATTCTCTTATTCCACCAAAGAAAGTAAGTTGGGACAAGTTGACGGCTTGTAGACAAAAGAAGATTGAAAGTGTGTCTGATTTTCTTACCCGGTTTGAAGATACCTTTTTGTATTAGAGTAAGCAGAATAGGTCTATTAAGGGAGGAGTTTGGTTGTTTGTTGATAGGTTTGTTTATAATTGGCTTCCTGAAATTGCTACTCGTTTGCAGGCGTCTGAGAGTACTTGGTCTACCTCTTCCCCCTCAGTTATTTTGAATATGGCTCAATATTATGAACTCTGTGATCAAGAGGAAAGGAGAGGACAGGTAAAAAGCATAAGGCTTTAAAGACGAAGGTTTTGTTACAGCAAGCATTTAGAGGGAATGGCAGAGGGCATGGTGGTCCTGCCAGACAGCTTCCATGCACTAGTAGGCAGCCGACCATGACACCTTTGGGGCCGAATCAGAGTGCATATTGCAAGGAGGAGGGCCATTGGCATAGTGAGAGTCCTGTGCTTTTGCAAAACGTGGCGGTTCCTAGAGGGCGTGGTCCTCGTGGACGGGATTGTGAGACTGATAGCACTCTAAAGTACTGCGGTTTCACAGGGTTGTTCTGATACCAATTATTTTGATGACCCTTGCAATGGACAGTATTATCATGATGATTACGATATGGATGAAGCAACAGTGATGTCTTATAGCTAGCATAGCCAGGGACAGAGTGAGGGACCAGTTCTGATACGTGTAGATCAGCATGGTCCTTATGTCACTGCGGATTCGACTAAGGAATTCTTGGTGGACACAGGTACGATGAAGAGTTCTGTTTCTCGGCATATGGTCCCTGGGGCTGCTCTCTCTAGCCATAATAATGTTTCGGTAGGTTTTTCAGGTGTACCAGTAGTAAGCCCCATTTCATGACCCTTAGCATTGACTCTTGGTCCTTTCACAGTGGATTCCCCGTTTTCGTTGATGTCCAATTGTGGTGAAAATTTAATGTGTTTGGATTTTTTGAAGAAATTCCATGCTACTATTTATTGTTCCCCTGAAGGTGTTTATATGACAATTGGGCCCAAATGCGAGTACTAAACAGTGTCTGTCTTACCCTCTTCCTGTTGAATTTGCTAATGTACCATTCACTTTATGGGTGACAGGTGATACAGATGTAGGACTATTGTATATACTAATAGTTTCGATACAGGTCACAGACAATGCTGTTTTGCCTCGCATTCCTCAGTATACGATACTCAGGCAGGATAACGAGCCCTTCTACAGATTATTCAGGATTTGATACAAAAAGGAGTAGTTGAGACATCTGCTAATATTTGTAATAGTCCTATTCTTCTGATTCTTAAACGGACACCCTCAGGTTCCCCTGATGATCATGAGGATGTTTACTGTTTTGTGATTGATTTGCATGAGTGTTGGTCTTGGCCCTTCTGGCAGGTTCACCCCTAAAACTTTTTGCTTTTTATTGTGACCTGGTGTTAGCGATTTTTGGCTTCTGCGCACTTTACCACTGTGTCCCAGGGTAAAGTGCGTGCATGTAGTGAGGTTGGCCTGCCCTCCCATAGGAATGCATGGGGGAATGTATGTGTCCCTGGTAGTTCCTGATGCGTGGGGAGTGCAGGTGCGAGTTTGGTATGTGCGGACTCGTGTGATGAAATGCTGCGCGATGATGTGTGCGGCGTCAATGTACCTAGTGTGGAAGTGCCACTTCTAAAAGTTGGCATTTCTGTGTGCAGTGTGAGATGAGTGCCTTGTCTGGCGATTGGTTGGCTGAGGTCATGTGATGGGCTAGGGAATCCCCAGAGTCAGGAAGAGTCACCCAGTGGTGAATGGGGAGATCAGCAGCCAGATGGGTGGGAGGAGTACACCTGGGACCTGAATAGGGCTGGGCTTTCCCCACACAATGCTGGCTCCGCCCCCTGTGGTGCGACTAATGACCCTGGCCTGTTCTGTGAATAGGGAGGGGGCTGAGCAAAACAAAGTGCTCAAGAACCAGTTGCATCTGGTTCGCCCCTCCCCTGCACCTTGAAACAAAGGTAACCGGTGTATAAAAAGGGGCTGTGACCCCATGTAAAATGTTCTCACTTGTTCCTAACTTCAGGGGGACACCCTGCCAGGAGGAACCGCCGCGGGACCCAGCTGCTGCTTCCTGAGGGTCCCTGCGTGCTGGCCTGCCTGGCTGTGCTTTGCTGGGGTCCCCCCAGCCCAAGGACTTGCTGGGCTCTGCCCTTTCTCTAGTAGGGCGCTTCAGGGGGTGTTGGTAGCGCAGGGAAGCTGCCTGGGCCCCCCCCTGCTCGGCTGCTCGAGCGGGAGCCTACCCCGCTTATTAGGGAATTGATATCCCTAGCGGGTGCCCACCCCGCCAGGACCTTGCCATTTTGTTTTATTTGCCTAAGCGGGTGCCTACCCCGCTTTATTGTTCTTTGGAGGGAGCCCACCCCTCATTGCCCCCAAAAACCGAAGGAATCACCGCCGCAGCCCGAGTTCCAAATACACTGCCGCCGGCCCGGGAACCCCGGGAGCTCCTTGCCACGTCACCCTCAGCGTCATAGGGGAGCCGCGCTGTGATTGGAGAGCGCGCGGGGTGTTGCTTAGCAACAGGGGGCTCGCCGATCTGAGAGGCGGAAGTCCCGGGAGTGCGAGGCTGACGGACCGTCTCCTGCGATCAGCAATCTCCACGAGGACAAAGAAGGCGCCAGAGCTCCGGGGTGCCGGGGGAAAGAAGAGAGCGACTCAGCGCGACGCGGCTGCCCGGCTGAAGTGCGGCCGGCAACAGAGAGAGCGGAGACAACGCGGGAGTCCCCAGAGAACAGCCCGGTGAGTTGGCAAGGGCTGGGGGACTCCGTGCGTGTGTTGTGGGTGCCGGTCCCAGACCGGTCTCTTTCCTGAGCGGCCCCCTGCCTGATAGAGGGGGGCGCTCCCACGTTTGGGGACAGTATCTGTTCAGAGCCCCCGAGCAGGACTCCAACCCCGGGGGCATTATTGGTTTCGAGTCCAGAGGGACTCCATCGTTGGGGGCAGCATTGATCAAGAGCCAGAAGGGCTCCAACGTCGGGGGCAATATTTTGCAGAGCCTGTGAGGCTCCAACGTCGGGCATTATTTGTTTAGAGTCCAGAGGGACTCCAAAGGGGGAATATTTGTTTTAGAGCCCTGTCAGGCTCCAACGTTCTTGGGTGCATATTTGTTTAGAGTCCAGAGGGACTCCAACGTGAGGGCCTCGAGGTGCCCAGGCCCCAGTCCCCACAGCTGTCCAGCACTTAGTGGGCAGCTGCAACATTTAGGTTGTGCCCCTGTGCCCGTTGGCTTGCGCAGCCTGCGCAGTCCAGCCCTGACTCTGTGGACAAAGGGGCGTTTGAGTCCCTGAAAGGCCAAGTTGGCCTGGGGACAGTTTTCTTGTGTTGTGCCCTCACCTAGGGTACATAATCATTGTTACCGGTGTAATTTTGTGCCTGTGCATTGCCTTTATGCTATTTTCATTCCTAATGTGATTTATGCAATGCTTTGTGTATCCCTCTAGATGTATTTTTATGCCTAGGAGGTTGTGTTACCTAGTATAGTGATACTAGTGAGTTCATGGTTCCCTGCGCAATATTTTCCTAAGGTGGTTAGGGTTGCGTAGGTGGTACTTACCTGTTACCAGTGGTTACTGGTTGTGCGCTACATTTTCTAATTGGTGCTGCAGTGATTATATGTGCTATGTTCTAAAGTGTTATTCCTACAAAGTGCTAGTTCTAAAAGTGCTTATTCCTGACAGTGGTCCATGAGGCCCTGTCCCATGTAGATAATTCCCCTGTAAATTCTGCCCGTGCCAGTGGCACATGGTAAAGTGTGTATTTATTATCTAATGTGTTTGGTATAATACAAAGGCTATTTTTATATATATCCTTGTGTGGAGTTCCTTTTGTGGTGGGCCTAGGGTGTTGTTGCTGTGTGCGCGCGCAAACGCTTTACACATTGCCTCCGGGATAAGCCTGACTGCTCGTGCCAAGCTACCAAGGGGGTGAGCAGGGGTTATCTTTGGCGTGTAACTCCCCAGCCCTGACTAGAGTGGTGGTTTCTGCCTGGCTTTCGCGCAAGCCGTAGCCAACCAGAAATCCCATTTCTAACATTGGTGATCAGCGGTGGGATTAGGACTTGCGTTTGCGCAGTACCACAGCGACGACTGGCTGCACCACAAAACTGCATTTTAGATAATCACGTGTTTGGGGATTATTGTTCTGAGTTTTATTTTAATTCTTCTCCTAAAAAGTGTCATTTGAAAATTGTGTACTCTTGCTTCAGCTCAGACGCCTAGGTCTCTTGTGTTGCACCTGTGTTTTAAAAACCTTTCCAGAATTGAACCTACCTTTAGTGCTTATAATCTGTTGGAATACAGTATGTGGGAGTTAAGGGGGTTCTGTGAGGAGAGAAGCTTAGCAGTGGGTGAGGAAGACATTCGGCTATCCCTTAGGACAGCCCTGCTACACTGGCAACAGGATAGATGGAGACAGATAGGCAGGGACCAGGCCGCACTCCAAGAGGGTGGTGGGTCTGAGGGTGACCCTGAGGAGTCTGAAGAGGAGGAAGATGACAGGACAAGGACGCCAGTAGATAGTGAGGACCCCATAGGTAGGGAGTCCCTTGCTGGGTCCAGTGTCAGGAGCAGCGCCCCACCCCTTTCCCTATCCCCAGAGGAGTGGGTAGATAGGAGGGAAGAAAGGGAGCATCAGCTGGCGTTGGAGAAGCTCAGGTTAGAGCATGCCAAGAAGATAGCGCAGCTGAATGTGGAGGAGAAAAAGTTTGAGACCGAGAGGGTCTTAGCGCAGGAGAGGAAGGCGGAGGCTGAGAGGGCCTTCGCCAGGGAGAAATTAGCTCTGGAGGGTAAGTTGTCACCTGAGCGCAGTTGTAGTTGTCTGGATTCCCCAGGGAGGGTAGAGTCCAGTGGTGGCAGCGATATGGAGTCCAGTGCAGGATGTCCCATTCCCAGTTCCCAGAGTATGGTACCTGTTTCCCAAGAAGAGGAGTATAGGTTGAAATTCAGGGACAGTAGGAAGCTGTCTCACCAGTCTTGGAAGGAGTTTGTGGATGAATGTGATGATGCACTGACTAATTGGGTGACGGGTGACACGGAACCTGAATATCATGAACTGTTTGACCTGGTTCTCAAAGAGCACCTGCTCAGTTGTTGTTTGCCGGAGTTGCGCCAACATCTGTTGGGGTGTGGGTTTTCTGAGATATGGCCATTGGTAGTAGAAGCAGACCGCTGGGAAAGGGCCCAAGGTTATGATGAGGTATGGGAGAGTACTTCCAACAGTAGTGGCTCAGGTATCTTCCCGTCCAGTATTGGGGAAGCGGCTCAGAGTAGCCCAGCTAGGTCCCAGAGTAGTGAGAGGGGTGTAGGGGCTCACGTGCTATCTCAGTGGAGTAGGAGTGAGTGGGTGACTTCGAGTCCCCAGAGGCCCGAAACCCAGTCTCAGAACCTGGATGGTTTCTTCAGGGAACACCAGGTTGGGGGCCTAGGCTGTCCTGTTAGTCCATTTGAGGAGGATCACCCAGTGTATGGAGAACCTGGAGCATCTGTAAGTAGAGCTCCAGTGGTTCTGGTGTCTGGCAGTGCCGCTCCAGTAGGGAGGATACAGAAGTCCAGCGAGAGGGGTGGCATGGGGCTGTGTTCCCCGGTGGAGGAGCCAGTGGGTCAGGAACCAGCCGGGAGGGCTGAGTCTCCTAGAAGTGACCATGGTGACCACACGTCTGTCCTGGGGGATCTTCGCTCACTGTCAGTTGGACAGGGGACGGGAGATCTGCGCCAGGCAGACTGTCACGCAACATGTGAGGCATATGTTACCCTCGGGGGATGGTGTGTAAGTCCCCAGAAGTCCTGGAGTGCCAGGCAAGTACTCAGCCACAGGGTTTAGACCCCTGGTTGGGAGGCCAGGTTCAGGATCAGCCTGACCTGGAGGAAAGGACGACTGTAAGCAGTTTCCTTACCGATGTAGCTGTTAGGGGCACCACTCCAGTTGAGAGGGTGCCAGACTCTGGAAGGGGGTGCAGAGGGAGGGAGTCCTCGCCTCTGACCCCGGTGCAACCTGAGGGGTTAAACCCTAGGTTGGGAGACCAGTTCTCAGGGAGAGGTCCTGAGCTGGTGGGTGAATTGCGTTACGAGGTCGCCTCTCAGAGGAAGAGAGGGCGGAACCCTAGAAGAAGACGTAGGTGGAGGAGAGCCTCACCCGTGACTGTTGGTCAGCTTGAGGGTACAGACCCTAGGCTGGAGGACCAGTGGCAGTTTAGAACTGCCCTGATGAGGGGTAGAGTGGAGAATGGTTACTATGTGCCAGGGGTTACTACCCCCCACTCTGTGGTTAGGCAAGGACCAGTGGCACCTGGATGGCCGAGGGCCTGGTCCTGGCCACGGAAAGCTGAGGAGTACCAGTGGGGTAGCTGAAGTAAGTAGCCACTCAGTAATATGACGAAGTACTTTATTCAGTCGTAAACGTACTGACACCCTCAGCTGCTGGCTGTCATATCAAAGGTGAAAGCAGCCTGTCAACATTCCAAAGCTGCCTTCACTGCAACATTCTAAACTGTACCAATGCAGAGGGTAGGGGAGGGGGGAACACGGAACCTACCAAGTGGCATATTATAACACATCTTCCCCCTATAATAATTGCAATACAAAGAAACAGAACGTATTGTTTAAACATTAGGCAGGGGCAAAACAGGTAAGACCAGCAGGGTACCCACTCTGTTCATACCATTCTGAAATCCTTGTGCCAACTAGGGGGATTGCGTTGTCTGTACCCCCTTCCCTCTGGGGTTGCCCTTGCTCTGGGTCCCATTTCCTGATTCCCTCTTTGCCCCTCTTGGTCAGTCTCCCTCTGACCTGTGGCCACCTGATCCATGCTCCACTTCCGCCCATCTTCCATGATGACCACATTTCTCTTCACCTCCCTTATTTTTTCTGGGGCGTAGAACTTGTCCTCTTTGCCTCCCCTATTCACAGGTTTCCGAATATACACTCTTTGCCCTCTGCTAAAGGGTCTTTCCTTAGCACCCCATTTGCTGTCATATCTTTCTTTGTACATCTCTTGCCTTGAATCCACTTTCCTCTTAAACTCTTCTGGATTGACCAACACCGGATCCTTGGGCTTCATCCAATTTGGTAACAGTTTGGAACCCGCCTTTCTTCCTCTCAACAGTTCGAAGGGTGTATGACCCGTGGATAGGCTGGGTGTAGTGTGGAAGACCAGAGCATGTCTCTCAGCGCCGCTTCAATGTTCCCTCCAGACTTGACTGCTTGTTGGATACTCTCCTTCAGCATCCGGTTGGCTCTCTCCACTTTGCCATTGGCTCTGGGGCAGTACAATGGGGTACGTATGTGCTTTATGGACATGTCCCCTAGGAACTCTCTCATCTCCTCCGACACCAATTGTACTCCGTTGTCCGTGATCAAAGTGGAAGGTATGCCCTCCTTTGAGAATACGTCACTCAGGAATTCTACTATTGCTTTGGTGTTGATGTTGTTCACAAATTTGTGGGTGATCCAATTAGAATAATAGTCAATGAGCACCAAAATGTACCATTGTTGTGGTCCCTTAGCCCTAATAGGGCCTGTGATGTCAAATCCTAACTTGTCCCACGGGGACCTAGGAACCTCCACCGGACTAAGTGGGGGTCGCCTAGTACATTTGGATTTGTCGCTTACTCCACATGCGTAACACTCTTTCACTCTCTCTTCCATGCTTGAATCCATGCCTGGGAACCAATATTCTGATCTTAATCTTGCCTTGCATAGACTCCTCCCCAGGTGACCTTCATGGGTTAGGTCAATGATTTGTTTTCTTAATCCCTCAGGGGGGACAATTCTGCCGGCCTTGAGGAGATACTCTCCTTCTATTGACAGTTCGTTGCGTACGTTCCAAAATGGTTGTAAGTGCTCCGGTAGGGCTCCACATTTGTTTGGCCACCCCTTTACTATCCATGTTTTCACTTCTCGGAGAGTATTATCCTGTTCCATTTGTACATCCCACTGTTCTCTAGTCATGGCCGGGAGTTTAATTTCTAGGACCTTCTCCCTGCCACTGACTTCTTCCTCCTGTCTCTCCACTGGGGCTCTGGATAAAAAGTCTGCTACTTTATTCTGTTGGCCTGGTACATATGTTGTCCTGAAATTGTAGCCTTGCAACCCTAGCACCCATTTCGCAATGCGGGGAGTGATATTTTCTAAAACCTTGCTACCAAACAGGTTGACCAAAGGCTTATGGTCTGTGCATACTACAAATGGCAATCCCCAAACATAGAAACTGAAATGTTTAATTGCCCAATACACCGCCAATGCCTCCTTCTCGATGGTGGAGTAGTTGGACTCCGCCTCAGACAAGGACCTTGATGCGAATGCTACTACTTTCACCGTATCATCCACTCTCTGTGAAAGCATGGCTCCCACTCCTTTTCCGCTTGCATCTGTTGTGATTATGGTGTCCTTGTTTATATCAAAGTTGCCAATAAATGACTCTTTTATGTTTTCAAAGGCCTGTTCCTGTTCCTTCTCCCACAAGAAAGGCATGTTTTTCCTCAAAATTTCCCTGAGGGGATGTGCTATCATAGCAAAGTTCTTAATGAACTTAGCCATGTATTCGGCTAACCCCAGAAATGAAAGTACTTCTTCCTTGCAAGATGGAGTGGGTGCTTTCCTTACTGCCTCCACCAGATCTATTTTGGGCTTTATCCCCTCCTCCGAGATGGTGTGCCCTAAGTAATCCACCGAGGTTACTCCCACTTTGCATTTGCTCTCTTTTGTGGTGAACCCCACCTCCCTTAATCGTCTGAGTACCCTTTTTGCATTTTCATCGTGCTCCATGCCGCTTGACCCATAAATCAATATATCGTCCTGAAAACACATTGACTTTGGACAATCTCTCAACACATGTTGCATTGCTCTTTGAAACGCTGCTGCCGCCGACGCCAACCCAAACGGCATTCTCAAAAATTTATAGTTGCCAAACGGCGTGGTGAAAGCGGTCAATGGTTGGGACTCGGGGTGCAGCATGATTTGGTGGTAGGCCGATGAGAAGTCGAGCACACTAAAAAACTTAGCTCCCTGCAATGTACTCAACATTTCGTGTATCCTTGGGAGGGGATGCCTGTCCACCACAATGTTGGCATTCAACGCCCTCAAGTCCACACATAGCCTAATGCTTTTTCCTCCATCCTTACTCGTTATTACAATGGGCGCCAACCATGCTGAGCATTCTATCTCTTGTATGACCCCTTGTTCAACCAATTTCTCCAATTCCATTCTTAAAGGTTCCCTCATCAATAGGGGAATGGAGCGTGTTTTATGCACAGTAGGTGTTGCCCCTTCCTTGAGCTCTATCCTATGCATGTAGTTTTTTAGTACCCCCAGTTTTTCATTAAACACTTCTGGGAATTCTTTTACCAGGTTCGACCCCTCGCCCGGGGGATCTATGAGAAGTACCTGCTCTTGGTTGTTTGGGTAGAGCCTTATTCCCAATTCTTTTTGGTGTTTCCACCCTAAAAGACTTGATCCTTCCCTGGTCACATATACCTTCCCCACAGTGTGTCTGTCTTTGAAGGATATTCTCATTCTCACCATCCCTTCCAACTGGATTGGCACTCTGTTATACCCTGAGGGAGCTATATCCGCTGTCTCTAATTATGCTTTGCAAATTTTTCCCTGAACACCTGCTTGTCTACTAGGGTAAACGGAGAACACGAGTCAGCAAACACTTTGAACTTCTCCCCATCCAGTCTTACCTCACATGTGGGGTACTGTGTATTATCCTCCTTGCTTTCGTCCTCTATCTGACATATAAAAATTTTCTCCTCCCCCACCACTTCTTCTGGGTTTTCCACCATATGTACCTTTGTACTACTAACATTGCACACTTTAGCAAAATGACCCTTTCTGTTGCACTTCCTACATGTGACATTCCTTGCAGGGCATCGCCAGTTGTTGGCTAAGTGATTGTGGTTCCCACACCTAAAACATTTCAGACCTTCCATCTTATTGCTCACACCCTCTCTGTACTTGTTCTCCACTTTACAAACGGCTTCCCCATCCAATGCCTCTTTAGACGTGGATTTCTCTTTCCTTTCCTCTGACCCCTTCATCTCTCTCATGCATATTACTGTGTGTTCCAGACCTTTCGCTATGCTTATAGCTTCCTCCAGATCAGGATTCCTTGTGAGCAACTCCTCCTGCACCTTCTCCTCATTGGTGCACCTTACTAATTGGTCACGGATTAGTGAATCCGTAAGCGCCCCAAACTCACATGTAGCCGCCATTCCTCTCAACACAGCTATATAAGAAGACACTTTCTCCTCTTTCCTTTGCACCCTTTTGAAAAATGTGTGCCTTTCTAGAACCACATTTATTTTCACTTTAAAATGTGCCTCTAATTTTCGTAATGTGTATTCATAAACGTCAACCCCTTCATCCTCATCCTAAACCTCATCCTCCACCAATCTTCCAGTTATGTCCTCATAAATTTTCCTACCATGTATTCCTAAATTATGTAATAGTATATGCTGTTTCCTTATGTTAGAGAAGTTCCCGCCCCCAATGGCTATCAGGAAGGACTTAAAAATACCTTCCCATCTTTTCCAGGGGATGTCTGGTTCTCCTAACTCATTCAAGAATGGTGGGGGTTGACTCATTCCTGCCCCTGCCATTATAGGATACTCTCCTTATCACTGTGTAATTACCTCTTAAACCTCTGCTGCTCTCAACAGGGGTGGATACCTTATCTTTTCCCCCTAGGGATTACATGTAATGGGCAGGTGGGCTGGATAGGAGTAATCAGGCTACTTGGCAGATGGTTCTCTCTCCTCAAAGATGTCTGACCAATATACAAATACACCGAAGTTGGGAAACTTTCACTTTCTCCTACTCAGTTCCCCACTCTGTGTACAGTCCCCTTTCTATTTCCTTTGTGGTGGGCTCCCAGAGTTCCCTCAGAGAGTCTTAGACGCTTCTTCCTGCAGCTTGTCAGTCCGTGAGAGAAGATCGTGCTTCTGAGGAGAAAATAGTGGTACCTTTGGAGGAGCCCGTCAGAGTAACGCGACCGTCTTCCTCACTGACCTTTGAGACCTGGGAACAGCGCACGGACTCAATTCCACGATGTTACCTCACCGGAGGCTTCTCCGCTGCTAAGAACTCCCGCCGACGCTCGCTGTGACTCACTGCTCCGTAGCAGTTCGCTGGAACAGCCTGGACTCCCCAGACGCTGCTGTGCGTAGGATGCCGCTGACGGGATTCCCGGACACACCACTGTCGTTGTGCGAGGGTGGGACCTCCCCCTCAGTGCCGCGAAGAAAGATACCGGCAAGTCCCGCCTCCTGCCAGCTGATCCTTAAAACAAACTCCCGCAGCCGCTTCTGCTCCGGTAATCCCTCACCACATCACGTCGACATGGGCGCACGGAGGCACACACCTCACCCCAGCAAACAGATGAGCGCTTTCGCCGGCCCAACCTGCTTCACTCGATTCGTGGGGCTTATGTGGACATTCCACCTCCATCCACTCCTTGACTTTGCCTCATGCCGTTCCGCCTGTCGCGGTTCAAAAATTACTGTGATTCTTCAAATCAGTCACCATCCACTCCAGTCTCGATCGTCTCACCTCCGGAGATGGCAGCAGCAACACGTGACACAGTTAACTGCTCCTACAATGACTTTGAACTGGATGGTCACTTCGTCTCGCCAGCAAGCTGAAATGCACGCAGGGAAGGGTGCCACGCTGTCCCTGCCACAGCCGCAGTTTCCCTCGTCGCCATGATGAAGTAAGTAGCCACTCAGTAATATGACGAAGTACTTTATTCAGTCGTAAACGTACTGACACCCTCAGCTGCTGGCTGTCATATCAAAGGTGAAGGCAGCCTGTCAACATTCCAAAGCTGCCTTCACTGCAACATTCTAAACTGTACCAATGCAGAGGGTAGGGGAGGGGGGAACACGGAACCTACCAAGTGGCATATTATAACAGTAGCCCAGTTGGTCCGCCGAGTTTTTTCAAAGGGAACCACATGGGTTCAGAGTGGTGTAAAACCGGAGGGTGTCGCTGCCGTTGCGGGCCTGCGTCCGTGTTTTATCACCCCAAGCAGGGAAGACCATCACGGTGGTGATTGGTCTACCCTGCGTTTTGGCTGGAAGGGGGTTGTTTTGGACTTGGCCCTTCTGGCAGGGTCACCCCTAAAACTTTTTGCTTTTTATTGTGACCTGGTGTTAGTGATTTTTGGCTTCTGCGCACTTTACCACTGTGTCCCAGGGTAAAGTGCGTGCGTGTAGTGAGGTTGGCCTGCCCTCCCATAGGAATGCATGGGGGAATGTATGTGTCCCTGGTAGTTCCTGATGCGTGGGGAGTGCCGTGCGAGTTTGGTAAGTGTGGACTCGTGTGATGAAATGCTGCGCGATGATGTGTGCGGCGTCAATGTACCTAGTGTGGAAGTGCCACTTCTAGAAGTTGGCATTTCTGTGTGCAGTGTGAGATGAGTGCCTTGTCTGGCGATTGGCTGGCTGAGGTCATGTGATGGGCTACGGAATCCCCAGAGTCAGGAGGAGTTACCCAGTGGTGAATGGGGAGATCAGCAGCCAGATGGGTGGGAGGAGTACACCTGGGACCTGAATAGGGCTGGGCTTTCCCCACACAATGCTGGCTCCGCCCTCTGTGGTGCGACTGATAAGCCTGGCCTGTTCTGTGAATAGGGAGATGGGCTGAGCAAAACAAAGTGCTCAAAAACCAGTTGCATCTGGTTCGCCCCTTCCCTGCACCTTGAAACAAAGGTAACCGGTGTATAAAAAGGGGCTGTGACCCCATGTAAAATGTTCTCACTTGTTCCTAACTTCAGGGGGACACCCTGCCAGGAGGAACCGCCGTGAGACCCAGCTGCTGCTTCCTGAGGGTCCCTGCGTGCTGGCCTGCCTGGCTGTGCTTTGCTGGGGTCACCCCAGCCCAAGGACTTGCTGGGCTCTGCCCTTTCTCTAGGAGGGCGCTTCAGGGGGTGTTGGTAGCGCAGGGAAGCTGCCTGGGCCCCCCCTGCTCGGCTACTCGAGCGGGATCCTACCCCGCTTATTAGGGAATTGATATCCCTAGTGGGTGCTCACCCCGCCAGGGTCCTTGCCATTTTGTTTTATTTGCCTAAGCGGGTGCCTACCCCGCTTTATTGTTCTTTGGAGGGAGCCCACCCCTCATTGCCCCCAAAAACCGAAGGAATCACCGCCGCAGCCCGAGCTCCAAATACACTGCCGCCGGCCCGGGAACCCCGGGAGCTCCTTGCCACGTCACCCTCAGCGTCATAGGGGAGCCGCGCTGTGATTGGAGAGCGCGCGGGGTGTTGCTTAGCAACAGGGGGCTCGCCGATCTGAGAGGCGGAAGTCCCAGGAGTGCGAGGCCAACGGACCGTCTCCTGCGATCAGCAAACTCCACAAGGACAAAGAAGGCGCCAGAGCTCCGGGGTGCCGGGGGAAAGAAGAGAGCGAGTCAGCACGACGCTGCTGCCCGGCTGAAGTGCGGCCGGCAACAGAGACAGCGGAGACAACGCGGGAGTCCCCAGAGAACAGCCCGGTGAGTTGGCAAGGGCTGGGGGTCTCCGTGCGTGTGTTGTGGGTGCCGGTCCCAGACTGGTCTCTTTCCTGAGCGGCCCCCCGCCTGATAGAGGGGGGCGCTCCCACGTTTGGGGACAGTATCTGTTCAGAGCCCCCGAGCGGGACTCCAACCCCGGGGGCATTATTGGTTTCGAGTCCAGAGGGACTCCATCATTGGGGGCAGCATTGATCAAGAGCCAGAAGCGCTCCAACGTCGGGGGCAATATTTTGCAGAGCCTGTGAGGCTCCAATGTCGGGCATTATTTGTTTAGAGTCCAGAGGGACTCCAAAGGGGGCATATTTGTTTTAGAGCCCTGTCAGGCTCCAACGTTCTTGGGTGCATATTTGTTTAGAGTCCAGAGAGACTCCAACGTGAGGGCCTCGGGGTGCCCAGGCCCCAGTCCCCACAGCTGCCCAGCACTTAGTGGGCAGCTGCAACGTTTAGGTTGTGCCCCTGTGCGTGTTGGCTTGCGCAGCCTGCGCAGTCCAGCCCTGACTCTGTGGACAAAGGGGCGTTTGAGCCCCTGAAAGGCCATGTTGGCCTGGGGACAGTTTTCTTTTGTTGTGCCCTCACCTAGGGTACATAATCATTGTTACCGGTGTACTTTTGCGCCTGTGCATTGCCTTTATGCTATTTTCATTCCTAATGTGATTTATGCAATGCTTTGTGTATCCCTCTAGATGTATTTTTATACCTAGTAGGTTGTGTTACCTAGTATAGTGATACTATTGAGTTCATGGTTCCCTGCGCAATATTTTCCTAAGGTGGTTAGGGTTGCGTAGGTGGTACTTACCTGTTACCAGTGGTTACTGGTTGTGCGCTACATTTTCTAATTGGTGCTACAGTGATTATATGTGCTATGTTCTAAAGTGTTATTCCTACAAAGTGCTAGTTCTAAAAGTACTTATTCCTGACAGTGGTCCATGAGGCCCTGTCCCATGTAGATAATTCCCCTGTAAATTCTGCCCGTGCCAGTGGCACATTGTAAAGTGTGTATTTATTATCTAATGTGTTTGGTATAATACAAAGGCTATTTTTTTATATATCCTTGTGTGGAGTTCCTTTTGTGGTGGGCCTAGGGTGTTGTTGCTGTGTGTGCGCGCAAACGCTTTACACATTGCCTCCGGGATAAGCCTGACTGCTCGTGCCAAGCTACCAAGGGGGTGAGCAGGGGTTATCTTTGGCGTGTAACTCCCCAACCCTGACTAGAGTGGTGGTTTCTGCCTGGCTTTGGCGCAAGCCCTAGCCAACCATAAATCCCATTTCTAACAGTGAGGTTAATAAAATTGTGGTTCCTCAGTATCCGGTGGTTCCTGATATTACCATGCTTCTGAGAATGATTCCTTCTACTGACTAAATTCTTTTCTGTTATTGATTTGAAAAATGCATTCTTTAGTATTCCTCTACATCCAGATAGTAGATATCTGTTTGGGTTCACCCTAGCTGGTAGGAGTTTTAGATTCTGTCGAGCTCCCTAGGGCTATACAGAAAGTCCGAGTATTTATAGTCAAGCTTTAAAGAGTCAGTTAGATTCCCTTTCGCTTCCCTCAGGTAATGTATTGGTACAAGATGTCGATGACCTCCTTATTGCTTCTGACACTGAACAAGGTTGAAGAGATAGTATGGTTAAATTGTGGCTGCATCTAGCTTCTCATGGACATAAAGTTTATCTTTCTCAATTTCAGTATTGTCGACAAGAGGTCACCTTTTTAGGTCACCTACTGTTGAAGGAGGATAGGAGGTTGACTCATGAAGGCATCAGCACCATTGTTAAAATGACCGTTCCACTAACTCAGAAAGATGTGCATGCTTTTATAGGTATCACTTCCTACTGTCTGCAGTGATACCTAACTACTCCTTACTAATTAAAGCTTTGCTTCCATTAACAACGAAAGAAGTGCATGAGCCTCTGCCTTGGAAGCCCGAATGTCAGCAGTCTTTTGAGCAATTGAAAACTGTGCTTTGTTCGGCTCCTGTGCTTGGTACCCCTAATTATGGCAAGCCATTTGTGTTATACGTCCATAAGGTGGCTGGTTGTGTGCTTTATGTCTCAACACAAAAATGTGGGGATAAGCACAGGTAGTGTGCTTATTTCTCTGCTGTGCTCGATCCTCTTGTAAGAACCCTCCAGAATTGTCTATGAGTGGTCGCGGCTGTGGCCACCTCGATCAAACAATTGACTGGACTCGTACTTGATACTGACCTCACTGTCATGGTACCCCATGCTGTGGACACGCTTTTGAATAAGACAAAGACACAGCACCTCACCAGTGCACATCTTACTGGCTATGAATTGACATTGTTTGCTAAACATATCACAATCAAAAGATGTGCTACTCTGAACCCAGCCACGTGACTACCGCTCCTTTCTGAGAGTGATGAAGTTGATAAACATGATTGTATTTTCCGTACGGAGGAAGAGACGAAGGGATGGGTAGACTTGACTGATGTTCCCTTATTTATTTATTTAATTATTCTTCATTTATAGAGCGCCTGGTTACACCAACTGGTGTGTCACCACTCTTATCTGACCCACAGGAGAACTATATGTTGATGGCTCTTGTTTTAAATTATCAGATGGTACCACTACTGCTGCCTACGCTATTACCACACGCACAGCAGTGGAAACATCATGGGTCCCTTATCAGTCAGCTCAAGCTGCTGAGTTTGCTGCCATTAATCGATCTTGCGAATTAAGCGAGGGACTGGTTGTCAATATTTATACTGACAGTCAGTATGCCTTTGGAGTCGCGCATAATTTTGGGCTACTCTGGGTGGAGAGAGTGTTCCTTTCTTTGCATGGCACCAACATCCAACATGGGCACCTCATATTGAGCCTTTTGTCTGCCTTGACACTCCCCAAGAAACTGGCAATAGTGAAGTGTAGCACTCACCAGAAGGTCACTGATGATGTAGGTAGAGGAAATGCTTTTGCGGATCAGACAGCTAAGGAAACGGCCCAGACAAAAATAAAAAGAATGTTTGTAGCAGGTCCAGCTAGGTGAGTCCCTGAGGTTGTCATGTTTGAGGATACTCTAGAAAGTGTAAAGGAAATACATAGTGAAACCACAATAGAAATGTTAGCAGTATGGTAGGAAAGCACAGTACAGTTGAATGACGAAGGATGTTGGATTGATAAATCAGGGAAGCAGCGATGGATGTTGCCAGATGCATATGTTCTTCCTGTGGCCCACGGTCCAGCTCATATTAATGCTAAAGGCATGTATGGCAGAATGACAACATCTTGAAGACAGTTGCACACTTAGTAAAGTACTGCATGGTATGCATAATGCATAATCCTGGGAAGTGTACTCCTACACCAGCTGGTAATTTTGCACCACCCACTTTCCCTTTTGAAGTCCTTCAAATGGATTACTTCGAATTAGAAAGATGGAATAATCTTAAGTATGTTTTGGTGGTTGTTTGCGCATTCAGTAAATGGGTTGAGGCTTACCCTAATAAGGACAATACAGCCATTAAGACTTCAAAGGTGCTCCTGAAGGAGTTCTTTCCCCGTTTCGGCTTGCCCCAAGTGATCTGGAGTGACAGGGGAAGTCATTTTAATGCAAAAGTGATCCAATTGATTTGTGCGGGCCTTCATATTAAGGAAAAATTCCATGCTGCTAATCATTCTCAGTCAGCGGGTTTGGTTGAGAAGTACAATGGTGCACTCAAACTGAAATTGGCAAAAATTCAGGAGACAACAGGGTTACAGTGGCCAGATGCTTTACCATTAGCACTTTTATCAACAAGAACGACAGCTCATTCTAGAATAGGATTGTCACCGTACGAGGTTGTGTTCGGACACCCGGTAAATGTCTGGGGCGTTCCGTGTCCTCGTCGGTTCTCTGAAATTGAGTACCCTACGTTACTTTATTATCTTGGCCAGTTAACAGAAAGTTTACGTTCTATTCACAAAAAGGTTCGGGAGTCCCTGCCTTCCACACCAGAGGCCATGACATTCAGCCTGGAAATTTTGTTCTTCTCTGGAATTTCCAGCTGAAGAAAATTGTGGACCCGCATTGGAAGGGCCCGGAACAAGTCCTGTTGGTGACGTGCATCGCTGTGAAAGTTGCTGGCCCCAAGAACTGGGTTCATGAGACCCACTGTGGTAGGGTTCCTTTGCGCTTATCCTACGACCAGTGGGTACGGAACAGCAACGGGGTCTCCGAGTGTGAGAAAGTGTCTCAGTTTGTCCCCTTTAGGGATGCCCAACTAATTTGGACTCGGACGGATAAGGAGAATGAAGATGTGCTGAATGTGGCTGTTCGTCCGGAGATACGAGCTATCCAGGAGCCCTTATTTGTTGATCATTCTGTGCCTGGAGCTGCCAGGTATGATTTGCGCCCTCGGCTGAGGAAAAGTGCATCTAAGGAGAAAAAAGATTAGTGATAGACTGTGTAAGGTAGGTTGTACTGAGTTATAGTACCAACAGAGATTTATTGAGCTTGGTGAAGAATTGTGCTTACTTTAGTTTAGCTGTGTGAACATTAGATAGGGAAGACTAAAGTATACCCTGAAGGTATACCATCATGATGGACGTGAGATGCGAGCTTAGGACAGAGCTAGCTCCACGGCCAGTGCTGAAGAGTGCCAACGTATTGATGGACAATAGGAGCCTGTACCAGTGAGGCTCTGATGGACACTGGGAACTGTATATTTCCTTTGCATTTTGCCCCCATTTCATTGTTCGTTATGCATCCCTTTGGAAGGTTGGTTGCCGCGGAAGAGCAGCCAGTGATTTTTATTGCCCAGCACCCAGTGGTGTGGACCCATAAGAAGAAAATGGCATGTGTTGCTCTTGTGGTTTTATTTTTGATCATATTGTGTGGGGTGTCATGGGTTTTGGAAAATGGTCAGGATGGGTCTTGCATACCACGGTTTAAATGATTTCCCCACCACGAAAGAAAAGGACATCCCGAGCAATGTGTTTCTAGATACTCACAGGAGATTCTTTGGAGACGGGACAGCTTGTTACCCCACTGAGTCTGTCACTAGTTTATGGACTGCGTACCCATTATCACTTGTGAACTATACCCACACTCATCCAGAGCAATTTACTGAAATGAAAGGGGTTTTTGGTTCTGGCTATCTAGGTCCTTGTCTATTTTATGGAAAGACACTGGGAATGGGTTATCCAGGGTGTGATAATAACACATATTGTGACAACTTTTATATGGAAGAGCAGAACGTCAAATTGGTGGGTTGGCACTATAAGGAATTGATAGTTACCCGAGAGGCTGGTTATTATCCTGCTTGTTGCCCCATCGTGAATAGTACGAACACTTCTCTATATATCAATTGTTTGGGAATAGCGCTTGTCAAAAATACAATGCCCCTGGTGAATGATAAAGATCCAAGTACCTTTGGAATGAATACCAGATATGCCGCAGTAGATTACGAAAGACCGATTTATGCACACCCATGGTTTTATTTTCTATCTAACTGTACTTATTCTAATGTTCATAATGGTACGGATGATGTCGCTCTTGAAATGGTGTTGCCCTTAGGTGTGCCTTGAAAATATGTAAAGCTTAAAGTTCATTGGGTTAAGAGGACTTTGTCCAAAGAATTCTGTGAAGGAGTGGCTGATATAGAGGTCAATAACTATAGTAATGGGATCACTTTTGGGTACATCCTTTCGTCGATCTTTACATAGGGTGGTACTTCTATGGCCCAGGGTGAGAAAGCTAGAGAATATTTTGGGTGCAAGTTATAAATTTTATCTAACACTACTATGGCTGCTCTACGTGACATCACTACTCAGTTGGAGAGTATGCGAATATATTCTTAACAGACTAGATATGCAGTGGATTTCATTTTAGCCAAGAGTGGTGGTGTATGTGCGGTAGTGGGAGACCAATGCGTATTCGGGATCAAAAATAAGGAAAAGAACATTACTAAACATATATTAGACATCCTCAAGAATGTCAAGGGCATGGAAAGCGGAAATTGGAGTTGGTCTCTTTTTGGTGGCTGGGGTTGGATTCTTGAAAAAGTAATCTGTCTGATTGTCATATTAGTGCTTTGCTGTGCCCTTATGCAGTGCCTCCCCTTCTGTTGCTCTTATTGTACCACCCTTCTCACTCCTAAGAGGAAAATATTGATTCATGATATCAATGCTGCAATTATGGTCTAGAAAGAGATAGACAACCTAATGGAGATAGATGAGGGCATTTTTTGAGACTTCTTCCCTCCTTTCAGTTTCCCTTCCTGATACTGAAAATATGGAATGTTCTTAAGAAATTATGCTTATGGTCTTTTAGTTTCCTAATGTTATATTTTCATTGTTGCTGTCAGAAAATGTTTTAGCTCATGCTAAAAGGAGGGTCTGTCAAAATGAAATTATTTCTGCTTGCGCATTATCCTATGTAAGTTAGCATTCGCTGCACCATTTTCTGTTAAGACGCCATTTTGAATCATGATCGAAACTAATCCTTTGCTATTTCTGAGAAAAGGCTTCTGCTGAGTTTCACTTCCCCAAGGTTGGGTCTTGCTTCACTAATAAATAGACTGTTCTTATTAGTCCATCCCTTTCTCACTAGATACAGGCCTTCTCCCACTTGTCTAGTCACGGGCCCACCTGGAGTAACCTTGGACTTTGTTACTCTGTAAGATATGAGCACTGAGATTGGTTGTTTTTTTCTCGTATCCCATTGCTTTGCAGCACCTGACTGGAAAATTCCATTATGGGCGTGTTCTAGCCCATTTACAAAATGTACATAATGTATCTTTATGTGAGTTGATCTCAGTCCCTCTGCAACACTCCTAGAGACTGGGCTCCACTCTGTATGTAGCTGAATAAACAGATATTGGTTTGTATTCTTTACTGTCTGACCGACTCTTCATTTGGTATGGAAGGCTGAGAGGTGGTCATTAGTGACCCGAAACAGGTCATTTCCTTCACTCTGACAACTCAACTGGCTCCCGCTATGCAAACATACCTAATTTTGCAATCTTAAATCGGGAGCACCATCAGATGTTGCCCCCCTAACATTTTTTATTTAATTTCAGATACTGTATCCCCAGTGATCCTAAATGTGATAAATGCCTCATTGGCATTGAGACTAGTGCCATACCAATGGAAACAAGCTATGGTTAGAGCACCTCTTAAAAAGCCCAACCTTGATCCTGAAGTGCTGGCAAACTATCACCCTAGCTCACTTTTACCAGGAATCGGAAAATTAGCTGATAAGCACATAAACTACATCCTGTCATCATTTCTGGAAAACCACAATCGTCTTCATCCTTCACAGACTGGGTTTAGACCACAGCAAGGCACAGAAACTGCACTTTTAACAGTGGTGGAAGAATTAAGACAAATTTTGGATGGAGGAGGCTGCGCTGCTGTTATACTGCTAGGTCTCAGTGCAGCCTTTGACACAGTGAACAACCATCTGTTAATCCAAAGACTTAGGAAGGCAAGAGTTGCAGGAACAGCGCTTAAATGGTTACATTCCTTTTTAGAGGACAGATTGTTTTTGGTCTTCGAAGAAGAAACCACCTCAAAGCGAATGCCCCTTAGATGTGGGGTTCCCTAGGGATTTTCCTTGAGCCCCACTCTATTCAATATCTATATGAGTTCCCTGGCTGTAGTAGTTACACCTTTTGGCATTCAGATCATCACCTATGCTGATGATACCCATTTGGTGGTTTCGCTTAGTCAACAGGATGCCTCAGGCTCAGGACTAGCCTTATGCCTTGAAAACGTGTCGAGTTGGATGGATAGCTCCTGCCTAAAACTCAGCGGAGCTAAGACTTACTGATGCTCTTGGGCAACTCAACTACGTTGAGCATTGACTCATTTTGGCCTAGCTGTCTAAGGTTTCCTCATGTCCCCAAAGAACAAATTAAAAGTCTAGGTGTATGGCTGGACTGCAATCTTGATTTTAAAGAGCAAGCACGTAAGGTTGCAGCCTGCTGTTTTGGGATTTTAAAAATGCTAAGAAGGATCCTTCGCTTGCTACCCTT
This sequence comes from Triturus cristatus, assembly GCF_964204655.1. NCBI lineage: Eukaryota > Metazoa > Chordata > Amphibia > Caudata > Salamandridae > Triturus > Triturus cristatus. Next base: position 883,591,829 of record NC_140579.1, read on the forward strand.
CACTGTGAGAAGACTGCTGGTCCAGGCACTGATTTTGTCACGCCTGGACTATGCAAATGCACTATATTTGGGAGCTCCACTTACCACTACCAAAAAAGTACAGTTAATGCAAAACTGTGCAGCACGTGTGCTTATGAATATTTCCAAATGCAAAAAGAACTATTGATGGTTCGAATGCAGAACAATGTTATACATTCACCCCAGTACAGAGATCTGGGCCTAAATCCATCATTTTTTTGCTCACCATGCCATTCCAGTTTGGACCCAGCCATATGCAAATCAGTCTTGACCCTGTGCCCAATGGGAACAGTCCAGCCCGAACTGCCAGGCCAGGTCCTCCCTGGACTGGAAACAAGCATCCTAGGACCGGTTTCGGGGTTTCACCCCTCTTCAGCCAGGGTAGCTTGATTCCAGTGGCATGGAGAGCACGGGACTCACGTCTGAGCATACCCATCCCACTCTGGGTGACAAATGCAAAAAGAACTGTTGATGGATAGAATGCAGAACAATGTCATACATTCACCCCAGTACAGAGATCTGGGCCTAAATCGATCGTTTTTTTGCTCACCATGCCATTCCAGTTTGGACCCAGCCATATGCAAATCAGTCTTGACCCTGTGCCCAATGGGAACAGTCCAGCCCGAACTGCCAGGTCAGGTCCTCCCTGGACTGGAAACAAGCATCCTAGGACCGATTTGCTCAAACGCTCCGTCCATCATCCCCTTTGGTATTGCTTTGTTCGCCCTAAGTTGGCAGGGTATGCCCAGACGTGCGTCCCTTGCTCACTTTGCCACTGGATTCAAGATAGCCTGGCTGATGAGGGTTATGAACCCAAAACCGGTCCCAGGATGTTTGTATCCGGTCCAGGGAAGACATGGCTTGGCAGTTCGGGCTGGACTGTTCCCATGAGGCACAGGGTCAGACTGATTTGCATATGGCCCTGTCTGAACCGAGGTGGTGGAGTCAGCTAAAGAATGATGATGGATTAAAGCCAGATCAGTTGAATGGGGGTGAGTGTTTGATTTGCTCAAACGCTCCGTCCATCGGGATGATGGTATCGCTTTATGAATACTTCCAAGCACCTGTCAGCTAAGCCTGCACTTGCATTGCTGCATTGGCTACCTATCCAAGAGAGAATCCAATTCAAGGGTTTGTGTATCACACACAAAGTTCTCTCAGGAAAACGCCCTCCCAGCATTAGCTCCATTATTCAACCTTATCGCTCTTTAAAGTCTTTAAGGTCAGATTATAAACAATTAGCGGCAGTCCCAAAAATAAGAAGAACACATAGTGCAGGCCGTCGTTTTTTGTACAATGCCTCTAAACTATGGAGCCTTCTGCCTCTTGGTATCCATCTCGAGCCTAACTACCTCTCTTTCCGAAAGCAACTAAAAATGTACCTGTTCCCCTAATTCTGCCTGTGGTTGAAGCTGCACCGCTACTAGCGCTGGGATGCCCCCGGGTAGCTATGCGATCTAGAAATGCCTTTTCATTCATTTATTCATTCATTCATTTAAAATCTTCCCACAATTGCATTATCCAAAAAATCACCCGTACCTACTCATTCCTGAACCCTAAAATCACCCTTATTTCCCTTATACTTACCTGTGTGCTACTTACCCGCATGGTATAGACTGTGTGGTAAATGTCCTGAGTGGTAAAGGCTGCGTGATGAAGGCTGTTTCTCCTCAGGTGGGACATATCGCTATCGCCTCCTTACACACACTCCTACCGTCACCCTAACGCCCCTAAATGTGTTGGGGTTGGTTGTTTTTTGCCCTTCAGTATGTTTGGTGGGCACCTTTGCCTCTTTGCATTTTGCCCCTTCCTCCCTCTCCACGCCCAATACTTTAGGTCTCACCTGATATAGTGGATGCCCTGTTGCTTGATAGACATTTTGTTTAGAACCCGCCTATTGCTCACCATGGGTTGGCTTCATCGTCACTCCCATTTCCTTGCTTGTTTTTGGTCATTGAGTGTCAGCTTCACTTCCTCTTTGTGTGTTTGTCCCTAACCTGGAGCATGGCTGAAGTACTGCTTCACTTGCTGTGTATCCTTCCACTGCCTCCCACTATCAGATGTAATATTTTTTTCCTTTTACTTGCAACTCCCTATCTCACTCCCACCCCCGTGCTGTTGCTTGCCCTGTCCCCATCACAACCCTCCTGCGTTGTCGCATGTCCAGTCTGCCCCCAGTCTTTGTAATCATGATTTAATATGTTAAGTATTTAGGCCTATAATTATTGGTCAACCCATGCATTGATTAAATCTTGGACAAAAGGAATATAGGTCAGAGAGGAGTTTTTTGTATATTATTGCCTCCTCCAGTCCCACCAGAGTCAAAAGTGCCTAAAACCATAGCAACGGGTTTCAAGATGCTACAAAAATGCAAATTGCAGTGCGCTACTTGCTCTGCATGGCCTTTTTGTCACTTTCTTTATGTGGAGCAAACATGGAGAACTCCAATGCAGAGGTAAGATAATTAAACAAGTGAGATTTTTTCCTTGAATGCCTTTTATGTATTTGTAAGTGTCAGCTATTGCAGGCATGCCATGATCCTTCTCACTTTGAGAGCCTCCAGCCGATTTAAGTAGATTGCAGCCTTCGTACCTGTTTAGGGATGACGGTGCTCGTTTGTATTTGTTATTATTGCTTGGCGTGTGTTTTGCCCATCACCCTCAGCCTTTGGCTCACATTTCCTATTCCCATTAAAAAAAAGATGAATGCATAATTGGGTATTTTAATTTCTTGTTCGTGTACTAACAAAGTTATTGACATTTGTCCCTGACTTTTTTGTGTGAAGACAGAGAATACTCCTATACTAAGAAAACAGTTCAATGCCCCCTCGTGGACAGCGCTGGCTGCATCATAGCGCTATTTTTCTAAATTTCAGCCATCTACAACATGGCTAAAGACACGGGGAAAGCCAATAAATGTACCATACTTAAGACCTGTTGGGTTTGCGAATGCTCGTTTAAGTGGATGTAACTTTTTTCTGTGAAACTCTGCATGATTTTGTCTTCCCAGTGACATTTCAAAGAGGTCTGCTTACTTGTCTGGTTAATCTCAAGTTAAATTGAAGGTCACCCGGCGCCTGTCTCTTACCGAGGGACCCAAATCCTAAGAGAAAACGAAATACTACACCTTATCAGCAAAAAAAAGACGAAAAATAATGTTCTGCCTCCCACAGAAGGGGTGCCACCTGGCCCTGCTGCTGACAGCCTGCTTTTTCCCTCAAAGATGACTACTTTTTTATTTTCTGCAAGGCTTTCCACCCCTTTCCCACTTCCTGCTGACTCCGTGCTCCTTCCTTTTTTTCTTTTTTCTCATTCTAAATCCATTTTTCCCTTCACTGACCACTTCCCTCGATTTCACCTCCCTCTTCCCGCCTCTTATATCCTGTCTCCTCCCATCTCTCTTTGTCCTCTAGTTTTTGACCCACCCATCCTAAAAAAAATAAAAATAGCCTAAATCTTTTTTTGCTCCTATGACTGCGGATAGCTTCTTTTGTTCAAGAATAACGATGCCTGTTTTTGCATAGCGCCTGCTGCCATGTTTCTTCTTAGAGCTAGTAAAATAATGATAATGGATACGTGGAGTGCGGCTTTACTAACATGTTCAAGCAAACACTTTGGAAGTTGCGAAGTCTCGATCAGAGTTCCATTTAAAAAAAAAAGTGCAGCTTTAAGGGGTTATAAAACCCCAGCATGCATTGTGCGTTGAGTTACAAAGCTAGAACTGAATGAGTGGGCCACACACAACTAGCATTCACCAGCGGCTAGATTAGGCTGACATCTGTTGCCTGCTCGTTGCACTGAGTTAGCGTCCTACAACAGATACATTAACCAGCCAAATTATGATACAGGGACGGTAACGAGTGGCTTGCAGGCTTCACTCCGATATCTGCAGCAGGGTCTTTGACCGAGTGAGCTATCCTCACGGTTATCCGTCTTATTTGACTGTTCGGGAACCTTGATGAAGCGCCTACTAACTCTAGCTACTGATGATTCTCCTCTTTGGGCTGCCTAAGTGCTAAACGGATATTCTACTACAGAATAAATGTGTATTTTCATACCATGCTTCTTCAGTGAAAAAATACGACGGTTGAGTATGCCTGCTAGTTCGACATCCGTCTCGGCGACTGTTGAAAAAAGAAATGACTAATTGAAAAGCGCTCTGATGCCCTCAAGCCATGCTTGGGCTATGAAATATCACCAAAAATCAAGATTTAAAAAAAATCCCTCGCCTACCGGCAGAGGGCGGCCCTGGCCGCAGAGGGAAAAAAAGTAATACGTCCATGTCCAGACCCCTCCCTGAATTTTTTCCCTTCCCTTTTTGGTACTAATTACTTTCGGCAGCGACCACGTCTCCACTTGGCTTCGGGGAGCAGGGGAGTAAGAAGGAAAAAAAACCCTGGAAGAATAATAAAAAAATATATAGCGCTCCCTCGATAACCCAAACTGTCACACCGTTATCAACGCGTGCCCCTTTTCCCCAGTTCTTACATCCCAAGTCCCGGAGACGAGGAGGATTTCTATTTATCACATTTCCCCCCTCTATAACGTATTGCATTTTATGGGGTAATTTTGGGTTTTCGCCGTTGTTTCAAAGAAAGTTTTTCAGGGAAAAGAGGATTTCGCCGCCGGACGGAGGAAAAAATAAAATAATAAACAAAAGGACAAGACGAAGGAAGGACAGTTAACACTGAAAAGCTTAAAGTCGCATCGACGGGTTTCAAGGCGCTACAAAGATGCAGACGGCGCTGCGCATTCTACTCTGCATGGCCCTTTTAGCGCTGTCTTCGTGCGAGGCCAACACTGTGAACTTCAGCCCTCAGGTAAGAAAATTAAACAAATCAGAGTTTTTCTTTGGAAGCCTTTTGCGTGTTTATGAGTTTCAGACATCGCAGTCCTGCCGTGACCCCTGTCACTTCTGACAACTTTAGGTTGCTTTAAGTAGATTGCAGCCTTCGCGCTTTTGTATGGATGGTGGTTATAATATATATTTGTTCATTCTGCTTAATTTAGTTTTTGCCCAGCACTCTCGGCCTTTGTCTTAAGTTTCTCATTAAAAAATAAAAGACGCATAAATATTATAATGTCTTGCTGATTTGGATTTTCTGACAAGGTATTATTGTCATTTGTTCCTGAAAACGGTTTCTTTCCTTGTTGAAGGCATAGGAATGGCTCTCTTCCAGCCTCTCCCGGGGGACATAAGGTCACTCGTACACGAGATCTGCCGAGAGGGTTTAGGAGAGTAGCATGGGATGGGCCAAGCCTGGACCTCCCCTTCCACCCTGTCTGGCAGACTTCTTTCTTTTCTTTGTTGTCTGTTTTTGTAGGAAGGACTTCTGACAAAGTAACGAAACCCAATTATCAAAGGAAAACGTAGAAACTGGACACTTCCCCTCACATGTAGGCAGCACGCACAGATTTAGTATTGTATGTATAGATTTAGTATGTGTGCGTTTTTAGGCCCTCCCCCAACGGAAATGCTGTACAGAGTTAACAAGTAGCGGCCGGGGCAGAGGCCGTGGAATGGTTGGGAAGCAAGAACGAATGTGGGCGCGTTGGGGGAATCGTGATCTAACGTGACTTGGCGGATGTTGGAGTACAACGGGGTCTCCTGCCGAGGGGAAGAAGCTGTGGAAGGCGGGATATGTGCTATCACGGAGGTGAAGTGACCCTTGGGGGGCTGGTACCAGCTGCTTAAACTAGTACCGGCTGCGTAAACTGGGCTCACCTTCTCCCATCCGGCACGCACCTCAGCAGTTCGTTCTTTTGATGTATATAATGGGTGCTATTGAAGTGGGTAATAACTCGTATTATCGTCTGAACTATATGTTGATGAGGCGTATGCTGTGCATCGGACGTGTACATACATGGGTGTGCGAAGGGTGGCCGGGATGGATATATGTGTGAATACTAGAGGCAGGAAGCGGTGCCCTGAATGTTTGGCTCGGGGTGCAGCGTGGGAAGCCAGCGCCTTACCCATCTGTTTGCAATTGTGCATTTTCGCCCTGCTCAGCAGAACCGTGGCCTCTAACAGAATACACGAAAGTGCCGCTCTGGCGGCATTACCCCACCCCCACTTGCGCGTTCTGCTGAACTCGTATTATTTTTTTTTACACATTTACCTAATGAAGTCATATGTCAAGTTGTGTCCCGGTGACATGGAGTCATCTGGTCACAACCAGTGTGGTACCCCCATTACCTCAGAAAGGGGGAGGGATCTTGTGCTCTTTTCTCCTGTAACTAATACCCGAGCGGGAGGGAGGCCCTAGCTAGAAATGTTTACGCTTAATGTCGATAAAAGCTATTTTTCCGTTTTTGTATACAATTCCTCCATTGCCCACATGGAATTTAAGGTGGGGGGCCGGGAGGCTGCGAGGCTGCGGCAGCAGAATTTGGATAAAATGCATCTTTTCAATGCTTCACTAGGCCACCTCACATCCTGCCCAGCACCCACAAAGGCCTCTTTGTTGGGCTCCCCCCATATCCGTGACACCCACTCTTCAGACCTCTGGCGATCCCTCCCCGCCCACTCTCTCTACAGCCAACACACAGGAACATTCAAACAGCCGAAGCCTACAGCGCAAAAAACTAAGAGTAAGGGAAAGAATTACAGACGCGAAAAAACGGACCCTTTTCCCCACTAATTAGAATTAGGATATAAAAGTGAGGTTTCCGTAAGTAAGAAAGTGATATGCAGAGCGGCTCGGAAGTTGGAACATTCAGAAAATGAATGTGTGGTAGTTGGAAAGGGACATTGTGAGATGCAAAGAGACGCATGCAGGTCAGTTGTGACAAGCGAGTGACTTAATCGTTGACAGAATGAGGGTGGGGGTGGAGGCATTGGGCACAGTGGGTTGTGGTGCTGCTGCCAACTTAGGAGATGGGGAACCACTTTCATGTCTCGGCGTCAGCTCAACATCTTGTGATTCGGGGCTAATCATTTAATCTCCCCGTGCCTGAATAAACATAATGTGACCTTGGGTATTGCAACTGGTGCACATGTAAAGCGCACAAATCCCTTCGGATCCAGGCCACGCAATTTAATACTGCAAAAAAGCGCCCCCTTACTGTGCAAAATGTAGTGATGTGCCCTGACACTCACATACCGTTAAGACATTCAAAGGCTTTTGGCTGACAGGGAGCAGTCCAAAAAGAATTTTAATTGCAAAGGATGCGGAGCCTGACGATCACAATGTAGATTGTCTATTTTTATACTTTCTCCAACTGAAGATACCTGTTCTGTGGGATTAAAGCATGCTAATTAAATGTTCTAAAAAAATCTAATCCACTGTATTCAGGTAGTCCTATGAACAGTTGGTCAGCCAGTCCTTGATATGGCTAAGGTCATGAAGTGTGACCCTGGTGATGGGAAATGTAATGAGTGTTACAGGAAGCGCTTTAAAGGGCAGGAGGCACTTTCGCTGAATGATCGAAGGAGAGATCTAGGGGCAAAGGGGCACCTTAACTTGAGGCGGGGTGCAAGGAAACGCTCACTCTAAAATGAAGGAAACAGATGTGAGTCATGGAAACTAAGCCAAAAGGTTTAACAGATTTATTTAGAAGGCGCAGCTTCAAGAAATAGGCATTTAAAATACTAATTATAGTGACTTCGCATTCACAGTCACCAGAGGACACATGGAAGCATTGAAATTTATTGAAGAGAGACACTTCAGAAAAATGCAACATAGATGTACAGAATAAAAACCTCAAAGATACATTATAAATGCACTATGAAAAAAGCATGATTTAAACCAAGGAAAATATTCTCAGAATACAAAATGCATTTGATCCAAGATGAAACCTAAAAGAAAGCAGCCTTGTAATTTTAATATGTGCATTTGAATTACAAAAGGAGAAATAACAATTTAAAATAACATGGCAGACATTGCATGTATATAGCAGAATATATGTAAAGATAAAATATTACTAAAACAAGAGCTCTTGGGGAAAACCTACACAGCCTGTCACCTACATACAGACAGGGAAGTAGTCTGACAAGAACCCAGCAGGCTTTCTTTATATACCCTTTAAGCAGTAAGAAGTGCCTACAGTGATGTCATCTCACGCCAGTCCTACCTACGTCAATTACACCATGGTTCGCACATTTATCAGACGCCTAGCGCCTATCCTATCAAATGCGGAACATACACTAGGTGAAAGGATATATTCTCAGGCCAAGCGCTCGTCGTAAATTGCATAGGGCAAGCAGAAAATATGTAATGCAAAGGAATAAAATATATCTATGTCTATAGATGTATGTCTTGGTTGCCACATTCATCATGCTGGTCTGACGGTTGTTGCGGTGGGAACTTCTCTATTCCCATAACCAGACCTACCCAGGATGTGGTGGGCTATATTTCAACAGAATAGAGAAACCGTGAACTCTGTGCCAGTGAACTTCGGGCACACGGGTAGGGTGGGGGCTCTATGTTTTGGAGCCGGAGGTGTCGCAGAGAGAGAGGCTGCCTGTAATTTTTAGTCAGACAAGCCTAGAGCCTGTTGTTCAGAAAAGATGGGTGCAGATCTCTGGTCAATTTAACAAAAGGCCTACAAATTAAGTTGCCAGGGCCCACGTAGGGGATCATGCTTTGCTGAGTGACAAGGATGGCCCGGGGTACTTGTTATATGGTAAAACCGGACACTCTCTCATGAGTAAACCTTTTTTCCAAGAGCTTTATGAAAGTAGATCTTGTGGGTCTCAGTAAGGTTCAAGCCTAAAATTAGTTTCTTACTTACCAAAAATGGAACAGATACATTTCCCAGTAACCCTAGAGGAGACCGTGTCGCGTTTTCTGATGGTCAGTTTTTGCCTAGTTCATGCTGTCAAACTTGAGCTGTATCTGGTCGGAAGGCACTTTATTTGAACTTTGTCTGTTCCAGCAAGTCTACCTAGCTGGGAATCTATTTCGATGTGGCATATGGCAGACATTAAGAAGCAACAATGATACTGACCCTTGGGGCGTGCCAGGCTAGGAGCAGAGTGAACACAGGTGTTGCCAACACATTAACTAATCAGGCAGGAAGGGCCCCCCCATCACCAACCGATCAATGGCAAAATAAATTGATCACCTCAGCTTAGGCTGTTTACCACATGGAGATAAATTAAAGATTGTGCACATGTCAGACATAGTTGAAGGGTCAAGGACCCAAAGAAATACTTTTCACAGTGAGCCTGCAGCATCTGGGCCCGGATAGAGAAAGACACTCAGACAAGTAGGTTTGTGACTAGGTACCTATGAGAGTAAGTAAGCTCAAGGCTGTGAGTCAAAGTATCTTATGTCACTTTCCTGATCATTCAATATTTCCTCAAAAGAAATTAGTGAGCTCCTTGGGTGGTATCGGATAAGAATGAGCTCATCGAAAGATCTGAGCTTGTCAAGGCTGCTCCAAAACTCTTTTTTTTTTTATTTCAAAGTATTTTATTAATTTTAAAAACAAGTGCATTAGCATTTCTGTTACGGGGTTTAGCCAAAATTAGCTTGTGTTTCAGTAATACAGGTACTTTGGTATACATGTTTAGCTAATCCCCTCTGCATTGACTTGCTGGGAAATTAGGCAAAGGATGATAGAGAGAGAATAGGAAAGAAAGGGTGACGAGGATACAAGAGAGCTTCTATAGAGGTGAGCCTAATTTGAGTTTATAGCCCTGTGTTGAGAAGAAAAGGAAGGATTTCTCTGTTGGTAAAAAATGCTTTATTTTCAGCCTCGATTAGCAGCACGGGATGATGCAGATATTGAGGACCTATCTACTCTTCCATTTATTCATAGCCAGTTTGTCCTCTTTTCTCTAGTACCCTCATGTTTTAAGTTTGATCTTCAAGGTGTTTTGACTACCCCATACTAATTTGAATGAAACATTTCGACTATCAAAAGAAAGAGGAAAAACAGGGATTAATTTGTGCCGGTGGTGGGCAATGGAATTCATTTTTTGCGGCACAGGTCTTCTTTTCATCATCAGACCCAGAACTCCCAAGAGCAAAAGATGAGTCAGAGAAGGGGGACTAGAAAGATGGGCAAGCAATGACAAAGGAAGGGTAGGGATGAAAAAGAACCTGCAGAAGTTGGATAAAGAGACAGCAAGTGTTGGACGGAAAGGCATGAGGTGGAATCATGACCAGACCACTTCGACATTCACCAGCCCAGGCATTCTAGAGCGCAGGCAGTAGTCACCTAAGAAAAAATACTTTGTCAATGCCCTTTTTTGTAGTTTATTTTTTTATAGTGGGCGCTGCAGTATGACCCCTATGGCATGGTGGACTCTCCACAACCAGGTGGATAGGTTGGTGCACCCAAGTAAGTCGATCCTTACAGCTACTAAGCAGGTATACTGTATTTCCTTCCATATTGGTGGGACAGGACACCCACTCGCCCAAGTGTAGTGCATCCAGGTTTTGCAGAAAATTCTGTTATACTCTGAAGTCTGGGCCAGATACTGAAATCCCGACTTGAACAGATAAACGTGGCCAGGGTGAGCTTTAAGTTTTACATAATTGTTTGAAAAATCACGGTCTAAGAATGGGGCCTGTGCATAACGAAAAGACGCTCAGTATGTTAGGGACAGCTAAATACGTGAATTAGTAATGATTTTGCCTTAAGAGTGGACTCCGTGTTGGCATCTTTCATATCCAATCAATTATATCTGACAGCTGACTCCCCGCCCTCCATTTAGGTAGAAGATTTAAAAGCATTTGTAGCCTTGCTTAACCATGATCCAGTGATTAGAGGTGTGGCTCACTGGCTAGAGGCGGCAGACCTGTAAGCAGAGAATCGGCCAGGGACCAGGGTTCAATTCCCGAAGCGGCAGGGTCGTAGACCAGGGTCAAAACGGACTCGATAATTCTCGCCTCGGTACCTACTCAAACCAGGAACACACTCGGCAACTCTGGGCATTAAGCTTGCCTCATCTCTACAACGGCCCCCCACAGACGCCGGGGATGCCTGGTTTCACCTTGGAGATACCCAGAAAGGGACCATCTCACAGGGAAAACCAGGACAGGTTCCCCAGCGGTCTTCAGCGCCAAGATACTCCATGGAGTCACAGTGCGCTTTACAAGTACACCCACATTTACATTAAAAAGTGAGAATTACTGTAGGAGATATTAAAAATGGCTTATGTACATTTTGCAGTGAAGCAGACCCTGCAGTTGTGTTCTGTAGCCCTGCAGTGTCTTGTAGATTTTATGGTCTGACTGGGTCTATTTTAGTGAAGCAGGCCATGGAGCTGCCTATTGTCAGTAGAGCTTTGGGTGGCCTGAGTGTCTGGTCTATTACTATGATGTTACAGGCACCTACAATATACTTGTTATTTGTTTGTTAGAGACCCCAGGCAAAACAAAGTTCAAAGGCGGAATATTTGCACTATATGGTGATCCTAACATCATATTCTGTCCTTGGTCTTGTACAAGCATGGACAGGTGTGCCTTGGTGCGCTGTGGGTACATCTACACAGCCATCTTGTTTCAGACCTTGCTCCTGTCTGCAACACCCCTCGTGACTCACAAACCCAATGGAAATCAGCAGCTGATAAGCTCCTCCCAGAGCTGAGTGGACACTGAGGAAGCAAACGGCTGTACCAGTGTTAAGCTCCTAAAACATAAATTAGCCTGAGCATGTAGACGCAAAGGTAACTCCTGTAAACTAAAAGTCCCACCAGTCTAGTGCAACTTGTGCATAAAGCATACTCAAGGTAATCGAAGAAGGAATCGAATCCATTTCAGAGTTTAAAAAGGGTTTCATTTCAGAGCACCTTAGTACTGTCATTCATATCTCAAGCATAAGCTTGCCACCATCTTGATTAAGACCTTTTCTTCTGCCCTTTTCACCAACCTCACTCGCCCAACTAAAACAAGTAGGAATAATCCTGAGTACTCACAGCGCCGATGCACCAGTGGTGGCCCAGTGGAGCGGGCATGTTTGTAAAATGGATCCCTGGCATTATTGGGCAAAGGTGTGCAACATTGTTGCTTTACCAGGCGCTCCTGGACCAGCCAAAAAAGTAACCTGGGACCTCTCTGAGAGTGATGGGCACTATATCTAGGTTCTCCCATCTGTGCCCTTGACCAGAATAGGACACTAGCACGCAACCCCAAAGTATTGTGCAATGTCAAATTCAAGCTCATACAATGCTGTTTCCTCCACAGAGAATACATCACACCCAGGCTTGTGAGCCTGATGTTCTCGGCTGCACGGTGGGATTCTCCAGATGTGGGGAAAGATAATGCAGAGTCTTATCATATGGTCTGGCTTTGCCCCATACTAACCACAGTCCTCATCCTCTGCTCCACCCCCCGCCCTCGGTAACCCACCCACCCCAACGGACCATGCACCTAACCTCTGCATCATACGAGACTTATTACTTACCGTGAATCGCCAGATCAGCGCTGTCTCCTCCGCATGTTTCAGCACCCTCCACATACTACGCAAGACATTCAAGTGGATCCCCCCCGACTCCAGTAAAACTGTCACTCACGCACTCGTCTCCAGCAGACTGGACTACAGCATGCCTTCTACAACGGAATCAACAAAAAAACTCTGCATATACCAGACCGTCCAGAACGCCGCAGCCAGACTAATCCTCGATATCCCATGACACAACCACGTCACCAAACACCTCCACTAGCTCTCCGTCGAAAGAATAACTTTTAAGCTGCTCACACACACCTACAAGGCCCTCCACAACACAGGACCCTGATACCTCAACTACCGCATCTCCTTCCATGCTCCCAAGAGAAACCTCTCAGCTGACCTCTCCCTAGCCACCGTCCCATGCTTCTACAGGACCTGAGCCGGTGGAATGTTTTTCTTCTACCTCGCAGCCAAGACCTGGAACGATCTCCCCCTTCACCTCCGGCGAAGCCCGACCGCACCAAATCAGGAAGGACCTCAAGACCTGGCCCTTTGAATGACCCCAATGCAGCTGCTCACACCCACCCCTCCGTGACTTGAGCCCTCAACTGGTGAGTAGTGCGCTCTATAAAACCCTGATTGATTGACTGATATTGGGTCAGGGTAGTGGAAGTTGTCAAGGTGGCGACTAATAGGACCTTGGCTAAGACCCCAGGTGCCTGCCTACTGGATTGGTTCCCTAGACCGGAAGCCAATGCGATCACATCTAGGTTTGTGGACCTAGCGCTGATGCTGGCTAGGTGCGAGCTGGCAATGCATTGGTAAACTCCTGCGCGCCTTGTAGTGAAGAGATGGCTACCTGGACTCACAAGTGTTCAGATACCCAGCTGGCTGCATGTGGTTAATATTGCAGAAGGAGATTCACAGGGAGTTGAGGATCAAGGAATGGACAGAAGCCTGGACTCGCGTAACACAGGACACACCGCAGTGAGACCATAGAGGGTAACTAGTGCACTCCGTGGGGAATGAGGACTCATTCTGCAGGAGTGCACGGTGTGAGAGACCCCTTTGAGCTGTGGGACACCTGGTGATTCCAGGTTGGAAACCCCTCTGACAACTGTTCCATTCAAGGACGGGCAACAGCAGCGTACTAGTGTTGGGTGACCGCAGCACCGGACCCTGATATACACTGACCTGCATGTACCTCTTTCTGGCAGAGTTCTTGTTTGTTGGGTATTAAGTTTGACGCATGATTGTAATCTTGGAGAAATGTATACTTTTAATGACTGTACATGCTAAGCTGAGACATTGTGGACCAGGTGGGTGAAAAGGAGGGTGGCATGGCCCTGTGTAAGATATCCTGCTCTTGTAAAACTCATTAGGTTTCCAAAAATAGTAAGAATAAGCCCTTCGCAGGGAACGGTGGGAAGTGAGGAAGAGAAGAGAGTAATCAGTTCTCGGTACAGAACTGGCATAGAATTGGCCATGGTTGTGAGATGTTGGAGGTTGCAATCTACGAAAAGGTGGGTTCTAGGCATCAGTTATGGAGAGAACTAGGTTTCAAGTCGTGTACAGGTCTATAACCTGGTTTGCAGCCTGTATTTAAAAACATGTCATGTCTGTTTTACTTTGGCTGTGGGTTCCATAGAAGTCTGAAGCTTCCACCACTAGCTGGAGTCTGTATGGACCTGTGGTCCTGTGTTCAGGGCAGTGTAACCTCTTTACTTTTGGGCTGGTCATTGATTTCATACTTAAAATGTTCCTCTGTGGTCCTGGAGGATGGCTGAGTGGCAATGTTGCCTTCTTTAAGCTATGAGTGTGTGATATTGGTGCCAGACAATTGAGTCTGGAGACTTTACCATGCATTTAGTAGATTCGCATTCCTGGAGGAGATAAACAGTTTGATCGCGGTATTGCTGTTCAAATGGCGTGTCTAGGCTGTTTCTGAAATGTCTGATGTTCTGCCCAGTGTGCTCTTTGGCATGCAGATGTCTGCTTATGTCCTTATTGCTGTTAGTGTATCCATGTTTTGTCGTTAAAGGCTTTGTGTGAGTTGTTCTGTATAATATGTTTGTGTGGCATCTCTAAGTGGCTAATGTACGTGAAAATGTGATTGAACTTTACAATCCATATTTGTGCTGTGTTTTCTCTGCAGTGGCTTGTGGCTAGCAATGATGGTCATGTCCTGAAAGTTGCCAGTATTATCTATATGTGCTTATGTGTTCTTAGCATTATTCTGTTTGGTGTCTTGGTAGCAAGTATTTTTGAGGGCACCATGACACCTCATTAAATGGCTTATCTGTGCTATGGTGGATGGATATCTTGTGTTTCGCCTCCTGTTCTGTTGCAGGTTTTTGTATGGTGTCTAGGGGGCAAGTGCTGGTAAGAGCCCATGATAGCTGGTTATGTGGCTATCTGCTCTGTGTTGAATGTATGTGACGTCTTCTGTCTAATGTTCTGGTGTTTGCATTTGGAGGGTTTGTGGTAAGTGCTATTGTGGGCACTGTGCCAGCCAACACTATATCCTATTTGTTCAAGGTGGGGGGTAGCTGAGCTGTCTCCTATGTTATGTTGCAAGTTTCTGTGTGACACGTTTAGGTGCCAAATGTTGTTGATGGGCAACTTTATGGCCTATGTGACCTGTGTTGTATTTTTGAAAGGTTGTCTAATATATTCTTTTGACAATTAGACTGTCCAGCTGGAACAATAGAACATGTTAAGTTCTCCAGGTGAGGTGGCCGTCTTTCAGTTACGATAAGCATAACGTAAAAGCCTTTAAATGTGTTGCTAACCTGTCCACCTGATCAGTGGACAGTTTACTAGGCACCAGCAGCTGGTATGCAGTGCTGCTACCCCATGGCTGTAGCAGTAGCTGGTCTCCCAGCAGCTGTAACCCTGATGTGGTTATGGTACGCTCAGAGCCAGTGGATCTGCTGTGGTCCCTCAGATCTGGTTTCCGAGGTCTTTATGGCCCCAACCCGAACTACTCAGGTTGTACAGATGTGGTGGTGGCGACTGTTACTGTTACCAGGTGTGGTAACAGTGGTCTGAAGTCTGGCGATAGCCGTAGCCGCCTGACCTTGTGGAGGTAGCTGACCTGCTCAGGCCTGGCTATGATGCGTGCGAACTAGCCGTACTAACACTGACCCTCTGTCGCAGTGTGAACTACTCAAATGTTAGGGGACCAGCCTTTTGATCTTCCTGTCACTGCGGCCGCGTGACGCGCGCCTCAGTGGAAGGCAGGGAATGTCAACGTTCGAAAGTAAACAGTGCACTCACGTCCTGTCAGTGGAACAGCTGCTGGCTGAAGAATGAGGCGCGCTGATGATATGTGCTAGGAGAAATAAACCTGGAATACTTTAGCCACTGTCTCTGTGGCATGTTGTGACTACCAGCACATGAACGGGAACTTCACCGTGTGGCAAGACCTCCTTAGAGATAAATCCACGCTTGGCTATCGTCTTTGACACCCAAAGAAAACTCTTCCGTCTATTACGGCACTGTTGTATTTTACATTCATATCACTTTAAGTGCTTACTCTATGGTGTCAATGGCATGTGCTTTGTTATCCTTTATAGTGCGTTCCAGGTTCTAGTGTGGAACTGTATTATTAGCTTTCGAGTAAAAGACTGAGTTGTTTGGGAGTCCGCTGCTGTAAGGATGTACTGCCGTGCTGTTTATAAATCAAGGAATTCAAAGCAAATTAAATATCTTCGATTTTAATATTGGCGACGAGCTAATAATCTCTCCTGTCAGAACAAGCACGGGAACGGAGAGTAGAAGAATCCACGAAGAGAAGACAAGCCAGAAGTTGCTGTATTTTTTGGGTGGAATATAAAAAAAAAGAGAAAAGGAACACTGGCATGCTGAAGTTGGAAAAGAATTTCAAGGAAAGGTGAAATCAGCAAGTCCTTTGGGAACGAAGCGCGAGTTGAGGAGAGAGAGAGGTAAAATTTGAAAAAAAATAAAGTTTACCGTCTTTGAAGAGAACGTCGAGGAACGATCGACGTATCCTAGCACCGCTGTGGAACGCGGAAGAAGGTACGTCATCAAGTGAAGATCGTCACGACACTGAACGCACGCTGACGTGTGGAGCGTTGTGGAAGTCGTGTTGCTGAGTGATGAATGTTCTCATTGGCAATGCTTAGGCGTCAGTGCGTAACACGCAAGCGAGCGCAAAGAGTGTTTTGGGAGTAATTACAGGTTGTTAAGGCGACCAATTCACGGAGCAAGCAACACGGAGCGAAGATAGAGGAAAGTGGTGCGTATTTAAAAGGAACGGTGAGCATCAATAACAGAAGACCATTTAATGGAACAAAAAAGTGGGATTTAATGTCATCACGTTTCTAATTCACATTTTAAACTTGTTTTGTGAGGAAGACAAGGAATTTATACGTATATTGTTGGGAAGCATCAACTATTTGCTTAAGGAGACTTGGAGAAAACTTGGTTGGTACAAATAAATAAAAAAAAAAAAAAAAAATATATATATATATATATATATATATAATATATATATATATATTCACTTAAAAAACCATAGGTTTCACACATGTTATAGTTAGCTGTACATTTCACTCATAAAAAACCAATGAAATTCCACGTTATAGTTAGATCAGGTAACTATAACTTGCGCGCCCACAATAAACTGCTGATGACGTCACATATTACATCATTCATGACATGGTCAGTGACATCACTCATGACATCAATGATGACATCTGAAATTACACATTGTGGATTGCGGTCGCGCAAGTTATAGTTACCTGATCTAACTATAACGTGGAATTTCATTGGTTTTTTATGAGTGAAATGTACAGCTAACTATAACATGTGTGAAACCTATGGTTTTTTAAGTGAATTTGCAAGGTTTTGTAAATGATAATTCCTAACTATAACGTGTGTGAAACCTATGGTTTTTTCAGTGAATTTGTACGTTTTTTTAAATGCTAAGTTATGTATTTATTTTTTTTTTTTTCTGGTTTTTCACTGTGCGCACACCCTGCGCGCACGGTGCGCTTCGCGCACCGTGCGCACGCTTTGGGCGCAC
Organism: Triturus cristatus; assembly: GCF_964204655.1. Classification (NCBI taxonomy): domain Eukaryota; kingdom Metazoa; phylum Chordata; class Amphibia; order Caudata; family Salamandridae; genus Triturus; species Triturus cristatus. The sequence continues at coordinate 883,609,238 of NC_140579.1, forward strand.
GTTGCGCTTCGCGCACCGAGCACCCACGTTGCGCAGTCCATGCCGTGCGCGCGTCGCCTATTTTTACACAGTAACATTTTGTTTTTTCTCCCTTGTGGGTCCTTTAATTTATTTAATAAATGTGATTGTTACTACTTTATTTTTTTTTTTTATTTTTTTGCCGTGCGCGTACGGTAAGCTTACCGTACGCGCACTCCGCGTTTTTAAAAAAAAATTATTAAATGTATTTTCCGTACTTTTGGGTCCTTCTTGGACCCCCTGACAAACACTAGGGGGTCTGCAACTCTCTTCGTTGCCCCCTTTTCACGTTCCCCACCTTTGTTTCTCAGTGCGAGAGACAGAAAATGGCGGCCGACACTTCCTGATTTCGACCGATTCGAATGTTTACAGTCATGTAACCACCAATCAGAATTGAGCTCGCGCACGGCACCGTACGCGTACGGTAAGCTTACGGTAAGCGCACGGAGCGCGCTTACAGATATATATATATTGATTTAAATGCTATTTTCTCAGGACCTACTGAACAGATTTACACCAGACCTACAAAAGGCACATCCTTGACCTGAGGACTACCTCTCTGCCAAATTTCAAGTAATTCTGTTCAGCCGTTCGGGCTGTAGCTCGGACTAAAGGTCCTATGGGAAGATGCATGGGGAAAACGCGTTTTGGGACCCCCCTTTTTTTTTCAGCCCCCGCTTGACGAATCCCCCCGAAACTTTCAGGGTAGGAGCGGAGCGTAGCGCCCCATTAGTTTTGAAAATTTTGCGAGGATTCGTTGACCGGCACCAAAGTTATTCCAAATAGAATGTTGCGGATTTCCTATGGAAACACGGTCCTAACTATAACTATCTACTGGCGACCGCCAGTAGATAATATTACACAAGCATAGTGAAGGAAGGATTGTGTCAGTGAAGGGTCTTTTAAAGAAAAGCAGGAGTACATTTCATACGTGTGTATATATATATATACATATATATATATATATATATATATATATATATATATATATATAGAAGGACATATATTTTCTTTGTCTATATACACACATACATACAAAAAGGGAAAATATGCAATTTGATCCTCCTGGAAAGTTCCTATAGAATAAGGGAGATCCACCTCTACCTTGGACAAGGTGGAAAGAAGAGTTTTTAACATACATGAAGGCGATTGATGGAGAACGCATGGGGGCGAAAAGAAAGAAAAGTATATTACTGCATTGTTTAGGTTCAGAAGGACAAGACATTTTCAGAGCATTACCACAAGTAACACCTCAAGTTGGAGAAGAGAACTTGAACGTGTATAATGAAGCATTACAGAGACTGGAAAAACGGTTCAAACCAACTACAAGCATTGCGTTGAACAGATTTAAGTTCTACACGAGAGCGCAAAAGAAGGATGAATCGTTCGATGACTTTTTGACTGGATTAAGATCATTATGTGTGCATTGTAAATTTGGTATGATGGCTGATGAGATAAGGGATCAGATAATTGTGCATGTGAGGAACAAAAAAGTGCAAGAAAACTTATGGGTTATGGGTGATCCAAGTTTGTCAGAAGCAATAGCTAATGCAAAAGCGGTAGAACAGTCTGAAAGTTGGATGCAAACAGTTAGGCAAAGTACAAAGAAAAATGAAAGTGTGGAGGAGGTATGTGCTATAAAGAATATTACGAGAAGTAGTACTCAAGGTCAAAACAACAAGCCAGATGTCGTACAAAAGAGATTTATAAGCAACAGGTACAACAGTGGAAATGCATTCAGAAGTAATGGGAACCTGGGTGGGCAAAATATGTGCTTTAGATGTGGAAGTAAAACGCATTTGGCAAATTTTACAGGTTGTCCTGCTATAAACAGAGAATGCAGGAAGTGTGGAAGGTTGGGTCATTTTAGTATTGTTTGCAGAGAAAATATAAGAATTAATCCTTCCACATCTACTTCTGGTTCTATTTCCACAGTTAGTGGTAGTGAAGTGATTCAAAAAGAGATGGAAAGGGAAGAACCTTGCCCCAATATTGAGTGTGAGAGAGGTTTCGTTGTTTCCATTGTTAATAAAGGTGTAAGTGAGGGAAAGGGAAAATTTACTAGAGTCTCCCAAATGTAGGGTCGCAGTCTTGGGTGTGGAATTACAGCTCATGGCTGATTCAGGTTCACCATGGACAATAATTTCAAAAGAATATTTTAAAGAGAAATTGCAGAATGTATGTAAAGGAAAAAAATTACACGCCAGCGATGTTATTGCTGAGAGTTTTGATGGCACTAGAATTGATTTGGACGGATATTTTAGTGTTACTTTGTGGTACAAAGGCAGAAGTGCAGAGATTAAATTGTAAATCGCCGTAAAAGGTGTTAATGTACTAGGATGGCGTGATCAATGGAAGATGGGTATTATTTTAAATCCACGAGCTGCATAACCTGTCCTTTTAGGAAAACAATTTTTAAAAGGAAATGTTGCAGTTTTAGATTCAAATGACAAAAGGAAGATTTTGGTAAACTAGTATAAAAGTGTTTTCAGTGATAAGTTGGGAAGGCTTAAGGATTTTGAACATAAAATTGTTCTAAAACCCAATGCAAGTCCGGTTGTACAAAAGTTGAGAGGTGTACCCATTAATGTGAGAGAAGAGCATTGAGAGATGTTGCACCAACTTACTAATGAAGGTATCATTGAGGAGATTCAGTCGTCGGAATGGGTTTCTCCCATAGTTTTAGTACGCAAGGCGGATAAGAATTTGAGGGTGTGTGTTGATCTCAGATCTTTAAATTCCAACATTGTTATTGATTGCCACCCTCTCCCAAATATAAACGAAGTGGTATCTATGTTGGAAGGAGCAATGGTATTTTCAACGTTACATCTAAGGTCTGCATATCACCAGATCTCTCTGTCTGAAGAGTCAAAAAATCTAACCGCATTCATTACCCCACAAGGTCTGTATCGCTACACCAGGATGCCGTTTGGTTTGGCTTCAGCCGCATCGGTTTTTCAAGGAGTTATGTTTAGAATTTTCAGAGATATGGATCTTTTTGTGAAGTGTTTTCAAGATGACATACTAGTTTTTTCAAAAAATGAGGATGAACACAACGTTCATCTTAAAGAGGTTTGCAGTAGGTTGGAGAAGAATGGTCTTACGCTCAAGGAAAGCAAATGTAAGTTGTACAGGAAATCAGTAGAGAGCCTGGGTCATACTCTCTCAGGTGATGGTGTAGTCCCAAAGAAATCCAATGTAGATGCTATCATCAATGCTCCATCCCCTATAAACAAGGAACAGTTGTTGAGTTTTGCGGGGATGTGTGAATATTATAGCAAATTTGTAAGTAATTTTGCAAGCAAAATGGAACCTTTGAGAGAGTTACTTAGGAAGAATGCAAATTACATCTGGGGTTGTAGCCAACAAAAGGCATTTGATAACATCAAGCAAGAAATAGTGCGTGCACCCACTTTGAAGCCATTTTGTGTTAAAAAAGAGTGCATAATCACGGTCGATGCTAACCTGTATGGCATTGGAGGTGTACTTTCGCAGATGTCTGGTAGAGAAGAATGGAATGTGGCCTTTGCTTCAAGAACTCTCAATGAGTCGGAGAGGAAGTATGCAGTTATTGAAAGAGAATTACTTGTGTGCGTATGGGCCATTGAACATTTCAAGTTGTATGTTTGGGGTGGAAAATTCACGTTAAGAACAGACCACAAACCTTTAGTCAACATTCTCTCATTTGGTGGGGGGTGGAATGCTACCGCTAGAATTGCCAGGCTTTCATCTAGGCTTCAAGAGTAAAATTTTAAGACAGAATACGTACCTGGGAAGAAGAATGTCACAGCTGATTTCCTTTCAAGGTTACCATGTGCTCAAAGTTGTGTTAATGTTGTAAAAGAGACTGATTTTGTCCTTAACGTTAGTGACATTATGCCTGCACAGTTCCAGGATATTAGTGACAAACTTTGGGAAGAGTGTGTTAATAAGGGTAAGGATTGGTTGGACATAAAAAAATGTGTCATAAAGGATGGCCTAACAAAAATCAAATCAGACCTGAGTTATTACCTTTGTTCAAGGTCGCAGGCGATCTGGAATTTGAAGGAGATTTTCTGTTTAAGAATTGTAAGTGCATTCCCCCAAAAGGAATGCAAGATGTCATACTTAAAATTGCTTACAAGACACATCCTGGCATTTCATCCATGAAACGCCTCATAAGAAATTTCTTTTGGTGGCCAGGCATTGACAAGTTCATTGATCGGGTAGTCAGGGAATGTGAGCTATGTGTTTCGAGTGAAAGGATGCTCAGTGTTAAAACTCCTCCTTTAAGGATGGTTGAATGGCCAAAGGAACCTTGGCAAAAGTTAGCCTTCGACATTTCAGGTCCTTTTAACATGCTTCCGGAAAAATTTACATTTGCATTAGTGTTAGTAGATTACCATTCTATGTGGCCTGAGGTAAAATTTGTGAACAAAATTACCACAGATGTTGTTTTGAACTTTCTAAGAGAAACTTTTGAACGTGAAGGTTGTCCATCTTATCTTGTCACTGACAACGGAGTGCAATTTACTTCATTAGAGATGAAAAAATTTGTAAAAGAATGTGGAATAAAACCTACTCTCACTTCCCTTTATGGACCGCATGAAAATGGTCAAGTTGAAAGGTTTAACAGAGTTTTGAAGGACTTTATAGTGGAATCTATAAAGCATGGAGAGGATTGGTTGAATAGTGTGAGAGAGAAATTCTGGTTATACAGAATCACTCCGCACACTACAACGGAAGTTAGTCCATTCAAATTGTTGAAAGGAAGGGAGCCAGTCTCTAAGATTTGTCCTTGGTGGTTTCGTGAGAGGTGTGGGAAACCAATTACGAGCAGTGAATGTGTAAAGGACATTGCTTCAAAAGTGAAGGACAAACAACAGAAAACTTGTTTGTGGTTTGATAAAAAGTGGAAAACCCAAATACCAACTTTTAGAGTTGGTGATTGGGTTAGAATTCTAAAGCCAGGAGTCATCTGCAAGGGTTCTAGCAAATTTGGTAAAGCTATTCAAATTAAAAGAGTTTTTAGGAACTCTGTTGCCACTCAAGATGGGAAAGTCTGGAATGTTAGAAGGGTTGCAAAGTGTCCTTCCAGTGTGAGGAGCAATTTTCCAACTTATGTTCCTGATGAGTCAAATCTTGTTAATGAAAGTAATGCTGGTACCTCTGGTGATTCCGGCAGTTTGAGGAAAGACGATTCCTTTTGCCCTAAGGCCAGAACCTCTATCTGTGTAAAGTATTTTCCTAAGAAGTTGAATGATTATGTTTAGTTTTCCTGTTTCTTAGCTTATGTTTTTTATTTGTTTTTATTTTTGTTCTCTTTTTTTCCTTTCTTCTTTTTCTTTCTTTGTTTTATTTAAAGAAGGGGGATGTGTTGTATTTTACATTCATATCACTTTAAGTGCTTACTCTATGGTGTCAATGGCATGCGCTTTGTTATCCTTTATAGTGCATTCCAGGTTCTAGTGTGGAACTGTATTATTAGCTTTCGGGTAAAAGACTGAGTTGTTTGGGAGTCCGCTGCTGTAAGGATGTACTGCCATGCTGTTTATAAATAAAGGAATACAAAGCAAATTAAATATCTTCGATTTTAATAGGCACAATCTGACTGAGAATATGTAGAGTGCTGTAAAGAATCAAAGAACTGTATCTTCATCACAACAAGCGGGTATTGTGAACCCCCAACGCGGCGCGCGTTTTGACACTGTTAAAGAACACTCTGACCGTGAGTAAAAGCAGTGCTCTGTGGTGTATTGAGCGACATGTGGTGAGGGGTGAAGAGACGTCTGTAGTTAATGCCTGCAGTGTGGTGTCGGAAAACAGTTTGCTGTGCGAGGTGGAGACGCACGAAGTTAACCCCAACCCGATGCACAGAAAAGTGTGAAGCAAATGGTGTGTCCGTCTAAGTTACCTGAAGAAACGCCCGTAACCAACTTCTGAGCATCGCCCCTGCAAGTGTGGAAAGTGCAGTGATCCCGGTGTCTCAGCTGTTTAGCTCGACATCGCCTCATCGTTTTGCACTTCAGCAAGTGCGGTGTTTCTTCTTTCATTCTGGGCTCTGAGGGAGGCAGAGTATGCCGAGTTGACTGCAGTGTGCGAGCAGCTGACTGGGAACTGTCACACCTTAGTCATTTCCTCTCTTCTCATTAACCCCTGCGTGTTATTCTCGAAGTGCGGTAGCATTCAAAAGTTGAGGAGATAGACGCTGCCATCTTCTGGTGAAAGTTATGTTATGTTATGTTATGTTAGTTGCATTTTAATGCGCACAGCTGCTCCAGCGAAGGAGCGTCCTGGCGCAGGGAAAGGTAGACACAACACAACACTAGGTCCGGTAACAGAAGCAAACAAATAAAAGCTAGAAACAATTAAAACAGGAAGGTTTTCAGGGCCCTACGGAAAGACATTAGGTCATTCGAAAGGCGGATTTCCAAGGGGAGCGCATTCCAGAGGGTTGCGGCTTTCACGCGGAAGGAGCGACCCCCCATCCGACTAAGTCTGAAACGGGGGACGACCACCAAGGACTGTCCAAGGGATCGTAGTGAGCGGGTAGGAACATAGGGAGAGATCAGTGTATTGAGTATTCCGGGTGCCAACTCTTTCAGAATTTTAAAAACCAGGCAGAGAGCCTTGAATTGGATACGCTTGCATATTGGGAGCCAGTGCAAGGACCGCAGGGTGTTAGAGGTAGGGCAGGTTCGAGGCAGACCAACCACCGCCCTAGCCGCCGCATTCTGGACTCGTTGTAAACGAAGAATCTCGGCTTGGTTCGCTCCTAATAGGAGAGAACTGGCGTAATCCAACCGCGAGATGACCATTGCTTGAATGACCAGCTGTCTTGTAGGAGCATCGAAGAATCGCAGCAGGGGTCTTAGCCCGCGTAGTACTCCAAAACAGCAGGCCGCCACTCTCTTTGTATGAGTCACAAAGCTTAGCGTGTGGTCAAGCCATACTCCGAGATTTCTGAGTTCCAGGACAGGGGCCGGCGCTGATCCCAGCTCTGGAGGCCACCATTCGTCCCCCCAGTGGTCCGCTTCCCTTCCAACGATCATCACCTCTGTTTTTGACGCGTTCAGCTGGAGACAGTTGTTATTCATCCAGCTGGCCACCTCTCTCAGTCCACTTCGGAACCTGAGGGCATCCTGCTTGGCATCCCCGCTGATCGTAACCGCCAACTGAGTGTCGTCAGCATAGGAGACCATGGTAAGGCCCCATTGCCTGACGACCTCAGCCAGCGGCTGCACGTACAGATTAAAAAGCGTGGGACTCAGCGAGGAGCCCTGAGGGACCCCCAGGTCCAAAGGATGGTACTTGGACTGAAAAGGAGGGGTGGCAACGCAGAAGGAGCGATCACTAAGGAAGGAGCGGAACCACTGCAGAGCTGAACCACAAATGCCAATGTCCTGCAGGCGGTGTAGCAAGATGCGATGGGAGACAGTGTCAAAGGCAGCGCTCAGGTCTAGTAAAATAAGCACACCCCTCTTGCTCATTTCATGCTAGGAATCTTTTGTGTTTAACAAAGCACATCATTGAAGTAAACATGGATGTCACACCTTTAGATGTATCAGCTACCTCCTCTCCACCGCATTTCCTCAGTCAACCAGGCAGTCCCAGCATAGAGTGGGATGAGTGGATAGAAATGTTCAACAATTACTTGGAAGCAATGGATGCTCAAGATTACAGCTCAAATCGGAAAAAAGCGATCTTGCTCACCAATTTGGGAAAAGAAGGCCAACATATTTTCAAATACTTGCCTGTGGTCACAAATGAACGTGGTCAACCCATTGAGGATCCTTTTCAGAAACCGCGTAAAAGGTTGGAGGTCAGATTTGCCAAGGAGACTAACATAGTCCTGAGGAGATACAAGTTTTATACTCCACCCCAAAAAGTAGGTGAATCCATAGATGACTTTGACACAAGACTCCGTGAACTTTCCTTAAAATGCAAATTTGGTCCCAATGTTGAAGAAATTATACGAGATCAACTTATCGTGCAATGTAGAAGCAGAAAGACACCGGAACACTTATGGGCTGCCAAAGACCCTTCACTCAAAGATGCAATTGACATTGCGAAAATCGTTGAGGAATCTGAGTTCTGTATGAAGGAAATGGATCGCAGAGATTCTAAACTGAACGTTACAAATTAATGAGAAACATCTGTAGTAGAGGGTGGTGAAGGTGATGTGGCTGCCTCTACCAAGTTTAATGGTGGGAGGGGTACTAGTGGCAGCAGGTTGTATCCTAGTAAGTTTGGCACTAAGACTTGTGGTAAGTGTGGTAGTACTTATCACACGTAGGACTCAAAAAAATTGCTGGGCCATTGGCGAAGAATGTAGAAGGTGTGGCCGTAAAGGTCATTTTGCTAGGGTGTGTAGAGATGCTAACAAGGGAAAGGTGGCAATGTTGTCTGAGGAGGCAAACATTGGAGAATGTTCATTCAGGGCAGACAGAATTCTATGTGTGGAACCTTCCCTAATTGATGAAATAGGTAATGAAGATGTCCTTCTCACCGATCCTGTCAACTTAGACGATAAAAGGAGACGTAGACCCAAAGCTGAGTTCATTATTGCTAACAGGAAAGTTGATCTGATGGTGGACTCGAGGTCCTTATATACCATCATACCCAAGAGAATATACCAACAGGAATGGCCCCACATGAATTTACTACCCAAAGACATAAATCCCGGTGGGTATCAAGGTGAGCAGATTGACATACTGGGTTACATTTTGTCTGATATTGTATTTAAAAACAGGTCTGTCAAAGGGAGAGTTTATGTAGCTGAATCTGGGCCTCCCATACTTGGTTGGTATCACCAGTAGGACCTCCACATTAGGATTGACCCTCACGCTGTTGAACAGATTATGGTGGTAGATGACCTCTCAGTTGAAGACATTTTGGAGGGAGGTAAAGGAGTTTTCAGAGACCAACTAGGTAATTTGGAGGGTTACGTCCACAAAAGAAAGCTCAAACAGGGTGCCATCCACATTCAACATAAGCTTAGGAAATCCCCTATCATGGTGAGAGGGGAAGTCAAGAAGATGTTAGATGAAATGCTATCCAATGGTGTCATCGAGCCCGTTGAGTGCTCCCCTTGGGTTTCTCCCGTCGTTATTTCAGAGAAGGCTGACGGAAATTTGTGTTTCTGTGTCGATTTGAGGAGTTTAAACCAGAATATCATCCCTGACACTTTTCCCCTACCCAGTATCAACAAATTGATGATGTTGTTACAAGGAGCTACATTTTTCTCTAAATTAGACCTTCGTCATGCCTACCACCAAATACGCTTGCACGACTCCTCTAAACACTTAACAGCCTTTATCACCACAGAAGGTATCTTTCAATTTACCAGGATGCCTTTCGGGCTGTCATCGGCTACTAGTGTTTTTCCGAGGATGGTCTCCGAAGTCTTTAAAGGTCTAACAAATATCATCTACTTCCAAGACGATATCCTGGTCTTTGGTGATACTGTGAACAGTCATAATGTAGCGTTAAAAGATGCCCTTGCCAGACTTTTGGAATCTGGCATAACGCTATGTAGAGAAAAGTGTTCCTTCCTTGCCACAGAAGTGGAGTACTTAGGACACTCAATCTCTTCTGAAGGCGTAAAACCCAAAAGAGATTTACTTGCATCTATAAAATTGGCTCCCGTTCCCAGTAACAGAGACCAGCTGCGTTCCTTCATTGGTTTAATTGAGTACTACTCAAAGTTTGTGAGGAATTTCGAGAGTAAAACTGAACCGTTAAAGGTACTCCTGAGGAAAGGTATCAATTTCATGTAGGGCACTGATCAACAAAACTGTTTTGACAATATCAAGCTTGAAATCTGTAATGCTGGAATATTGGTTCCTTTCAATGTCAATGCAAAAACTATTGTCACTGTTGATGCCAGTGATCCTGGCATTGGGGCTGTTTTATCTCAGAATGATGGTACCTCAGAACAAACTGTAGCGTTTGCATCCTGGACTTTGACTTCTACTGAACGTCATTACTCAGTAATAGAGAAAGAAACCCTAGCTGCCACATGGGGTGTAGAATTTTTCAGAACGTATGTTTGGGTGTACAGATTCTTCCTTCGAACTGACCACAAACCATTACTTAAAATTCTGTCACCTGGTGGAACTGGGCAGGGGTCGGCTAGACTAGTTCGCTTAGCCTCCAGGTTGCAAGAATATAACTTCAACATTGAGTTTATTTCTGGTTGGCGCAATGTTCAAGCTGACTGCCTGTTGCGCCTGCCCTTAGACTGGGAGCAAGTGGACAAATGTGGTGTGTCAAAGTGTGAGAGAGAAGGAGCCATCTCCAGCGTTGATGATGTTGTTCAGTGGAGCTGTGGTGTTGTCAGTAGAGAGGAATGGGCAGAAGCTATGTCACAAGATGAGGTCCTTAAAGGTGTTCTCAGCCTCATTCTTAAAGGTAGGCGTAGAGAGAGTACCCTAACCCCCAGCTTTAGGCCCTTTAATGCTGTCATTGACCAACTATCCTTTGTCGCCGACCAGATTGTCATGTGCAGCGACAAGATTATTCCCCCGTTTGGCATTCGCAATAGACTATTCAACTTAGCCCATGAAGGACACTTAGGACAGACTTTGACAAAAAAACGTTTGCGGAACGAATTTTGGTGGCCAGGAATGGATAAGGAAGTGGTTGATTGGGTTGAAAGATGCAGTGAATGCATAGAATGTGAGAAGAGACTCCAGGTTGGTCCACAGTCTGTCCCTGATTCCATCCGTAATCCTGGTGTGGCGTGGCATAGTATTTGCCTTGACTTCATCGGACCTATGCCCGGAGTCCACCCTAGCAAAAGGTTTGGCATGGTTGTAATGGATGTCCACTCCAGATGGCTTATTGTGTATCTTCTCCCAGAGATCACCACCAGAGTCACCATTAAAGTGCTGCGCACCATTTTTAAAGAGGAAGGTTTTCCCACAGTCCTTATTACGGACAATTGCACCCAATTAACTTCTACAGAAATGTGTGAGTTCTTTCGTGAGTGTGGTATCAAACATTCCCTCACCACACTGTACAATCCTCAATCTAATGGTATTGTGGAAAGAGCCAACCGCATGATTAAAGGGGCTATTGGTTTGGCTCTCACCAAAAACCTGGACATTGATGAAACCTTGAATGAATTGGTGTGGGCTTACCGTACCACTGAAAACTCTACTACTGGTGTTCCCTTCATTGCCATGCGAGGTAGAAAACCTTCTTCCAAACTAGTACCTTCATGGATCAGAGGGTTGTTGGAAGGGAAAAGTGTGAATGACAGTGACAAGGGTACTCCCGTGCATGCACACACTCCCGTACATTCCCAAGATAAGTCTTCTGCCAACCTCCTTGTGGGAGACTGGGTCAAAGTCAGATCTGGTCATTGGATCACAGGCCTATGTAAGTTTTGTGGTCCTTTCAAAGTTCAAGAGGTGCATCCTTTGTATGTTGTGTTGGCTAATGGGGAAAAGTGGAATTTATGTAGGGTATCCAAGTATCTCTCAAGAGACAACCCTCCTAAAGTCACGGCCAACAGGAATTCCTGTTCGGGATACATGTTGACTCAAGATCACCAATTGCTCAACAGTTCCCACACTGATGCTGAGTTGAGTGGCAGGTCCCAGTGGTGACCATTTAAGTAACAACCTTGGGCCCTATGTTAATAATCCTGCTTCTCAGGGTTCCTAAGATACTTAACTGTGTCAAAGACCTTTACGAGCTAGAAGACTCCCTCAACACTTACAAGATTTCATGGTGGGGTGATTTGCTCTGTTATATTCATTTGGGGTGGATTTGCTCACTGTTATTTTATTGCTCTGTGTTCCTTTGTTCTTCTCTTTGTTCTTCCTCTATTTCATTGCTTTACCTGCATGTAGAGGAAAGGGGGGTATGTTGTGATCTTCCTGACACTGCGGCCGCCTCAGTGGAATGCGGGGAATGTCAACGTTCGAAAGTAAAAGGTGCGCTCGCGTCCTGTCAGTGGAACAGCTGCTGGCTGAAGCGCGCTGATGTTACGTGCTAGGAGAAATAAACCTGGAATACTCTAGCCACTGTCTCTGTGTCATGTTGTGATTACAACACCTTGGCTACAGTGTTAAAGTGGTACGGAAATTATGTGGCTGTTTGGAGTTCTTGGAAGTCCCCATGCCAGTGAAGAACGTATGGTGGCCTTCCCAAAATGAGTTACCGAATACCACAAGTCTGATTTAAGAAGGTTTGTAGTTTCAGGCGAGAGAGATCAGGATTCTCCCCCCTCTTTACACGGGGGTAAGTGGATGGATATGCAGTAAAGGTTAGCAGATGTAACACTGCTTTGGTGTATAGTCCACCTGGCACTGCTCTTTCTTCACCAGGTCTCAGCTGTCTTGAAGACCCTGACAGGAGTGAAGAGGGTGGGAGCTGAGGCACTTGCTTGCTTTCGATAACACCCGCTCCATCCCTTAGTTCCTCCGCATGAAGAGGAGACTGGTACAAGATTAAGGGTGGATCAAGATGTCTGCCCAGTGATATTATTTGTGATCAAATTATGCAATGTCACTTACGCTATGCCTGACTTGTCGGGATGACGCCATCCTTCTCTTAAAGGTCCGAGGGAAGGATAAAGACCCCACCCTTGACAGTGATGTTTTGCCCTTGATTGTAAGCGCGTGAGAGCCCGACAAATCCATAGAGGGGACATGCAGAGCTCGGGCCTGGATGAACGGCCTAGAGGTCTCGGGCCTGGCAATAGAGCGCCTCCGTCCCAAGCCTAGACACAAGCATGGGGTCTGTGCCCCGAGAGAGGATGTGGGACTCCCGTATGGTGCGGGGGAGGGGGGAGGATTTGCAGGCGGAAGGTCACAGGACTACCTATTGTGCTACCAGACCGCCTTACTTAGTGAGAGGAAGCCCCTCCCTCAGGGGTTATTGTATTCAGGTTGGAGGCCGGATACCTGCTCCATAATGGGGCACAGCAAACACTAGTTTAAGAGATCCTGGGAAAGGGCCTGCGCTCTGAGTGAGTGGCCACGTGTAAAATGTGGATAGGGGCCCCGGAAACGATTGAGCCTCCACCCCACTGAAATGGAGGAACCCTTGTACTGCAGTGGCCTGCCTGCACGACCCCCTTCTTGGAGTATCCATGGATAATTCTGGTTAAAGTCATAAGAATACCCGTAAAGTAATTCGTAAATGAACAATTTAGTTATTGTAAACTTTAGCTTTCAGCAAATTACCTACAAATCTGTTAGGACCCACAGTATTGACAATGTTGTAAGTAAATGACAAGATACTTCTAGTTAAGTTACATGTAGGTTTATTCAAGACACAGCTGAGCGCACACCTCGCCAGCTGACCTGACCATCAACTGACAAGGGTAGAACACTCTAGTACAAGTTAGAACACTCAGAGGTATTCTGGGAGGCTAAGGAGGTAAGAACACTAAGGAAGGGCTAATGACCACTGTCAGCCATATTACGAGAAGAATCAATATACAACATATCTTCCTCCTTTACAGAAAAAATAAATAAATAAATCATAAAAATGAAGCTTAAAGTATGGGAGACAACAACAATAAACATTAAGACAGATAGGAGGTCTATGACGTCCTGAACTATTTTAGTTCGAAGGCAAAAGAGTATTTTGGGACAAAGAGTGTAAAAGTGAAGTGAGGGGTGAGACACAACACTAAAAAAACTACTAATAGGCACAACACTCAAAAGAACTAATAGACATCACCACTACCTACTCCCCTTAGACTGACAAAATCAGGAAAAGAGAGTCCACTCTCTCAAATCTGTTTCTGTCCTCCAACACTCTCCGCTCTAAGTTGAAGATGAACAGCTCAACATATGCCTCCGTGCTTTACGGATACTACAGTCTTAGATACTCTTCGAGAACTCCAGACCTAGGTACTCTTCAAGATTTCTAAGAGCAGTATCGCATATGATGTTATGAGATTTAATTTTAGCTTGAAGTTTTCTCTCATCAAAAGATGGACACATAGTCTGAGTTGTGGCTAGCTTTGTCTTTGTCTAGTTCTGGGACCATTGCCACGATTGTGGGCCCCCACTTAGTTCGAGTTTGGAACATTTGCCCATCCTTGGTGTTAGCACTGGGACCTTTGTCCCTGTTGTTTTTTAACTTTCTGTCCAGGCTCTTCCTGTTCTGATTCTGGGACATTTGTCCGCTCATGGTGTTAGCACTGGGATCTTTGTCACCGTTTTTGGACTTTCTGTCCAGACTCTCCATCTTGGTACTGGGACCATCATTCTACTCCTTCTTCCTTGTCCCTTCTGCTCGACCATTGTCCATTCTTAGTTTTGGAAGGACCTTTGTCCCCTCATGGTTCTGAACCCAGTCTTTGCCCCCATCTGCATCTGGTTCTGGTGTCTCCAAGCTGATCTTAAGCTTTTTGCCCCAATATGGGCTGTCAGCAATGTTCCTGCTTTTAATTTCCTGGTGTTTCCGGAGTGTTTCCATCTCATTTCTGGTATAGTTTACTTAGTGCTAAGTAACCTAGAAGTGTTCTTGTTTTTTTTTTTTTTACTTCAATGGCACTAGGTCACTCCAACACCCTTATGACCACATCTTAAAGTGCTGTGTTTACCGGCATGATAGCCTCTACATTTTCTGGTTGTTAAGTCAGAATTTATCAACGTGGCAGGGCTTGGGTATTACAAAGTCATACACCTGCAGCAAGTCTCTCAATTTCCCTGTGTGTGCGATAACACAGATTTCATGAAAATAAAATACCTCATAGTCAACAAGGTGACACTGTTGTCAAGAGTATCACACAGTTAGACTTTAAATACACCTACGAGTGCACACACCATCCAATTCATTGTTGTTCCTAAATTCAACCTCCAAGAACTATGCCATTGATTTGAACCAGGAGTGAACACCTTAGTATATGATCGAAGTATGAAGTCAGATCCCTTCACAAAACGTGTGCAGAAAGCAGGTAAAGGTGTTTTTTTTTTTTTTTTTTTTTTTTTCTTTTTTTTTTCATGTGAAGCTCCATGGCAACACTGAAAGCGTTAGACTCTTTCAAGCCCATAGCGTAACTTGCGGAATTTTTTTCTTCCCAAAGTACACAGGCATCAGGCAGTGCTTGCGCTTTTGTCACTCTTAGATTTCGCGACGTATATTCAGGGAGTCAGTTTAAAGAGTGCTCTTACCAAATTTGTTCCTGCTTCACAACATAGAGATTAGAGACAGGCATGATGACGCTCGTTTGCATTGTGTTCCGCTAACCCTTTTGATAAGTGGCAACAAAATGGCTGCCTGGCGTCGCGTTGTGTAATTTCATGTTGCGCGATGACGCGCTCTGGGAGGGTTGCTGTGCCAATGCAGTGCTCCTTGCCAACAATGAGAGGCTTCCTCGAGACGCTGCTTCCTAGCAATGCACAGTTTGGAGCCAGTTCTCTTACAGACCAAGATGAAGTTCTGGACCAGGTGTCTCGGTTCTGGTTATTTTTCTTGGGTTATGGGCCTCTAGATGTGGTTCGGGCCTCTAAGTTACCTTTAAATATAATTTGTTTGTGGACAAACTGTCTCAGTACTGTGGGCTATAAGGCCTGGTTCTAGTCGCGGAACGTTTGTCCCGGTTCAGAGAACCCCCTTGTCACGATTTTCTGTCGTGGTACTGGAACTCTATTCGTCACACATCTCGGTCGTGAACTCTCCCGGTCCTGGGACACATTTTCTCTCCTATCCCGGTGCTGATTCTGGGACTTCCGTTGTCCCCTTCTAGTTCTGCCGGACCTGGGACTTCCATTTGTCCACTCCCGGTACTGATTCTGGGACATCCGTCGTCCCCCTCTAGTAAGGTTGGAACCTTTTGTACTCTCGTTTTTTTTTTTCTTCTGGGACCTTTGTCTCCTCCTGGTCCTGAGACATCCTTTGTCCTCTCCCGGTTTCTGGTTCTGCCGGTCCTGGGACTACCATTGTCCTCTCCCGGTCCTGGTCCAAGGCTCACTCCATCAGTCCTTAGTTTTCCCTGGATTGGGGTTAGAGTCACAATACCTTACGAGAAAAACGTGACACGCATCTGATGCGATGTAAATTGAGTGTTCCTTTCAACTACTCTCTCTCACAAAGATGTTAAAAACATTGGAGATGCAGTGAGTTCACAAATCCTCTTCCTTTGAAGAAAAACACTAAAAACATGACGCATAGAAAACTGAACTACCAGATTGGTGCCTGCTTCACAGTAACGAGATCGGGAACAGACACGACAGCGTGTGAGGAAACCGTGTGGCAATGCTACTCTCACCTTATCACAGCGTGAGTGTTCCGTTCCTTTCCAAGAGATGGCCCTCAGGGAAAGGTTAATACTTGTATCGGTCGTGGTGTGTTAGCACAATCCTCTCAGCCACCACAACTATGCCGCTGGTACACATGTCTATGCGCCGCACAAGGGTGAAGTAGTCTTCGAGCCAGGGCAGCGAGCGGCGTTACGATGTGTTCGAGTAACCATGGGAACAAATAAACAAGATGGCTGTTTGACGTTGTGAGATGTTGCGCGATAACGCGCCCCTTGGCAACAAGGAAAGATTTCTTCAAGACGCTGTTGTAAAAACAAAAGAATTACTTTACTGTGATGGTGGACACATGACATCAACATGGAGCGTGCTGCTTCTCCGCTGATACCCACGGAGATTCTAATACGTCATCAGAAAGAGATATGGCTTGGGGAAGTGCGGCTCGGAACAGAGACACTGGAAGTTCCCTCGCAGCAACAGGCAGTCAAACGTGCAGGCAGAAATTAATGGATCGCTACTCACAGGCAAAACGGAAATTTCACTCCGCAACTGACTCATGGTAGAAGAACTTGATACTGGTTCCTTCCTTTTCTTTCTCCGTTTTTGTTTGTAATTCTCTCCTTTTTGGGAGTAACTGAGGCAAGTGACGTTAAAAGTACTTCGCTTAGATCCTCACCCGTTTCTCAGGTCAAACACTTCTTTTGTTAAGGTTAGTGGCAGCAGATGGGGAATCTGGAAACGGTGATTTCACCCCATAATTTGACTCACAGCTGGTTTCTTTTTGGTTTTTCTGGCGTCTCACAGGTTTCCAGTTCCTTTCCTTCTTTCTTGCGGCAGGTTTCTTTAAGTTTTCCGGTATTACAGAGGTGTCCAGTTTCTTTTTCCTGTTGCTTTCATCCACAGTTGAATGACATGGTGTCTTGGGTTCTTGGTGCGAGGTGTTGCTCGGGGCTGTGCTGTTCTTCTTGCTGGTCTTCTTCCCTGGTCTGGTCAGCTAGATCGTCACCAAAATGTTGTAAGTAAATGACGAGATACTTCTAGTTAAGTTGCATGTAGGTTTATTCAAGACACAGCTGAGCGCACACCTCGCCAGCTGACCAGACCATCAACTGACGAGGGTAGAACACTCTGGTACAAGTTAGAACACTCAGAGGTATTCTGGGAGGCTAATGAGGTAAGAACACTAAGGAAGGGCTAATGACCACTGTCAGCCATATTACGAGAAGAATCAATATACAACAGACAACTACAGTTTGCTTATGTATTTCATTTTTTTTATTTTAAAATGTAACAGGCAGTCTAATTGGCATGGTTAAGGCTAGGCCGCGGAAAGCCAGCAGACCCCAGACCTCGATATCACAGGAGCACTAGTAAAGCCTCGGTCTGCAAAACACCGACGGGCGGGCTGTTGTGAGAGGGCAGCAGACCTCGCGGAGGCGGTGCGTATAGACCTCACGCAAACTGAGGCGTATGTAAACGTTACTGACTGAAACCGAATGCATAGGCGTCGGCTTAAAAGGGACTCGCGGTGTGAGGGGCTACGGGCCCCACGTTTATTGCTATTTGGGTTGAAACCTACAGAGATGCTCCCAACTAGGAGACCGTCTGAGCGTTCTGGTAAACATACAGGCCGGCCGTTAAATGGCTGCGCGACATTCCTTCCACACCTGCCAGCATGGTGGGCTGGGCCTTTCTGCCTTCCCTGATGGCTGACCCCAGAAGAGGTGCTTGGATCCCAGCACAGGCCTCAACAGGCACAGGAATGTACTTTGGCACAGAAGGTGACGCGGTTCTTCTAAATTTAGGTTTTTGGCTCCCCCGCCCCCAGAGACCAGGAAAATAGTGGGTTGCAAATGGGTCGGGTATTTAAGTAAGCCGACCAGGGCGAAACCATGAGGTCTGCCTTCAGGTGAAAACAGCCTTGTTACTGTTCTTCCCACCCCCTCCCCCGTCCTCAGGATGTAGTGCTGCATCGAGAACAACACGAAGCGTAACCTACATGCCTCCTAAACGGTTACCCATCCCCCCGCTCACAACACACAGGGAGCGAGCGCTCCACAGCTCTCCTTTAAGTTAAAGGCCCCAACCCTATGACAACAGGGGTTAAACCTCATCTACCCACCAGTTCGAGTGGGTAGGTTTTCACTGGGACAGGAACGAGGGCAATGTACCAGATTTTGTAAATAATTGTCCCTGACAAGACCTCCTTCCTGTGCTAGAAAGGCATGCAGTCCACGGACCCAGCTCAAGTAAGGTTCCACTTTAGTGTGACTCCCTGTGTGCGGACTGCCTGTATGTATGTTGCATGTGCAGCACATTCATGGAAACCATACTCCAAATGTGGCCAGAGTTGGAGTACTGGGACCAGTGAGAGCCATGTTGCACGGCCCCTGTTTCTGCATGATATTTTCAGGGTTGGATTGGGATTAGAAATCGGCCCGGGCACGCTAAAAGAAAGTGGTCCACATTTGCATATTGCCTTTACGCAAAACACTGCTTCGGCGAAATTTTATAAAAAGGGGGGGAGGGGTTTATAAATTTCTTAGACTGTGTCACAGTCTAAGACATTTATAAATATAAATCCACAAAAAAAGAACCTACTGGTGTTGACCTCTGCTAAATTTTTCGCATGCGATACGATTACTGTGCATTAACACTCTTAAACATTTCTTTGAACGTGTGCCCAGGACTTGGCTTCTGCCTCCAAAAAGGCCACTCAGGCACCCACTGGGATGCTGGTGGCATCCTACAATACAGAAACCGCCCAAATCGGCCCCCCAGGCTGCTCAAAAAGCAGCCCACAGCTGGAATTCGGATACCGGCCCCTCGGGCATTGCCCGTGTGCCCGCGTTACCAATCTGACGCTGGATACAGTATGGGCAAAAAATTGTGGGAGGGTGGAGGCGAGGCCACCCTAGAAAGGTAATTGGGTCCTTTTAGCAGGCTGCTGATTCATTCTTCCTTAGCACTGCCATTTGGTGGAAGTAAGGGGGTGGGACAGCTGTTTCTGATGTCAAGGGTGAGAGTTTGTAGGCATGTTCTGCCCTTTTGTTTTTGCTAGTTTGCAGCTTCAGGGAGTCTGATGACGGCTAGGTGCAGAGATCTTACACTTCATTGTGCCCTTGTTTTGGATACTCCTGTTCGGAGCCAGCCTCATCTTCCATAAATACTGTCTGCAGTACAGCCAGAAAATCACATTTGGTAAGAATTCAGGTTGGTTCTAAAACCTAAGTCCACTTCCTGTATATCAAATGAGTGTAAAATGATACCTAGACTACCCTACTTTATACTGGTTCCAAGTGCATCTTGACCAAGGAAGGAAATGCTCTGCAGAGTGCATGAAGAGGAGCTGTGTATGTCGGGTTGGTGTCTGTATGACAGCTAGTCTCCAGGAAGTGAAGGGTCATCTCCTGAAGTCTCTAACTTACTGGAGATGCAGAGGATCTGTCTAATGCTAGAAGCCTGCCTACTCATGGGGGAAGGAGAAGGCCGAACCCTGCAGGAGGAGAGGCTGCCCGGAAGGAGAAAACCAGCTATGTTCCAGCCATGAGGAACACCCAGAAGCAGCTGTCTGCTGTCTGGACTGAAGCCAGAGCGAACTGGTGTTGTGTGGTGTCTCAAGAAATCAAGCCCGAGTGAAGAGGCATGTCGTCCAGCACCCCTGCAGCATGCCCTAACGGCTGGTGTAACCATCGTTTTACATTAGTGCCCCGGTTAAGGGAGCTTCCCGCTGAAGCAGAAACCCTGTTTGTAACCTGGAGGCAGCAACTACCAAAGAGAAACACCCATCTTAAACCGGCTTAAAGGCCGATGCTGACGAAGAGGAGCACCCGTCTAATATATGACGTTACGTCGCGATGTTTACACCGCGATACCTTTACAACGCAGGCATTATAGCGCAAGTCGTTACAACGACTTGCGCTGGACTTAGGAATAGTATGATTTACTATTCCAACTCCAGCCTACGTTACAGTAGGGAAGGTGTTGGAATAGTAAATCATACTATTCCTTAGCTTAGAGCGCCATCCAGCGCAAGTCATTGTAATGACTAGCATTGTAATACCCGCATTGTAAAGTTATTGCTGTGTAAACACCGCAATGTAACCGATGTTTCCCGCACCCGTCAGATCCCATCATACATCTGCCAATGACAAGCAACCACCAAGCAGGCCTGCCATGCTCCTTGGCCCCTCTCCAGTGGTCTAAGTCCAGAGAGAGGTTGTCATGATGTCCTGTGCTGCTGTTGCCGACACTCGAGGTGCAGGTCTGATGACCGCACCTGCCAGTGCTGCACATTCTGCATCTCCTTGCGCCGGTAGGGCAAGGCCTAAAAGTGAAAGATAGAACTGATTGTGCAGATGTAAATGTAAATGTGTCGTGAGAACACCAACTGTTGCCAGTGTAATCACACATTGGCAAGAATAGTTTGAACTGATTGAGTTATCCCATGGGAAGCAAACTGCACCTATGCCTAATCTGTGTTTATACCTGTACTTTTGTATAGGTTTCCATGAACTTTGGGAGAGCTTTCCAGAATGGGGAGAGGGCACTGTAGCGTGTGTAACGCTTAACTAGGATTCGTGTTTGAGTTTGCAACCCTATACCAGTCCATATTGGGCTGTGTAGCATTTCGTTTTGCTGCAATGTACTTTCTTTTCCCTAGGATAAGTACTGGGCTCAACAGTTTGTTATAGCAACTGCTGTTTGAATGTTGGGTTCTGAGCTCTTGCCCTCCACACTACCTTTCGCAGCGGCCTTTCATTGCTTTCCCTCCCTACCCTGGGAGTCCAGTGCACAAGCCTAGTAAACAGAGCCATAGTAAGACAGATCCCAGGACACCAGTGCCAAAGGACCCCCCAACCACCACTGTTGATCCATTAGCCCCTGCTTTACGTTTGGATCCCCCAACCCCAAAAGGTGAGCTGAAAGAACTGGCTGTACTCCAAACCACGTAGGGAGATGCTTTTACCTCCATCCAGTGCACACATTTTCACTTTTCTCCTCATCTTTGAACATGTGATGTAAAAACCTGCCCTCCTATATGGCAAGATAAATCGCACTAGCTCACTTCTCCTAAGCACTGACAAGAGATTACATTCCCCAGATAGCAAACGGTTTACACGCTTCCAGAAGACGAGATATGTGTTGTAATCATGGAATAACACTCAAGCAGGTAACGTTTTTTCATAGGTTTATTCTTCAGCACATAGACGCCGCGTCCCTCACGCTTCAGCCAGCCACCAACTGACCAACTGCCCAACTGCCGAGGTCGCGAGGAACACCAGCAACAGTAGAACCGTGGTACAGTTAACATTCTAAATATGCACGCGGTAAAAGCGCGAGGCAAATCATAACATACCCCCCTTTGTTCTACACGCAGGTAGGTTAAAACACTGTAGAGCAGAAGGCAGAAGTAGGAATGCAAGAGGGAGGAGGGGTTAAGCCTGAGGAGGGGCAAAGAGGGGAGTGCAGGTGGCTAGTAAAAGGTAACTTGCAAGAGGGGAAAGGGGCTAACCCACTAGGAAATCCTGTAAGTGGTGGGGGTGGCCCTTTGACCTGTAAGGGTCTTAGACTACGTTGAGTTGTCTGTGAAGGATGTGCATCTTGGTTTTCAATACTATGACTCGGGCGCACACCTAAATTGTCACCACTGGGACCAGGTGCTTGCGCACTAGAGTGGGTGCAGAAGTAGGTTCAGGTGCATCTCTCACACACACTCTTCACTTCCAATAACCCTCTGACCCAAGAGGGAACACGTTTGGTAGAGGGTTTCCTTCCACGCATGGCAACAAAAGGAACAACCCCGGTCGTGGTATTCTCTGTGGTACGGTAAGCCCACACCAGTTCGTTCAAGGTCTCATCAACGTCCAGGTTATTTGCAAGAGCAAGGCCTAGGGCACCTTTAATCCTGCGGTTTGCTCTCTGCAATACCATTGGACTGGGGATTATAAAGTGCAGTGAGGGAATGTTTGATCCCACAATGGCGCAAGAATTCACCCATTTCACCAGATGTCAGCTGCGTGCCATTGTCTGTAATAAGAACATTGGGATAGCCTTCTTCTTTAAAAATGCAGCGTAACACTTTTATGGTGACTCTAGTGGTGATTTCGGGAAGAAGGTGCACAATCAGCCATCTGGAGTGGACATCCATGACGACCATACCAAATCTCTTACAGGGATGACCTCCTGGCATGGGTCCAATGAAGTCGAGGCAAATACTATGCCAATTTACTCCTGGATCATGAATGGAACTTGGGACAGAGTGTGCTCCAACCTTTAACCTTTTCTCGCACTCTTTGCACTCGCTGCACCTTTCAACCCTATCCACCACTTCACCATCCATTCCCGGCCACCAGAACTCATTCCTCAATCTCTTCTTAGTAATGGTCTGTCCAATGTGTCCCTCATTGGCTGTGTCAAATAGCCTCTTGCGAATGCTAAGGGGAGGCACAATCTTATACCCACGCATGATAATCTGGTCTGCAATGATGGATTATTTGTGGATGATAGAATTAAAAGGTCTCACATTACAAGGCAAGGTGCTCTTTCTACGCCCTCCTTTGAGTATGAGATTTTGGACAGCCTTGAGTACCTCATCTTCAGACATAGCATTCGCCCACTCTTTTTTTTGACCACCCCATGACTCCATTGAACAACATCTTCCACACATGCTATGGCTCCTTCTTTTGCACTCTTAGTGACTCCACCCGTATCCACTTTTTCCCACTCTAAAGGGAAGCGTGACAAGCAGTCTGCCTGGACATTGTGCCACCCCGAGATGAACTCTATTTGAAAACTGTACTCTTGCAACCTGGATGCCAGACGAGCTAGTCTGGCCGATCCTTTTCCTGTTCCCCCTGGTGACAAAATTTTTAGTAGGGGTTTGTGATCTGTACGGAGAAGAATCTTACGTCCCCAGACATAAGTCCTGAAATATTCAATGCCCCAGATAGCAGCCAAAGTTTCCTTTTCTATCACAGAGTAATGACGTTCAATACTCGTCAATGTGCGTGATGCGAATGCTACAGTTTTTTCACTAGTACCATCCCTCTGTGATAGAATGGCACCAATACCAGTGTTGCTTGCATCAACTGTGACTATCGTTTTAGCATTAACATCAAATGGTACAAGAATACCAGCATCACAAATTTCAAGTTTGATGTTTTCAAAGCATCTGGTCTCGTCCCCATGTAAAGTTCACACCTTTTCTCATAAGTTCTTTCAAAGGTTCAGTTTTGCTTGCAAAATTTCTGACAAACTTGAAATAATACTCAACCCAAGGAAGGACCGCAATTGATCCTTGTTACAGGGAGTTGGAGCCCCCCTAATGGAAGCCAGCAGATCTCTTTTGGGTTTTACACCTTCACTAGAAAGGGAGTGTCCCAAATACTCCACTTCTGTTACAAGGAATGCACATTTTTCTCTGCGTAGCGTTAGACCTGACTCAAGAAGTCTTGCCAGTGCTTCTTTCAGGGCCAAGTTGTGACTTTCCTCACTATCACCAAAAACTAGGATATCATCCTGGAAGTAGATGATGATCTTCATGCTTCTAAACACTTCTGACATCATCCTCTGAAAAACACTGGCGCCAGAGGATAAACCAAATGGCATTCTGGTGAATTGGAAGATGCCTTCCATGGTTATGAAGGCCGTCAAGTGTTTAGAGGAGTCATGCAATCGTATTTGGTGGTAGGCGTGGCGAAGGTCCAACTTTGAAAACAATTTCACCCCTTGCAACAACAAGATAAGCTTGTTAATGTTGGGCAGGGGAAAGGTGTCTGGAATAATATTTCGATTCAAACTCCTCAGGTCAACACAGAAGCGCAAGTTACCATCTGCCTTCTCCGTGATGACCACTGGGAAACCCAAGGAGAGCACTCCACAGGTTCTATGATTCTACTGGATAACATTTCATTTAGCATTTTTTTTACTTCACTGCTTACCATGATGGGAACCCGTCTGACTTTATGCTGGACGGGGATGGCACCTGACTTGAGTTTTATCTCGTGGACGTAACCCTCAAGGTTACCAAGTTTGTCTTTGAACACTTTCTTTGCTCCCTCTAAGATGTCCTCAACGATGAGGTCATCTACGACCATGACTTGCTCTAAACCATGTGGGTCAATCTTAATATGTAGGTCGTACTGATGGTACCAACCTAAGATGGGGGGCCCAGATTCAGCTACATAAACTTTACCCTTGACTGATCTATTTTTTAAATGAATGTCCGCCAATATACAACTCAGTATGTCTATTTGCTCACCTTGATGTCCACCTGGGTTTATATCCTTGGTTAACAAGCGTACATTAGGCCATTCACGTTTATGTACTCTCTTGGGTACGATGGTGTACAATGACCCTGAATCTACTATAAGGTCAACCTTTCTATTAGCAATCACAAATTCTGCTTTTGGTCTGTGTCTTCTCTTACTGTCTAAACAAGTAGAGTTAGTTGTAAGGACCTCTTCATTGTCAGCTTTCTCAGTTTGTGATGGTTCAACACAAAGGATTCTGTCAGGCCCAGGCAAACTGTCACTATAGTAGGTCTCCTTGCTCAACACGTCCACCTTGCCTTTGCTGACATCTCTACACATTTTAGCAAAATGACCTATTTCCTGCACTTCCTGCACTCTTTGCCAACAGCCCAGCAGTTTTTAGAATCAGCTGTATGATCTGTGCTACCACACTTGCTAAACATCCTATTACCCAACTTGCTAGGGTAAAGCCTGCTGCCAGAATAGGTCTTGTTACCTTTGCCCCAAACTCTGTTAGACGCAGCCATTTTCCCTTACGTTCAGGAGAGACTTGCGACAGCAGCGGATTTATCGTCTCACCGTGCGTCAAATGGGAGTGTGTGCTGAGACCTTCTTAAAGCAGTTCAAGGTTGAGGTGTTACGTTCAGGAGAGTCGTGTGACAGCAACGGATTTATCGCCTCGAACAGACCAAGGCCCCCTCCAGGATGAGACTTGGGCACTTGGGAGCACCCTCAGCCCAGCCCTAGACAGAGAATGAGCCCTCCAACACATTGCATAGTGTCCTCTCCAGCAAAAACGGAGGCACCCACCATGTCTTCAGTACAGATTGAGGCTGGCCTCTTTTTCCTGCCAATGGGAGCCCATGTGGTAACCTCCCCTCCCCCTAGATAAAGCAGGAGCTGATGCAGTAACTGCACGCAGAGCTCACTACACAGATAAAAACACCCCCCCACTTCCCAAACACAGACCAAGCTCAGGCTGTAAATACCCAACCCCCCTTCACACACTGCCTGAGCTTATGTGGCCGTCTGGGCTGTGCTAGCTCACGTGCATGGATTTCTGGCAAACTTCTCCTGTGGTTCTGTGGTTTATTCCTATCCCTGCTCTCTCTCCACAAGTGTCCCTGCCAAAGGTGTGAGGCCCAGCCTACAGCATGGACCTGCCTCGGTCTCCCGTGTCTGTATGACTTGTGTTACTGTGTGCAGACAGTGCAGTCCTTCATGCCTCCCGCACGTGCAGTATTACAGCACATCTCTTTACCGCTGTCTCAGTGGGACTTTCTGCACAGTGGCAATGCACATGCTTGACAGCCTACACAGAGACATCCCTCATCCTACATGCTGTAGCCCTCCTCATCAATGGCTTGAAGAAATATGGTGCATTATCC
Source organism: Triturus cristatus (assembly GCF_964204655.1). NCBI lineage: Eukaryota > Metazoa > Chordata > Amphibia > Caudata > Salamandridae > Triturus > Triturus cristatus. The sequence goes on from NC_140579.1 coordinate 883,635,107, forward strand.
CACCCAACCACTCCTCCATGGAACTTCCCCATGCCAGCCTGCACCGTCTTCTAAACCAGCTGCATCATTAAAGAAGCCATCAGAAGTCAATCTTTCTTGGTGCCTTTTGCTGCATTCCTGCCGCCACCGCCAGGAGAGTCACTCGGGCAGTCTACAGTAACGGTTCCGGCTGCGAGCGGAGGACGCCGGCCAGGACTACAAGCCCCAGCACTCAGCGGTGCACACGCCGCCCACGTACGCCCCAAAGCGCAGGGAGGCACTTAAGAACACCGCAGGGCTCCCGCAGGGCTCCCGCAGCGCGGGAAGCACGCGCCCGGGCCAAGGGCGGGCCTGTCCACGCCCGTTGGAGCCCGGAGGAGGCTGGGCTGGGCCACCCCTTGGTCATCTACTCCCTGGCATTTACCTTCTCTACAAAATCCCAGGTAACTTGAAAGTCCTTGCTACTCTTGGCTTGCTATTCTGTGTTGCATCACACCATGATATTCGGGTATTTGGCCTAGTAGAGTTGCAACCTCAACATGAATAAACGGAAGGGAGTTGCTGGGACTTTAGATGCATTTATCTTGAGAGCGGAATCTTTGTTGACCCACAAAATCGAAATTACTGAACGCCGCCTTTCCCTGGACCCTGTATCGTTACAGTCTCGTTTGTCACTAAGTGGTCCTAATTCAGACAGTACATCACATCCATCTCCCCAAAAGTCTACCACGAGTCATTCAGCCTCCCCTTACTCTGCCCTTCTAAATCAGGATGTACCTGATATGACTGCTTCGGTTGTGTCCTGTATTAACACTAGAGCACAGGTTGCCGAGTCCCAGAGAAATGCCAAGACGAAAGTTCAACCAAATAAACGGAAGTGGACTGCAGGCACTTTAGAGACCACAACGGCCAAATGCTCCCGTCCTGCCAATTCCACATCTGATCCTGTAGTTACCGCAACAAACCTTAATTCTAACTCCATGGGTACCCAGACTGATATCCCTCTCAACCGATCAGGATATGCTACTGGCGTAGACAATACTGTGGAAACTGTGCTTGTAAACTCTGTTGAGAAAATCTTAAACTGCATTGTCCCAAATTAAGGAGGCGATCAATAGGAATTTTGACCTCCTATGGGGAAGGTTACAAAGGATGGACTCAATAATGGACAATCTTAGTGGTATTAAAGAGAACTGTATCTCTGATAATGCGGGGGGGGGGCTTTCTGTCAATGCCGACTCTTACAAATCATGGGTCCAACTTGCAATTGCCAAGCTCTACCCTGCATAAAGATACTTTAACAGCTAATCCATGTATCACATGCGGAAATCATAATAACCTTCCTGTTTCACATCCTAACTATGAGCAGAGGAATACACAAGACATACCCCCAGTGCCCAATATTAACATGCCAGATTTAGGTAATAGCCATCTTAAGCATCCATACCCTGGCACTAATTTTGGTTTTAATGCAAGTAATCCAAGTGTGGGCACAATGGCTACGGACTGTAATAGGACGAGTAGCCTGAGATCCAATGCTGATGTTTTGAGTCTACCCCCTGCCGCCTGTCCCTATGTGCTGGTTTTGGCTGGTGTTCCAAATCTCACTGGCGATCGGAGGGAGTCTTAGGTAGATTTACGCAATGAGTCAGTGGATTGGTTGGTCAAACATAAAAGATTTCATCCTTCAGACATGAATGAAATTCTTATGGTTAGGCGTGTCGGGTGGGTTGGTCACTCCCCCAAGAATATTAGTGGTGACTGTATTGTTATTAATTTTTGTAAACCCCAAATGGTGCGACGTCTACTAAGTATCCAAGAGCAACCACTTACACTAAATTCCAGCATTAGTGCGCTCCCGTTGGGTTACTTTTATAAACCACACCATACAACTGCTAGGAATGTTCATGTTTTGCCGCTGGTAACTAACAGGTTTCAGGCCCTTTCTAATCTGGATGCCCAAGATTTACAACCACCTCTATTAGTAGACCAACCTCATTTTGTAGAAAACCCCTTAGGCTTTACACCAGTCGCCCACATCGATATGTCGGCTGATCTGCAATCTATAAATATTCAACTCTCTCCATCGGCTGATCAATCACAACAGGTAGAAAACCCCTCAGGAATCATACCTATAGTTCCCATTGATACCCCCTTCGTCTTGTAAACCATAAATAAAGTCAAAGCCGACACTGATTTGAATGTCTTAAGTTGCAACGCTTGGTGACCAGGATTGGCTGCGTGTAATTTCGGACCAAGATATAGTTATGTTTCAAGAGACTTGGGTAACTCACGAATTATATGTTGAGGGGTTTCATTGTTTGTTTTAGTATAGTTGCACCCAGCCCTAAATTTGGTCGATCGCCGGGGGTTTATTCATTGGGATTAATGTTGCTGCTGGAGGAAGCTTTAAGGTTTTACCAACCAATAGCCGTAATCCCCAAATATTGATATACAAAAGGAGTTTCTTTTGGTTTGATACATTTTTATAACCATGATTTTTGTTCTACTCCAAGTAGGAATTTTATTGAGCTTTTTGATTCTATTTCTAATTTAGACTGCCAGCAAGGTTCAGAAGGGGTTACCGGGATTCTCCTGGGTGGTGATTTTAATGCAAAATTCATAGATATGTCACATGGTGTGGGTACATTCAACCCAGGTCCTGCTTCCCGCAGGGGTGCAGAGTTGGCTACGTTCCTGAGCCTCCATAATCTTGTCGACGTTATGGATGTTACGGGTGTTTCACATGATATTAACCACCAAGCACCTACTTTCAGAGGAAGGGGTTGTTCCTCAACCATAGATTTTATCTTTATTTCCTCCCCCCTTGTGGACCGCCTAATGGCAGCAGAGGTTATTGCCACGAGCCATGGGGACCATAATCCTCTTAAAATAGTCTTGAGATTGGCGCCTCGCCCCGTGTTCTTTAACGAATGTGGGGCCAGGAATATAATATCATCAACTGACAACTTAAGATTTACATGGAGGGGTGTTGATAGTGGCAAATTGTTTCAGATACTAGCGAAGGAGAATATGCACCTTCTTAACTCATGTTTATCGATTCAAGAACCAAACCCAGGGGCAGTCCAGGATTTTACAAAACTTTGCCTGGCAATTAAAACTCTTGTTGAAACCTATCCCCCGGGCGAAAAATGACCCAAGATGGTTTGACCATGAGTGCTCCGAGGCTAATAGGAACCTGCGTAGGGCTTTAACATCTAACCCAAGTGTTGTAATCTTAGAGTACAGCGGTTGGTTCTGTCATGGTACTTTCCTTTCCCCCCCTTCCCTCCTCCCTTCCCTTGGTAGGTTCCTAGAGAGTTCACAAAAGAATGTTGGCGATCTCTGCTGTGGAGAGTGGATGATTGGAATAAAGAGTCCTATGCCTTACCTTCTTGCCATTTCTCCATTTATTTGGACTACAACACTGGCGACGACCTGCGTAGGGGGCAGCCAATCATCTCCCCTTTGTGTGCTCTCTCCGTTTTCTGGAAAATTCATATGGGAGGACTTATCCTTGGTCAAGTGTTTCATCCTTTGGAGACTTGTCCGTTCCGCTGAGGTGCCATAAGGGGTCCTGCCCTATACTGTTGAAGTTTTGCCAGCACGCCTGCGGTTCGAGGAGTCTGTTGTGCTTCATTGAGCTTTATTGGCCGATTTTAGCTTTGTGAACTTGGAGTCTCCCACAGTGTTGGTTCGCAAGAATTTCCGGTGCTAGATCTTCATCTTCTCCATCGTCCAGTGGTGTTTTGTGGAGCTGCCGCCGTTCGGAGTTCTACCATGTGACCAGATTCCTACGGCTGCAAGGTGTAATTTCACTGGTCTGTTGGACTGCGGGTATACTTCAAGGACTGCGTTTGCTCATACCCTATACCGGTTCCGCTTCGGTCCTGGGTGCTGTGTTTTTGTAGTTGGGGCATTTGTTTCCGAAGCTACAGGACAGTGTCAGTGTACTTCGCCTCAGGGGTATACGGTCCGCCTACTGACTTCCTGCTTTCCCGGAGTTTCCCGGCGCACCAACAGCCGCGGTCCGGTATTTTGCCTGGAAGCTTTGTCTATTTCAGGCGCCCAGCCTGCACCGGTCCCGGCGCTCCTACAGTTTGCGGTCCAGTCCTTCGGCTCTTCGGGCCAATATCCTGAGGTGGTTCTTCTTGTCTGCACTGTTTCATGTCTCCGTGCTCCAAGTAAGATCCATCCTTTTCTTCTTAACCTGACATTTGGTCCTCTTACGAGACTTCCTCTGTGACACACTCACATATGCGTGTCATCCACCGACTGTGCCTATGTGCTAGTTTTGATTTTCTGGGTGCACGGTGACACGCTCACCTTGAGAAAATTATTTATATATTCCACACTTGCTCCAATGTGCTCCTCAGTATCGTTCCCTTGGTGACGCTTTGTGTGCTACTTCTGTGACACACACACATCGTCATTTCTTCTTCAATTGGGTCACATTCTACATTCTTGTATGGTTGGCATCTGTCCCCTTTAGTCCCTCACGCCACCTTCTTTTAGTGCCTTTTCTCACACTTTACTATGAGCATGTCAGGTATAAGCCAACCACCATCCTTTTTAAATGTGTGGGGATCCTGAAATTCACTGGAAGTAGTAGACTAAATGTTTTGAATCTTATCTGATTGCGATGGGGGGAGAAAAGTTTTCAGCTTTGCGCAAACACATATTACTACATAATTTAGGTGTTCATGGGCGCAAAGTTTATGAACCTTACCTGAACCGGATTTGGAGTATGACGACGATGCTGATGCTTATGAAATCACTCATGAAATTAGAGAGTCACTTTGGGGACAAAGTCAATGTGGTGCTTGAGCGTCACAAATTCTTCAGCAGGGTACAGGGAAAGAATGAATCCATTAATAATTATATAGCTGCCTTAAGAGGTCTCACCCAATTGTGCGAGTTCGGGGATCTTAATGATTCTCTTATAAGGAATCAACTCGTTAGATGCACTAATAGCAGCCAAGTTCAGGAAAAGTTATTGGGAACAAACCCCACTCTAAGAGATGCTATTTCAATTGCACAATCGATTGAACATACTGCTAAGTGTGTAAAGGAGATGAAAATTAAAGAAGATGTAGTGGCTTCTGTTCAAGTTGAAGTGGCCAGCGACGAAGTACTCAAAGTAGTCAATAGGGAATGTACCAACCAATAGTACTACTAAGGAGGGTCATGGTTTGAAATGCTTTAGATGTGGCAGCAACAACCATTTGGCCAACAGCCCATTTTGCTCGGCACGTAATGTCACATGTAAAAAATGCAACAGAAGAGGATATTTAGCCAGAGTATGCAGAGATGGTATTGGTTTAACGAAAGTGGGTAGCAGCAGTGGGGAACCACAGGCAAGATTCATTTTTCAAATAAAAGACAGTTGTGAATCCTCTAAGCCAACTATCCAAAATATGTTGTACTTATTGACAACAAACCGCTAGAGATGTATGCTGAATCATGTTCCCCATTCACGTTTGTAAACCTTGAAGATTACGAGAAATGCCTGGGTTGTAACAAGTCCAGTTTGAGCACTCCTGATATATCGCCTGAGGGATATACCAGAGACCCCATTCCTTTAGTGGGCATGGTAAATACTCAGATTTTAAAGGGAGATCGATTGTGGGTAGGGTGTATGTCATTGAGAAGGGGGCGAACCGTCTGGGATGGCAACATCAGAGACAATTAAGAATCATTCTGGACCCCAATGACAAAAATCAAGTTATTTTGGTAGATATTCCTAACAGCAACATACGTTTCCTAACCTTTTTACTGATAAGTTAGGAAAATTAAAAGACTTCCAACATAAAATCAAAGTAAGGCAGGGAGCGAAACCTATTGTTCACAGAACACGTCCTGTTCCTTTTCGCCTTAGAGAAACCCTCAAAACTGAATTAGACAAACTATGTGACATGGGTGTTATCCAACCAATAGAAGCTTCCGAATGGTTGGCGCCTTTAGTTATAGCTTCAAAAGCTAATGGGCAGGGCATCCGCCTTTGTGTGGACCTCCGCAGTCTCAATGAGAATATCTGGATAGAAAGATTTCCCCTCCATAACATAAACGAGATGTTAAGCACCATGGGGAGGGCGTATTTTTTCTCGGTCATTGATCTGTCGATGGCCTACCATCAAGTTGATTTGCCACCCAGAATCAAGACCTCTGACTGCATTCTCCACACCGTTTGGGGCCTACATGTTTATCAGAATGCCTTTCGGCCTTGCCTCAGCGGCTTCTGTCTTTCAAAAGATAATGCAAGAGATCTTGGAAGGTGTCACCAATACCCTCTGTTTCCAAGATGATATACTTATGTATGGGGCGACGGAGGAGGAACATGACGCCATCCTTAACACTGTGTGCCAAAGACACTCTAGTGCTGGATTAACCGTTAAACTGGACAAATGCAAGATCAAAGTCACTTCAGTAGACTATTTGGGTCACACTATATCTAAAGAAGGTTTTAAGCCTAAGTACAGCCTTATCCTAGCAGTCAAGGATGCCTCGTATCCTTCTAATAAGGAGGAACTCAAATCATTTCTAGGACTGGTAGAATACATGTCCAAGTTCACAAGAAATCTGGCCGACTTATGCAATGGGTTGCGTGACCTCCCAAAAAAAAAAAAAGGATTTTGTATGGGAGGGAAACCACAACGAAATGGTGGATACCATAAAATAACGTATTCTTGAAGCACCTGCTTTAGGATCTTTCGACCCAAAGAAAAAAACCATACTAACAACGGATGCATCCAATAAAGAGATGGGGAAGAAACTGTAATAGCATTCGCTTCACGATCCCTCAGCCCATCAGAAAGAAACTATTCAGTCATTGAGAGAGAGGCGTTAGCATGCTTTTGGGCAGTAAACCATTTTAAATTTTTCTTATGGGGAATAAGATTCACTATACACACTGACCACAAGCCTTTTACTTTCATGTTTTCATCTAAAAATGAGCAAAACAAATCCCCACGCATAACGAAATGGGTTCTTGGCCTTGAAAAATACTGCTTCAAGGTGGAATACCTTCCAGGGCCTGATAATGTAATTGCGGATTATCTATCCAGGTCCCCACTCTCGATCAACCAAAGTGAGGATCAGCTAGATGTTCCAATTCTAAGCACGCATCTTCCCTCATTGTCAAAAGAAGAGTGGGAAGTGAATGTGAGGAAAGACAAAGATATGGAGGTTCTTAAAGACTTCATCCTCAATGGATGGCCCAAGAGTCGGTCTGAAGTTCCAGATTCAGTTAAAGACTTTTGGGAAGTGAGATATGAACTTTCTTTGGTGTCCGGTATGATACATCGTGGGAGTAGAGTAGTCCCACCTAAGGATCTGAGGAACAAGATAATCGACCTAGCCCATGAAGGACACTTAGGCAGGAGCCTCACAAAAAAACAAAGTCAGGGGTTGTTTTTGGTTTCCGAAAATTGACTCTATGGTGGAACTCAAAGTCAAAGAGTGCACGAACTGCGCTAAAAGTGACAAAAGCAAAATTCCACACAATGCCCCTCTATCTCCTGTTGAGGTTCCGGTGGTTCCATGGACCAAATTGGCAGTGGACATTATTGGTCCTGTGGATGTCCTGGGCCCTCAAAAAAAGTTTATGTTCGTCCTGGTAGATTACACCTCCCATTGGGTTAATTTTAAGTTCACATCTTCCACCACTACGAACAACCTCATTTCATTTTTAAAGAGTGTCTTTGTCTAGGAAGGCATTCCAGCCACTTTAGTGACAGACAATGGGGTGCAATTTACTTCTGAAACAATGAGGGCATTCTTGGAAGATCTAAATATAAGACATGAGAAAACTGCTCTCTATTGTCCTAAAGCGAATGGGCTAGTAGAGAGGGCGAATCGTCTAGTGAAAGACCATTCAATTGGCCATCTCCAATGGTTTCAATGTAGAAGATTCCCTAAGAGTGTATTTGAGTATACCACACTACACCCAATCTTATCACAGGAGTGTCACCCTCTGTTTGCTTGAGAGGGAGGGAACCCTGCACTAAAATGAATCCGCATTGGTTAGGTGGGGGGAAAAAAGGTTGTACCTGATCTTGAGCAGAGTAAGGAGAAGATTTTTCAACACCAACTGAAGTATAAAAATTGGTATGACCAAAAACACGGCGTCAAGGACCACGAGTACAAGGTCAGTACCACTGTGGTCGTCAAGAAACCCACTCATATGCATCCGGGTTCGAGCAAGTACCATGCTCCCCAACGTGTGGAAAGAAATGGGAAGAATGTGGTTCGCCTAGAAAATGGACAGACTTGGAGTAAGGACAGACTGGTGGATATTTCTTAAGTTACTGTACTTCAGGTCCTTTTGTTTCCCCTATCTAAGGAGATGTCTTGTAATCTTAGAGTACAGCGGTTGGTTCTGTCATGGTACTTTCCTTTCCCCCCCTTCCCTCCTCCCTTCCCTTGGTAGGTTCCTAGAGAGTTTACGATAGAATGTTGGCGATCTCTGCTGTGGAGAGTGGATGATTGGAATAAAGAGTCCTATGCCTTACCTTCCTGCGATTTCTCCGTTTATTTGGACTACAACACCAAGGTGTACAACAGACGTGAAAACAGCTAGGCGGAGGTACAATACAGCAATTAGTAATCGGAAAGGAGCTCTTCAAAATGACTTCTGGGAAGTCTTATCTAAGGCTGCCACTATAAAAAAAGGGCAACATATTTTGGTCTGCCGTTAAGGGACTTGCGTTCTATGGGCCAGCTGTTAACACCTGTTAGCTGTACCATCTTGAGTGAGTCGTGGGAGAGCCACTTCTCAAAAATCTATGCTACTCCCCCACAAGGGTCAGATCAGTATGAACTTGGCCGACTGTCTAGCATGCAAATAACTTTGTCTGAGGTGGAAGAAGCTATCCACCAGAGCCTAGGGAACAAGGCCCCTGGTCCGGATGGGTTGTCTATAGATCTGATCAAATGGAAACCAGAGTTCTGGGCACCGCTTCTCCTGAATGTTTTCAATAATTTACCGCATGCTTTGATGCCAAGCACCTGGGCCATGAGTACCATCGTTCCAATTTTTAAAAAGGGGGACCGGTCAGTTCCTATTAATTATAGGCCCATCTCCTTGATTGATAATACCCTAAAGATATTGGGAAGAGTTTTATACAACAAGATTTTAAAGTGGTCAGAGGATAGTGGCATTTTAGAGCCTTGTCAGCTGGGTTTCCGCAGCAAGGTTGGTACCAATGAACAGTGTTTAAATCTTAACCTGGTCATTGGGAAATATACCATCGCACGATCCTCTCCAGTCTATCTGACCTTTATGGACCTATCTTACGCTTTTGACCTAGTTAATAGGTCTAAGCTATGGTCCATCTTATTGGCCTATGGACTGGATGAGCCTTTGATACATTTTCTGGTGCATCTCCATAAAGACCTTAAGGCCCAGGTTAGGATTGGTTGCGGGGGCGAGGTCTCTGGAGCCATTAGGGTGGGCAGGTGTGTCAGACAAGGATGTGTTCTGGCACCCCTGCTTTTTATTATTTATATCAATGGATTAAACAATTCGCTGAAATCCACAACCCCAGATGTCAGCAGAATTAATGGGAAACCACACCCGGTACTATTATACGCAGATGATGTGATCCTCATTGGCTGCACTCCGAACTCTCTGCGTGTCTTAGAACAGACCTTTGTTAACTACATGGGCAGTCTAGATCTATGTGTCAATTTTAAACAAGCATTGGCATAGCCAATAGGTCTCGCTTTTGGGACCTTCTAAGTATTTAGTTATGCAGCACAATATCCTTGGTGCAACCACATCAACTGTTGTGTGGCTAAACACTTGTAAGGTCCCAAAGGTGAGACCTATTGGCTATGCCAATGCTTGGTGTGTGTGTATGGGTGTGTGTGTGTATGGGTGTGTGTGTGTATGGGTGTGTGTGTGTATGGGTGTGTGTGTGTATGGGTGTGTATGGGTGTGTGTGTATGGGTGTGTGTGTATGGGTGTGTGTGTGTGTGTATGGGTGTGTGTGTGTGTGTATGGGTGTGTGTGTGTGTGTATGGGTGTGTGTGTGTGTGTGCGTGTGTGTGTGTGTGTATGGGTGTGTGTGCGTGTATGGGTGTGTGTGTGTGTATGGGTGTGGGTGGTTGTGTGTGTGGTTGTGTGTGTGGTTGTGTGTGTGGTTGTGTGTGTGGTTGTGTGTGTGGTTGTGTGTGTGGTGGTGTGTGTGGTGGTGGGTGTGGGTGTGTGTTGGTTGTGGGTGTGTGGTGGTTGTGGGTGTGTGTGGGTGTGTGGTTGGTTGTGGGTGTGGTTGGTGGTGTGGTTGTGGGTGTGGTTGGTGGTGTGGTTGTTTGTGGTTGTGGGGGTGGTGTGGTTATGTGTGGTTGTGTGGTTGTGGTGTGTATGTGTGGGTGGTTGTGTGGTGGTGTGTGTGTGGAGGTTGTGTGGGTGTGTGTGGTTGTGTGGTGGTGTGTGTGTGGTGGTTGTGTGGGTGTGTGTGGTTGTGTGGTGGTGGGTATGTGGTGGTTGTGGTTGTGGGTGTGTGGTGGTTGTGGTTGTGGGTGTGTGGTTGTGGGTGTGGTTGGTGGTGTGGTTGTTTGTGGTTGTGGGTGTGGTTGGTGGTGTGGTTGTGTGTGGTTGTGGTGTGTGTGTGTGTGTGTGTGTGTGTGTATGGGTGTGTGTGTGGGTGTGTGTGTGGGTGTGTGTGTGTGTGTGTGTATGGGTGTGTGTGTGTATGGGTGTGTGTGTGTATGGGTGTGTGTGTATGGGTGTGTGTGTGTATGGGTGTGTGTGTGTGTGTGTGTGTGTGTATGGGTGTGTGTGTGTATGGGTGTGGTTGTGTGTGTGGTTGTGTGTGTGGTGGTGTGTGTGGGTGTGTGGTGGTTGTGGGTGTGTGGTGGTTGTGGTTGTGGGTGTGTGTGGGTGTGTGGTTGTTTGTGGTTGTGGGTGTGGGTGGTGTGGTTGTGGGTGTGGTTGGTGGTGTGGTTGTTTGTGGTTGTGGGTGTGGTTGGTGGTGTGGTTATGTGTGGTTGTGGGTGTGTGTGGTTGTGGTGTGTGTGTGTGGGTGGTTGTGTGGTGGTGTGTGTGTGGTGGTTGTGTGGGTGTGTGTGGTTGTGTGGTGGTGTGTGTGTGGTGGTTGTGTGGGTGTGTGTGGTTGTGTGGTGGTGGGTGTGTGGTGGTTGTGGTTGTGGGTGTGTGGTGGTTGTGGTTGTGGGTGTGTGTGGGTGTGTGGTTGTTTGTGGTTGTGGGTGTGGTTGGTGGTGTGGTTGTTTGTGGTTGTGGGTGTGGTTGGTGGTGTGGTTGTGTGTGGTTGTGGTGTGTGTGTGTGGGTGGTTGTGTGGTGGTGTGTGTGTGGTGGTTGTGTGTGTGTGTGTGGTTGTGTGGTGGTGTGTGGGTGGTGGTTGTGTGGGTGTGTGTGGTTGTGTGGTGGTGTGTGTGTGTGGTGGTTGTGTGTGTGGTGGTTGTGTGTGTGGTGGTTGTGTGGGTGTGTGTGTGGTTGTGTGGGTGTGTGGTGGTTGTGTGGGTGTGTGGTGGTTGTGTGGATGTGTGGTGGTTGTGTGGATGTGTGGTGGATGTGTGGTGGTTGTGTGGTGGTTGTGTGGATGTGTGGTGGTTGTGTGGATGTGTGGTGGTTGTGGTGGATGTGTGGTGGATGTGTGGTGGTTGTGGTGGATGTGTGGTGGTTGTGGTTGTGGAAGTGTTGTGGAAGTGTTGTGGAAGTGTTGTGGAAGTGTTGTGGAAGTGTTGTGGAAGTGTTGTGGAAGTGTTGTGGAAGTGTTGTGGAAGTGTGGTGGAAGTGTGGTGGAAGTGTGGTGGAAGTGTGGTGGATGTGTGGTGGGGTGTGGTTGTAGGTGGGTGTGTGGTGGATGTGGTTGGGTGTGGTGGTGTGGTTGGGTGTGGTTGGGTGTGGTTGTGGTTGGGTGTGTGTGTGGTTGTGTGTGTGGTTGTGTGTGGTGGTGTGGATTGGTGTGTGTGTGTGTGGTTGTGTGTGGTTGGGTGTGTGCGTGGTGATGTGGATGGGTGTGTGTGTATGGTTGGGTGTGGTTGTGGTTGTGTGTGGTGGTGTGGATGGGTGTGTGTGTGTGTGGTTGTGTGTGTGTGGTTGTGTGTGGTTGGGTGTGTGGTGGTGTGGTTGGGTGTGTGGTTGGGTGTGGTTGGGTGTGGTGGTGTGGTTGGGTGTGGTTGGGTGTGGTTGTGGTTGGGTGTGTGTGTGGTTGTGTGTGTGGTTGTGTGTGGTGGTGTGGATTGGTGTGTGTGTGTGTGGTTGTGTGTGGTTGGGTGTGTGCGTGGTGATGTGGATGGGTGTGTGTGTATGGTTGGGTGTGGTTGTGGTTGTGTGTGGTGGTGTGGATGGGTGTGTGTGTGTGTGGTTGTGTGTGTGTGGTTGTGTGTGGTTGTGGTTGTGTGTGGTGGTGTGGATGGGTGTGTGTGTGTGTGGTTGTGTGTGTGTGGTTGGGTGTGTGGTGGTGTGGTTGGGTGTGTGGTTGGGTGTGGTTGTGGTTGGGTGTGGTGGTGGTTGTGTGTGTGGTGGTGTGTGGTTGTGGGGTTGTGTAGTTGTGGGTGTGTGGTTGTGGGGTTGTGTGTGTGGCGGTGTGGGTGTATCTGTGACAGTATTACTAAATGCCTCTCAAAATAAAGGAACACAAACCTCGATTTCGTGGAAAGAGGAAGCACGTTGTAAGTCAAACGGGCGCAGCAAAGCAGTAACACAACAACAAAACAAACAGGATCACTTAACGAAGACTGAGTGCTGATAATGGATACACACAGCCCACCATCTTAAGAGTTTGATTGCAGCCAATGTGCACTCAAACCTGCCCCCTCCTTGTGAGTTGCACCCCATATTTCATGAGTTGTAACTGCTGCACCCACCATAGCGCTTTGAGATCTAAAGCGCTACATAGGTCTAATCGATTAACCAGTCGCCAACATGCTGTGCTTTTAAAGAGAATGTGCCAAAAGTTTCCAGCTTCCTCATCATGTCCTCATGAAAGCACCAACGAATGGACTCCCTGAATGGTGCAACGGACATGAAGCAGCTGCTGCGATCAGAAATAAACACTGTGAACGTTGTCCAATTTCACAGTAACATTTCCTTAATGTTCTTTAAATCACAACACAGTAACACTAAAAGCATCACAAAATAAAGGAACACAAACCTCGAGTTTGTGGAAAGAGAAAGCACATTGTAAGTCAAACGGGCGCAGCAAAGCATTAACACAACATGTTCTTTGATGTTTGATGTTCTTTGAACGAGAACATCAAAGGGGCGCCGCCAAAGTGTTCGCGGGCGAAAGTGAAAGTGATCGCGGGCGCTTAGTGAGAATGACGAGGTTTGCCAGCCTCTGCTCCTAAGCCCGCGCACATGCACTGTAGCTCTAGGCTGGCCATGGTAGCATTTTTTGAGCCCTCACAAAAAGTCTCGCCAGACCAGCGCATGCGCTGGGTCAGGCGAGACCTAAACATCTTTTATAATGTCCTGCGGCCCCGGAAAGCGCCAGCTCAGCTCTATTATTGCAGGTAGTCAAAAATTGACAAGCACTAGTACCTTTCCTTATCTTGGGGTGGTCTTTGCTACAAACGGCTTATGGACTGAGCATTTGGCTCACTCCAGGAGAAAGTTCTCAAAGGCCATTAATTACATCCTTAGCCTCCCTCGCCCAAAGAACACAGGTGCTATTTTAACTATCTTAAATTTTTTTAAATCTCAATGTGTCCCAGTAGCCATGTATGGGGCCGAGATCTAGGGCAACGCAAACAGCCTCTGCATTCAGCAGGAAGAAAGTAGGTTTTGCAGAAAGCTGTTGGGTGTCCCAATCGCCACCCCACAATATATCTGCCATAGGGAACTTAATTTAAATTATATTAATGATTTTATTAATACTCGTCCTGCTCTTTTTTGGCTATCAGCCTGGAAGAATCAGGCCGCTACTTTAACCAGAGAAATCATCAGTGACTGTGTTACATGTGAGAGAGGAATGGATATCCCCTGGCTGTTGGGAGTGTACCATAGTCTTTGTAGTGTTAATAAAGGTAGCATTTTTCTAAATCCGAGCACAGCCGAAACACTCCATAAAAATTAGCTCAAAAGTGCACTTTATACACTATATAACACAGAAAGGTTTGGCACGGATTCGAAAAAACCTTTCGCCTCAAGCTATATGAGCATAGAACAGTATAGGCATCCTTTACCCATTTATCTCACCTTACCAATGACCCATTGGGAAAGAAGCCTTCTATTCCGTTTAAGAGTGGGCACTGTTAAATTTGTGTTATGTTTTCCCCTTGGTCATGTCCCCTGCCCATGTGACGGTGTGATTGTGAGTGGACAAACTATTTTACATTTTTTGTTTCTCTGCAAATATTATTTAAAATACACCAAGTGGTTTTTAACCCCATTTGTTAGAAAGCAGAGACCAATGTGCCTGGACAATGCCTACTTGTGGTTACTTACTATGGCCAATGAAGAGTTGGTCTTTCGCACTAGCACTTTTTTGAAAATCGCCACCCGAGCACTTAAGACGATGTCCAACCCCTGAGCCCTTTTACTCATGTATGATCATTTTATTAAACTGATGTATGAACTGCTATTGCACATTACCATAAACTGCTTAATTTGAAATTATTTTTATTATCATTTTTGTATAACTTTTCATGTTGCTGTGATTTTATGGATTTTTTGTAATCGGAATAAAGTTGAATCGAAAAGAAGCCATCACGGTCAGCACCCTTGCTTAGCTGGTTGACAAGCTCACCTCCTCCGGTGGCTCTCGGCGCTACACTTCATCTACACACCCAGGTAGGACCTGAAACAAAATCCCCATATTTTTCAGGACTGTCCCTACAATTCTTCAAATTAGGAAAGCGCTAAAGACACCCCTCTTTGAAGAACACTACTTCATGGTAAAGTAACAATCCGCCTCCACTCTCAGCACCCAGTGATGCCCTCCAGTAACTTGTTGACTCTCTTTGGCCCGCTACAAAGCTCTTTCGCCTCTCGTCTAGGTTTGTATTATACAAATATCATATGGATATATCGTAGTAAAGGTGGGTAGCCACTGTCTCTCTCGCACAATGATCAAATACATTTTTTTAACTTGTTTTTATTAAAACTGTTTTCACTGTATCGAGGACAAAGGACATACATGTACATTTTCAGGATCTTATAGGCAGTATACAGCCATCGATGTTATCAGTTCGTATCATGTTTACGTACAAGCTCACTATTCGTGGGCGGCATTACTCACCCATTATAACAGTGCAAGTTTCTGATTTTAAACTATAGGACCATTATCCTAATTAACAAATGAATAACATTAATCACATTAATCACAATCGGGAATCTGGTTTTCCGCCCCCAATCTAACCCTTATCCTCCACCCTTGTGACAGCGACAGGCAGGTGGCACATCATTTTTAACCTAAGTAGAGAACTAGTGGTGCACTCATAACTTGTTCGTGAATCAAGCGTTCATGGCGTGAGAGAGCGCGTGTGACAGCGGTGCTTTGGGATGTGTTAGAGTTGGCCTGGTGTCCTGTGTGCTCTGGGCGCTAATGATCAAATACATAATCTGTGCATTGAGCCCCTTCCAGCTCGGTGTCTTGTTACTGCAAGTTTTGCAAGTACATGATTTGTCAGTGTGAGTTATGGAAAATATTTTGTTGATGATCCTGTGTGAATTGTCAGTGTGTACGGCAAGTATGTGATTTGTCACTGCACCTACATAAATTGTCCCTGTCAATTCGGCTGGCATGTGATTTTCCACTGCATGTCACCTATGAGTTGTGCAAGTACATGATTTGTCATTACACCCGAATGAATTGTCACCGTGAGTTTGGCTGGTATGTGATTTATTTGTTGCTGATCCTGTATGAATTGTCACTGTGAGTTCGGCTGGTAGATGATTTGTTGGTGAACCTGTATGAATTGTCAGTGTGAGTTTGGCCGGTATGTGATTCGTTGCTGATCCTGTATGAATTGTCAGTGTGAGTTCGGCCGGTATGTGATTCGTTGCTGATCCTGTATGAATCGTCAGTGTGAGTTCGGCTGTTATGTGATTCGTTGCTGATCCTGTATTGAATTGTCAGTGAGTTCGGCTAGTATGTGATTTGTTGAGTGAGTTCGGCTGGTATGTGATTCGTTGCTGATCCTGTATGAATTGTCTACCCCTTCTTTGTGTCCATCTGTTGCTTCTTCTGCCTTTCCTTGTGTCTGTCTCTTGGCCGTTCTCTCTTTCCCACCTCTTTCTCTGTGTATGTCTCTTGCGCTCTCGCTGCCACTTTCTTTCTTCTTGTGTCCGTTTGTTGCTTTTTACCCTTCTGTCAATCTTTGTATCCAGCCCTTGCTTTTCCTCTCTCCTTCTTTCCTCTATCTTCTCAACACCTTATTCTTACTCCTTGCAATGGTCTCTCGCTTGCTCTGTGCTTTTCTTTTTCCTGGAATGCCCCCTTGCTGTGCACACCTTGCATCATTCTCTTCTTCTCTATGCCTTTCTTTTTCCTTTCAGCGCTTTTGCTTTCTCTTGCATCGGTCTCTTGCTCTCTCCTTCTTTGTGTCCTCATTTTTCCATCTACTACCTATTTTCCCTCCTCCTAGTTCTCCTTGTGTTCATCTCTCTCTCTACTCCTTCGTTGTTCTCTACTCCTTTTTTCTCTCTCTGTATAAATGTGCCTCTTACTGCCTCACCTTTTTATTTCTGGCCAGATCCATTGGCTGATCATTCATTGTACACTGAGATCCCTTTCATCTATTAATTGCGCTGGCTCTAGACTGAAATCTCAGCCTAATTAACCCCTATCTGGGAAACAGCTGAAAGCCACACGCTGAAGAACCTCCAGCTATTGATGTCTGCTAAGCCGCCTGGACTTCCGTTCTCTGTGCCATGCTAGTTCCAGTAAGATAGCTCAGTGGGTTAATGTGCCTACTGCAGATACGCGCGGGCCAAACTAGAGCATAACTAGGCTTTCCTGTTTTCAGTTTCTAATTTTGGTAAATTCTGGTGGTGTTTTTTCAGTGTTTTCCAGTGTTTTCAATACCTAAAAAAAACAGTGCTTTTCAGTGGTTACTCATTTTCGCGCCATAAAAAACAACTGAAACCGTGTTTTACCGGTGTTTATGGAACGCTTTGCTTTTATTATTGCTTGCTTTCTTCATTGATGCATGGTATATAGACAGTGAACGTACAGTGTATTTGAGGTTCAAATACAATCTCACAAGTCAATTATAATTGTAGTACACCATACAATATTTCTTCAGTGAGTCTTTGGTCATTCGTGCTCTCTCTCCTTCCCATGTAAACTTTTATTTGTGAAAAGGCCCTCTCGACATTGGCACTTGAGACTGGCAACGCCGAAACAGCCAGTACACAATTTGCCAACTCTGGCCACTGACATAGCTTTCCATGCCAATACTGGTGCACCTAAAGGCTGACATTCTCTGGAACAGGTTCTGCAACATATGCGTTGAACTGGGAGCATAGGCCCTCAGAGGTATTAAAGCAGTCAATAATGAAGCTGTACTTTGCAAAGTTTGGAGAAAATTCCACTTTGCAGTAGGGATCTAACACTTGTGCAGAGTACCACAGTGAGGTTTCATTGACTTCAAAAGCCATGGTTGGTGAAGGGACATTTCTATTCTAAAGAAGGAGCAAGAACCAAAGTCTGCAGAGGCCCAGACATAGTGAACACTCTCAAATTGTCTCTAAGCCCACACAGCAGGAGCCACAGAAAAGGCCCTAGTTGCTGTGGTGGCTCTCAGCCTAGGCCCGCAATTAACTCAACTGAAATAGGTGTCTCTAGAGGTTAAGATAACTTTGACAGCTCAGGTATGAGCTCTGAAGGAGGTGACCTGTCAAAGGTTACCCCACAAAAAATAGAAAATATGTTCTGATCCCAGGATGAGCAACAGAACAGACAAATGAAGGTTCTGAAACATTCGACTGCCTGACTGACGGAGCAGAAATGTTTGCCTACACCCGCGCAGGCTGATTAACACACTAGCTAATATTTGTATTTCAACCGTCTGCTAGAAAACTCCCCGATCCAAACCATTTAAAAGGGGTCTCCACTACATTTCGTTAGTGGGGCCAGCATAGAAAACATTCTAGGCAGAACATGGCAAAAGAGATTCAAGTAGGGGACGAATCTCCAACGCAACACTGGCTCGAAGTTTCGCCACGATGGAGCCTGCTAAGAGTGCCTCTCACTCCATATGTGGTGTCCCCTTGGATGTAGCGCACAGGCCACCCAACCACATGGTTTCTCGAGCTAACCCCGGATGTTGTTGCTCAATAACCCGTTGGGAGTTCCTCTTCGCTCACAAGATGGGGTCAAAAATAAACAAAATGGCACCAACGTCAGCGCCTCGCATGCCCGACCTAATGGTAACTTGGAGTGCCCCTCCTCGTGACACCCAAAGCTCATATTACAATAATCCCACCGAATAAACAGTAAAATTGAGTTTCCCACCAACATTTCAAATTATCGTTCTTGGATTAACTATGAGATCACGTGGATGGAGCTGCAGCCAGCACCAAAATATTTGACTTGGAGGGACTGCTAATGTGCAGGGCACACATTGAGGGGTGCTCAAATGGGTAACATTCAAATGACAATAAAATGCATTGTTTAGCCAACTAAGTAGACGAGGCCTGTGTATGGGGCTTGCATCCAGATAACATGCCATTCTGTAATGCTTTATTTTGTCATCTATTGACAACTGTCCTAAACTACACAATTTCAAGGAAGCGAATGCGAATAACACCAGTCACACCAAAAGGCACATGATACAACAGGAGAGACAGCACAACTGATGCATAGGGATATTAACAAATTCTCCAAGGGGTGACTCCAATGCCCTGATCAGATACCAAAATAAATCCTAAAGATCCACCATGATACAAAAGTTTGGGGGTCTCAAAAGCGGGGGAGGAGTACCCGGCATGACGTAGAATATGTGCTTGTTATGTCACTGTCCCCAATGGTTTGGCAAGACACATCTGTCACGAACATATGTCTACTGCTGTGCTGGACATACGTTCTACCTTCCTAGTGACCTAACCAGATGGGAATATTCTATCCGCACAGACACTCAAATTTTATTTACTACATGCATACATATCTGTACACAAAAGCACGTGCATTTCCACGTTTACATTCAAATCAACTTTAGAATGGAAAAAAATGTATGCCAACACCATTAACCGTCACATATGGTAAGACGTTATTTTACAGAACTTAGTGCAACACAAGTGAGTGACCATGCATTCCTTGATCATATCATGACAAACATTTTTAGGCCAGATATCGCTGCAATCAAAATGTACAGCTAAGGAAAATCGAAATATTTAAAGTTCTGCAAAAAACAGAAGCGATGCTCTCACATGACTGGGGGGAAAAACACAGAAGGGGTGGCCTACGCAAACAGGATACAAGTGCCAAGAGAAAACACAGAAGGCTCGCCGTTCAGGGAATCAAATGAAATGTAAATGTCCAGTATTTGTAAAGCGCGAACAATTACCTGAAGGTGTCAAGGCACTGGGGGCCCTCGGGAAGATTAAGCGAGCTATTGCCCAGAGTCACATGGTGCTGGGCTGATCTGCCGCTGGCCCCAGGGATCGAACAATGAGCCCCAGGTTCTGGAGTCAGTCGCCCTGGCCGCTGCGCCACACCTCTTCCAAATGAGCAGGCTCACCAATGCATATTGCACAGGGAATGCAATTGATTATTCTAACTACCTTCGAAGGAAACCAACCATGTAATCAATGGCAAATATGCACAAACCAAAGTGTGGAAAAGAAACCCCCAATTAAAAAAATCAAAGAATACTTCACAAAACACACCGTAGTCAGACAAATCTATAGAACGGTTATGAAATAAAATGTATACAGGTGGAAACTAAAGGCTGCCTATGGCTGTTTTAATTGTTACACATTTCCTTCCACAAACAACGTATATAGATTGCCAGACTTGAGACGCTTGTTGCACGTTAAATACAACACGATTTACACTGCAGGGCACATAAAAAAGCATGCACACGAATTAGAAAAAATAAATGAATTACCTTTGTTTTTTAGGGGCAGAGTGCTGGAGCTCTAGCTGTTTTCCATGTAAGAGTGTAGCTGCAGGGGCTCTAAGAAGGGGTGAAGTACAACAAAGCCTCGTTGAGTAAATGGTCTGACCTGTGAACTACTTGGGTGCGGCCGCAGTAAAACAGACGGCAGACCACAACAGCTCCTCTCCCCCCCACGTGGATCAAGCAGGGGGCCTGGTTGGTCAGTTCTCAAAGCTTCCAGGTGCTAGCCTTAACGTCACCATGTGTACACCCTAATAAAATGAGACCAGTAAGGGCCGGGCCATGGGTAACACAGAGCAAGTTAGGGTTGAGTTGCAGCTGCCTTCTGTGGCACAATGAATGATGCATCAATGAGCGTGAGTGCATAAAAAAGCATAGAGCATAGGAAATAAATTGCTACCGTTCGTCATGGATTTGTGGCATGAAGAATGCGTTGGTCTAACTTTTAACGTTCTCCCTCCTCAATCATTTTTGAGCAGGCTCGTCTGTGAGTCAGGTTAGGGGGGACGCGCTAGAAGTCCAACTCTCCCTCGGACTTTTCGAACATTTCTTTCAGTGTAATTGTAGCAGTCCCATCCCTCGCCTGCCCTCAGCGACTCTCATTGAAAACATGTGTTCCATCAATCCTGCTGTCAGACTCTGGGGGTGCATGGAAGCCAGGCTTCCAATTTCAATCAGTTCACACATCTCCAGTCAGCAATAGCAGCATCCCAGGCATCCGGTGTCCTGCACACTCCACTTAGCCCTGCACCTTTCCCACCTGGCAGCAGAGGCACAACTAGAGCCAAATTCCGGGTGGGGGAATCCTTAATTCTTCCAGCAATAGGCAGATGAAGATGAAGGGGTGAAAACACAGCAAAGCCTCGTTAATATGTAAATGGTCTTTTTAAAGACCTGTGAAGTACTCTGGTGCGGCTTTGTGTGTGCCTTGGAAGATGTCTCGCTGTGGGGGGTGGGGGTAGGGGTAGACTGCAGCCCTTTGAGCTCCATGGGCGTTGCGCGTCTGTCTGGCAGCATCTTAGCTTCCCACACGGCCTCTGTTAGACCTGGCACCTTGGCGTGAGTCTCCCTTCCTCTTTTTGTCGCTGTGCCTCATGTGTTTTTATGGTGTTGGCCGCTCAGCGCGCTGTGCCACTGCCAACCAGTGTCGCGGTGCGAGTGCTCCCTATGTAAATTGTATATGTTGGTTGGATTCCATGATCGGACTGTTTGATTTACTGTCAGACCCCAGTAAAGTGCGCCAGGGGCGCCAGGGCATGTAAATGCGAACACCGCTGGTGGGCTTGCAGCACTGGTTGTGCCACCCACAGGAGCGGCCGGTAAAATATGTCTGAGGTCTGCCACCGCAGAACCTGCGTGCAGTCTGGTACTGACATGCTGACCGGCAAGTGCCCACACTTGCCAGTCCCTAAAACCTTCCCTTAGCTGCATGTTAGTCACCCCTCTGGTAGGCCCACGGGCAGGGTGCGTTGTAAGCCTAAGGTAGGACAAGCCCGGATGCGTGGCATGTCCTAGTAGTGAATTACCGCCATCTTGTTGTTCACTACTGCAAGGCTACCCTGTTCTCATAGGCCAGTATGGGCGGCCTGGATTATTACACCCTATGATCCTAACCGACCCAGGGAACATGGTAGAAGATCGAGTTTAGTATGCCTGAACTCGGAATAATAAGGTACATCTTTTCGCAAGGTTTATTTTAATATTCCGGGTTTGCAAATGCCGCTTTTAGAAAGTCGGCCTTTGCTTGCCTAAACATTTCAGCCGCCTCTGCGTGATGTGTATCTGATGTCTGGCTGGTGTGAGTGACAGGGCTGGGGGAACCCAGATGGACAGGGCCAGGTAGCCTGGTATGAATAGGACGATCGACAGGTAGATGGGTGGGAGGAGTGCTCCTAGGTTCTGAATAGGACAGTGCTCCGCTACCTCGATGCCGGCTCCACCCCCTGTGGAGCGTCTGATGACTCTGCCCTGCACTCTGAAAGAAGAAGCCTGCATCACGTAAACAAAGTGCTCAGAAACCGGACTGAACTAGGCAAGGGCCCCCCTGGCCTGGGAGAACAAAAGATTTGTGGTATAAATGGAGGAGCCCTGCTCCTAAGAAACTAGATCCGCTTTTGACCAAGAAGAATCTCTGCCTGAGGAGGAGGCACCGGGAAAGCTGTAGGAGGAAGACTGTCCCTATCCTGGGGGATTGGCCTGCAGTGGTGACCTCGCTGCCAAAGGGGAGAAGAGAAACTGTTGCTGAAGACTTTGCTTTATTTTTACTTTCAAGACTTGTGCTTTTCCAAAACGATCTCCAAGGGCTTGGAACTGAGCTTGCCCCCTGAACTGAGCCCCAGGACCATTGGGCTCTACCTGATCTTCACTCGCCTGCTGCTAGACCGTGGTGTCCTTTCCCTCGCTGGAGCTGTGACCCTCGTGCCGCAGTCCCTCCCTGAGCCGTGACCAGGACTGCTTAGCCGCTCCCGCCTTGGGAAGAGCCTCGCTCGATCGGAGCCGCTCCCCCGACGCTGTGCTGGGCTGCCCCTGTCACCTCGCTCGCTGGAGGCTCGCTGTGCACCTTCACCCTCCCGTCGGAATCGGCGTTTGTGAGCATCTCCAAGCCTCGGACAGCCCGGACGCATCTGCGTGCCCGGCTGCCCCGCTTTGTTCACCCGCCACCTGCAACACCCCGCTCTGGTCGTGAGCCTGAGGATCAGACACCCATCGTGAAGTGTGGGAGCCCCGGACGCCGCCCCGCTCTTCTGTGGAGGAGCCGCTGACATCCCGCACCCACCTTCGCGACAAGAAACAAGGTACTGTACTTACGAACTCGACCGCGAGCTCGCATCGGATCCAGGGTCCGCAACGTTCTGATTTCCCTGTCATCTGCCGTGTGCTTCCCGGTCGCCGCCTCAGCCCGGAGTGTGCTGAGGCCTACAGTCACCTTGTGCCCGCCTAAAGAACTTTCCGTACAAAGAGAACTTGACCGTATTTCCAAGAATTGTGGCCCCATCAGTTCAACGTTACTGGGCCTTGTATTTAACTCTGCTGAAACTACATAAAAGCTTATTTTTATATACTGCCTGATTGGTGTCCATTTGTGGTGCATGCAAGGGGTTTACTGTATGTGTAATTGCATTTGCTTAACCGTGTACGCCTGAGACTTAGCCTAGACTGCTCGCGCCACGCACCTAGAGGGTGAGCAGGGGTTATTCTGGGGAGTCATCCTTCGCCCTGACAAGAAGTAAAGGGTCCCTGCTTGTTGTGGGTTCACACCTGCGTCAACCAGAGCCCCCTCATTTCTAACAGCCTCCGTACTGCTCATTGATTAATTACGTTAATTTTATTATTGATAAAAATCACGGCCCCAACCTCGTTACTTGTAAATAATGCTAGTCCTACTTAAAGGAAGCTCGCCTAAATAGTACAAAATATATCGAGCTCGGAATGATGAGAGGCATAGTAGACCCTGTCTGTCACGATGTACTGGCCTTTTCGAAAATGTGCTATATTTTGTACCTAATTTCTAGGAAATTTTCATGCACCTGTGCTTGAAAAGCGGCACGATTTATCAGCCAGTAACTAGCGTTACTGACTTGGCCCCAATTCTGTCATGCTTTTGAGGCTGTGATCTGCCTCAAAAACTCACAATTTCTATATTGGCCAGTCCTCCTCTACTTTTGGATTCGCTGTGTCTGCACCCAGACCTATGTAGGATGCTCATCCACTGAACCAGATATCTTATCGGCCAACCATTCTAATTTGGGGGGATGACTCATTGTTTCCCGCTGTTTGCTTCCGCATTGCAAGTTCCAGTATAGTTCTTTTTTGTACTCCTTTGGCTCCCTCATGTGGCCAAGCGGTGCAACAAATATGTAAAAAATCAGTGACACTCGGTTTAAACCAGGTCAGCTGATTTTCCGTCAGTAGGGTACTGTCGTGTAGAGTCGGTTTTAACCGAATTCTGGACAGCCTAAGCATAACTAAGGAACCCAATAATCCTAGTTGTTGTTTAGGCACATTCATTAAATAGGCAATCGTGTCATTGAGTCATCTCGCCTCACCGATATGAATTACTTTCAGGTCTTGACAAGTGTGTTGATGCCTTATGTAATAAGCACAAAGAGTGGAAATGATGCAAGGCACTGGGAAACGTCTTCGCTGGAAAAGTGTTATTATGTGTAATATATTCGAATTTCAAGAAAAATATTAACTAGTTTTGCACACGCCGAGGAAATCGGAAAAAGCACGTTTTCTCTTTAACCCTGGCAAGTTTTGTCAATAGTTCACAAAACTACAGATACTCTGCTGGATTGTATTCATGCTTGGACAAGTGAAGTGTGTGACAAGTATACATTCGAGGTCTTTAATTCACAATGTTGAGGGTCTGATTTAAGCTCAGAAACATCGGTGGGATATTTCAAACCTGCTGCAACCAGATCCGTTGAGTTCCAACTGCACCTAGAACCTAATGGGAGAGGGGCGCGCTACAAATATGCTGAGCAATGATACAGGCACTTTGGCGACAAAAAAAACAATAAAAATACTAATAGCGGAAAGGGCAAATTTACATATCCTCCCTGCTTCACAGACCCGTCATCACACTTACTCATTCACGCACGCATTCATTGGTGGGGCCCATAACACCAACAGTCACGTGTCTCACTCGAGTCTGCACACAAGAGGGAAAGAAGCGCTGGACATGTAGGGGTACCTTGTTACCCATCGGAAAAAATTATTTACACTATATACACCAGTACCTATAGAATCCTAATTTTAACATCAAGGCACTCCACCACTTGGTCGATGGACCAATTAGTTGGACTGGTTGATGGTGATTTTAGAACCAGCTAAAACACATTTAAAGGTTCGGAACCTTTCGGTTAATCAATACCTTATTAAAGAATCACAGACTCATTTTATTAATCAATGCTTAGTTTATCTAATTCACTTCATTAACATAGGCAAGATTACAGACAAATCGGAATTCTAATGAGTATCTTGAACACAAATTGACATAACAATTATATTTACCTAAATTTGAATATTGGCGACCATTTCCAGAAGAACCCGTCAACCCACAGCATAACTCAAATCCCTTCGGATGAAATCGTCCGGTTAGACTCAAATAAGACCCAAATAAGACTGGGAAATGTCTCTCAGCACGACACACTCCCCCAAATTTAGCCAAGGGACCAGGCTGTCGCGCTAGCAAATCGATCCTCCACACCAACCGTCACCAACTGGATAATGGAACAAACTCTTTTTTTCCCTCTTCTAAATTCCCCTTTATATATCCTTTTTAGGTCTCGGCTGCGAAGGCTGCGCTTGCGCAGTCTCGCTCCGAGATTTAATGACTTGGAGAAGAGGGGCTTGAACCCGCCCCTCTTCTCCCCTGTTCTCCATTGGCTGGTCTCTCTCTCTCTCTCTCTCTCTCTTTCTCTCTCTCTCTCTCTCTCTCTCTCTCTCTTTCTCTTTCTCTTTCTCTTTCTCTTTCTCTTTCTCTTTCTCTCTCTCTCTCTCTCTCTCTCTCTCTCTCTCTCTCTCTCTTTCTCTCTTTCTCTCTTTCTCTCTCTTTCTCTCTTTCTCCCCCCCCCTCACCTCCATCCACTCCTCGACACAACATTGCTTTATTGCCATAGCATAAAGTGTTTAAGGCAGCTGCAGTGCGTATGGATCACTTAATCCTTGAGAGACAATGTCAGAGGCTAAGAGATTTACTGCTCCGATACCCCCCTCTCCTCTCCCCCCTTGTCTCCCAGGCCGATCTTTCTCCACGTCCTCTCCTACCTTTGTGCCTCTGTCTTTCCTCGTCTCTATACCTTTGTCTTTCCTCCTTCCTATACCTTTGTGTCCATGTCTTTCCTCATTTCTATATCTTTGTGTCTGTCCTTCCTCGTCTTTGCAACTTTGTGTCTGTTTGTCCTCCTTTCTATACCTTTGTGTCTGTCTTTCCTCCTTTCTATACCTTTGCGTCTATGTCTCTCCTGCTCCCTCGTCTCTCTCTGCTTCCGCGCATATCTCCTATATTGCTGGGATTCTTTGAGATGTTTCTTTTCCACCCCTCTCTTTCTTTTTAGTCCTCTCCTAATTCTCTTTCACTCTAGTGCTCTCTATCATTTACTTTCACCTTTCTCGCTCTCGTCCTCTTCTCTCCCTTGCCCCGCCTTCTCTTGCTTCTCTTTTTTGACTCTCACTCTCCTTCCTATATTTCTGCGCTTCACTCTTCACCTCTCTCGGCTTTTCGCTCTCTTTACTCGTCTTCTCCTATTTCACTTTCTTTCCCTGCCTCTCTCCCCGTTCCCTTTGTGCTCGTTCGCTTCCCTCTCCATGTTCACAACGCTCTCTTTCCGTCTCTTGCTTTGTGTCTTCCTTTCGCCTTCTTCAGATCGTCTTTTCTGTGTTTCTCAGCTTAAAGCTGCCTCTTACTGAAACCCATGAACTGTGCTCCTATCTCTCACACCTCGTCATCCAGCACACTGCTCCGCACTGCGCCCCAGAACACCATATAACCATGTTGGTGATCATACACACCACAAAGGATCCCAAAACAAAGACCACAGGCTTCCCGTCGCATACCCGACATGGTGTAGCTGGCTGCCCACCTAGGCAAGCGCTTCAGTGCCCCACAAGCGCTAGATAAATGGTGTAGTACTGTACAATATATGCCGTCTCTTCTGCTGCTAGTCTTCCCCTTCTCTTTTTTAAATAGTTATTTATATAGTTCTTGTCATCAGGAAGGTTTCATGGCACTGACATGCCAGGCGAGGGCCATATTAAGATTTCACCAAAGCTTAATCGGAATAAATAAATTACTGTAGCCCTCTACAAGACATATAGGGGGTCATTAGATTTCTTCTGACAGGTCTCCTGTCTTAGCACTAGACAGGAAAAGGTGCGTCTCCCTGTCCACTCTTTCTTCATTCTGGAGATACAGAATTTCAGGTCTGTCTTGGGATGTAGTGCACAATAAGGGAGAAACTTACATTTAAGATTAGCCATGCCAGATTGTATGGCCTATGGAGAGACATTTGGACTGTACACTTTTCTCTCTTTCTCTTCTACCCTCTTTCTTACTCCATACCCATTTCTCTCTCCACTTTTCTCTCTTTGTCCTTTTATTCCCATCTCTCTTTTACTTCCCCCTCCTACCCCTGCCTCTCTCTATTGCCCCAATTCCACATGGTTTTAGTTTAGACCACTGTTTAGATAACACCAGTTTCTGTTAGTAAAGTGCAAAGGTCATCAATTCATGAATTTAAACGAAGCACCAGACGGTGCCCTCTGTGACATGTAGGTTGCAGTTTCCGGGGAAAGGCCAACTACCACTGAAATCGCCCTGATTGGTTAATAATACCCCTTTTACTAATTTTGAACCCAAATAGTCTGAAAACTGTTCACTTGGAACAGCCCTAAAAGCCCCTATATTGCCATAAAACGTACAGTGTCGAAACTGGAAAATGTGAAAGGCAGTTGTTTTCTCGAGTTGGGAGTCCACTGATTTGGGAGCAGTGGCCCTTGCAGCTCCCCTGCCTAGTGTGTGATGGGACCAGTGGTGGGTGGAGAGAGTGAGCATTCACGAAACCCCGCATGCCAGCAAGAGAGCTCATAGTTGTGTTTAAAGGCAGCAGCCTTGTTTACCTACACAAATAATCTGCACACATGTCACATGGTGTGATTATTACTCTATACCTGAGCAATCCCTAGTCTCTTCTGGCAGTGCCTGCTTCTTTGGAGATGTCCAGAACCACCAGCCTCTTCATGGACTGAATAAACATTGTCGAACTGTATCCCTCACCTAGCAGTCAATATTCAACTGACCCTTCCCAACGATGAATCCTTTGCAAACACCCCCTACCAGAAAGGTTCCTGACTAGGAACTGACACTCTCCAGTCCTAATAGCCTTTCAGAGGTACCTTTTGTAGGAAAAAATGTGTTTCCTAGAGGCTGTTCCACCTCACCCCTTCTTGGGTTGTTGTGGGCACCTCGTCACACCGACATCTTAATGTTCTCACTTGTGTACTCAGTTGATAATACACCTTTCATACCAAAACATATAAAATACAGACGAAAGACCACAGTCTGTTGGTATTCATTGTAGGACATAGCTTTCTTTACTTTATATCCAAACACCAGATATGTTAAAGTTTACGCATTCTTTCTTTACAGACTTCTTAATGGCAGAAGATTGTAAGACTTTGTAAGAATTATAATTACATCCCCTCAAGGCAGGCTCAGATACCTGACAACATTCTTTAAATAGCATATCATAAGGCAACATAGCATCAATTATTCACAAGTGAAAGCTATGAGAACTTCCTGGGCTGCATCCCTGCTAGGGGCACCTCTAACTGTCCCCAGCCACATCCTGATGAACTGTCCATCTGTGGGCAACTTTGGGGTAGGGCCAGAAGGATTGAACCACCATCATGCCAGCCCTACCTCCAGCCAGCGCCTAACCCACCAAAACCTCACAGCAAGAGCAGACAAGGAGCTTCCAGGCACCATCGCTGCTCAGGGCACCCATGACTCAAGCTACACCCCAATGAACTCTCCATCTGTCAGCAACTCCAGGATAGGACAAGAAGATCTGGTTCTTTTATTATTGCCTGCAGACTGGGAGGGTGTTTATTGTGGAAGGTGAAATGGTGATTTTGTGTGATGTGACTAATGGGTTCTCGTTCGGAATTATGT
Source organism: Triturus cristatus (assembly GCF_964204655.1). Classification (NCBI taxonomy): domain Eukaryota; kingdom Metazoa; phylum Chordata; class Amphibia; order Caudata; family Salamandridae; genus Triturus; species Triturus cristatus. Next base: position 883,663,795 of record NC_140579.1, read on the forward strand.
TAATCACGTATGGAGGGATGGATACACCCCCAGGATAAATCACAGAGCAAGTGGTAGGTGAAAATGTAAATAATTGAGAGAATGCATCTGCGAGGAGCACACTGATGTATGCATGAGTGATTTATTACGAGAGGCATGTCTGTGCCAAGACCGGAACACAGAAGAGGCGCTGCACACGGGGCAACAGGAAGGGTTGTGATTCCAATACAGCACCACCGTAGTAACAGGATGGGTTAGTTATGCGTAGGATCCCACAATCCGGTCAAGTGAGGACAGCCAGGATAACAACACAGGTCTTCTTAATCCTACAGGTGACATATCCACTAAACCCCATCATAGATTTCACAACCATCTGAAAGGGGAAAACTGTACACACTCAAGAACACTGCCTGAACACAAAATGAAGGCTGCTTGTATTTTCCTCTGCGGAACATGTTTTATTTAGTTTTTAGGTCTCGGCTAGCGAACAAGCATTTACAATGCAACGGTCTCGGCATTGTTAAAGTTAGAGCTATTGGCATTGCTCATGACATTTTTTTTGTTTGTTTTTGTTTTTAAAACATGTAAAGAAACGGCATTGTTATTTACAATGTCAATAGCTTAATCAGTTTGTGTGTAGGTGGCTCTGTGTGTGGGTGCAAATGCAATAGGCCTCGCATTTGAGAGTGATTAAGCTATTGACATTGTAAATAACAATGCCGTTTCTTTAACCTTTTCGGTGCTCATGACGGAACGGTTCCGTCATGAGCGTCGGTTGAGCTGTGCTCATGACGGAACCGTTCCGTCATGACCACGCCCGCGCAAGAAACGGTCAGCGCGGAGCGGGAATCGGCGCCGCATCGAAGAGGTTAAATGTTTTAAAAACATAAACAAAAATAATGTCATGAGCAATGCCAATAGCTCTAACTTTACCAATGCCGAGACCATTGCATTGTAAATGCTTGTTCTCCTTACTTCTAGAACAATGTGCAACAATTTTAGGAGTAGAAGTGTTCTGATTGGCTAAATCCTCTGAATTTTGCAATATTGTCCTATATTCCCAGGTTTTCTTGGTTCCCATGAGCTCGAGCATGACAACTCCCAAATTGTATTCTTTTTACAGTTCACAGGCGAAAAGTTCCGAAGTAACAACATGTAAACCTCCAGGTACAGGTCGCTATTGTCTTCTCAGTCATTCACACTAGTTGGGTCCTGGCAGTCCTCCACGTTCCTATCCTTGAGAAGGAACACATCGTCTTGTTTCGGAGGTCACCTGGAGATCTTCAGAGACATCCGAGTCTGCGCAGTAGTCATCGCGCTCAATGACGGCCACTTCCGAACTCCATGTTGCGTACTGCGGCCTAGTAGGCCCGAATGTCAACTTAAGATGCATAACAATAATATATAGAAATGAAGATTCTAATGTTAATCCCACACTGATCCCAATATATATTAGTATTTTCCTAGCTTGTAGCAACATTTAAAGCAATAATACTCACCATTCTGCAACACTGGCAGCACAAACCATCACAAAAGCAACCTAAATCATACAATTCTCTATTTTAACACATCCTACAGTTAGTTTGCGTACCACAGTTAATCATTTAATGTATTAGCCATGCAATTAGCATTTTAGTCCCACATGTATCTTGTGTTTATTAAGGTGCAACAGTTGTTTAGTTATAACACTCCACACAATTAGTACAGGTTAATATTTAGAATGATTACGTAATTAGTATTTTCATGCAAAATAGAGAAGGTATACCAATTTTTGTTTTACCTGCTCCATCAATATATATTATCTACTGGCGGTCGCCAGTAGATAGTTATAGTTACAACCTAGTTACAACCTAGTTTCCATAGGAAATCTCAAAATTCTATTTTGAATAACTTTGGCGCCGGTTGACGAATCCTCCGTTCAGCTCCTACCCTGAAAGTCTCGGGGTGATTCGTCAAGCGGGCGCCGAGAAAAAGGGGGGGTCCCAAAACGCGTTTTCCCCATGCATTTTTCCATAGGACCTTTAGACACAGCTACAGCCCGAACGGCTGAACAGAATTACGTGGAATTTGGCAGAGAGGTAGCCATAAGGTCAAGGAAGTGCCTTTTGCAGGTCTGGTGTAAATCCGTTCAGTAGTTCCTGTGAAAATCAAAAGTAAAATCATATACATATCTGGGCGGAGCCTAACCACACATCTCATTGTGAGATCTGATTGGCTGTCAGTACTTCATCCAAGAAGTGTTGGCAGCCATCTTGGGACCAATATACATGATAGCACCTCATTAAAAAGCATTACAGTTAATAGAAGGTTTTAAGACTTTAGTTACATTATAAATCATTTGTTGATGGTACCATACGCATTTTAGAAATTGTGATGTGTTCTAAGGAGAGTTTACTATGTGAAAAAGCCTTCTGCTGGGATATCATGAATCATGTTTGAGAGAAAACTATTTTCTCATGCTTTTCCCACAGAGGTTTGGAAGGTGATCTATAAGGTAAACTGAGAGCATATTTTCTGTAAATTCACATTATCTTTCTCAGTCCTGTGAGAATGAAGTCTGACATTCTCAGTAAAAGATGTACATCCAACAAGGGCAGAGACTGTCAGTTGATTCCTTTGTGTTCTACTGCAGCTTCCCAGAGTGTTCCAAAGAACAACTAGAGCGCTAACAGTCTTACTTATGACAAAGGTATGGCACACCTGAAGCCATCTTGATGGGAATAAAGTGGTAACATTTAAAACATTTAATTTAAAAAGGAACAAAATGAGAGGGTTCATTTTGCCATAGAATGTATGATTAGTGCTGCAGAAAGAAAAATTAGGGCACATTTTGAGTGACTTCACAAATCCTCTTCTATTTCATTAAAGAATTCTGACATGCAGACTGAAACATGCACTTTCAATACCAGCAGCAGACTTCCCTGGTGAGCATTAGCTTTACTACAGTGATCTAATGAGCAAAAAGAGTGCTAACATTCTGAATTTATGGCAAATGTGTGACACATCTGAATGCCTTCTTCATTGAATCAAAGTAAAAAAACTGACAGTATGCCTACTGAGGAGACTGCAGTAAATGAGGAAATTAGGAATCTTCATAACAAGGTTCCCAAGATGGCCACCAGAGACAAAAGAGCCCAAATGTAGCACAAATATCACCGAGATGTAGCCCAAGTATAGCCCAATGACAGAAATCCCAGAGTGTTTTAAAGAACAACTAGAGCGCTAACAGTCTTACTTATGACAAAGGTATGGCACACCTGAAGCCATCTTGATTGGAATAAAGTGGTAACATTTAAAACATTTAATTTGCAAAGGAACAAAATGAGGGGGTTCATTTTGCCATAGAAATTATGATTAGTGCTGCAGAAAGAAAACTTAGGGCACATTTTGACTTCTCAAATCCTCTTCTATTTCATTAAAAAGTTCTGACATGCAGACTGAAACATGCACTTTGAATACCAGCAGCAGACTTCCATGTTGAGCAGTAGCTTTGCTACAGTGATCTAATGAGGAACTAGAGTGCTACCATTCAGAATTTATGGCAAATGTGTCACATCTGAATGCCTTCTTGATGGAACCAAAGTAAACAAGCATTGGAAATGCAATAGGTCTCGCCCTCGTTTAAGTTAAAGCAATTCTGTTTATAATTAGGTGGCTTTTTCGCTTTGCTTTTATTAGTGTTTTTCAAAATTTCATATACATACCATGCATATGTATGCATATATGTATATGTATATGTTTGCATGAATTTATATTTATATAGATATGCAGATCATATGTTTATATATGTGTATATATATATACACATACATATATAAATGCATATGCATATATATATGCATATATATGTGTGCATGTACAGAGAGGTAGAGAGGTAGAGGTGTATAGGTAGAGGTGAGGAGGTAGAGAGGTAGAGGTAGAGAGGTATAGAGTAGTAGAGAGAGAGGTAGAGAGTAGAGAGCGAGTAATAGAGAGTAGAGAGTGAGTAGTAGAGAGTAGTAGAGAAAGTATCAGAGAGTGAGTAATAGAGAGTAGTAGAGAGTGAGTAGTAGAGAGTGAGTAGTAGAGAGTGAGTAGTAGAGAGTGAGTAGTAGAGAGTGAGTAGTAGAGAGTGAGTAGTAGAGAGAGAGTAGTAGAGAGAGAGTAGTAGTGAGTAGTAGAGTGAGTAGTAGAGAGTAGTAGAGTAGTAGAGAGTAGTAGAGAGTGAGTAGTAGAGAGTGAGTAGTAGAGAGTGAGTAGTAGAGAGTGAGTAGTAGAGAGTGAGTAGTAGAGTGAGTAGTAGAGAGTGAGTAGTAGAGAGTGAGTAGTAGAGAGTGAGTAGTAGAGAGTGAGTAGTAGAGAGTGAGTAGTAGAGAGTGAGTAGTAGAGAGTGAGTAGTAGAGAGTGAGTAGTAGAGAGTGAGTAGTAGAGAGTGAGTAGTAGAGAGTGAGTAGTAGAGAGTGAGTAGTAGAGAGTGAGTAGTAGAGTGAGTAGTAGAGTGAGTAGTAGAGTGAGTAGTAGAGTGAGTAGTAGAGAGTGAGTAGTAGAGAGTGAGTAGTAGAGAGTGAGTAGTAGAGAGTAGTAGAGAGTGAGTAGTAGAGAGTAGTAGAGAGTGAGTAGTAGAGAGTGAGTAGTAGAGAGTGAGTAGTAGAGAGTGAGTAGTAGAGAGTGAGTAGTAGAGTGAGTAGTAGAGTGAGTAGTAGAGAGTGAGTAGTAGAGAGTGAGTAGTAGAGAGTGAGTAGTAGAGAGTGAGTAGTAGAGAGTGAGTAGTAGAGAGTGAGTAGTAGAGAGTGAGTAGTAGAGAGGTAGAGTGAGTAGCAGAGAGTGAGTAGTAGAGAGTAGTAGAGAGTGAGTAGTAGAGAGTGAGTAGTAGAGAGTGAGTAGTAGAGAGTGAGTAGCAGAGAGTGAGTAGCAGAGAGTGAGTAGCAGAGAGTGAGTAGCAGAGAGTGAGTAGCAGAGAGTGAGTAGCAGAGAGTGAGTAGCAGAGAGTGAGTAGTAGAGAGTCAGTAGTAGAGAGTAGTCAGTCAGTGTCAGTCAGTGTCAGTCAGTCAGTGTCAGTCAGTCAGTGTCAGTCAGTGTCAGTCAGTGTCAGTCAGTCAGTGTCAGTCAGTGTCAGTCAGTGTCAGTCAGTGTCAGTCAGTCAGTGTCAGTCAGTGTCAGTCAGTGTCAGTCAGTCAGTGTCAGTCAGTGTCAGTCAGTGTCAGTCAGTCAGTGTCAGTCAGTGTCAGTCAGTGTCAGTCAGTCAGTGTCAGTCAGTCAGTGTCTGTCAGTGTCAGTCAGTCAGTGTCAGTCAGTCAGTGTCAGTCAGTCAGTGTCAGTCAGTCAGTGTCAGTCAGTCAGTGTCAGTCAGTCAGTGTCAGTCAGTCAGTGTCAGTCAGTCAGTGTCAGTCAGTCAGTGTCAGTCAGTCAGTGTCAGTCAGTCAGTGTCTGTCAGTGTCAGTCAGTCAGTGTCTGTCAGTGTCAGTCAGTCAGTGTCTGTCAGTGTCTGTCAGTGTCTGTCTGTCAGTGTCTGTCTGTCAGTGTCTGTCTGTCAGTGTCTGTCTGTCAGTGTCAGTCAGTGTCTGTCTGTCAGTGTCAGTCAGTGTCAGTCAGTGTCTGTCAGTCAGTGTCAGTCAGTGTCAGTCAGTGTCAGTCAGTGTCAGTCAGTGTCAGTCTGTCAGTGTCAGTCTATCAGTGTCTGTCAGTGTCTGTCAGTGTCAGTCTGTCAGTGTCTGTCAGTGTCTGTCAGTGTCAGTCTGTCAGTGTCTGTCAGTGTCTATCAGTGTCAGTCTGTCAGTGTCTGTCAGTGTCAGTCTGTCAGTGTCTGTCAGTGTCTATCAGTGTCAGTCTGTCAGTGTCTGTCAGTGTCTGTCAGTGTCAGTCTGTCAGTGTCTGTCAGTGTCTATCAGTGTCAGTCTGTCAGTGTCTGTCAGTGTCAGTCTGTCAGTGTCTGTCAGTGTCTATCAGTGTCAGTCTGTCAGTGTCTATCAGTGTCAGTCTGTCAGTGTCTATCAGTGTCAGTCTGTCAGTGTCTATCAGTGTCAGTCTGTCAGTGTCTATCAGTGTCAGTCTGTCAGTGTCTATCAGTGTCAGTCTGTCAGTGTCTATCAGTGTCAGTCTGTCAGTGTCTATCAGTGTCAGTCTGTCAGTGTCTATCAGTGTCAGTCAGTGTCAGTCTGTCAGTGTCAGTGTCTATCAGTGTCTATCAGTGTCAGTCAGTGTCAGTCTGTCAGTGTCAGTGTCTATCAGTGTCAGTCAGTGTCAGTCAGTCTGTCTATCAGTGTCAGTCAGTGTCAGTCAGTCAGTGTCAGTCTGTCAGTGTCTATCAGTGTCAGTCAGTCAGTGTCAGTCTGTCAGTGTCTATCAGTGTCAGTCAGTCAGTGTCAGTCAGTCAGACAGTGTCAGCTAGAGCAGCTCTGCTGACCTGGTTCTCTGGCTCTAAAGCAGCTCTGCTGACCTGGTGCTCTCTCTCTAAAGCAGCTCTGCTGACCTGGTTTCTCTGGCTCTACAGCAGGTCTGCTGACCTGGTTCTCTGGCTCTAGAGCAGCTCTGCTGACCTAGTTCTTATGCTACAGAGCAGCTCTGCTGATCTAGTTCTCTGGCTCTACAACAGCTCTGCAGACCTGGTTCTCTGGCTCTAAAGCAGCTCCGTTGACCCAGTTCTATGGCTCTGAAGCAGTTCTGCTGACTTGGTTCTCTGGCTCTATAGAAGCTCTTCTGGCCTGGTTCTCTCCCTCTAAAGCAGCTCTACTGACCTGGTTTCTCTGGCTCTGCAGCAGCTCTGCTGACCTGGTTCTCTGGCTCTAGAGCAGCTCTGTTGACCTGGTTCTTAGGCTCTAGAGCACCTCTACTGACCTGGTTCTCTGGTTCTAAAGCAGCTCTGCTGACCTGGTTCTATGGCTCTAAAGCAGCTCTGCTGATTTGGTTCTCTGGCTCTAGAGTATCTCTGCTGACCTGGTTCTCTGGCTCTAAAGCAGCTCTGCTGGCCTGGTTCTCTGGCTCTAAAGCAGCTCTGCTGACCTGGTTTCTCTGGCTCTACAGCAGCTCTGCTGACCTGGTTCTCTGACTCTAGAGCAGCTCTGCTGACCTAGTTCTTAGGCTCTACAGCAGCTCTGCTGACCTGGTTTTCTGCACTCATGACGCACGCACCCGACTTCGCGAAAATATATTTAAAAATAATATAAGTTTCTTATAAGTACAAATATATTATTTTGATGAATATCTTACATAAGCTCTTGCCTTAATATGTATACTAAAGACACATACATATCATTTTGGAACATAAATTTTTTTTGCGGGAGTCGCGCACCCAGCGCGCCCCAGCACGTATATGATGTCACGTGGGACCCGCAAGCGCGCAAACATCTTGTACCGTAATGCGCATATGTCGCGAATGCGCGGGAGCAGGAGTCGCAGACTGGTCGCATACCAATCGCGCATTTCACGTGATATTAAATGTATATGATGTAACTGAAAAACACGCAGCCGTCGCACACCATACGCGGATCCTTCATGACTTTTCTAAAATGGCGGCTAGAATGCGCGCACCCACCGTGATGTGTACACTTTGAGTGCGCGACTGCGAAAAAAATTGGAATTAGTTTTTTTAAAGAATTATATAAATATATTAAAATAAAAAATGAAAACAAGAAAATTAATCAATATTTCAGTTTTAATTAAAAAATGTTTTTTTGCAATTTTCAGCAAAATATGTTATTTAACTAATAAAATATTTATAAATAAACAGTTAAACTGTAGAAAATCGGTACAAAAAATAGATATAAATAGATATAACTACTATCACACTTAAAAGTTAGCATTTAAAAAACCTTTGAAATTCACTGAAAAAACCATAGGTTTCACACACGTTATAGTTACGAATTAGCATTTAGAAAACCTTGCAAATTCACTTAAAAAACCATAGGTTTCACACATGTTATAGTTAGCTGGACATTTCACTCGTAAAAAACCAATGAAATTCCCCCGTTATAGTTAAACCTATGGTTTTTTCAGTGAATCTATATATAGGTAGGAAGTTCTAGTTAGGACCTATTTTCCATAGGAAATCCGCAACATTCTATTTGGAATAAATTTGGCGCCGATTGACGAATCTTAGCGAAATTTTCCAAACGTTTGGCCAGCTCCTGTCCGCTCCTATCCTCAAAATTTCACGGTGATTAGTCAAGCGGGGGCCGAGAAAAAAGGGGAGTCCCAAAACACATTTTCCCCATGCATTTTCCCATAGGACCTGTTGACGCAGCTACAGCCCCAACTGCTGAACGGAATTACACTAAATTTGGCAAAGAGGTAGTCTCGTGCCTTTTGCTTAAATCCGTTCAGTAGTTGCTGAGAAAATTAGAGTTAAAAAGATAGATATCTCTGGGCGGAGCCTAACCACACATCTCATCGTGAGATCTGATTGGCTGTCAGTACTTCATCCAAGAAGTGTTGGCAGCCATCTTGGGACCAATATACATGATAGCACCTCATTAAAAAGCATTGCAGTTAATAGAAGGTTTTAAGACTTTAGTTACATTATAAATCATTTGTTGATGGTACCATACTCATTTTAGGAACTGTGGTGTGTTCTAAGGTGATTTTACCATGTGAAAAAGCCTTCTGCTGTGATATCATGAATCATGTTTGAGAGAAAACTATTTTCTCATGCTTTTCCCACAGAGGTTTGGAAGGTGATCTATAAGCTAAACTGAGAGCATATTTTCTGTAAATTCACATTATCTTTCTCAGTCATGTGAGAATGAAGTCTGACATTCTCAGTAAAACATGTACATCCAACAAGGGCAGAGACTGTCAGTTGATTTCTTTGTGTTCTACTGCAGCTTCCCAGAGTGTTCTAAAGAACAACTAGAGCGCTAACAGTCCTACTTATGACAAACGTATTGCACACCTGAAGCCATCTTGCTTGGATTAAAGTGGTAACTCTTAAAACATTTAATTTAAAAAGGAACAAAATGAGGGGGTTCATTTGCCATAGAAAGTATGATTAGTGCTGCAGAAAGAAAAATTAGGGCACATTTTGAGTGACTTCTCAAATCCTCTTACACACACACATAAAAAAATTCTGACATGCAGACTGAAACATGCACTTTCAATACCAGCAGCAGACTTCCCTGGTAAGCAGTAGCTTTACTACAGTCATCTAATAAGCAACTAGAGTGCTAACATTCTGAATTTATGGCAAATGTGTGACACATCTGAATTCCTTCTTGATGGAATCAAAGTAAAAAACTGAAAGTATTTCCTACTGAGGAGACTGTAGTAAATGAGGAAATTAGGAAACTTCATGACAAATAAGTCTCCCAAAATGGCCACCAGAGACAAAAGAGCCCAAATGTAGCACAAATATCACCCAGATGTAGCCCAAGTATAGCCCAATGACAGAATGTCCCAGAGTGTTCTAACAAACAACTAGAGCGCTAACAGTCTTATGACAAAAGTATGGCACACCTGAAGCCATCTTGATTGGAATAAAGTGGTAACACTTAAAACATTTAATTTGCAAAGGAACAAAATGAGGGGGTTCATTTTGCCATAGAAATTATGATTAGTGCTGCAGAAAGAAAAATTAGGGCACATTTTGACTTCTCATTCCTCTTCTATTTCATTAAAAAATTCTGACATGCAGACTGAAACATGCACTTTAAATACCAGCAGCAGACTTCCCTGGTGAGCAGTAGCTTTACTACAGTCATCTAATAAGCAACTAGAGTGCTAACATTCTGAATTTATGGCAAATGTGTGACACATCTGAATGCCTTCTTGATGGAATCAAAGTAAAAAACTGAAAGTATTTCCTACTGAGGAGACTGTAGTAAATGAGGAAATTTCATAACAAGTCTCCCAAAATGGCCACCAGAGACAAGAGCCCAAATGTAGCACAAATATCACCCAGATGTAGCCCACATGTAGCCCAATGACAGAAGTGTGCAAAACACTTATTTGTTGTGTATTTGCAGTTTTATATAGTGCAGACTTGTCAGGTATTGGAGTGCTTTACATGAGCATTGGTTACATCACACAAGATCAAATTCATTTTGGTTGTAGACATGGGGAGATTAAGTGATTTGACCAGAATCCCAGAATGTTGAGCTGAAGCAGAAACTCCAACCTGGTTCCCCAGTTGCAAAGTCTGCAGCTCTGGAAGTAACACCACATCCTCTCCCCTAAGTGCAACATTTAATCAAGTGGTCAACTGGATAAAAAAACATAAAGATTACAAATAATTTAAAAGTTCTTTGTTGCTATTTGAAAACTCAGAAAATATGTCCTCATTTTAGTTTTTTAGAGCACTAACCATAATTTTGATGCAAATAAGACCCTCTCATATGTCATTTCTAAAGGAAATTGTCTAGGTATTACAGTTTTGATTACATCAAGATGACGTCAGGCGTTCCACACTTTTGTAATAAATATAGAATGTTAGCAATCTAGTTGTTCATTGGGATACTGTTGAGAGGCAGAGGCCAGGGGCACAGACTCTGAAAATTGAAGGCAGGTAGGAGAGTGCAGAGGCAACAATTTGACCACACTGGGCAGGCAGGAGGGGCAGTGGCAGCACAACAGACTATGGAGGGCAGTGGAAAGGGGGGCAGGGGCAACAAACCAACAATACAGGACTGGCAAGAGAGGCTGTGGCAATATAATAGACCATTGTGGGCAGAAGGAAGAGGCACTACAACCATACATGCCAACAGACCCGATTCAGCCAGGAAACGTCCAATGTTTTTAAGCTCAAATGGGCTTTATTTGATCTGTCTCCTGTCTACAATCTCCTCTTTTTCAATGTAACTCAAAGGGGAAAATCAATACCCCAGTTTTTTTTCAAAATCTCCCTCTTACCAAGTTCAAAATGTTCACAAGTATGGTACATTGGATCATGGTAGGCAGGAGGAATTGGGGTAGGGACATGGACTTGGATAACAGAGGACAGGAGGGACATGGAGCGGTGCACCAAACTGACCCTACAGGGCAGGCATCAGGGTTTGCAGCAGCACAATACACAACACAGGGCATGCGGGACGGGAGTGCAGCACAACAATCCATAGAAAGCAATAGGGAGGGGACAGGACCATGCACATCGACAACAGAGAACAGAGGGGAAAGAGGCAATGGTAGCTAGCTGACCATAATCGACAGACAGGAGAGAAAGCTGCAGCATAACAGACCATAAAGGGCAGGAGGGACGGATCAGGGGCATTACAATGGAACAGACAAGCCAGGAGGGAGGGAATAGGGGTCTGCACATCGAAACAGAGGGCTGGGGGCAAGGGGGCAGGGCAAAAGCAGCAAGATGACCATGGAGGTCAGGCAGGATGGGCACTGGAAGCAAGACACACCATGGAGAGCAACACTGAGACTACGATGGCATACACACAGACCATGGAGGGAAGGTGGGAGGGGGTCAGGGGCAGCTAGCTGACCACACAGGGAAGGTGGGAGGGGCTGTGGCAGCACAGAAGACCATGCATGGCAAGCGGGAGGGTTAGTGGCAGCACAATGGCTATGATGGGCAAGAAGGAGGGTGCAGGGGCATGCACAAAGGACCATGGAGGATAGAAGGGAGGGTCAGGACCTGGGCACAGACAAGGGAGTTCAGAGGAAGGGGCCTCACAACAGACTGCGCGGGGCAGGCAGGAGGAGCAGTTGCAGCACAACAGACCAGGCAGGGCAGAAGGGTGTGGCAGTAAAATGGACCATGGAGGACAGGAGGAAGGGGATAGGGGCATGGCGACAGGCAGGGTGGAGGTGGCAGGGACAGGTTACAGTCATCTGACAATGCTAGGCAGGTGGGAGGGGAGTGGCAGCTCAACAGAACACTCAGAGTAGATAGGAGTGGCAGGACCATGGAACATGGTGGGCAAAAAGGATGGAGCAGGGGCATGCACAAAGACATCGGAGGGCAGGGGGAAGGAGAATAGGGGCAGAAAGCTAAGCACAGAGGCTAGGCAGGAGGTCAATGATGGGCCATGGAATTGGTCAATGGAGGTCAGGAGGAGTGGACTGGTACATCATGCTAAATGGAGGGCAGTGGCAGCACATCAGACCATGCATGGCAGGAGGGAGGAGGCTAGTCCATGGATTCAGACGACAGAGGATAGGGAGGAGGTGGATGGGGCAGCAAGCTAACTGTTCAGAGAAGGTGGGTATTAGGAACTTTATTGTTTTTAAAATGTGTGTCTGAGCGAACTACTTAAAGTATGCAGCATAATCTCACTTTTATTCAGGAAGAAGAGGACGTTTGTGACTGTGACTCCGGGCTCACTTGCCAGAAACACCCCCTGACCCTCCACCCCCCATCGCAAAATGTAATGCCCGTGAAAAGGGTAGGTGGACGCAGTGTTACATAGAACATAGTCCTGAGAGCACAATTGAAAATGAAAACTAGATATAGTATACGGTATAAACTATGCACCAAAAAGTGTGATAGGAGATTAACCGGGGCGTGAAATATAATATGCAATACATTGTGCGCAATGACAGATTCATTGTAGAGCGCGAGATAGCACAGGCACTAGCGCGTGCTATGCGATATGCGCCTTGGAGTGTAATATGCACAGGGCAGTGTTGTGTAACCTAACTAGTCTCTAAAGTTGTAATGTAAAATATGTGCTGGGGAGTGTAACGTTGCATATGCACTGTGACAAAGATATGGATCCCAGATTGTAATATGTATGGCATAGCACTGTGCGTTATAACATAGGCATCGAGGAAGGCACGTTAGATGGGGCAATATAACCCGTACAAAGGTAAGTGTGGCATGACATATTCACGGGTGGTGTTACAGTGCACATGGGCTAGAGAGTGTCATAGTATACGCACTAGCTGGTGGAATACAACACAGAGGTGTGTGGCACTCGGTGGGCACTGGTGGGTGTAACACAGCATTGGGCTTAGCCAGGAGCACGCTGTGACTCTCAAGTGAGGTTCGTCTGCTTTCCAGAGAGTAAAATAAAAAGTATTACACATCCGGCGGTGGATGTGTGTTTTATTAACCGTGAGGGGGGTTTCTTGCATAGTTTGCTCGAATCCCATTTGAATGGCTTGATGTGCGTGTGTATTAAATGTGCCCATCAATAGCTACCCATGTTTGTATAAATAAACAAGGGTGTCTACTTGGAAAGTACCCACCGGTGGGGGCGCCGGGAATAGGCACGGTAGGGCGTCAGACATGTCAGAGCTTCACTAGCGGTGTAAATACATTTCACGTGGATTCATTGTATGCATAGTCGCCTTTTAATGAATATCACGCAAATCGTCATGGTGATGGGTACATACGGTTTGTCCAGCATGTCCTAGGTGTTTTTGTAAATATATATTTATTTAAAATAATAAAAAACAAAGGCCGGCCCCGAGGTATGGGGTCCCCGGGGCCATAAGTGGCCTGAGGAGGGGGGCAACGTAGCCCCCCTCCTAAAGAGTAAAAAAAAATTAAAAATGCCATGACGTGGGGTTTGGGGTCCCCGGGGCCGATTAAGGCCTTGGGAGGGGGGCCACGCGGTCCCCTTCCAAATGTATTTTTTTTCACCAAAAAAAATTAGGGTGCAGGCCCTGGGGGATGGGGTCCCCAGGGCCAATAAATTAGAAAAAGAAGGCGGGCCACACAGCCCTCCTTCTTAAAAAAATAAAATAAATAAAAGACCAGCATCGCGCCGGAGGCCGCGCCTCCTTGCAGCACTCTGCAAACGCGCCCCATAGCCAATTGTAAGTTGGGGAATTACTTCCCCTTCAATACTGAGGGTCCCTGAGGGCCAAGTAGCCCAACCGGTATCTCCAGTATGCGCCAGGGAGCTGCGTTGCAGACATGTGTTCTGAGGCCATGCCCCTTTTTACTCCTCTATGCAACGCAGCTCTGTGGCGCTTACTGGAGGTACCTAGTGGGCTAGTTTGACCCTAGGGACCCATGGGATTCAAGGAGACTTAATCTCTCAACTTAGAACGGCCACAGGGCGCGTTTACACAGTGGTGAAGGGAGGGGACAGGGCCTGAGGTGACGTGTGCAAACACGCCCTGTGGCGCGTTTGAAGTTGGGGAAATAATTCCCTTTCAATCCAGAGGGACCCTGGGGGCCAACTAGCCCACCAGGTGCTTCCAATAAGCACCACTGCTCTGCGTTGCAGAGAGGTGGTGCAGGCCATGCCCCTTTTTACACCTCTCTGCAATGGCGCTTACTGGACGTACCTTGTGGGCTATTTTGCCCCTAGGGACCCTCCGGATTCAAGGGGACTTAATCTCCCAACTTAAAATGGCTACAGGACGTGTTTACACAGTGGGGAAGGGAGGGGACGGGGCCTGAGGTGACGTGTGCAAACACGCCCTACGGCGCGTTTTAAGTTGGGGAAATAATTCCCCTTCAATCCTGAGGGCCCCTGGGGGCTAACTAGTCCACCAGGTGCTTCCAGTAAGCGCCACTGAGCTGCGCTGCAGAGAGGTGGTCCAGGCCGTGCCACGTTTTTACACCTCTCTGCAACGCAGCTCTGTGGTGCTTACTGGAGGTACCTAGTGGGCTAGTTGGACCCTAGGGACCCTCAGGATTCAAGGGGACTTAATCTCCCAACTTAAAACGGCCACAGGGCGTGTTTACACAGTGGGGAGGGGAGGGGACGGGGCCTGAGTTGACGTGCGCAAACACGCCCTGTGGCGCATTTTAAGAGATATTTTTAATCCCCTGCCCTATTATATACTAGGGGCTTACAGAGGAGGTCATGGTGATCACAGGGGGACCCCAACGCATAGTGTTCCCTAGTGTATGTAGGTGTTTTCACTGTATTCTGAGTGTCTTTTAACATAGCACTGGCTCTAGGACTGGTTAGTCAGACTCAGTTACCACCAGTATCAGTCTGAAAAAGTTGAGGGTACAGGATGATTTTGCAACAAGGCTTCTTTCTGCTCTTCTGTTTGTTTTTTCTGCACGTTATCCTTCTTCCTCTTTGAGGACTTCTGTTGCTTCTTTCTGCATTTCTTTTTTTTCTTTCTGTGCGTTTTTTCTTCTTTCTTCACATGTCCTATCTCTGTAGGCATAGTTAGAAATTAGCATTTAAAAAACCTTTGAAATTCACTGAAAAAACCATAGGTTTCAGGGACGTTATAGTTAGCTGGACTTTTCACACATACAAAACCATTGAAATTCCCCCTTTATAGTTAGCTCAGCTAACTATAACTCGCGCGCCCGCAATGCACTGCTGATGACGTCACATATTACATCACTCATGACATGGGCTAACTATAAAGGGGAAATTTCAATGGTTTTGTACGAGTGAAAAGTCCAGCTAACTATAACGTCCCTGAAACCTATGGTTTTTTCAGTGAATTTTTAAATGCTAATTCCTAACTATATTTAAGTGAATATATATATAAATATAATGTAATACAGATAGATGCAAGCGTGTGACAAACAAAAAACATCAGGTACATCTCCTTTCCTGATGTACATCCATTGTTAACCATCATAGCCTTTTGTAAAGTGATGGAATGGAGAAGAGAGAGAGAAACTTCTCAGAATAAATAAGAAAGAGAACCAGCTAGATGCAGAAAGAATGACATGCAATATAGGGGTCTGCTGCGTACCTAGGACCCCGTACCTGGGATAAATTAATTAGATGTTACCACTGCAAAACACCCCGTTTATTTCCTGTATCTATCGCCATCTAGTCACAGGTTTCCTGGTTACTCCCTAGAGAGTTACTGTTGTATTTGACCCCACTGACCTTCACATCCCAGGAATAGCTCCTTTGTCTAGTTCCCTGCCCCCACATCCTGCATTAGAAGGAATCTGTTGTGCAGTTCTCTGACTCTGAGCAGAGATGATATCGAGTAGGTGTATGGCCAGGTTTCACCCAGACCCTGTAATTATACGACCTCCCCAACATATTCTCCCATCACCCCCTCATTGTAAAACACCATTATTCATCGTGGGTTAGGGGTCGTGAACCCCTGGCAGTATTTATGATGAGGAAAAAATTATTCACAGTAAAAATTACACAACGAAACTTTAAAATTATACGCAGTAACCCATAAAACGTACAATATTATTTAAACTTTTGTTTGATGCCTAACCTTAACATAGGCACTAATACATACAATTCCTAAGAATATCTAGCTTTGTTCCATCGTTGGGCCTTCAAGTGAGATCATGACTGGTCCCAGCAGCCTCCCTCTCCGCTAACACTTCCCTTCTCTGCCGAAGGAACCTGTGTGGGTCCCTCCTTAACAGAGGACACCACCAGCTTGCAAGGCCCAGCTCCTGTAATGACACTTGAGCTCCCCTACACCACCGCCCATCATCCCAACATTGTTACACACAATAAACACCGTTCTTTATCCTTGGGTT
Source organism: Triturus cristatus (assembly GCF_964204655.1). NCBI lineage: Eukaryota > Metazoa > Chordata > Amphibia > Caudata > Salamandridae > Triturus > Triturus cristatus. The sequence goes on from NC_140579.1 coordinate 883,680,080, forward strand.
AGGGGTTGTAAACCCCCAGCCGTATTTGAAGGCAAAATAATTCACAGTAAATATTACACAATGACACTTTGAAATTATACACAGTAACCCATAAAATGTACAATATTTACATTTTTGTTTGATACCTAACCTTAACATAGACGCTATTACATAAAATTCCTAACCATATCTAGCCTTGATCCTGCAAATTCACCATCCACCATCGGTCCTTCGAGTGAGATCATGACTGGTCCCAGCAGCATCCCTCTCCACTAACACTTCCCTTCACTGCCAAAGGAACCTGGGTGGGTCCCTTCTTAAGGGAGCACCCCATTAGCTTGCATTTCCCCCCTCCCCCGGAGTAAGATTGTGCAGGGGGCCTGTGTGCCCACCAGGTTACCTACCTCAGGCACACCCTACACCCCTCATTATCCCCCACAAGGCCCTGCGCCAGCTTGGCGCCCATTGCAGAGGTCAGCCATAAGGGCCTGTTTGCAGTGAGCAATCCCACACCCCCGCACCCTGCAGCCTCTAAACCACTTGCTGCAAGCAACCCCTGGAGGGCCCCACAAGACTGCTGCCCCACCTTTCACAAGGAAAAGGATGCCTTATATGGACCCCAACTGCCCCACCAACCATGACTTCACCTGCCACAGGCCAGTGATCCAGCGCAAACAACAATTCGGGGAAAAAGGTGAGAACACAACCGTCCACCCTGCGTCGCAGACCCGCCGTCACACTAACTCATTCACACACGCATTCATTGGTTGGGCCCATAACACCAACACTCACACGTTTCTCTCTTTCACAGGTCTGCACACAGGAGGGGGAATGATGTGCCGGACATGTGGGTGGGAGTACCTTTTAACCTATAGGGAAAGAAAAGTTATCTTACATCATATACATTAACCTTCGCCACCTAAAGATTCCTAATCCTAAACATTTTAGAACCAGCTAAAACACATTTAAGACTCAGAATCCTCTATTCTCTTTCATTAAGAACCACAACCTCATAATTTCTGTTAATCAATAATTGTTTAAGTACATTTTCATTAAATAAGCATCTGTCTCTTCATATTTTAGAATTTCTATATTAATTTAATTAAATCACAGAACACCATATTAACCTATTCTGGCTATCTGGGTTTTCTCTAATTCATTTGCTCAGCATAACCGAATTTTGTCGTTAAATTGTCCAAGGATCAGGCCAGATCTCAGAGTCCGAAAGTCCTTTGCTCATCATTTCTTTTTGGCTTCCTCTATATTAAATTGTCCTTTCCCTTTTCCATTATTAAATTTTGGTTTCATACTCGTACCAGTTGCTTGTTCAATCAAATGAGCTTCCGGTCTTTCTGCTACCTTTACCTGAGCCCACATGGCTTTCTCTTTTAATTTATGCTGCTTTGCTTCAATCTCATCAATAAAATATTTTGCATGTCTCAGTACTTTGTCTATCTTTTTGTTCTGAGTTAAGAGAAGGGAGTTGGAGGATAGGGAGGTAGGTTTTTTGCCTCCTACTATGATATGTCTACCAATAGAATCTACAAGGATGCCAGTAAAAACCTACCTTAGATTAGGAACTCTAAAATTGGTAGAGTCCTAGACTAAATATTCCTGGAAAAACACTTGTTTTTCTAGAGTCCCCTCACTCACCTAGGGTTGCCCCAGGGTGACATGCTTCATCAAAGGGGTCCTCCCAGGCATCTACTGTCTGGGGTATGCTGCAACTTGCGGATTACGTAGGAGCACTTTTTAATTTGTACTATGTGTAGTGAATAAAGTGAAAAATAAAAATTACCTAGATAGTGAGCCCTGACTTTATTCTGCTCCTATTTGGTAAATGTTTAATAAAATGGGGCTAGTAACCGAGAATAGTAACAGTTATGTGAAGCTGTCCCTATTTACTTTGTCGACATGCTTCGTGGTTACCCCAACCACTTTCTCAGGACCACACAAGGACCAGCCCTGTGTGTACCACTCCGTGCCTTAAATAAAAATAAATTGTATTTATACTTTTACAACAAACGTACTAGGTCTGCTTATTTGGTTCCATACATACCATTCCTTTGTGGAAAGATATTCGTAGTCACATTAGTTTGATGTATCTGTTTTAGAGATATAATGACACAAACAAATTAGACAGATACCCCTGTCCATAGGATATCGTGGATGGGGAAACAGAAACGATTTACGATATATTTTGGTGCCAAAAATCTCTTGTGCATAAGATTGCTAAGGTGCATTTTACTAAAGTGCTCGAGTGAACTGTGGACACACAGACATTACACACACATAAACATAAAAAAATAGTGGATTCCGCTGTTATCACCTACTTTTTAGAAAGCAATATTCATGGTGTTGCTGGGGCGGAGGGTCTCTAGATACCTGAATAGGAGAGTTTAGAGAATCAAAGGTGCTGAGAAAGACTCATTGTTGGCGGGCTAAGAATTTTTACAAAACAGAGGATTGCCGGCAAATCCTGCAACGACTCTGCCGTGATAGATTAGCTATGGAATCTTACTTGTCTAGGTAGCACCTCCAGCCGTAAAGCCTACTGTCTCCCAGGAACACCGCATACTGACGAGACATTACCGGAGCTCAGGTTAAATGGACCTAGGAGGCGGTACAAGTTGCCTGTAAAGTGTGCGCAGGTGCGTTAACTCGCGTAGTATCGGGCGCCATTTTAGAATGGTATGTTGATTTCACATGCGTCCCGATTTTAACATTCTTAGCGTGAAAATTGACTAATTCCCAATGTATTCAGATTATAATTTCGAAATGTCGAATAGGTTTAACTGTAGGGGGTGATCTAGCATAGATCACCCCCTAACACCCCGCCCAAAATGGATTAACCATGCCAGTACATTTTTAGGTCTCGCTCCAGCCAGCGCATGCGCTGCTCTGTGAGACATTTAGTTAGCTGGATTTTTAAAGTGCTACCAGAGGCTTTTCCTGGCCTCAAGCTTGCGTGCGCGTGCACGCGCGCAGCCGCCATCTGTCTTTCCTCCGTCTGGCCGTCATGGCTCATAAAGCCTTACAGCGCTCTCCCAAGTGCCTCGCTCTGCCCCTCCCCCACCACAGAGCGCGTCCCTACGATCACTTTCGCAGACGCGCGCCCGGTCTTGCTCGCGATCACTTTCGCGCGCACCATTTGCTTGTTTGTTTGAGCTATACTTCCTACTGACTTTGTTAAAAAAAAAAAAAATAATCATCCTTCGAAACATTTTCAGATGATTCTGGATTAAATTAAGTTGTAACAAAAAATGTACATTTTAATTATTTTATACGTTCAATTTACTGTGCATTCGGGGAACTGCAGCATAAAACAGCCCTGAAAGGTTATCACGAGAGCCGCCACTGCTTATTACATCATTTCTCTTTTTCAAAATCTCCATTGGCTGCTGGACACTGCCATCTAGCAAAGCCAATAGGCATTGGGCTCTCAATACTGAGTTATTGGCTTTGCTAGTGCTTTTCGCTGTTGTCTAACTGCGCAGGCATAAAGACGTGCACTCGCAGGGCAGCCAATCTTCGCAAGGGTTATCTTTAACCCCTTCAGTGCCACGCCCTTTCCCCCTCCTGTGCCGGGCGTTTCCCACGCGGGTGGGTTTCATGACGAGATAGTCTCGTCATGGGCGCAGCACGACCGTGCTCCATGACGAGACTATCTCGTCATGGGCACAGAAGAGGTTAATAGAACGATTGCCGCCGATGCTGATTAATGCACTTGAAAGCGCCCTGCTATGTGCATGATTTGAGACACTGTAGATACTAAAAATCAAACTACACTGTTCTTAGGTTCACGGGGCGCGTCTACGGGCAACAACAAAAAATTCTAAAGCAGCTCCACCCACCCCGTGTAGCTGACAGCTCGTCCTACCACTTCAAACTCTTATGCATTCATTGCTCTTTCTACAAAATGTTACTAGCACGGACTAGTCTAGTCCTACTACTTGGCCCTCCCGGTGTAGACTCGTCCTCTTTCAATGTCCATATCTCTCCCACAGAGCCTGGGTTTCACGCCGCAGCTCCTCTTCCTCGTTCACAGGACCTGGTTGCTGTTCAACCTGCAGGGATGGCTCATTCCCCTTCTCCTGAACCTCTGGCCCCTCCTCCTCCTCGAGGGTCCTCGGCTTCGCTTTGTCAGAGGATTCCTCTACACCTGCACTTTCCATGCCTGTTCTAAACATGACAGAACATTTACTTTTCAGTGTTCCGTGTGCGTCACTTCCTGTACACTACATACCCTAATTACGCATAAGTGATGGGCTCCTATTGCCCTTAAATCTCTACCCATGTCCATAACCTGCCCGGAAGTGTCAGTGTTGCACATCTCTCTTTTGTGACTGGACTCATACATAGTGCGACCGCTAAGGGTTGCTCAAAGAAACTCGAGAAGAGTTCACGTGAATTATATGATTTTGAGACTAGGGATGCTGCTGAAAGTAATTAGTGTGCATCTGACTCATAGATAATACTCAGGGGTTTAAGTGGGATGAAAAACCGGGGGAGGCGGTCTGTCGATGTACTTGAGGGCATTGCTCAAAAACATGTAAGCTAAAAACCTGCGCTTAGCATATATGGTTTGCCGTCCGACATCACTCAGGGCCACCACAGCATCACTCTGGGCCACCACAGCATCACTCTGGGCCACCACAGCATCACTCTGGGCCACCACAGCATCACTCTGGGCCACCACAGCATCACTCTGGGCCACCACAGCATCACTCTGGGCCACCACAGCATCACTCGGGGCCACCACAGCATCACTCGGGGCCACCACAGCATCACTCGGGGCCACCACAGCATCACTCGGCGCCGCCACAGCATCACTCGGCGCCGCCACAGCATCACTCGGCGCCGCCACAGCATCACTCGGCGCCGCCACAGCATCACTCGGCGCCGCCACAGCATCACTCGGCGCCGCCACAGCATCACTCGGCGCCGCCACAGCATCACTCGGCGCCGCCACAGCATCACTCGGCGCCGCCACAGCATCACTCAGCGCCGCCACCGCATCATCATCAATCAATCCATCAATCAAGGCATTTATACAGCGCACTACTCACCCAGAGGGTCTCAAGGCGCTTGGGGGGGGGGGGGGGTGCCGCTACTGCTCGAACAGCCAGGTCTTGAGCTTCTTTCTGAAGGAGAGGTGGTCTTGGGTCAGACGAAGGTCGGTCGGGAGGGTGTTCCAGGTCTTGGCGGCCAGGTAGGAGAAGGACCTTCCTCCAGTTGTTGCTCTTCGGATGCGGGGGACGGCGGCGAGGGCGTGGTTGGTCGATCGCAGGTGGCGTTTGGGAGCGTAGAAGTTGAGGCGGTTGTTGAGGTAGCTCGGGCCTTGGTCGTGTAGGGCTTTGTGTGCGGGGGTGAGGAGACGGAAGGTGATTCTCTTGTTGACGGGGAGCCAGTGCAGGTCTCTCAGATGTCCGGAGATGTGGCTGCGTCGGGGGATGTCGAGGATGAGTCTGGCTGAGGCGTTCTGGATCCGCTGGAGTCTCTTCTGGAGCTTGGCGGTGGTTCCGGCGTAGAGGGCGTTGCCGTAGTCCAGTCGGCTGGTGACGAGTGCCTGGGTGACCGTCTTCCTGGTCTCGGTTCCACCGGAAGATCTTCCGTAGCATGCGCAGGATGTTGAAACAGGACGCGGAGACGGCGTTGACTTGTCTGGTCATGGAGAGGGAGGGGTCCAGGATGAAGCCCAGGTTGCGTGCGTGGTCTGTCGGTTTCGGTGCGGTGCCCAGGGCGGGGGGCCACCAGGAGTCGTCCCAGGCGGAGGGCGAGGAGCCCAGGATGAGGACTTCCGTCTTGTCTGAGTTCAGTTTCAGGCGGCTGGTTGTCATCCACTCGGCTACGTCTTTCATCCCTTCGTGGAGGTTGGTTCTGGCGGCGGCGGGGTCGTTGGTCAGGGAGAGGATCAGCTGGGTGTCGTCGGCGTAGGAGATGATGTTGAGGTTGTGTTGGCATGCGATGGCCGCAAGGGGGCTCATGTAGATGTTGAAGAGGGTGGGGCTGAGCGAGGAGCCCTGGGGGACGCCGCAGATGACTTCCGTGGCTGCAGATCTGAACGGTGGTAGGCGGACTCTCTGTGTCGTTCCAGCGAGGAAGGAGATGATCCACTCCAGTGCCTTCTCCTGGATTCCGATGTTGCTGAGGCGCTGCACTAGGGTGCGGTGGCAAACAGTGTCGAACGCTGCGGAGAGGTCTAGGAGGATGAGGGCCGCTGTTTCACCGTTGTCCAGCAGGGCTCGGATGTCATCGGTGGCAGCGATGAGGGCGGTCTCGGTGCTTTGGTTGGCTCGGAAGCCGGACTGTGAGGGGTCAAGGGATCCATTCGTCTCGAGAAAGGCGGCCAGCTGCTTGTTGACGGTCTTCTCGATGACTTTGGCTGGAAACGGGAGGAGCGAGATGGGGCGCTCAGCAAGACCGGAGTATCATTCAGCATCACCTCAGCATCGTCTCCGCAGCAGTCACCACCACCACCACTACCACCTCAGCATCACTCAGCACCACCTCAGCCTGCTCTCGGAATCTGGCATCTGTGGATTCTCCCTTCACCCTCTGATTGTTTATGCCCCCTCAAAAAAAAGCTTTAACAAACAACCATTGGAATAGGCAGAAACAAGTTGCCCGCATTGCAAGAACAAAAGAAAACTGAGGACATTTTTTATTGTAAATACTTTTTTTAATATGGTCGTTCAGTTGTACATAATGCCTTCTTGGTCATATATAAGGTAACTAAAATGATTCTGACACTTTTTTATTGAAATTTTTCAGCATGCTGCACAGCAGCCACTCTTCTCTACAGCACAGCTTAAAGACATTGGCAAAGTCAATATCTCTGGCTAAACAATTATAAGGCCCCAAAGGCCCGAACGATTGGCTATGCCAATGCTTGTTAAGAAAGATCTCATTGCCAAGTTTGGAGAAGTCAATACCATATTGCACAAAGAAACGCTCCCCTTTGATGCAGTCGTGCACGATGGCCTGCAGCCTTGGTGACCTGAAAAGTTTATCAGCTTTCTTATCAGTTCGCTTGACGAAGTGATTGAGGGCCCTAACCAACTCGCCACCGCTCCATTGCAACCTTGGGATAATGTAGACCATGCGATGATCGCCTGAGGGAGCTTTTTTGCAAACTAGCCTATCTTGGTAATAAATAGCTCAAACAGTTCCTTCCTGCCAACGTGCACCCAAATTATTGCCACCAAGATGCGCTATCCCAATCCCAGGATTCGGATACCCCTAGAACAACATTGAGCCCAATGATGGTCTCCAGTGTGCCAAACGATGCCCTCCTTGCCCATGAAATGGCATGCGGTAGCCCGCCTGGTGGGCCAGGTCCGCAAAACTTCCTGCAAAATAAACACTCTTAACAATGTCACCCATAAGAACGGCCTATCACCCACATTTCCATCATCCCTGCCACCTATGCGTGCCCAGGGGTCGCACAGAAATCAAGCAGTCTGCTCGTCTCTACAGGCTTCCACCTGTGTCCACAGGAAAAGAAAACTGGGGAGAGAAAGAAAACGGTGTTAGATGTAATTCTACAGCATGTGCAACCCAATGTAATGCTTGTAAGAATCGGAGGACCATCTGCCAATCCTCTGCACCGACGGTCCCGAGAGCCCCATTGCCGTCACCGCGGTGGCAGACTCAATCCTGAAAGAGTGAGAACCGAACTCCGCTGGGTCGAATCCTGCCGCCCTCTGGGCCACCTCAAGCACCTTGGGGAAATGAAACCTTGTCAAAGTTGTCCTGTTGGCATGCATCAGGAGGGGGCCTCCAATCCCAAAGGGCCTATGTGCCATAGACACTTCCAGGTTGCTCACAGGGCAGCAGGAATTACCCAGTGCCCCCCTTCCAGGCCCTTCTTATTCTTGGCCACCAATTCACCCACCCTGGACAGGTGAAGCTCCTCTGGTGACCTGCAGCTATCTCCCAGGGAGCCCAGTATTGCTGCCAGCGTGCACATATCAATGGGGCACCTAGAATCTGGCTTGGCCCCCTGCAAATGCTGTGATCTCCGCAATGCCCTCTGCACGAGGAACGATCTGGTTGCATCTGAATGGCCAACCATTATAGCAAAGAAAGAAATTGCCACAATGTGGCGTCCAGCCCAAGCAACAGAGCGCCCCTGATTTCCCAAAGATCCTTGGAATGGGAGGAGAGAAGAGGATAAAAACCAATCCCCTTACACCCAGCCCACCCCCAAGAAGGTGAGCTGTTTGCTGTGGCCGGTTTCGGCTGATTATGTTACAGGGGGCTGTTATTGCTGTTATGCTGCAAAGCGGCCCACGGTAACATAAATGGCCCCCCAGGGGCCCAAATCAGGCTCCCACCCTAGCAGCCCACCAGGGAGATGCACGGTGGACGCTACTGCCAGTCCGGCCATGGCATGAGGTCTGGTAGGCTTGGGCACCAAGCCACCACAGATCGTCTGAGAAAGGTGTTGGGAATTCCACTGCTCCTGGGAGGTTGGACCTGAAAACCTGCATCTTGGAACGAGAAGAGCATCAGCTGTATTGTTCAACACACCAGGGCCATGCTTAGCCATAAACCACACATTAAGTTTCAAGTACTGTAACACTATCTCCTTCAACTGTGTTGTATCATTTTACATTTAGCTGCCTGCTGATTAATCTACTCCATCACCGTCATATTATCTGACCAAAATATGACTGACTGTGGTACTGAACTGGTCCACAGCGTCACCAGGGGTACTCGCAGCTTTTGTTTCTGTGCGAGCGAGATACAGAGACCTGCCAGTCACTCCGCGGCCCCTTTTATGGGTGGGGCCTGGTGCAAAACAGAAAGTTCGACCACGGAAGCACTCAACTGCTACTGAGGTGCCGCACACCAAAAGGCCTAATCGGTGCTCGCCATAATGGTTGGTAGCGGCAACAACGCACGCCGCCGCATATTGGATGTTGACTGCAATGACGCACACTGTCCCCCACCTCCATGCTGGCCCCGGTGAGACCGCCATACGTGCGGCTCCCCCTGTTTGGGAGAGCCTTTGCCAGACTCATGCCCAGATCTTTCCAAAGCACAATGTTACGTATATATATTCACTTAAAAACACAACTAATGTACACTTATGAATTAAAACTAAAGTTTGCAAGTTTTGGTTAGTCAAGCAATCCAAAACTTGCATGAGAGCCATTCAAGCCATAACAATGCCATGCTCATGGCCTCAATGTTGATGTTCATGTTTTCATTGTTTTAGATACTCCTGAGGAAGGTTTATATCAAAACCGAAATGCATTGAGCGAAGCAAAGTGCACTGAATAACATGGAGTTCTTTTACATGCCAGTGAATAGGCCCGGATGGGCAATTCTTGAGCAATTTAAATGCGGAAAAAGTTTGGACTTCATTTCTTCGACGTGATGAATTAAACTTTGGTTATAAAGAAGCTAATAAAAATGGATTAATTTTGACAACGCCAAAGAGTACGAGTGATTACGTTTCTCATATGTGTATACAGCTGTGCAACTCTTCTGTGGGATGGGACGCACGTGCCATAAAACAGTGGCTCACTGTTGATGTGACACATGCTATTTACAAATGTCGTAAACCATTTTACATATTCGATTATTTATCATATTACCATTAACACGATGAAAGAAACACTTTGTAGTATTTTATATTTCGGTTTGAGTATGTATGATTCTATTTTGCTTTTAATTGATGTTACTTATTGGTAACTATATTGTGAGGCTATAAGCATTGTGTGTGTTGTGCAATTACATTTTGCAAGATTGTTGATGAGTTGTGAATTGCGAAGTTGACCATAACTTTAAAATGCAAATTATTTTGTAATTTTTAAAACTGTACTCCAACTGCTTTTTTTTTTTTATAAACCTACGTTAAACTGTTAAACCGAAAGCTTGCTCTTCCTTCTCAAGCCCCCTTGCCCCATCGCCGTCTGGGTCGCGAGATGCTTCTTTTTTTTTTTTTTTTTTCCTTTTCAGTACTCTGGGACTGAATGTCCAAGGCCTATGATGGAAGCCTTAACCTTGTTCTCAAAGGTGTGGCCACCCAGTCGATGGGCCCCAGCTTTGGATTGCGAAGGCACCAAAACTCCCTCATCCAATGAGATTTTTAGGTCTCGCCTGCGAACGCAGCGCGAAGCGCTGCTCGCAAGCGAGATCTATTGTTGCTGACTTGCCTCGGAAGTGGGACAGGAGATGGGCACGCGCATGGTCTCGGCGGATTTGAGTTGGTGTACGCGCTTCCAGCCACGCGGCGTGCACATCTCCTGTCCCCCTTCCCTCGCAAGCCAGCATGCAGTTTCACTTTCGTCCTCACCATGTGCAAGCTCACGGGTCTCTTTCAGTCAGCCGATGTGCACCCGCAGCGTCTCTTCTCTGGCGATCTCAGCACTTTTGCGCGCTCCCCCACGCTTTCAATTTCGCAAGTACTCTCTGCTGTTGTTTCCCTTTATTTCCGTCTCCCCCACTCTCTCTCGCCGGCTCTGTTTCTCCCTCTCGCTGTATTTTCCTATTTGTAATAAACTCTTTTTAATGATCTCTTTTAGCTCCTTCTCTTCCAGTCTTTCTCTGCCTCGCCGTAGCTGTCTCTCCTCTCTCCACATCCTGCCCTCCTCTGTCCCTCTCCCCCTCCCCCCCCCCCCCCCCAGGTCTCGTATTCCCTCTGTCTGCCGTCAAACGCCCTCCGCAGGGTGCCGAGCGCCTGGAGGCGGGAGTTAAGTTTCACACACCGAGAAGGGAAGGAGATGCGACGGCTGCCAGCGCTCCGCACACCCGGCATGTGAGTACCGATTCAGTCCTTATCCGGTCCGTGCCCCGTCCTGGCCCCCTCTGCCCCCCTATGCTGCCCGCGCAGATCCCGAGGCACCTTTTGGGGGTCTCATAGGGAGGTGAGGGCAGCCTCGGCCCTCTGTTGGGGAGGGATCGCCTCCCTACCCCTAAACTACAGCGAGGATCTAGGGCAGAGCCGCGTCCTTCCAGCCCCCCCCCCGCCAACCAGGTACCCTCCTGTTGTCAGCCCTGGGTGCCCCGACCCTCCCTGCCAAGGCTGCACACTACAACATGCAATTTATCTGAAAGCTTCCATGTCAATTGCAAGCAAAACAAAGCCGTGGCTGGTAACACGCTATCCTTTAAACTGCAATTGATTTAATTACAAGTGAGCGAATGACGCACGAAGGGAAAAAGACGCGTGCAAATACTGAAACGCAGCATACTCACTTTATAGTGCACCATACCACCCCCTGAGCTGCCAGATGCCACTTCGGCTACTACCGCTTTCGCCACCGCGCTCGTATGTTCAGTGTTTGTTGCCGCTCATCGCCTCAGCTACCGCTTTGCCAGCGTTCGCGCATGCGTAAGCCACTGACTCATTCACACCTGTGGCTCTAAAGAGAAGGCGGAGGAGTAAATTGACAAACTAGACCACATACTACTAAATAGCCAAACAGGTGTGATGGCCATATTGGATGTAGCTTTACTTGCTCCGTGATTAGCTACCCAAGTGACCTTGCGGACGTGTCCCTTTTATAGGAGTTTGTCAACTAATGCTCCATCTTGGCCACTGAGCTCCCATAAAAGCAACTGGAGAGAATTGTTATTAAGAGAAAACGAGTGGACTAAGAGGATCCATGTAGCAATTGTGCAAGTAGACATGGCTGGTAACATGCTACCCTTTAGACTGCGATTAATTTAATTATATCACTTTATAGTGCGCCATACCACCCCATGAGCTGCCAGCCCCCACAACACTTTTCACCCTGGACTCTACGTTTAAATAGCCGCAAGTGTTTCCAGGCAAGGCGGCAGCTACATGTAATTAAATAACTGCTCTGGTGGCTCCTTTTTTACCATCATCGCGGACTCTGCATGTTTTTCCTTTGCCAAGCGATCAGCGGAGCTCCTTTCAAGGAGGGCGGGGGGCTTCAACTTCATTTAATCTCCCCGTCCTGTACCCCAAAATCAATTCCAGCCAGAGTATCGTAAGATTGCAGCAGCCATGTCGAGCTGTATGTGTAAAGGGCGGCAGCTACATGCTACAAGTAAGTGACTTAGTAATTAAATAGGAGCATTTCTTTTCAGCATGAATTTAAATGTTTTCCATCTTGGTTGGTACTTTTGTGAGCTCCGTGATTATGTACAAAATGGTATGTCTGAGCTGCTTTGTATGTGTTTTGAGGAATGCTATCTTTGACCTTCTGCAGTGTTTATGTTCACGAGGACTTCTAAGAAACATTGGCATCTCTGCAACTACATGTCCAAATGTAGCTCCGGGGGCTTTGTATATAATTTCTTTTTTTTTGTGCCGTTTTTTACAGCGCGAAATCGACCCCAAAATACTGAGGTGCTTTACATGAGGGATAGTTACATTACACAAGGGCACATTCATTTTTGGTAGGCACGTGGAGATTAAGTGATTTGCCCAGAATCACAGAAGCATTTGCAATGTAATGTGTCTCGTATTACTGAAAGTTTGAGCTATTGGTGTTGCTAATAATAGTTCCATTATTGTTAGCAACGCCAATAGCTCAAACTTTTAGTAATGCGAGACCTATTGCATTGCAAATGCTTGTTTTTTTAAGCTTGGGTTTGTTGTTTTGTAGACCTTCTACAGGCTAATGAAACAGATGCCTCTATAAGATCTTAACTCTTTCAGTGCCACCCTAAAGCGTTTTAAAGTGCTAATTTCTGAAAAACTGCTGAACAGGTTTATGCCACAAACCACACACAGGCAACCTGAATAAAGTTGTACTTCCATTTAAAATTTTGTGTAATTTCATTCAGAAGATTTTTCTGCATCTAAATGCATAGAATCCTTTCAGAATTACAATGGGATAAAAAAAATTTTGGGACGCCCCTGTTTTTTTGTTCCCCTCAATCTTCATGGATCGGCACGAAACTTGCGATGCCGAACCCAAATTGAAAAAAAAAACGTTTTGTTTTAAAGTTTAATGCAGATTTGTTGAGCTGTACTAAAGAAATGGTTTTTCAGTCTGTATCCAGAGGTCCAAAAATAATCTTCGTCACAACGACAGAAGAGTAGTCTGCCAGCTCTCGTTTAGCCGCTCTGCCTGGAAGGGTGGCTCAACCCCTCTATCGGTGCAGGAGCCTTGGTTTGTATCCCAGGGAACCCCCTGCTGTGCAGAGCCCTCCCCCCGGCTCACTGCGGTTACTACCCCTTGCCTCTACCAGGGGGCTCGGAGGGTGCCCCATACTGATCTTTTAGGTTGAAGGTTCAACGTCTGGCATGGATACTTTAGGCCGAGGGCAGTTTTTTGTGGCGCTCCATGTTTTTAGGTCTCGCGTGGCGTTGCAGGGCAGAGCCCTGCTCCACCTCTGCGAGAGATTTGTAGGAGAGGATTTTCAGAAGAGGGCTTTAAGCCCCACCCCTCATTTCCATTGGCTGGCGTCACCATTTATGCTAAACAGTGGCCAGCCATTGGAAATGAGCTATGTATGTTGCCTCCCTTTGGCTTTTTGTGCCGGCCCACTTGGACTGGCTCGCCTGCTTTATTCTGTTGTAAGCGGTTTCTTATCTTTATGGGGCCATGTGTTTAAACATAAAGACAAGAGATCGAGGTTTGTTTTGTTTTCCCTCTCGTGTCTTTTCCCAGCTCCTCCACCCCACTCTCTCTGCTGTCCCTCACCCCCCCCCCCCTCCCTTCCAATCAATCATGGGGCTCTTTCAGGAAGTTCCGCGTGATTAATTCTCAAAACTTGTTGTTTAGGGTTCCTGGCCAGTGGCCTTGGCAACGGCATACCGTTTCCATTCAGGTGTGAGGTTTATTTCAGTGCATGACTTGCATACCTCTCGATTCCAAGAGCTGGTGAGACTGTTTTTTTAGGTCTCGCCTGAGATAGCGCTTTAGAGCTGCTCTGGCGAGACTTGTAGTAAGCGAGTTTTGGAAGTGCAAACAGTGGCTTTTCAGGCCTCCAAATACAGTGCATGTGCGTCGGCCGGGCGCGCACACCATTTGGAGGCCTGAAAGCACTAGTTTGCTTTCACTTTCGCCGGCCGCTTTGATGTGATGCTCGAAAGCGTTATTCCACCATTTGCCACCCCCTTCCTGCTTGTTTTTATTTGCCGATCAGTTTAAACGAGTATCTTTCTTTGCTTCTTTCCGGAGGGTTGAAACACCCGGGAATGTCAATGTCGCCTTTCTGCAAAACTACAGGCTTTTTAGATAAGCATAGACCTTACTTAAACCGCATGTGCACGGTTCGACGTCGTTTGTTTCTTAACCAGCTTAGTAAACACCCATAATTAAATACATGCCAACAAAAAAAAAGGCGAGTTGGACCCGCGATTCGTCTTGACAACATAAGCAAAATCATGGCAAAGAGAACATAAGCAAAATCGTGGTAAATAGAACCTCCCAACACGTTAAAGTACCTCATTCAACCTAAGTCCAATGACTGAGAGATGGTAGACTCGGGCAGCCAGTTTCATATTTTGCGGGGGCTCACTTTGTGTTACTCCACAGGCCTTTAGAGGTTACTACGTACTACTAGCTCCTTGGGTCTGCCTTATAGTTTGCAACCCGGTAGCCGCCTGCTGAATCCCGCTTCCTGAGATCCAGTGAACATCTGTTTTGGTTTGTGCCCTTATTCCCAGAGTGCATCTGTGCACTGTTCAGCCCGTAATTGTCAACTTTTCTTTGCAATTCCCTGATGGTGCTAAACAGCGACTCCCCAGCCTCCACTGCAGCGGGGCTGTTCTAGGAAGTGTCCTCTAATAAGAGCAGGCAGGAGTGCATTATTGCCTTGCGCCTATCATCTTCCCTCTCTCCCGTCGCTGCTCGTGACCCCGCGCCCCCTTCTATCTGGTAAATAATCCGAGAACTGTTTTCACTTTCGGAACCGGCAGCAGATGTCTTTCATTAGTCTGTCCAAACCTGTCATTGTGTGCCATCAATGCTGCGGCAGTCCTGGAGAAATGTCATGAGTGCTTTTGTGTGTGTCTGTGCGTGTATGAGGGGGTGTGTGCGGACGCACGTGTGTGTTTGCGCCTGTGCGTGTATCAAAGACTGTGTTCACATTTGTGTGTGCTTGTGCATGTCTGTGCGTGTGATGGTGTGTGTGTGTGCATGTACTTGTGTTTGTCCTTGGGTGTTTTTGTTCTGGAGCATGTGATTGTAAGAGTGCTTGTGTTTTTGGTAGTTTCTGTATGTGTGCTTGTGTGTGTGTGCTCAAACAAACAAACACACTGGTTTCCACAGGGTGCATATAGTTAGAAGTAATTACACTTTTTGTCCACTTTACCGCACAACACTTTGTATAATTTCATAGTTTTTTTTTCTTCTGTCCTATTTTAATGTTTTGAAAGTACAACTGTTAGAGCGGGAACGGAAAGGGAACTTTAAAACAACATTCTGGTCTCAGTTTGAAACTTCCCACTTTGTTATTTCCATCAATATGTACAAGTTGATGAAAGCCGCATATACAGCTCCTACCAGTGATAACTATCTTAACCAGGAGGCGACGTTTCTCTGTATTGTACCACTGCAGACTCCACATCAAACACATCTACAAAGTATTCAAACGTTTCACACCACTCCAGACTTCTTGGCGCATCATTTGGTCTTCTTCCGAAACCAAGGTGTGAACGCTTTTCAAACACATTCAGCTGAAAGGGTGCCACGGCAACACTGATAACTATCTTAATTAGGAGGCTAACTTTCAGTTTATTGTAGGATTGCTGTTTCCTTTCACAGCAGATTCCTTTATTTTTTATCCTTTCTTTTTTTCTAAAACAACGTCTAAAGTTAATTCACTGCCTTTGCTAGCTTTCGTTTACATTTTGCTTACACAAACATTTACATGTAAAAATGCAAGTGCAGAATGCTTTACTCACTATTTTGCTCGCATAGTAAACATGAACTCACCATAACAAGCATTTGCAATGCAATAGGTCTCGCAGTTGAGAGTTTGAGCTATTGGCACTGTAAATGGCAATGCCTTTTATTTATGTGTGGGTTTTTAAAACATAAATAAAAGGCATTGTCATTTACAATGCCAATAGCTCAAACTCGTATAAATGCGAGACCTATTGCATTGCAAATGCTTGTTTGTGTTTGTTTTTTAAAGCTATTGCATCTCCACTTTTCTGGCTGTGGTTCACTGGCTGTCACTTTAAGCCTCCAGCTTCCTACAGTTGTTGTCAAACCTGCTCCTGACACTGTACAAACTTTCCTATTGAGCAACGCTGATAGTTCTTCGCCTCTCCATGTGCCCTCGCCCCCGGCTCCTTATGACTCGGCTTTCACAACTTCTCTTCCTGTGCTTTATCTTCGGAGCCTTGCAAAATCTCGCTGCATGGCCTGCGCCTAATGTTTTTGCGGGGTTTTTCACACGACCCTAATCGATTTTGCTTTTGCTTCACAATTTCATTACGTTTAGACAGAGGGCGCATTATTAATGTGTAATGTACACAATCTTTATTTCCTTAATTTCAGACCGAGTTAGACGAATGCGCAAAACAATTTCTGGAATTATTTTTGTTTCGTATCTTTTTGTGGAAGGGAATTTCGAAGAGCAGTATAAATGTAGCGTTTCCGTTTCATATCCAAAGAACAACATATGTAAATCATATGCAATAAGTACAGAAGAGTCGTTACCCACACCATTAGGCTCCAGGAAGTTGGATACTGATGCCACACTCCT
This sequence comes from Triturus cristatus, assembly GCF_964204655.1. Taxonomy (NCBI): domain Eukaryota; kingdom Metazoa; phylum Chordata; class Amphibia; order Caudata; family Salamandridae; genus Triturus; species Triturus cristatus. Next base: position 883,696,712 of record NC_140579.1, read on the forward strand.
CGTTTATGGGCTGCATTTACAATCTGAAAAGCATGAGGGAGTTAGAGCCTGAAGCCATTCCTTGGCATAGCCACCCTTTTTCAGGCCATAGGGGGAATGCACTATACAAATGCACTCGGGATGACCTAACATATTTTAAATGTTAGATCACGCCCCGTTCTAAACCTTAGCTTTCTGAAAACAAAATTGACTCCGATTGGGGCAGGAACCTCCAACGAATTTTATAAAGTATATCTTTGGAAACCGTTTTCTTCTAACAGGACACTAAAGTAAGCTTTTAAAAAAGCCAGACAAAATGAAGGCGCATTCTGCCCTCAACCCAGCATCAATGAGCTGCTTACAGCTTATGCAGAATGTAATGAACAAATCACAATAAAGACGGTCAGAAAATGTTGCACTGTTGTGCGCACAGTGAACCTATCGCATTATCTGTGGTGACATTACATCTTTTCTTCCGGTCCCCTCATCACAGGCTAATTTAGGGCAGAGTGTGGTTTACTAAGGGCACATCTTTTGGCAGACACTTCCGGTCACAGAGTATTTATTAGTATCATTTAAAGTGCCACGCTATTCACAGTTTTCTACTAAAATTAGACCCATAGAGCTGCCCAACCTAGGCATGTCGCCACCATGTGATTGATTCTCTGGATATGTCGAAGAATACAGTAATGAGAATGCTCATACATCCTTGAATGGAACATTGTGGCGTCACGGTCACCAAGTCACAGAAGCCATTACAGTTAACACTGTTCCATCCCAGCCAGTACATCAGTGTTGGATCATTGACACAATTTTTGCATGAAATTAAAATATGATTTTTTTTGTAACTAGGCAGTTTGAAACTGGACTGGAAATGTTTTGTTCGAGGCATATTAGCTGCAGATTACACACTGTGCATAGATCGCCATCTGGTGTTGGGCCCGGATGTTTGCAGTGGTTTTTCCTCTTGGAAAGTCTTTGAAAGTCACGAGGTCTGTGACTCCTCCCTTGGATCGTATTGCGCATGGGCTTCGGCTCCATCCTCAGATTGTTTTTTCCTGCCATTGGGCTCAGATGTGATCTTCGCGCTCCGGTTCCGAACAGTTTCCAGTTCTTCTATCGGCGCGCAATCCTTCCCCCCCCCCCTTTTCGCGGTATTGTTTTCGATCGCGATCTCCGCACGCGACGCGGCTCTCATCGATCCTAGTCTTCGATTCCGGTCGTCGACGAAGGCCTTTGGGCCTACCCAAGCTCCGGTCCTGGCTGATGGAAATGACTCCATTCAAAAAGTGGCCTTGATGTGGGTCCAAATTTCCCCACACCGATCTCCATGAGGTATGCAACCTATGCCTCTCCCCTGAACACGAGGCTCGAGACTGTCCGGCGTGCAAATCCTTCCGGTCCAAGAAAACCATTCGAGACCGAAGGGCGAGAAGAACTATGGCACACTCGTCGACGGTGATCCCAGACGACATCTTCGGTGAAGGCGTCGACGCTCCAGAAGGACAGCACACCGAAGAAGGCCTCGTCAGTGCCTCCGAGGCCGACGACTCAGATGTCGAGGACATCACTCCGGCACAGAGGGTCGTGAGTACCAACATCCATCCCCACCTCACACCCTCCACGGCATCCAAAAATGCTTCGGTTACGCCTTCACCCTCGGGCCTAGGCACGACCAAGGACATTGCATCCCACACCGCTCCTTTGGGCCCGATAAAGAAGCCTATCAAGCCTTCCGGCAGCTCAGGCTCGAGCCAGCCTGCCATCGGTGCCGAGAAACACTCCTCTGCACCGACGCCAAAAAAGAAAATGGCCTCCTCGGCACTGAGCTCCACCCCAAAGCATTCAGCGCCGAAAACAAGCACAAGCTCCTCGGTACCGACACCGTCCCCGGAGCCGACCAAAAAACACAGAGCCATCGACACCCACACCTCGTAGTCGAAAGTCATCTCGGAGTCGAGTAAACAACCAGCCATTCCGAAACCGCACGGTTCAAAACACCGAACTGATGCAGACTCCAAGGCTAAAAAACCTACGGCCCGACGCCGACGGATCGGCCACTCACTGAAGAACTATTTAGGCCTGATCCATTGCAAAAAACACTGGTCAAGTACCCTAAGACTGGACATTTGATGATCAGCATCAAAAAGAGACCGCTGGACAAGCCTGCCCCAGCTCCACCTCCATAGAGGAAAGACTTTGCTACCTCCCCTTCGAGGATCCCATCACCCCTTCACCTCTCCCACCAACTCCTCCGCCTCCTCCTTCTCCTCCCCCCACCTCAACATTCCTAAAACTTTATCCGGATGATGACGATGATGATGTCTATCATGACACAGGGGACGAGCCACATGACCAACCCACAGACCAACCCACAGGGGACCTCAGACCCATGGGACGATTATAACATTACAGACATCCCTAATGTCCCGCAGGATGATCTCTACCCTTCGAGACCATCTCCTCCAGAATACTCAATGGGGTTTAACCACCTACTCCAGAGGGCTGCACACCACCACGGAGTGGATCTCCATACTGACCCCGTGGAGGACGACTTCCTCCTAGATACCTTCGACACAGCACACAGGGCCACTTCCATCCTGCCCATGCTCAAAGGCATTATCAAGCATGCACCCGAGGTCTTTAAGGATCCAGTCAGAGCCAGGGTCATCAACCCTCGCATAGACAAACAAGCATTTACAATGCAATGGTCTCGGCATTGTTAAAGTTAGAGCTATTGGCATTGCTCATGACATTTTTGTTTATGTTTTTGTTTTTAAAACATTTAAAGAAACGGCATTGTTATTTACAATGTCAATAGCTTAATCTCTATCAAATGCGAGACCTATTGCATTTGCACCCACACACAGAGCCACCCACACAAAGCCACCCACACACACACAGAGCCACCCACACAGAGCCACCTACACAGAGCTATTCACATAGAGCCACCTGCACACAAATAGAGCCACCCACACAGAGCCACCTACACACACACACAGAGTTACCCACACACAGACAGAGCCACCCACGCATAGAGCCACCTACAAAAAAAGCCACCCACACAGAGGCACACACATACACACACACACACACACACACATAGAGCCTACCACACACACACACAGATCTTAGAGTGGCTGTTGGGCTAAATACCGCTCACCTGGGCCGGTATCCCGCAACACTCGCTCCAGCTGCGGGAAGGTAAGACCACCGCGAAATCCGGCAAGGAGGCCGGGCAGGTCTAGGCGATATCAAATATACAAGCCCTAAACACGCATTTTAACGAAATTACTGAGGTGGGTAAACCAGGTCATTAATTAAATGGCATATGAAGAAATCAAGCAGAAGCGAACAGCTATGACACAGATACCCGAAAATGAAATTACTATTATCGCGATAACGAATTAAAGTGTGGACAGACATCTTCTCTTCAACAGGGCTAACGATATTTGTACAAACGCAATGTACAAATTAATTTTAAAAAGTTAAAAATATTGAGGAATTAAAAGTTACAGATTTCAAGAATCCTTTCTCGAGGATTACACGTACCTGTAAAATCGGTCACTTTCGACTGGAGAGCGAGAACATTAAGCACGAATAACATGAGCGTTACTTACAAGGACCATCCACAAACTCAACCCAATGTCTGTTGCATGTTATTTTGGTTTTTCAACAGCGAACATTTGTTATTTTAATACTTCCGGATCGCTTGACGGCCTATCCGACGGCTGAACGTATTCGAGGAGATGCGTGGGAGTGGGCGGAACACGTGACGTCTTAAGAGATAAAGGATTGGAGCATTGTCGACACCTCAACCAATCCTAGTGCTTTGCATAGAATTTCGATTTGTTGATTGGCTGTGTGGTCTGTAAACATTATTCAAGCCGCATACCATACCACGGTGTGTGGTTAGCAGTTTGGAGCCGGTAGCGTTTAATGCTTGATAAAATGGCCAGGATGTTTCTGCATCCCTATTAACTATGTACATTCCGTGATGTGTGGGGGGAAGATTAGTTACTTAATAGCCTCTCCGACACGGACGAGGTAACCACAAGTGAGTGGAAATGGCCCGCCCGTCATTTTCCCTGCTGTTTAGCGATAGACATCTGTTTGCCTGCTAAACCGACCTTAAACAAGCCGAGGGCACCGGAAGACACCACCGCCTTTCTCCGAGGCAGAGCAGAAGTGCCTCGGAGAAAGGCAGCGGCATTTTCGGATTCGGGGGCGTGTTTGTCTTTTCGCTCCTCCAGCCATTGGCTGGAGGAGAGAAGGAGACTTCTTGCAAAAAACACGCCCCCCGATCCGAAAAGGACGGGGCCTAATCGGAGTGACTGACCTCTTCTCCAATGGCTGGCCAGCATTCAAGAGGCCAGCCAATGGAGAACAGGGGAGAAGAGGGGCGGGTTCAAGCCCCTCTTCTCCAAGTCATTAAATCTCGCGAGCGAGACTGCGCAAGCGCAGCCTTCGCTAGCCGAGACCTAAAAATATAAGGCCGCCCCTACAGACCCCACCTACATCAGAGGGCCAGCACCACTAGATTCCCTAGTAGTGTCTACTACAAGAAAGCGTGCAAACTCCCAAGCGTCAGGCGAGGCACCACCACCTGATAAGGAGTCCAAACTCTTGGACGCATCCGGCAAGCACACTGCATCCCAGGCTGCCAACATATGGCGCATCGCAAACACACAAGCGCTTTTGGCACGATACGACAGGGCACATTATGATGAACTAGAAGCCATCATGCAACACCTCCCTGACCAATATAAAAATAGAGCCAATGAGTTAATACAGGAGGGTAAAACTATCACCAACACCTCCATCCGCTGTGCCCTAGATGCAGCTGACACCGCCTCTAGGGCAATTAACACCAGCGTCCTCCTCCGTCGGCATGCCTGGCTGCGAATTTCAGGTTTCAAACCAGAGGTGCAAGCTTCCATCCTGAACCACCCTTTTGACCAGGATCATCTGTTCGGCCCAAAAGTTGATGAGGCCCTAGAAAAAATTAAGAGACACAGATACAGCGAAGTCTATGGGAGCCTTACAATCGCACCCTCCCAGGCGATCCTTTCGCCGCTCTTCCTTTCGAAGCACCTCCAGAGGCTACTCCTCTGACACCGCTTCTACTTCCTATAAAGCCCCTACCCAATCCACCTTTACAAGGGGTTACCAAAGAGGCAGCTACAGGGGCAACAATAATAAAGGCAGAGGCAAGACAAACACCTCCCGCTCTGCCTCCACCCCTACTCAATGACTTCCCTCCACTCCCCCCAGACAATCCCACTCCGGTCGGGGAGAGACTCCAAAATTTCCTTCCTGTCTGGACTACCATCACCTCAGACAAATGAGTATTACAAATAATTTGGTCAGGCTACTGCCTCGAACTAACATCTACCCCTCCAAACATTCCACCCAAACAACGCCCAATGTCACAAGAACATTTAGCATTACTAAAGCAGGAGGTAAACTCCCTCCTACAAAAGAATGAGATAGAACTAGTTCCTACCCAGCAACAAAATATGGGAGTTTACTCTCTATATTTTCTCATACCAAAAAGGGACGACACTCTCGGGCCCATCCTAGACCTCAGACCCCTAAATCACTACATACACTCAGACCATTTTCATATTGTCACGCTTCAACAGGTACTTCCACTGCTCTCTCAACACGACTTCCTGGCCACCTTACACCTCAAGGACGCCTATTTCCACATTCCTGTTCACATCGCTCACAGGAAGTTTCTCAGATTTGTAGTAGACTGTCAACACTATCAATTCAAGGTGCTCCCCTTCGGAGTCACCACAGCCCCACGGGTGTTTACCAAGTGCCTAGCGGTAGTGGCAGCACACCTGCGAAGACAACACATCCATGTCTTCCGATACCTCGACGACTGGCTCATAAAGGCCAACTCATATAACCAGTGTGTACAACACACTCACGCCACTATCCATCTACTTCACGACCTGGGCTTCACAGTAAATCACATGAAGTCCCATCGGCAACCATCTCCCGTAACACAATACCTCGGTGCCACCATAGACACCGCAAAAGCGCTAGCCTATCCCAGTCCTGCCAGGATAGCAAGCATTCAGGCTCTCCGCGCCAAATTTCAGCCAGAACACTCTCTTCCTGCTCGAGTGTTCATGCAACTTATAGGAATGATGGCCTCTTGCATATTCTTAGTGCCTCACGCAAGACTCCAGATGCGCCCGCTCCAAGAGTGCTTAGCGCGCCAATGGAACCAGGCCCAGGGTCAATTAACATATCTGGTGTTGGTAGACGGTCGTGTCCATCGCTCTCTGCAGTGGTGGACCACCACAAACCTTTCCAAAGGACGACCGTTCCTGGAACCTGTTCCTCAAATAGTACTGACAACGGACGCACCGCTCTCCGGCTGGGGAGCTCACATACTACATCACACCATGCAGGGCAGGTGGACGCCTCAACAAAAGTTGCTCCACATCAGCCATCTAGAGTTACTAGCCATCTTCGTAGCCCTAAAAGCCTTTCAAACGCATGTCTCAGGCAAGGCCATCTTAGTCCGCACCGACAACATGACAGCCATGTACTATATACAAAAACAAGGCGGCACACACTCTCCGCAGCTCTCTCACCTAGCACAGAGCATATGGAGATGGGCCATACCCCAAAACATCTTTCTCCTAGCCCAACATGTCCCAGGAGTCCAAAACACTATGGCAGATCTGCTGAGCAGACAAACGCAACAGATCCATGAGTGGGAACTCCATCCACAAGTTCTTCACCCGTACTTTCAGATCTGGGGGCATCCACAGATAGACCTCTTTGCCACCCACGAAAACGCCAAATGCCCAAGCTTCACCGCCAAATATCCACACCCATTGTCCAAAGGCAATGCGATATGGATGAACTGGTCAGGCAGATTTGCGTACGCTTTTCCGCCTCTCCCACTCATTCCATGAGTGGTGCGCAAACTACAACAACACTCCCTCACTCTCATCCTAGTAGCTCCAACTTGGGCCAGACAACCGTGGTACACCACACTGCTGGAACTATCTGTAGTACCGCCCCAAAAATTACACCTCTCTCCACGCCTCTTAACCCAGAACCATGGAGAGATCCGGCACCCAGACCCAGCTCAGCTCAACCTTGCGATCTGGCTCCTGAAATCTTAGAATTCGGTTACCTAAATCTTCCCCCTGACTGTATGAACGTCATTTAAAGAAGCTAGACGACTTACCACTAGAGCTTGCTACGCAGCCAAGTGGAAACGTTTTGTGATCTATTGTCACAATAATAACTTCAATCTCCTAGATGTGTCCATTCAACAATTCATACGCTATTTACTACATCTACAAAGATGCAATCTACCCTACACGTCTATTAGACTGCACCTTGCAGCCATTGCAGCTTATCTACAAAACAGGCAATATCTATCTCTCTTTCGAGTACCTGCCATAAAAGCCTTCATGGAAGGCCTCAAAAGAATAATCCCCCCAAGAGTGCCACCCACACCTGTGTGGAACCTAAACATCGTTCTCACCAGACTAATGGGGCCTCCCTTTGAACCTCTACACAAATGTGAACTTCAGTTCCTAACATGGAAAACTGCCTTTCTTGTAGCCATCACTTCTCTCAGAAGGGTTAGCGAGATACAAGCCCTCACCATTAAAGAACCCTTTCTGCAAATGCACCATAACAAAGTGGTTCTCCGCACTAATCCATAATTCCTCCCTAAAGTCATTTCTCCTTTTCACCTCAACCAATCTGTGGAACTACCCGTATTCTTCTCACAACCACAAACCATTGCAGAAAGAGCTCTCCACACATTAGATGTCAAACGAGTCTTACTCTACTACATCCAAAGAACACAACCCTTTCGTAAGACAAAACAACTGTTCGTTTCCTTCTCAGCACCACATAAAGGCAACCCCATCTCCAAATCTGGGATAGCTAGATGGATTGTCGAATGCATTCAGATTTGCTACCACAAGGCAAAATGAACACTATCTGTTCCCCCTAAAGCCCACTCTACACGTAAAATAGGGGCTTCCATGGCATTTTTAGGGAACATCCCCTTAGATGATATCTGCAAAGCAGCTACATGGTCAACACCGCACACTTTCATTAAACACTATTGTGTAGATGTGCAAGCTAAGCAACAAGCTAGTGTGGGCCAGGCTGTACTCAAAACATTGTTTCAAACCACTGCAACAGATACTGGTGGTCGCCGCTAGGGATGGGTACTGCTATATAATCTATGCACAGTGTGTAATCTGCAGCTCATATGCCTCGAACGGCAAATGCTACTTACCAGTATGCATCTGTTCTTGGCATGTAGAGCTGCAGATCTACACAGGCCCACCCGCCTCCCCAGCTACCTCTATCTGTTACAGTTTATCTTCTTTAGATACAACACACATGGGCATCTTCACTGTTTATTACTACGCTCCATCATTTCCCTGCTGGCGAAAAACAATCCGAGGATGGAGTCGAAGCCCATGCGCAATACGATCCAAGGGAGGAGTCACAGACCTCGTGACTTCCAAAGACTTTCCAAGAGGAAAAACAACTGCAAACATCCGGGCCCAACACCAGATGGCGATCTATGCACAGTGTGTAGATCTGCAGCTCTACATGCCAAGAACAGATGCATACTGGTAAGTAGCATTTGCCTTTCACAGTTTTGCCGTTTTTGCCTTGTTTTTTGTAATGCGGTTTCAGGTTTTATGGAGCTTTCACATTCTTTCACTTTTTGTGACGGATTTTCTTGTGGCCAGGCTGCATATATTTTTTCCAGGGTCTTAAGTTTATATCTCATTTGTGTATACTGACTTACTTTTTGTTTTCTGTAGGGTCTCCAGTTGTGAGTATGTTGCTAAGCGAGGTTTACCATTTGTTCTTGTGGCTAAACATCTGAAGGATCATTTCCTGTTTGCTCACCATATTTCTCACAGTTTTGGTGCCCATTTCTACATCCGGACGAGTCTGGATATCTCACGTCCTTCACTGCGTTTTATTTTTCTATAGATTCTCCCACCCAACGGTTCCTCTGAGTCTATTGTGCTTTTAACACCTTCTACACGTGTTTCAAACCTTTGCTCTAATAACATAATAAACAGTGCCGCAGTCATAGGACTTTTCCCATAGCTATTAGCCATGTTGCACGGCTGATAATTATTTAAAAAATAGCTCGGTGCTGCACTGTAGTGCTTTGACAAAAGTTATTAGACAGCCAACACTTTTGTTTTTTCTTTCAGTTATGCTACACGGCAGCCGTGCTGCTGTACAACATGGGTAAAAGACAAAGACAAAGCCAATAGCTCTCCCATCTGCGAAACCTTTTGGCTTTGTCAATGCTTGTGGTGCTTTGTCTCTACTCAGTTCAGTGGTTTGAAATCTCACACTCCTCATTGCTTATATTTGTCTTCTATCCACTCAGATGGAACCGTTCTTGGTATATTATTGTCTGGGTTCAATTGACCATTTCATTTCTATAGTGCACACTGTGCTAAATGTACCCTTTTTTAAATTCAATAAATAAACGTTTGCACAAACCACTCCTCTAGTCACCAACGAGATGCTACTTACAACTCTGCAATTTCCTACACCTGGCAGAACTTGCAATTTTTTTTTCAATTTGTGAAGTTTAAAAAGTTTCTTAGTTTACTTACCTTTTTGCCCCTGCGAGATTTTGCTTCACAGTAACGACAAGATACTTTCACTCTAAACCAAGAAAGTGGCATACAATTAAGATACCTACCACTTTGAATCATATGTCCCATGTCACCGAGCGAGCACAGCAAGCTAGCCCAATCCTCCTTACAAAACTTCCTTTCCACCCTTCCTTTCATCAATTAATCCATTCGTCCTTTCCACTTCATACACCCATCCATCCTTTCCCCTCCCATCCACCTATTAATCCACTTCTTCAATCACCTTTTCAGCAATCCACGACCCATTAATCCACTATTTCACCTTTCCATCCACCCACACATTTTTCTATCAATCACTTTATCTTCTATTATCCTTTCACCTAATAGCCATCTATTCACTCATTCATCCTTTCACCCTTCCCTCCTTCCTGTCCTCTATCGGTCCTCCCAGTCATCGTTTCTCTGTTCATCCATTCACCCATCCTTTCTTCCTTCCATTCTCAACTCATCCAGCCACCCAACTCCCTTCCATGCACTCTTCTATCTTACCACCCTTCCATTCATCCTTTTGTTCCAGCAGTCTTCCAGTCCTCTTTTCATTCATCCATCTTTTCACTCGTCTTTCAATCTTTCCAAACCTTCTTTCACCCTTCTCTGTTTTCCCCTTTTCGTCCAACCCCCTTTCCTTCTGTCCCTATTTTAATTCTTCCTTCCACACTTCCTTCTTTGCACCCTTCTTTTGTTTCACACTTCCTTCCACTCTTCCCTTCACATTTGTTTTATCCTTCCATTCATACTTGTATCCTTCCTCGTTCCTTCCTTTTTTCCCTTCCTCATTTCACCATTTATATTTAGCAATCTATTTCTTTTCTTCCCTCTTTGATTTTTACTTTATCTTTTTCTGTACCTCGATCTGTTTGATGCCTCTACTTTTCTGGTTTTCCACATTTTATTCATTCAATCCTCTGTCTCCTTCATGCACTTGGCTCAGTTGTCAGCCGTAGGCCTACATGCCTAAGCTCTTTCTGTTCTGCAAACCTGAAGACAGACGAAGCCCACAAAAGAGTCAACATTTTAGTGCCTTATCAGCCAATTGGTTCAGTGCAACACCCACCACACCTCTAGCTGCTGTAGTAGAGGGTGTAGGCATAACCAATGGGTCTCGCCTTTGGGACCTTATAAGTTATCCAGCACAATCTTTGGTGCAACAACATCAACTGTTGCATGGCTAAACACTTATAAGGTCCCAAAGGCGAGACCTATTGGCTATGCCAATGCTTGTTTTTTCTCTGTCTGACACCCTGAACCTCAGAAGCCTAGTAGAATCTTTCGGCTTCTCGTCACGTTCCAATGACGTCGGCCTTTGGAGTTTCCCGATACTGTGTGTTGACACAATGCAGACTACCGCAGCCGCTAGACTAAAGGGCGACAAAGCAGTTTGATTACTTTGGGTTAAAATCCAGGACCCCCGGTGTATCCGAAAAAGCCAACCGTGACTAGCTAGTTATACGTAATCGTCCACTTAAGGTGGTAACCCCTATCTGTATGCCACAGGAAGCCCCAGGGCAGCATTGAACCTTTGAACAAATGTTTATTTGCAAGTGTAAAATATCGCCTCCTCCTCCCATCAGTGCTGTTTTAACCCTTTTGGGGGCGCACGCACTCTGTGCCCAGAGCTCAGACTTGCGCCCCAAGAGGGTTAGACAGCATTGATGGGAGGCGGGGGCGTTTTCGTACACTTGCGAATAAAAAATGTTTTCGAAGGGTCAGTGCTGCGAGTTACGTGCACTGAGCTGTGACTGCTGTGCGAGCCTAGACCGGGGGGCATGGAGTGGGGGGGGGGGGGGTTGTCATAGCTCCTCAAACATAAATGCCAGGCACTTTAGTATCTTATTTTTAAGTCTTCTTTTAACTGTTATTGTAGTAACTGTGTTCCCTCTGCGAGGCCACCTCGAAGTGGAGGTTGGGTGCGCCTTTATTTTGTTTAACTTGAGGCACAAGGCGACCCAAAGTGGACTGGGAGGAGACTCTGTACTTTTAGAAGTGAAAGTGTAACTATTATTAGTGCAGTAGGTGTGGTAACAGAGGGGGGAGGGAGGGGCCTATCACACCCAGGTATTATTATTCTTATTTTGAAGTTTTATATAGCGCTGGCCAGACCCAAGGGTATCGGAGCACTTTACAACAGTCATTTTGCAAAAGAACAAAAATACAAGAACAAAAATACACTGAAAGTATCAATACAGGTGACAAAAATACAGTGAAAGTATCAGGCATGGACGGTGAGTTTCAGCGGGTTAAGTAACCAGGGTCAATGAAGACTAGTAGTGCCTTCGCCGGGTGTCATAGTCTAGGGTCACACTCCCATCCAGGGAGTAATGTCATCGGCGCTTCTGCGGCTCGTGTCCCTTCGCTAGGGAACGATCTAGGAAAAGATTTTTGAGCTGTCCTTTGAATTTTGCGAAGGAGGGGATAGTTCTGATGTGGGGGGAAATAGCGTTCCAGATTTTGGGCACGTTGCCCGTTAAGGACCGGGCTGCTGTTTTTTTGTTTGCGTGCTTTCAGCGCGATGAGTAGTAGAGTGCTCGAGCTCCGGAGGGTCCTGGTCTGACCGGGTTTTTTGAGTTTGGAGGCCAGGTATTCAGGTTTGCCTGTGTGAAGGGCTTTGTGGTTGAGGCAGGCTGTTCTGAAACTGGCACGCAGTTCAACAGGGAGCCATTTTAGTTCTCTGAGTGCGGGTGAGATATGGTTACATTTCTTCACTCCTGTGATTGGGTAGCTTGTTTAAGGTCCTTGGATGGGATGAAAAGCTTTTATTTTGTTCAGTAGCTTCAGGTTGAGGAAGGCGCTCTTGGCGGAGTTCTTAATGTGATTGGTCATGTTCAGTTTCCGGTCTAAAGTGATGCCTAGTGATTTTACAGAGTCCGCCAGGATGATGTTTCCGTTGAGTGCATCGATCGCATTTAGCCATTCCGTAATTTGTGGATTATCTTCTTTGTTTGAGATGAGGAGTATTTCAGTCTTGTCTTGATTAAGTTTTAGGTGGTTACTTGACAGCCAGTGTTAGACTTCTCTGAGCATGCCGTTGGGTCTCTGAATGGCATTAATGGAGGTGGTTTCCAGATAGATCTGTGTGTCGTCAGTATACAGGTGGAAGGGGATGTTGGCTTTTTTGATTAGGGTTGTGAGCAGTGTTCCCTTGAAGGTGGGCGCCCACGCACCTCAGTGCCCCTGAGCGCGCACTGCTGGGTGTGTGGCGTGCACACATCTCCGAGAGCATTCGTGCCGCCGAAGCAGTGCGAAAAACGTGCATTTCTAACTTGCTGAGGAGAGGCATTTAGCAAGTGCTCCCTCCTAAGCACTAACACTCTATACGACACACTCCCTACTACACTCACTACTCTCTACTACACACTCTCTACTACACACTCTCTACTACACACTCTACTACACTACTACTCTCTACTACTCGCTTTCTACTACTCACTCTCTAATACTCTACTACTCTACTGCTCACTCTCTACTACTCACTACTACACACTCACTACTCTCTACTACACAACTAATCACTCTACTACTCTCCTACACACTGTCTACTACACACTACTACTCTACTACTCACTCTACTACACACACTCTACTACACACTCTCTACTACTCACTCTCTACTACTCACTACTACACACACACTACTACACTACTCAATCTCTACTACTTGCTCTCTACTACTCACTCTCTACTACTCACTCTCTACTACAAACTCTCAACTACACTACTACTCTCTACTACTCACTCTCTACTACTCTACTACTCACTCTATTACTCACTACTACTCTCTACTACACTCACTACTCTCTACTATTCTCTACTACTCACTCTATACTACTCACCCTCTACTACTCACTCTCTACTACATACACTACTCTCTACTACACACTCTACTACACACTCTATATTACTCACTACTCTACTATTCTCTACTACTCACTCTATACTACACACTCTACTACACACTCACTACTCTACTACTCACTACTCTACTACACACTCTCTACTAACTCTCTACTACTCTCTACTACTCACTCTCTAACTCTCTACTACTCACTCTCTACTACACACTCTCTACTACACACTCTACTACACACTCTCTACTACACACTCTCTACTACACTCTACTACATACTCTACTACACTACTACTCTCTACTACACACACTACTACACAGACTACTACACGCTCACTACTCTACTATTCTCTGCTACTCACTCTAGACTACACACTCTACTACACAATACTCTATACTACACACTCTCTACTGCACACTCTTTACTACTCACTCTCTACTACACACACTACTCTCTACTACTCACTATAGACTACACACTACTACACACACTACACACTACTCACTGTCTACTACTCACTCTACTACACTACTCTACTACACTACTCTACTACACACTCTCTACTACTTACTCTCTACTACACACTCTACTACACTCTCTACTACACACTCTACTAGTCTACTACTCACTCTTTACTACTCACTCTACTACTCTACTACACTACGTCTCTCTACTAAACACTCTCTACTCTCTACTATTCACTCTATACTACACACTCTCTACTACACGCTCACTACTACACACTCTACTACACACTCACTACTCTCTACTACACACTCACTACTTTCTACTACACACTCACTACTTTCTACTACACACTCTCTACTACACACTACTACTCTCTACTTCTCGCTTTCTACTACACACTCTACTACTCTACTACTCACTCTCTACTACTCACTCTACTACTCACTACTACACTCACTACTCTCTACTACACACTCTACTACACAACTAATCACTCTCTACTACTCTACTACACACTACTACTCTCCTACACACTGCCTACTATACACTCTACTACACACTACTACTCTCTACTACACACACTCTACTACACACTCTCTACTATTCTCTACTACTCACTCTATACTACACACTCTCTACTACAACCTCTCTACTATTCTCTACTACCCACTCTACTACACACACTACTACACACTCTCTACTACTCACTCTCTACTACTCACTCTACTACTCACTCTACTACACACACTACTACACACACACTACTACACTACTAATTCTCTACTACACACTCTCTACTACACACTCACTACTCTCTACTACACACTCACTACTCTACTACACACTCACTACTACACACACTACTACTCTCTACTACTCTCTACTACTCGCTTTCTACTACATACTCTACTACTCACTCTCACTACTCTACTACACACTCTCAACTACACACTCTACTACACACTCTCTACCCTCTACTATTCACTCTATACTACACACTACTATACACACTACTCTCTACTACACACTCTCTACTACACAACTAATCACTCTACTACTCTACTACACACTCTACTACTCTCCTACACACTGTCTACTACACACTACTACTCTCTACTACTCACTCTACTACACACACACTACTACACACTCTCTACTACTCACTCTCTACTACTCACTCTACTACTCACTCTACTACACACACTACTACACACACACTACTACACTACTAATTCTCTACTACACACTCTCTACTACTCACTCTACTACACACCACTCTCAACTACACTACTACTCACTCTCTACTACTCACTCTCTACAACTCACTCTCTACAACTCACTCTATACTACTCACCCTCTACTACTCACTCTCTACTACACACACTACTACACGCACTACTCTCTACTACTCTACTACTCACTCTACTACACACTCTATACTATTCCCTACTACACACTCTCTACTACACACTCTCTACTACACACTCTCTACTACACACACTCTACTACACACTCTACTATACACTCTCTACTACACTCTCTACTACACACACTACTACACACTCTCTACTCTACTATTCTCTGCTACTCACTCTAGACTACACACTCTACTACACAATACTCGCTACTAGACACTCTCTACTACACACTCTACTACACACTCTTTACTACTCACTCTCTACTACACTCCCTACTCTCTACTACTCACTCTATACTACACACTACTACACACACTACACACTACTACACTACTCACACTCTTTACTACTCACTCTCTACTACACTACTCTCTACTACACTACTCTCTACTACACTACTCTCTACTACACACTCTCTACTACACACTCTCTACTACACACTCTACTACTTACTCTCTACTACTTACTCTCTACTACTTACTCTCTACTACTTTCTACTACTTACTCTCTACTACTCTGTACTAGTTTACTACTCACTCTTTACTACTCACTCTACTACTCTACTACACTACTACTCTCTACTACACACTCTACTACACACTCTACTACACACTCTACTACACACTCTACTACACACTCTACTACACACTCTACTACACACTCTACTACACGCTCACTACTACACACTCACTACTACACACTCACTACTCTCTACTACACACTCTCTACTACTCACTACTCTCTACTACACACTCTCTACTACTCACTACTCTCTACTACACACTCTCTACTGCACACTCTACTACACTACTACTCTCTACTACACACTCTTCTTCTCACTCTCTTCTACTCTCTACTACTCACTCTCTACTACTCACTCTACTACTCACTACTACACACTCACTACTCTCTACTACACACTCTACTACACAACTAATTACTTTCTACTACTCTACTACACACTCACTACTCTCTACTACACACTCACTACTCTCTACTACACACTCTCTACTACACACTCTACTACACTACTACTCTCTACTACTCGCTTTCTACTACACACTCTACTACTCACTCTCTACTGCTCACTACTACACTCACTACTCTCTACTACACACTCTCTACTACACAACTAATCACTCTCTACTACTCTCCTACACACTGTCTACTACTCTCCTACTTACTCTCCTACTCACTCTACTACACACACTACTACTCACTCTACTACTCTCTACTACTCACTCTACTACTCACTACTACACACACACTACTACACACACACTACTACACTACTCGATCTCTACTACTCACTCTCTACTACTCACTCTCTACTATTCACTCTCTACTACAAACTCTCAACTACACTACTACTCTCTACTACTCGCTCTCTACTACTCTACTACTCGCTCTCTATTACTCACTACTACTCTACTACACTCACTACTCTCTACTATTCTCTACTACTCACTCTATACTACTCACTCTATACTACTCGCCCTCTACTACTCACTCTCTACTACATACACTACTCTCTACTACTCACTCTACTACACACTCTATACTACTCACTACTCTACTATTCTCTACTACTCACTCTATACTACACACTCTACTACACACTCACTACTCTACTACTCACTACTCTACTACACACTCTCTACTAACTCTACTACTCACTCTCTAACTCTCTACTACACACTCTCTACTACACACTCTCTACTACACTCTACTACATACTCTACTACACTACTACTCTCTACTACACACACTACTACACACACTACTACACGCTCACTACTCTACTATTCTCTGCTACTCACTCTAGACTACACACTCTACTACACAATACTCTATACTACACACTCTCTACTGCACACTCTTTACTACTCACTCTCTACTACACACACTACTCTCTACTACTCACTCTAGACTACACACTACTACACACACTACACACTACTACACTACTCACTCTACTACTTACTCTCTACTACTTACTCTCTACTACTTACTCTCTACTACTTACTCTCTACTACACACTCTACTACACTCTCTACTACTCTCTACTAGTCTACTACTCACTCTTTACTACTCACTCTACTACTCTACTACACTACTTCTCTCTACTAAACACTCTACTCTCTACTATTCACTCTATACTACACACTCTCTACACGCTCACTACTACACACTCTCTACTACACACTCACTACTCTCTACTACACACTCACTACTCTCTACTACACACACTACTCTCTACTACACACACTACTTTCTACTACACACTACTACTCTCTACTACTCGCTTTCTACTGCACACTCTACTACACAACTAATCACTCTCTACTACTCTACTACTCACTCTCTACTACTCTCCTACACACTGTCTACTATACACTCTACTACACACTACTACTCTCTACTACACACACTCTACTACACACACTCTACTACACACACACTCTACTACACACACTCTACTACAACCTCTCTACTATTCTCTACTACTCACTCTATACTACACACTCTCTACTACAACCTCGCTACTATTCTCTACTACTCACTCTATACTACACACTCTCTACTACACACACTACTACTCTCTACTACTCGCTTTCTACTACTCACTCTACTACTCACTCTCACCACTCTACTACACACACTCTACTACACACTCTAATACACACTCTACTACACACTCTCTACCCTCTACTATTCACTCTATACTACACACTCTACTATACACACTACTCTCTACTACACACTCTCTACTACACAACTAATCACTCTCTACTACTCTACTACACACTACTAGTCTCCTACACACTGTCTACTACACACTACTACTCTCTACTACTCACTCCTACACACACTCTACTACACACACACTACTACTCACTCTCTACTACTCACTCTACTACACACACACTACTACACTACTAATTCTCTACTACTCACTCTCTACTACTCACTCTACTACACATTCAACTACACTACTACTCTCTACTACTCGCTCTACTACTCTACTACTCACTCTTTACAACTCACTCTATACTACTCACCCTCTACTATTCACTCTCTACTACACACACTACTACACACACTACTCTCTACTACTCTACTACTCACCCTCTACTACACACTCTATACTACTCACTACTCTCTACTATTCTCTACTACACACTCTATACTACACACTCTCTACTACACACTCTCTACTAACTCTCTACTACATACTCTACTACACACTCTCTACTACACTCTACTACACACTCTCTACTACTCTACTACATACTCTACTACACTACTACTCTCTACTACACACACTACTACACACACTACTACACACTCTCTACTCTACTATTCTCTGCTACTCACTCTAGACTACACACTCTACTACACAATACTCGCTATTACACACTCTCTACTACACACTCTACTACACACTCTTTACTACTCACTCTCTACTACACTCCCCACTCTCTACTACTCACTCTATACTACACACTACTACACACACTACACACTACTACACTACTCACTCTCTACTACTCACTCTCTACTACACACTACTACACTACTCTCTACTACACTACTCTCTACTACACTACTCTCTACTACACACTCTCTACTACTTACTCTCTACTACTTTCTACTACTTACACTCTACTACTCTCTACTAGTTTACTACTCACTCTTTACTACTCACTCTACTACTCTACTACACTACTACACACTCTACTACACACTCTCTACTACACACTCTCTACTACACACTCTACTACACACACTCTACTACACGCTCACTACTACACACTCACTACTACACACTCACTACTCTCTACTACACACTCTCTACTACTCACTACTCTCTACTACACACTCTACTACTCACTACTCTCTACTACACTCTCTACTGCACACTCTACTACACTACTACTCTTTACTACACACTCTACTACTCACTCTCTACTACTCTACTACTCACTCTCTACTACTCACTCTACTACTCACTACTACACACTCACTACTCTCTACTACACACTCTACTACACAACTAATTACTCTACTACTCTACTACACACTCTACTACTCTCCTACACACTGTCTACTACACACTACTACTCTCTACTACTCGCTCTCTACTACTCACTACTAGTCTCTACTACACTCACTACTCTCTACTATTCTCTACTACTTACTCTTTTTTTTTTTAAACTTATTTATTTTACCAACATGAAAGAGAAAGGAAAATTAGTACATATTGCTCAATCAAATAGATTGTAAACACATAAATACAAGCATTGAAGCAGGCAAGTATATCAATTCCATAAATATCTTATTCTTCATATCCACATATATATGCCTATTAGCCCTCGTTGCAGAAATAGTAGAGTAAGTGGGCAAAACAGCTCTACAGGAGAGAGAAGAAGAGAAAAAAAACAAACAAAAAAAACAAAACATTTATTTACATATTATACTTTGGACATTTCAGAATAGTACGCCCCATATCTTGTTTAATTTACAGAGTGCCTTCGTCCCTCTCGTTTTTGCCAATGCTGATTGCATATCGTATATTTCTTTAACTAATCCCCACCATTCTATGATCGATGGGGGTGTGGGTAAGATCCACGCACGAGCAATTGTTAATCTTGCACTAGCCAATAATATTGAAATTAAATCCGCATAGCTGCTTATAATACTCTGGGCGCCAACTAATACCTCTATTGCTGAGACCGTCACTACACGCCCTAATTTTTGAGAAATCAAGTCCGTTATCTTTGACCAGAAGCTCTCTAATAAAGGACATAAGAAAAACATATGTTTAAAATCAGCTGCCTGTAGCTTGCATTTTGGGCATTTTGTGCGCTCGCTAGAGTAACCATGAGAAGACCACTTTGATATCCTTTCCGGTGTATAATACAGTTGGCAGATTGTTCTAAATTGTTGTATCCTAAGGTTGGAAGAATATACAGAGTTGTTAAGCCTAGAGAAGGCACGTGATATAGTATTAGCTGTCACTAATACCCCTACGCTATGTCCCAGATGCTCAGCTAATCTATGACAGTCATCTGGCTTAAATGTGCATAAGATTTTATAGCCAGTGCTGATTATTGATTTTAAGTTATCCTTATACATATAATCCCATATAAGTGAGCCTGAGATATTCGTCAGTTGCATGCTACGGATAAAGTAGTCTCGAATTTGAAAATACTTAAATTGCATACCTGGCGTTATCTTATAGTCTTTATTTTCTCAAAGGTCATAAACCCGTTTTGATCATATATATCACCCAAGCATTTTATACCAAAGCTAGCCCATCGTTTACCCTCCACATCCTGAAAAATTTCTGGCAGACCTGGATTGCCCCATATGGGTAATTTATCGTGATAAAATGATGTATTGCAGTTGGAAGTAATTGCAAGCCATATATTAGCAACATCACGTGCAACCTTGAATCTAACCCACTTGAAGTGGTTTGGATCGTTGATTCTATACAGGAACATTTCATGTTCCTTACCAAGCATAAACTTAAAGAAAAAAGGTGTGTTGCATCCTGCGGGGTGTATTAAGCTTTGTAGCCGCCTAAAAAAGCTGCCCAGAAGTATAATTTGAAATCCGGAAAATCCAGACCCCCTTGATTGTATGATAGCTTAAGTAGTCGAATAGCTCTACGAGCCTTTTTATAGCCCCATATGAAGCTGCCACAGATGCCATCTAATCATTTGAAAAAGGACATATTTAATCTTAACGGAATAGAGCGAAATAAATAAACTTAGGCAGTATTTTAATTATGTTTATACGGCCCCCAATACCTATAGGAACCTTGTGCCATTTTTTGAGCAGTATTGCAGTCTCCTTAAAAAGAGTCTCATAATTTATTTCTATAATTTTATCTACTCTGGTAGTTAGTTCAACCCCTAGGTAAGTAGCCGTATTACATATCCCTGTTGTTATTTCATCATCTTTATAATTCATTAGTATTTGAGCTTTTTTAATATTGAGTCTGTAGCCAGATACCAAGCCATATCTTTCTGCTTCATTGACCACCTCATATAATGCTGTTTTAACATCCGCTGAATATACAGCGATGTCATCAGCGTATGCCGTAATTTTTAATTCATTTAAGCTATGTACAAAAGGTATGATCCGAGGCTGCTTTTGTAGTGCTAATATAAATGGCTCTATTGATAATGCAAATAAAAGTGGTGAAAGAGGGCACCCCTGACGGGTACCCCGTGATATCGGAAACACGTCAGATTGTAGACCTGCATAGGCTAGTTTAGCTAAGGGATGGTGGTAAAGAGATTTAATCATGTGTAAAAATGTGCCCTTGATGCCAAATGCAGATAATGCTACCCAAAGGAAATCCCACCCCACTCGGTCAAATGCTTTCTCTGCATCTAGTAATATCATACCGAGTGGGGCAGTTTTTACCCTGGCGACATCAAACGCTGCTATAGCCGTGTTCACATGGGATGTAGTATCCCGTCCTAAGAAAAACCCATGTTGTTGAGGTGAAACAAGTTTCGGCATTATTGTTGCTAGGCGAGTTGATAAAATTTTTGCGTAGATTTTCGCATACGTATTTATAAGTGATATTGGTCTATAAGACCCACATTCCTCTGCAGATTTATTTTTTTTTTGAAAAAAAATTATCCGAGTCATATTCCAAGAGTCCGGAGCATTCCCCCCTGCTTCAATATATTTAATGAGTTGAGTAAAGGTTGGAAGTAACTCATCTAAGCATATTTTATATAATTCTAGGGGGATTTAATCTTCTCCAGATGCCTTTCCTGATGGCAAAGTAAAGATGGCTGCTCTGATCTCGTCATGCTGAATGTCATCCGACAAACCTGATATTTCATTAGCTACCGATGTTTTTTTAATATACGTCTGAACATATTTTATAATGTCGAGCATTTGTGGCTGAGCTTCTGGTGTATATAGATTTTGGTAGTATGTGGCAAACTGCGCTAGTATCTGGCTTGGTTGTTCATATATCTCGTTGTTTGAGCCTTTAATTTTTTTTATTTGTGTCTTGGCTTTTTCGTCGGCCACTTTAAAGTCTAGAAACGTCCCAATTTTTTCCCCACTTTCGTATTGAGTTAATTTATGTTTATAAAATTTTAACCGCTATCTTCTCCCTACTCACTCTATACTACTCACTCTCTACTACACTCACTACTACACACACTACTCTCTACTACTGTTGGAAAATGAGGCAGCATCTGTGAGGCCTGCACAAATAACAGGACTACATTTGTCCTTCACTGGGAACCAAACACCCAATTGTAGCGCCTGACTCTCCGAGGGTAGCGTTGCAGAGCAGTCTGAGGCCTACTCAAGGGAGGTGGTGTGGGCTAGTAATCGCCATTTGCAGGTGCACAAAAATAACACTCAATAATTGATTGTCCAGTCTGTACTTTGCTTTATAAAAGTAAGAGTACATTTATTAAACACACACACTACTCAATACTATGCACCAATTTACACATACACATAAGCTGTTGGAATTACTTTGTGACATTGCATAACATCTCCACTCCTCCCGCAGGGGGGGTGGGGTCTAGTACCACCACTCCCATGTATGCACATCAACTTGCCCCCAATGCAGTTAGTTGAACATAACCTGGAGCAAGGGCCCTACGCACTGGCACCATCCCAGTGGCGACCCACCCCATTACCTCAACAAGCATTGAAAAGGGGTAAACCTGCCTTGGTGACACATGACCCTGACTGAGCATCTCCTACTTCAGGGCTAGCAGTCTGGGGTCTTCACCTAAGCGCAGCAGCAAGAATCCATGTTTACGCATACTTTAGAATGACAGTACTCATCACCTTAGTTGATCATTTGAATGCATTGCAATTACAGCCCCTAAAGACATCACAGATGAAATCACAGGATTACGCATAAACAGCCAGACACCCTAGCAGGACTGTCTGGCAACATAACCCCACTTGGCTTATGACATCACCTTACACCAGCACATCACATTAAACAAATGAATCTCAGTCCTTCTGAAAGAAATAACCATTAGTAAATGCATTTCGGTGCAGTTACACCACTTCACCTCCAGGGGATGCCCTTCTCCAGACATCCTCAACTCAGCCCTTCACTCCATGATGCACTTCATAGTACACCCTCAGCTGTAGAACATAAGTTCCAGCCCAGAAGGTGATAACTGCTGGCTGAGCCCTTGAGGGGTTATTCTTTCAGATGCCCCATGAAACTTATGGGGGTACTGTCCTCCTTTATGCTGGGGGAGGCTGCGGTGCTCCGGCAGCCCCCCCTGCCCTTCTTTCCACACATGAGGGTGACCCTCTCCTCTGGGGGCCACCAGGCGCCAAAAACTGTGTTCCCCCCCATGCCTTGCAAGGCATTATGGGGTGCTTTGAGCTCCTTCCTATGCATAATCGATGAGCGGCTCTCCCGCTGTGCCGGGGAGAGCCGCGCTGGCGGCTTCGCCGCTTCTTCTCCCTCCGGTGGGGGGCCCGGTCCCACCCGGACCCCCAGGTGATGTTCGACGGCTCGGGGAGCCCACCCCCGGCCGCTCCTTCCGGTTTCTGGGGCCCGGTCCCACCCGGGCCCCTTGCACCTTCTGACTTCCTCTTCGGGGTCCCGGTCCCACCCGGGACACACGCCTGCCTCCGTGATTGAGGGCAGCACGGGGAGCCCACCCCCGACTGCCCCCGCTGGCTCCCCGCCCGGCCAGCACCCTCGCGTGCTGCCGCGGGAGCCGGCACGACTCTTCTCGTCTGCCCGCTCCAGCGGGCAGACACGCATCATTCTCCCGGGAGCGGTTCTTCGGGGCACGGCACTTCCCCCCCCACCTTCTCCACACTAGGGGCCCGGGTATAGGGTCCCGGGCCACCGAACATCTTCGAGGGGGTGCGACAGCGCTCCCTCTCACTCAGCATCGGTGGGGGCCAGGGTGGGCTCTTGGCCCCCTGCCAAGGGCCACCTTCACGGGGAGCGCGACAGCGCTCCCCCTCCTCCTTTTTCGGCGGGGGCCAGGGTGGGCTCCTGGCACCCCGCGGGGGTATCTTCACGGGGTGCGCGACGGCGCATCCCAACTTTCCTTCTTTGGGGGGCAGCTCCTGGGACCTGACCCACCCCGGGGGCAGTTTCCAGACCGGTGGCGGAGCCCCACGTGCTTCGTCGTCGGTCCCATCAAAGGTCGTGTACCTTCTGGGGGGCATATCGCAGCCCCCAGGGGTCCGATCTCCTTCATTTTTGCATCCTCTTGCTCCTGGTGGCGCCCCCCCAGCCACTGAGAGCACTCTCCTTCGCCCTTCGGGTCTCCAAGAGGGTGCCTTCTGCAGGGAACGGTCTTCACTGGCTCCCTGTGCCAGCCTTTCGCCTGGCTCTCCTTCGGGGCCTCACTTCTCCCTGCGCAGAGGCCACTACTCCTGCGCACCGGCCCTGGACTCTTCTTCTGGTGCTGTTTGGGTCCTGGGGGCAGTCAGGGGGGTCTCTCCTTCCAACTGCCCATTGCTCCAGGCTCCAGCACCTTCAGCCTCCGCCGACCACACCCCAGAGAGAGCTTCTCTTCCTGTGCAAGCACTTTTTAAAAGTTGAGTAGGGGGCTGGAAGGAAGTCCCTGTTGGTCCTATCAAACAGCGACACATCACTTTCCTGCCCCTGCTCCCTCCTTCTCTTCGTGGAGAGGAGGCCCTAGCTTGTGGAAGAAAGGTTATCAATCCCTCCAGCTGAGGTCAGCCCTCAGCCTGGGTCTGGTCATGGCTGGCTCAAAGAAATATGACAGTTCTGGATGACCCAAAAGCAGTAAAAATATGACTTTGGACTCTGCAGAATACTTCTTTTCACATTTGCTACATTGGACTTAAGTGCGTGTCTGCAATCTGTAGGCCTAATTGAAGTTAATCTAGCCCCTGGCTCCACATTCCCTTAGGAGAATAATGAAGTGAAAACACAGTAAAACACACTGATTTTCCCTGGCATGTTTCTTTCCTCCTGAGTTCACTGTGGGTGAGTCCCAACTTATGAGGCTCCCCACAGTAAAAGCTCAACAATAAGGTGCTCAAAAAGCGAAAAATCCGGCCGGCCCATTGTGTCAGAACCACCTTCTAACTACTCTCTACTATTCTCTACTACTCACTCTATACTACACACTCTACTACACTCTACTACATACTCTACTACACTACTACTCTCTACTACACACACTACTACACGCTCACTACTCTTCTCTGCTACTCACTCTAGATTACACAATACTCTCTACTACACACTCTCTACTACACACTCTCTACTACACACTCTCTACTACACACTCTCTACTACACACTCTTTACTACTCACTCTCTACTACTCACTCTCTACTACACACTCTCTACTACTCACTCTCTACTACACACTCTCTACTACACACTCTTTACTACACACTCTTTACTACTCACTCTCTACTACTCACTCTCTACTACACACTCACTACTCTCTACTATTCTCTACTACTCACTCTATACTACACACTACTACACTACTCACTCTCCTACTCACTCTCTACTACTCTCTCTACTACACTACTCTCTACTACACACTCTCTACTACACACTCTCTACTCTCTACTATTCACTCTATACCACACACTCTACTACACACTCTACTACACATTCTACTACTCTCCTACTCACTGTATACTAAACACTACTACACTACTCACTCTACTACTCACTCTCTACTACTCACTCTCTACTACACACCCTCTACTACACACCCTCTACTACACACCCTCTACTACACACTCTCTACTACACACTCTCTACTACACACTCTACTACACACTCTACTACTACTCTCTACTAGTCACTTTACTACTCACTCTACTACTCTACTACACTACTTCTCTCTACTACACACTATACTACACACTCTCTACTCTCTACTATTCACTCTATGCTACACTCTCTACTACACACTCACTACTCTCTACTACACACTCACTACTACACACTCGCTACTCTCTACTACAAACTCTACTACACTACTACTTTCTACTACACTCTACTACTCACTCTCTACTACTCACTACTACACACTCACTACTCTCTACTACACACTCACTACTCTACTACACAACTAATCACTCTCTACTGCTCTACTACTCTCCTACACACTGTCTACTACACACTCTACTACACACTACTACTCTCTACTACTCACTCTACTACACACACTCTACTACACTCGCTCTACTATTCTCTACTACTCACTCTCTACTACACACTCTCTACTACACACTCTCTACTACACACTCTCTACTACACACTCTCTACTACACACTCTCTACTACACACTCTCTACTACACACTCTCTACTACACACTCTCTACTACACACTCTCTACTACACACTCACCTACACTACTACTCTCTACTACTCGCTCTACTACTCTACTACTCACTACTACTCTCTACTACACTCACTACTCTCTACTATTCTCTACTACTCACTCTATACTACTCACTCTATACTACTCACCCTCTACTACTCGCTCTCTACTACTCTACTACTCACTCTATTACTCACTCTCTACTACATACTCTCAACTACATGAATACTGTCTACTACTCGCTCTCTCCTACTCACTCTCTACTACTCACTCTACTACTCTCTACTACACTCACTACTCTCTACTATTCTCTACTACTCACTCTATATTACTCTCTATACTACTCACCCTCTACTACTCACTCTCTACTACACTCTATACTACACACACTACTCTCCTACTCTCTACTACTCACTCTACTACACACTCTATATTACTCACTACTATTCTCTACTACTCACTCTATACTACACACTCACTCTCTACTACTCACTCTCTACTACTCACTCTCTACTACTCACTCTCTACTACTCACTCTCTACTACTCACTCTCTACTACGCACTCTCTACTACACTCTCTACTACACACTCTACTACACACTCTACTACACACTACTCTCTACTACACACTCTCTACTACACATTCTACTGCACTCTTTACTACTCACTCTCTACTACACACTCACTACTCTCTACTACTCACTCTCTACTGCACACTCTTTACTACTCATTCTAGACTACACACTCACTATTCTCTACTACTCACTCTATACTACACACTCTACTACACACACCACTCTCTACTACACTCTCTACTACTCTACTACACACACTCTACTACACACACTCTACTACACACACTCTACTACACACTCTACTACACACTCTACTACACACTCTACTATTCTCTACTACTCACTCTATACTACACATTACTATACTACTCACTCTCTACTACTCTACTACACTACTCTCTACTACACACTCTCTACTACACACTCTCTACTACACTCTCTACTACTTACTCTCTACTACTTACTCTCTATTACACACTCTACTACTCTCTACTAGTCTACTACTCACTCTTTACTACTCACTCTACTACTCTTCTACACTACTTCTCTCAACTACACACTCTACTACACACTCACTACGCTCACTACTACACGCTCTCTACTACACGCTCTCTACTACACGCTCTCTACTACACGCTCTCTAGTACACGCTCTCTACGACACGCTCTCTACTACACGCTCTCTACTACACGCTCTCTACTACTCGCTCTCTACTACACACTCTACTACACACTCTACTACACACTCTACTACACACTCTACTACACACTCTATACTACACACTACTACACTACTCACTCTAAACTACACACTCGACTACACACTCGACTACTCTCTACTATTCTCTACTACTCACACTATACTACTCACTACGCTCTACTATTGTCTACTACTCACTCTCTACTACACACTCTCTACTACACACTCTCTACTACACTCTCTACTACACACTCTCTACTACACACTCTCTACTACACAGTCTCTACTACACACTCTCTACTACACACTCTCTACTACACACTCTCTACTACACACACTTCTACACACTCACTACTCTACTATTCTCTGCTACTCACTCTAGACTACACACTCTACTACACAATCTTTACTACTCACTCTACTACACACTCTACTACACACTCTATACTACACACTACTACACTACTCACTCTCTACTACACTACTCTCTACTACACTACTCTCTACTACACACTCTCTACTCTCTACTATTCACTCTATACTACACACTCTCTACTCTCTACTATTCACTCTATACTACACACTCTAATACACACACTACTCTGTACCACACACTCTGTACCACACACTCTGTACCACACACTCTGTACCACACACTCTGTACCACACACTCGCTACTACACACTCTCTACTACACACTCTCTACTACTCTACTACTCTCTACTACTCTCTACTAGTCTACTACTCACTCTTTACTACTCATTCTCTACTACACATTCTACTCTACTATTCACTCTATACTACACGCTCACTACTACACACTCTCTACTACATGCTCACTACTCTCTACTACACGCTCACTACTCTCGACTACACACTCGACTACACACTCGACTACACACTCGACTACACACTCGACTACACACTCGACTACACACTCGACTACACACTCGACTACACACTCGACTACACACTCGACTACACACTCGACTACACACTCGACTACACACTCGACTACACACTCGACTACACACTCGACTACTCTCTACTACTACACTCGACTACTCTCTACTACTACTCTCAACTACACACTCGACTACTCTCTACTATTCTCTACTACTACTCTCTAAACTACAGACTCGACTACTCTCTACTATTCTCTACTACTCTCTCTAAACTACCCACTCGACTACTCTCTACTATTCTCTACTACTCTCTCTAAACTACCCACTCGACTACTCTCTACTATTCTCTACTACTCTCTCTAAACTACACACTCGACTACACACTCGACTACTCTCTACTATTCTGTACTACTCACTCTATACTACACACTACTACACTACACACTCGACTACACACTCGACTACACACTCGACTACTCTCTAAACTACACACTCGACTACTCTCTAAACTACACACTCGACTACACACTCGACTACACACTCGACTACACACTCGACTACACACTCGACTACACACTCGACTACTACTCTCTCTAAACTACACACTCGACTACTCTCTACTATTCTCTACTACTCTCTCTAAACTACACACTCGACTACTCTCTACTATTCTCTACTACTCTCTCTAAACTACACACTCGACTACACACTCGACTACTCTCTACTATTCTCTACTACTCACTCTATACTACACACTACTACACTACTCACTCTCTACTACTCAATACTACACTGCTCTCTAGTACACACACTCTAGTACACACACACTGCTACACACACACTGCTACTGCTACACACACTCTGCTACACACACTCTACTACACACACACTCTACTACACACTCTACTACACACTCTCTACTGCAACCTCTCTACTCTCTACTAATCTCTACTACTCACTCTATACTACACACTCCCTATTACACTCACAACTCTCTACTATACTCTACTACAATACTACTCTCTACTACTCGCTTTCTACTACATACTCTACTACTCACTCTGCTACTCTACACTATTCTACTACTCACTCTCTACTTCTCACTCTACTACACACTACTACACTCTCACTACTCTCTACTACACACTCTCTACTACACAACTAATCACTCTACTGCTCTACTACACACTCTACTACTCTCCTACACACTGTCTACTACCTACTCTACTACACACTACTACTCTCTACTACTCACTCTACTACACACTCTCTACTACTCTCTACTACTCACTCTCTACTACTCACTCTCTACTACACACACTACTACACTACTTACTCTACTACTTGCTCTCTACTACTCTACTACTCACTCTCTACTACTCACTCTCTACTACACTACTACTCTCTACTACTCGCTCTCTACTACTCACTCTCTACTACTCACTCTCTACTACTCACTCTATACTCTCTACTACACTCACTACTCTCTACTACACTCACTACTCTCTACTATACTCACTACTCTCTACTACTCACTCTCTACTACTCACTCTATACTACTCACTCTATACTACTCACTCTCTACTACACACACTACTCTCTACTACCCTCTACTACTCACTCTACTACACACTCTACTACTCACTACTCTCTACTATGCTCTACTACTCACTCTATACTACACTCTCTACTACACACTCACTACCCTACTACTCACTCTCTACTACTCACTCTCTACTACTCACTCTCTACTACACACTCTCTACTACACACTCTCTACTACACACTCTCTACTACACACTCTCTACTACACACTCTCTACTACACACTCTCTACTACACACACTTCTACACACTCACTACTCTACTTTTCTCTGCTACTCACTCTAGACTACACACTCTAATACACACACTACTCTCTACTACACTCTGTACCACACACTCTGTACCACACACTCTGTACCACACACTCTGTACCACACACTCTGTACCACACACTCGCTACTACACACTCTCTACTACTCTACTACTCTCTACTACTCTACTACTCTCTACTAGTCTACTACTCACTCTTTACTACTCATTCTCTACTACACATTCTACTCTACTATTCACTCTATACTACACACTCTCTACTACACACTCACTACTCTCTACTACACGCTCACTACTACACACTCTCTACTACATGCTCACTACTCTCTACTACACACTCGACTACACACTCGACTACACACTCGACTACACACTCGACTACACACTCGACTACTCTCTACTACTCTCTCTAAACTACACACTCGACTACTCTCTACTATTCTCTACTACTCTCTCTAAACTACCCACTCGACTACTCTCTACTATTCTCTACTACTCTCTCTAAACTACACACTCGACTACACACTCGACTACTCTCTACTATTCTCTACTACTCACTCTATACTACACTACTCACTCTCTACTACTCGACTACACACTCGACTACACACTCGACTACACACTCGACTACACACTCGACTACTCTCTACTACTCTCTCTAAACTACACACTCGACTACTCTCTACTATTCTCTACTACTCTCTCTAAACTACACACTCGACTACTCTCTACTATTCTCTACTACTCTCTCTAAACTACTCACTCGACTACACACTCGACTACACACTCGACTACACACTCGACTACACTTGACTACTCTCTAAACTACACACTCGACTACACACTCGACTACTCTCTACTACTCTCTCTAAACTACACACTCGACTACTCTCTACTATTCTCTACTACTCTCTCTAAACTACACACTCGACTACTCTCTACTATTCTCTACTACTCTCTCTAAACTACCCACTCGACTACTCTCCACTATTCTCTACTACTCTCTAAACTACACACTCGACTACACACTCGACTACTCTCTACTATTCTCTACTACTCTCTCTAAACTACACACTCGACTACACACTCGACTACTCTCTACTATTCTCTACTACTCACTCTATACTACACACTCGACTACACACTCGACTACTCTATAAACTACACACTCGACTACACACTCGACTACACACTCGACTACTCTATAAACTACACACTCGACTACACACTCGACTACACACTTGACTACTCTCTACTACTCTCTCTAAACTACACACTCGACTACTCTCTACTATTCTCTACTACTCTCTCTAAACTACACACTCGACTTCTCTCTACTATTCTCTACTACTCTCTCTAAACTACCCACTCGACTATTCTCTACTATTCTCTACTACTCTCTAAACTACACACTCAACTACACACTCGACTACTCTCTACTATTCTCTACTACTCTCTCTAAACTACACACTCGACTACACACTCGACTACTCTCTACTATTCTCTACTACTCTCTCTAAACTACACACTCGACTACACACTCGACTACTCTCTACTATTCTCTACTACTCACTCTATACTACACACTACTACACTACTCACTCTCTACAACTCAATACTACACTGCCCTCTAGTACACACACTCTAGTACACACACACTCTAGTACACACACACACTGCTACACACACACACTGCTACTGCTATACACACTCTGCTATACACACTCTGCTATACACACTCTGCTATACACACTCTGCTATACACACTCTGCTATACACACTCTACTACACACTCTACTACACACTCTACTACACACTCTACTACACACACTACTACACACTCTACTACACACTCTACTACACACTCTACTACACACTCTACTACACACTCTCTACTACAACCTCTCTACTCTCTACTAATCTCTACTACTCACTCTATACTACACACTCCCTACTACACTCACAACTCTCTACTACACACTCTACTACAATACTACTCTCTACTACTCGCTTTCTACTACATACTCTACTACTCGCTCTTTGCTACTCTACACTACTCTACTACTCACTCTCTACTTCTCACTCTACTACACACTACTACACTCTCACTACTCTCTACTACACACTCTCTACTACACAACTAATCACTCTACTACTCTACTACACACTCTACTACTCTCCTACACACTCTACTACTCTCCTACACACTGTCTACTACATACTCTACTACTCACTCTCTACTACTCACTCTCTACTACTCATGCTCTACTACTCACTCTCTACTACACTACTACTCTCTACTACTCGCTCTCTACTACTCTACTACTCACTCTCTACTACTCACTCTCTACTACTCACTCTCTACTACTCACTCTACTACTCTCTACTACACTCACTACTCTCTACTACACTCACTACTCTCTACTATACTCACTACTCTCTACTACTCACTCTATACTACTCACTCTCTACTACACACACTACTCTCTACTACCCTCTACTACTCACTCTACTACTCACTCTACTACACTCTCTACTACTCACTCTCTACTACTCACTCTCTACTACTCACTCTCTACTACTCACTCTCTACTACTCACTCTCTACTACTCACTCTCTACTACACATTCTCTACTACACACTCTCTCCTACTCACTCTCTCCTACTCACTCTCTCCTACTCACTCTCTCCTACTCACTCTCTACTACTCACTCTCTACTACTCACTCTCTACTACTCACTCTCTACTACTCACTCTCTACTACACATTCTCTACTACACACTCTCTACTACACACTCTCCTACTCACTCTCTACTACTCACTCTCTACTACTCACTCTCTACTACTCACTCTCTACTATTCACTCTCTACTATTCACTCTCTACTACACACTCTACTACATACTCTACTATACTACTACTCTCTGCTACTCACTCTAGACTACACACTGTACTACACAACACTCTCTACTACACACTCTACTACACACTCTACTATTCTCTACTACTCACTCTATACTACACACTACTACACTACTCACTCTCTACTACACACTCTACTACACTCTACTATTCTCTACTACTCACTCTATACTACACACTACTTACTATACTACTCTCTCTACTACTCTACTACACTACTCTACTCTCTACCACACACTCTCTACTACTTACTCTCTACTACCTACTCTCTATTACACACTCTACTACTCTCCTACTCTCCTACTCTCTACTAGTCTACTACTCACTCTTTACTACTCTATTTCTCTCAACTACACACTACTACACACTCACTACTCTCTACTACACGCTCACTACTACACACTCACTACTACACACTCACTGCTCTCTACTACTCGCTCTCTACTACTCGCTCTCTACTACTCACTCTCTATTACTCACTCTACTACACACTCACTACTACACACTATTACACTACTCACTCACTACTACTCACTCTACTACTCACTCTACTACACATACTCTCTACTACACACTCTCTACTATACACACTACTCACTCTACTACACACTCACTACTCTCTACTACTCACTCTATACTACACACTCTACTACACACTCTACTACACACTCTACTACACACTCTACTACTCTCTACTACACACTCTACTACTCTCTACTACTCACTACTACACACTCTATACTACACACTACTCTACTACTCACTCTCTACTACTCACTCTCTACTACTCACTCTCTACTACTCACTCTCTACTACTCACTCTCTACTACTCACTCTCTACTACTCACTCTCTACTACTCACTCTCTACTACACACTCTCTACTACACACTCTACTACACTACTCACTCTCTACTACACACTCTCTACTACACACTCTCTACGACACACACTACTACACACACTACTACACACTCACTACTCTACTATTCTCTGCTACTCACTCTAGACTACACACTCTACTACACAGTACTCTCTACTACACTCTACTACACACTCTACTACACACAATTCTCTCTACTACACTCAATACTCTCTACTACACGCTCTACTACTCTATTACACACACTACTACACACACTACTACACACTCTACTACTCTCTACTATTCTCTACTACTCACTCTATACTACACACGACTACACTACACACTCTCTACTACACACTCTCTACTACACACTCTCTACTACACACTCTCTACTACACACTCTCTACTACACACTCTCAACTACACACTCTCTACTACACACTCTCTACTACACACTCTCTACTACACACTCTCTACTACACACTCTCTACTACACACTCTCTACTACACACTCTCTACTACACACTCTCTACTACACACTCTCTACTACACACTCTCTACTACACACTACTCTCTACTATTCACTCTATACTACACTCTCTACTACACACTACTCTCTACTACACACTCTCTACTACACACTCTCTACTACACACTCTCTACTACACACTCTCTACTACTCTCTACTAGTCTACTACTCACTCACTACTACTCACTCTATACTACACACTCTACTCTACTATTCACTCTATACTACACACTCTCTACTACACACTCACTACTCTCTACTACATGCGCACTACTACACACTCTCTACTACACGCTCACTACTCTCTACTACACGCTCACTACTCTCTACTACACGCTCACTACTCTCGACTACACGCTCACTACACTCGACTACACACTCGACTACACACTCGACTACACACTCGACTACACACTCGACTACACACTCGACTACACACTCGACTACACACTCGACTACACACTCCTACTCTCTACTATTCTCTATAGTACACACTACTACACTACTCACTCTCTACTACTCACTACTACACTGCTCTCTAGTACGCACTCTCTAGTAGACACTCTCTAGTAGACACTCTCTAGTAGACACTCTCTAGTAGACACTCTCTAGTAGACACTCTCTAGTAGACACTCTCTAGTAGACACTCTCTAGTAGACACACTCTCTAGTACACACACTCTCTAGTACACACACTCTCTAGTACACACACTCTCTAGTACACACACTCTCTACTACAACCTCTCTACTCTCTACTAATCTCTACTACTCACTCTATACTACACACTCCCTACTCTCTACTACACACTCTACTACACTACTACTCTCTACTACTCGCTTTCTACTACACACTCTACTACTCACTCTCTACTACTCTACTACTCTCTACTACTCTACTACTCACTCTCTACTACTCACTACTACACACTCACTACTCTCTACTACACACTCTCTACTACACAACTAATCACTCTCTACTACTCTACTACACACTCTACTACTCTCCTACACACTGTTTACTACCTACTCTACTACACACTACTACTCTCTACTACACACTCTACTACACACTCTCTACTACTCTACTACACACTCTACTACACACTCTATACTACTCACTACTCTCTACTATTCTCTACTACTCACTCTCTACTACACACTCTCTACTACACACTCTCTACTATACACTCTCTACTATACACTCTCTACTACACACTCTTCTACACACTCTCTACTACTCACTCTCTACTACACACTCTCTACTACTCACTCTACTACATACTCTACTACACTACACACTCTTTACTACTCACTCTCTACTACACACACACTACTCTCTACTACACTCTCTACTACACTCTCTACTACACTCTCTACTACACTCTCTACTACACTCTACTACACTCTCTACTACACACTCTCTACTACTCACTCTCTACTACTCACTCTCTACTACTCACTCTACTACATACTCTACTACACTACACACTCTCTACTACACACTCTCTACTACTCACTCTACTACATACTCTACTACACTACACACTCTTTACTACTCACTCTCTACTAACACACACTACTCTCTACTACACTCTCTACTACACTCTCCACTACACACTCTACTGCACACTCTCTACTCTCTACTATTCACTCTATACTACATACTCTCTACTACACACTCACTACTCCCTACTACACACTCCCTACTACACACTCCCTACTACACACTCACTACTACACACTCACTACTACACACTCACTACTCTCTACTACACACTCACTACTCTCTACTACACACTCTCTACTACACACTCTACTACTCCCTTTCTACTACACACTCTACTACTCTCTCTACTACTCTCTACTACTCACTCTACTACTCACTACTACACACTCACCACTCTACTACACACTCTCTACTACACACTCTCTACTACACACTCTCTACTACACACTCTCTACTACACACTCTCTACTACTCACTCTCTACTACTCACTCTCTACTACACTACTACTCTCTACTACTCGCTTTCTACTACTCGCTTTCTACTACTCGCTTTTTACTACTCTCTCTCTACTACTCTCTCTCTACTACTCACAATACTACCCTCTACTATTCACTCTATACTACTCACCCTCTACTACACTCTCTACTACACACACTACTCTCTACTAATCACTCTACTACATACTCTATACTACTTACTACTCTCTACTATTCTTTACTACACACTCTCTACTACACACTCACTACTCTACTACTCACTCTCTACTAACTCTCTACTACTCACGCTCTACTCACTCTCTACTACATACTCTCTACTACATACTCTCTACTACACACTCTCTACTACACACTCTCTACTACTCACTCTCTACTACTCACTCTCTACTACTCACCCTCTACTACTCACCCTCTACTACTCACCCTCTACTACACTATCTACTACACTACTACTCTCTACTACTCACTCTCTACTACACACACTACTACACGCTCACTACTCTACTATTCTCTGCTACCCACTCTCGACTACACACTCTACTACACAATACTCTCTACTACACACTCTTCTACACACTCTACTACACACACTTTACTACTCACTCTCTACTACACACTCCCTACTCTCTACTAACTCTATACAACACACTCTACTACACACAATACTCTCTACTACACTCTCTACTACACTCTCTACTACACTCTCTACTACACACTCTACTACACTCTCTACTACTCTCTACTATTCTCTACTACTCACTCTATGCTACACACTTTCATTTCATTTAATCTTTATTTCAACATTATTTCAGCCATAAAAGATAGCAAATAAAAACAGGCATTTCAGCACATAGTATAAAATTATCAGTTTATATTATACCATAAAATTTCATAAAAAACAAGAATAAACAATCACCCCTGGCTACTATTCGCTATTATAAAACATCTCTTGGACCACATGGCTATCAGAAACTTTGATAGTGCAAAGACAATATGCCCTGAAGTATCGGTGTTGAGAATTCTCAAAGCAACCGAGCATTTGTCAAAGCCCAGGTTCTTGCATAAAGGTACTAACCAAAACTTCCTGGCTTTACTATAAGCAGGACAAAAAAAGAGTATATGAGTTCGTCCTCTTGGACGGCACCACAGCCTGGGCAAGCTTTATTCACGGAGGAGGGCCATTTACTTGTAAAGACCCTTAGTGGTAGTGTACCATACCTCCATTGAATATAGAGCTTCCTTGCTGCTACTGGATAGATAACATTCAGGAAGTCCTCAAACACATAAGCAGTCTTATTATTTAAAAATAATTTTGTCATAATGCCAACTCGTGAATCGTGCAGCCATATGTTGCGTTTGTAAACCCTAAAAGACTTAGTAAGGGATTTACCTGAAAACCTCCCTACACGCCTGTTCTGGTTCATACCACAGAGCAGGTAAACCCATTTTCTCCAGTTCCTGTTTCACAAATGCAAGCCAAGGTATATTTGCTGCTTTACTATGGCTCAATACGTCCTTCAATTCAAGCCTGTAATTTAGGAGTTCAGGAGTTATCCAGAGCCTCCGCCAGAACCTGAGGGGTTTTAGGGCTAGCTCGTCCTGAATGGGACTTAATCCTAGATCTAATCTTAGTGGAAGGAGGGGTGTACTCTGGGGAAGCGCCAATAACTGTCGCATAAAATTATTCTCCATATTTGGGATTTCGAGCCTGCAGGAGTGCCCCCAGAGTTCCCCCCCCCCCCCCCCCCCCCATAGAGAGCCAATGCCCTTACTTTGACTTTATAAATCTCAAGCGCAGGACTCACTGGCTTAAATGTTGATGCATTTGACCTCTTAAGGATGCCCCCCGATAATTGAGACAATTTGAGTTGGGACTTGACCTGTTGGGGGCCCCACGAGAGATTTTTATTTATCGTGACCCTAGGTATTGAAAGGTCTGTACCCTCTCCAGTCTAACCGAGCCCAGGATAGGGGTTAGGCGGTTGGATGCCGGGGGATTAAAGATCAGAAATTTGTTTTTTTCTACATTGATTTCTAGACCACGGTAGCGACAAAAATCCATAAACCCGTTCAATACGCGTTGTATCCCCATAGGGGACTTGGAAAGCAGGAGGGTGTCATCGGCAAACATTATCGCCGGCACCCTCCTGCCTGCCAATCTGGGTGCGTCGTTATTGGGAACCGCGTCCAGGTGCGATATTACATCGTTCATATAGAGGCAGAACAGGGTTGGTGCCAAAACACAGCCCTGTCTGACCCCCCTGCAAACTGGAAACCTGGAGGACAATGCCCCATTTCTCCCGCATCTAACCTGTGCAAAGTTCTGTGCATGCAACCTCATCAATACTCCCAATATTGCATGTGGGACTCCCATGTCCAAAAGCACCGCCCACAGTTTCCCCCTAGGAACCATATCAAAGGCGGACCGGAGGTCCACAAACACCATGTAGAGTCTGCCACCCTCTACTGTGACCGTCCTCCAGTATAGCAGAATTAAACGGAAGATCTGGTCCATGGTGGATGTGTTCCTCCTAGATCCGGCCTGGAATGGGGTGAGAATCTCGTGCTCGTCCATCCACTCCTGCAAACGATCTAGAATTAGTCGTGAGAAGATTTGTTGGGGGACGATGATGAGGCGGATGGGCCTGTAGTTGGCTGGGAGCAGAGGAGAGCCCTTCTTGAAAATTGGGATAATCTCTGCTCCCAGCCAGGTACCCGGCACCTCCATGCCTCCCAAGATTGCATTGTATAGGGTACAGAGGTAAGGAGCCCATATCCTTGGCTGATCCCTAAAAAGGTCGCCGGGGAGTTTATCTAAGCCGGGAGCTTTTCCCGTAGCCAATTTCCCTATGGCAATGTAAACCTCCTCGGATGTAAATTCCAGTTCATCATTCTCAGGAGCTGGCAGCGTGTGTGACTGTATGCTGTCTAGGCCAGGAGCTGCTGCATATAAGGTATTAAAATGGAGTTCCCAGACCCCTGCCTAAGTATTGGGTTAAATCGCTGATCTGGGCTCACCTGACCCCGTTTCTGACTATTGCCCAGAATCTACGCGCATCTTTCATGTCTAGGGAGGAGGAAAGATTTAGCCATCTTTTCAAGTCCCACTCTTTCTTAGCATGATTCATTGTTTCTTTATATAATAATCTTAAAGAGTGGATTTTTGGTTTATCTCTCCCATCTTTTACAGCCCCCATGAGCTCCGTTTTTACCTTCCTGCAAGAAACATTATACCAGGAGGATACAGGCACCCTACTCTTCCTTCAAGGGCTGGGCGGGTTAAAAAATTCCAATAGACAGTCTACCAAATCCTGATGCACGGTCAACATGTTTCCATGAAAATCAGGTGCCAATGGCGGAACCATTATGTCACTGGCCTTCATGAGGAAA
The DNA here is from genome assembly GCF_964204655.1 of Triturus cristatus. Taxonomy (NCBI): domain Eukaryota; kingdom Metazoa; phylum Chordata; class Amphibia; order Caudata; family Salamandridae; genus Triturus; species Triturus cristatus. Next base: position 883,737,236 of record NC_140579.1, read on the forward strand.
GGTAAAATTGCACTATATAATTTAGGTAGTGCAACTTGAGAAGCCACCAATTTCCCCCACTTGACCCTACATCTATTATTGGTGGCTATCAACCCATCTACCATATCTGGGGCAGCTTCTTACTCATTAGCCCCTGGGCATGGGAAGTCCATCCTCAGACTCAATGCGTTATGGTCGCTGTCTGCCCTTGATATCACCTCAAAGTCAACAACCTTCGACCATAGGCGTGTCTCCAGCATAATATAATCCAATCGTGATTCTTGATCTCTCTTATTAAAGGTGCACTTTGAGGGGATATCGGAGGTCGTCCGACCATTACAGGCCCTAATTGAGTTGTTTAGTGTTAGGGTCGTGATCTGCATGGCCAGTGGGGACCAGGACCTTACATAGGGGGACTGCCATGGCGGGATTCCCCAGTATTCATCCTCCCCCGTTTGCGCTCCCGCGTTCAGCCCTCGCAAGGGCTCAGTGACAGTTTAAGTCACCAGCCACCATGTAGTGTGTATCATTACTGAGGGAGTCAAGAAAAATTGACCGCTCCCCAATGGTACTAGACTCTTTGGCCACACTTGTCGGGCGGGAGTAAACGTTCACGATTGCAAATTTATAAGAGGTTGGCCATGTCAGGAGGACACACTGGATGTCAACAGAGTTAGTCGGAATAGACACACCATTACAGCCTAAATGTAGCCCAACCCAGATTGTAAGGCCCCCAGATGGATGCCCCTTCCCTCCCCAGCGGGCAGCGATGTTAAAGGCCGCAAAATCTACTCTGCATTGGTCCTCCCTAGCCCAAGTCTCCTGAAATAAGCATATATCGTTCCTATCCACAAAAGAGCCCCACTCCGGACAGGCTAATTTATTTGGGAGACCCGCCGCGTTCCATGACATAATAAGCATATGCTTCATATTATCAGGATTATGACGTACCGTGACTACAGGAATGTTATCACTCCCCAAAGATTGGTTATACACAGACATTTCAGGGTTATCAGTGTTCAAGCCCCTAGTGGCCTTTGGTGTGCGAGCATTTGCATAATGGCCCATTGAGGACCTTTTGGCCATAGCAAGATCCTGAGAAACTCTACGCTCCATCAAAGCAATGCCCTGGTCAATCACGGAGTTAGCTCTCAGTATGAAATTGTCCAGGGTGCCCGTTAGATTACCATTAGGCGCTTTGTTCCTGCACTCCTTCCCAGCCATCATTCGAAAAACAAACGCACAAAAAAAAAAGAATTTGCTAAAAAGAGTTCTGAATCGGTAACAACACAGTACTTACAGGACGTTTTTTGGAGAAGGATCAATTTTCCCAGATGGCGAAAGAGAGGGGGCCCGGTCCAATCTCCTCCGGGCTCAAATGGGCTACAAGAGACCCGGGCCGCGCAGCGGTGGGCCTTCACAATTGGGTACGTACGGGCAGAGGGCGGGAAGAGGTACACAGCTGCACAAAGTTACAAAGTTACAGGGCTGCTGGTCCTCGCAGTCCCGTCCCAACACCCCCCCCATGGTACGTAGTACAAAGTCCGGAGCAACTTCCAACATAAATGAAATGAGGATTCAAAGGCATCAGACAACAGAGTGTAACACACCAGACCCACTAGATAGCGTACAGCGCTTGCTTGTTTATATTGTGTACTACCAGGATTGGGGAGGAAAAACTCATCTCATCACAACCACCCCCAATAATCTGTATTTATGAGGTGGATTCCTGATAGACCAATGTCTGTACTGTATATTTAAAAAGCAGTGACTATTGCAAGAACCCTTCACTTGTAGACCACAGTTGTCAATTGTAAGGCTGTGACAACCCCCACCGTGAAAATTAGTGGGAAAAGAAGAAAAGAAGGAAAAAATGTGCAGAGCAAGGAGGCACCTCACGTGCGCAACACCGTAGCTGGCTGACACTGGTTAGATGATTACCAGTACTGCCACGTTTCTCATCATCGGTTGCCGCCTTGTTCAACAAAAATTGGGAACTGTACCAACAAAATGTAAAGAAAACACAACGGTGAAAAAAGGGAGTGATCAATTACACACCAAAGTCCTGACTTTAAAATTGAGAGCGGGCCATGACTACCACAACTTTATTCTCTGCTCATGGACCACTTCAACAGTAAAAAGTGCTGTAATTAAACAGACACGAAGTCAAACGCCAACATGTTTCATTGCCTTACTTGTACGGCAAATTCTTCAGGGCAACAGGACTTCATTCACCATATCAGCAAATTTCATGCTAGATTTATTTGTGACCGTTGTCGGCCAAAGAGTCTCCTACCGGCTCGACAGCGTCTTACTACGGGCTGTGATTCTAAATTTCATCAGCCTTGTTTTGGCCTCTGGGCATTCGTTTACAATGGCAACACGAGCTTCGTCTCAGCCGCGGACAACAGAGGCCAGAAGTAGCTTCGGCAGACGAAACCAACCGCCCAAGTAGCGGTATCCGTCAGTGGCTGAGCCTCTCACCGGCTCTCCAATGTGGGGGGAAGAAAGTGAATAGCGCTCCTACGCGCGGATATGGCCAAAAATAGCGGCCCAAATGGCCTCTGAAGTAGGAACCTCACAAAAGCTCTTCCGAGGAAACGGGCAATGTAGTTGCGGTACACGCGCGTCGTTATCCGGTGTCCTGAGAACGGGCAGCCGCCCGGAGTCCTCTCACTTGATGACACGCCCCCGATTTCAATCACACGCTTCTGACATCACTATCATGGCAACTACACACTACTACACTACTCACTCTCTCCTACTCACTCTCTACTACTCACTCTACTACACTACTCTCTACTACACACTCTCTACTACACACTCTCTACTACACACTCTCTACTACTCACTCTCTACTACACTACTCTCTACTACACACTCTCTACTACACACTCTACTACTCTCTACTATTCTCTACTACTCACTGTATACTACACACTACTACACTACTCACTCTCTCCTACTCACTCTCTCCTACTCACTCTCTACTACACACTCTACTACACACTCTACTACACACTCTACTACACACTCTACTACACACTACTACACACTCTACTACACACTCTACTACACACTCTACTACACACTCTACTACACACTCTACTACACACTCTACTACACACTCTACTACACACTCTACTACACACTCTACTACACACTATCTACTATACACTACTACTCTCTACTAGTCTACTACTAACTCTTTACTACTCACTCTACTACTCTACAACACTACTTCTCTCTACTACACACTCACTACTCTCTACTACATGCTCACTACTACACACTCACTACTACTCACTCTACTACTCTCTACTACACTCACTACTCTCTACTATTCTCTACTACTCACTCTATACTACTCACTCTATACTACTCACTCTATACTACTTACTACTCTACTATTCTCTACTACTCACTCTCTACTACACACTCTTTACTACACACTCTCTACTACATACTCTACTACACTACTACTCTACTACTCACTCTCTACTACACACACTACTACACGCTCACTACTCTAATATTCTCTGCTACTCACTCTAGACTACACACTCTACTACACAATACTCTCTACTACACACACTCTACTACACCCTCTCTACTACACACTCTAATACACTACTACTCTCTACTACTCACTTTCTACTACACACTCTACTACTCCCTCTCTACTACTCTACTACTCTCTACTACTCACTACTACACACTCACTACTCTCTACTACACACTCTCTACTGCACAACTAATCACTCTCTACTACACACTCTCCTACTCTCCTACACACTGTCTACTACACACTCTACTACACACTACTACTCTCTACTACACACTCTACTACACACACTCTACTACACACTCTTTACTACTCTCTACTACTCACTCTCCACTACTCACTCTCTACTACACACACTACTACACACACACTACTAAACTACTCACTCTCTACTGCTTGCTCTCTACTACTCTACTACTCACTCTCTACTACTCACTCTCTACTAAACACTCTCAACTACACTACTACTCTTTACTTCTCACTCTCTACTGCTCTACTACTCACTCTACTACTACACTACTACTCTACTACTCGCTCTCTACTACTCTACTACTCACTCTCCACTACTCACTCTCTACTACACACACTACTACACACACACTACTACACTACTCACTCTCTACTACTCACTCTCTACTACTCACTCTCTACTACACTACTCGCTCTCTACTACTCGCTCTACTACTCGCTCTACTACTCGCTCTACTACTCACTCTACTACACACTCTACTACACACTCTACTACACACTCTCTACTACACACTCAACTACACTACTACTCTCTACTACTCGCACTCTACTACTCACTCTCTACTATTCTCTACTACTCACTCTACACTACTCACTACTATTCTCTACTACACACTCTATACTACACACTCTCTACTCTACTACACACTCTCTACTAACTCTCTACTACACACTCTCTACTACACACTCTCTACTACATACTCTCTACTACACACACTACTACACGCTCACTACTCTAGTATTCTCTGCTACTCACTCTAGACTACACACTCTACTACACAATACTATCTACTACTCACTCTACTACACACTCTATACTACACACTCTCTACTACACACTCTCTACTACACACACTACTACATGCTCACAACTCTAGTATTCTCTGCTACTCACTCTAGACTACACACTCTACTACACAATACTCTCTACTACTCACTCTCTACTACTCACTCTCTACTACTCACTCTCTACTACTCACTCTCTACTACTCACTCTACTACACACACTACTACCTACTCACTCTCTACTACACACTCTCTACTACACACTCTCTACTACACACTCTCTACTACACTACTCACTCTCTACTACTCACTCTCTACTACACACTGTCTACTACACACTCTACTACATACTCTACTACTCTCTACTACACAATCTCTACTACACACACTACTACTCACACAGTACTCACTCTCTACTACTCACTCTCTACTACTCACTCTCTACTACACACTCTCTACTACATTACTACTCTACTACTCGCTCTCTACTACTCACTCTACTACTCACTCTACTACTCACTCTACTACTCACTGTACTACTCACTCTACTGCACACTCTCAACTGCACAACTACTCTCTACTACTCGCACTCTACTACTCACTCTCTACTACTCACTCTCTACTACTCACTCTCTACTACTCACTCTACTACTCTCTACTACACTCACTACTCTCTACTACTCACTCTCTACTACTCACTACTATTCTCTACTACACACTTCATACTACACACTCTCTACTCTACTACTCACTCTCTACTACTCGCACTCTACTCACTCTGTACTAACTCTCTACTACAGTCTCTACTACACACTCTCTACTACACACACTACTACACGCTCACTACTCTACTATTCTCTGCTACTCACTCTAGACTACACACTCTACTACACAGTACTCTCTACTACACTCTCTACTACACACTCTTTACTACGCACTCTACTACACACTCACTACTCTCTACAACTCACTCTATACTACACACTCTACTACACACTCTACTATTCTCTACTACTCACTCTCTACTTCTCACTCTCTACTACACACACTCTCTACTACACACACTCTCTACTACACACACTCTCTACTACACACACTCTCTACTACACACACTCTCTACTACACACTCTCTACTACACACACTCTACTACACACACTCTACTACACACACTCTACTACACACACTCTACTACACACACTCTACTACACACACTCTACTACACACACACTCTACTACACACACACTCTACTACACACACTCTCTACTACACACACTCTCTACTACACACACTCTCTACTACACTACTCGCTCTCTACTACTCGCTCTCTACTACTCGCTCTCTACTACTCGCTCTCTACTACACACTCTCTACTACACACTCTCTACTACACACTCTCTACTACACACTCTCTATTACACTACTCACTCTCTACTACTCACTCTCTACTACACACACTACTGCACTACTCACTCTCTACTACACACTCTACTACACCCTCTCTACTACACACTCTACTACACCCTCTCTACTACACACTCTCTACTACACACTCTCTACTACACTACTCACTCTCTACTACTCACTCTCTACTACACACACTACTACACTACTCACACTCTACTACACACTCTACTACACCCTCTCTACTACACACTCTACTACACCCTCTCTACTACACACTCTCTACTACACACTCTCTACTACACATTCTACTACACTACTACTCTCTACTACTCGCTCTCTACTACTCTCTACTACTCAATCTACTACTCTCTACTACACTCACTAGTCTCTACTATTCTCTACTACTCACTTGATACTACTCACTCTATACTACTCACTCTATACTACTCACTCTATACTACACACTACTCTCTACTACTCTCTACTACTCACTCTATACTACTCACTCTATACTACTCACTACTATTCTCTCCTACTCACTCTATACTGCACACTCTATACTACACACTCTCTACTCTACTACTCACTCTCTACTACTCACTCTCTACTACTCACTCTTTACTACTCACTCTTTACTACTCACTCTATACTACACTCTCTACTACACTCTCTACTACACTCTCTACTACACTCTCTACTACACTCTCTACTACACTCTCTACTACACTCTCTACTACACTCTCTACTACACTCTCTACTACACTCTCTACTACACTCTCTACTACACTCTCTACTACACTCTCCACTACACTCTCTACTACACTCTCTACTACACTCTCTACTACACTCTCTACTACACTTTCTTCTACACACTCTACTACACACTCTACTACTCACTCTATACTACACACTACTACACTACTCACTCTCTACTACTCACCCTATACTACACTACTCTCTACTACACTCTCTACTACACACTCTCTACTACTCTAATAGTCTACTACTCTTTACTACTCTACTACACTACTTCTCTCAACTACACACTCACTACTCTCTACTACACACTCACTACTCTCTACTACACGCTCACTACTCTCTACTACACGCTCACTACTCTCTACTACACGCTCACTACTCTCTACTACACGCTCACTACTACACACTCTCTACTACTCTCTACTACTCACTCTACTACACTACTTCTCTCTACTACACACACTCTACTACACACTCTCTACTACACACTCTCTACTACACACTCTCTACTACACACTCTCTACTACACACTCTCTACTACACACTCTCTACTACACACTCTCTACTACACACTCTCTACTACACACTCTCTACTACACTCTCTACTACGCACTCTACTACGCACTCTACTACGCACTCTACTACGCACTCTACTACGCACTCTACTACACTCTACTACACTCTACTACACTCTACTACACTCTACTACACTCTACTACACACTCTACTACACACTCTACTACACACTCTACCACTCTCTAATACTCTCTACTACTCTCTACTACTCTCTACTACTCTCTACTACTCTCTACTACTCTCTACTACTCTCTACTACTCTCTACTACTCTCTACTACTCTCTACTACTCTCTACTCTCTACTACTCTCTACTACTCACTACTACTCACTCTCTACTACACACTCTACTACACACTCTACTACACACTCTACTACTCACTACTCTCTACTATTGTCTCCTACTCACTCTCTACTACACTACTCTACTACACACACACTACTACACACACTACTACACACACTACTACACACTCACTACTCTACTATTCTCTGCTACTCACTCTAGACTACACACTCTACTACACAGTACTCTCTACTACACTCTCTACTACACACTCTATACTACACACTCTACTACACACAATACACTCTACTACACACTCTACTACATGCTCTACTACACTCTCTACTACTCTACTACACACACTCCACTACTCTCTACTATTCTTGACTACTCACTACACGCTCTACTACACTCTCTACTACTCTACTACACACACTCCACTACTCTCTACTATTCTTGACTACTCACTCTATACTACAAATTACTACACTACTCACTCTCTACTACACTACTCTCTACTACACTACTGTCTATTACACACTCTCTGCTACACACTCTACTACACTACTCTCTACTACACACTCTCTACTACACACTCTCTACTACACACTCTCTACTACACACTCTCTACTACACACTCTCTACTACACACTCTCTACTACACTCTACTACACATGCTCTACTACTCTACTACTCTACTACTCTACTACTCTACTACTCTACTACTCTACTACTCACTCTTTACTACTCACTACTACTTCTCTCAACTACACACTCTAGTACACACTCACTACACGCTCACTACTACACACACTACTACACACTCACTACTCTCTACTACACACTCACTACTCTCTACTACACACTCACTACTCTCTACTACACACGCTCTACTACTCTACTACTCACTCTCTACTGCTCGACTACACACTCGACTACACACTCACTACTACACACTACTACACTACTCACTCTCTACTACTCACTCTCTACTACTCACTCTCTACTAACTCTCTACTACTCACTCTCTACTACACTACTTCTCTCTACTTCCCACACTCTCTACTTCTCACACTCTCTACTTCTCACACTCTCTACTTCTCACACTCTCTACTTCCCACACTCTCTACTACACACTCTCTACTACACACGCTACTACACACTCTTTACTACTCTACTACACTCTCTACTACACTCTCTACTACACTCTCTACTACACTCTCTACTACACTCTCTACTACACACTCTACTACACACTCTACTACACACTCTACTACACACTCTACTACACACTCTACTACACACTCTACTACACACTCTACTACACTCTCTACTACACTCTCTACTACACACTCTACTACACACTCTATACTACTCACTACTCTACTATTGTCTACTACACACTCACTACTCTACTACTCACTCTCTACTGCTCACTCTCTACTACACACTACTACACAGTACTCTCTACTACACACTACTACACACTCTTTACTACTCTCTCTACTACACACTCTACTACTCACTCTCTACTACACACTCACTACTCTCCACTACTCACTCTCTACTACACACACACTACTCTCTACTACTCACTCTATACTACACACTCTACTACACACAATACTCTCTTACTCTACTACACACTCTACTACACACTCTACTACTCTCTACTATTCTCTACTACTCACTCTATACTACACACTACTCACTCTCTACTACACTACTCTCTACTACACTACTCTCTACTACACACTCTCTACTACACACTCTCTACTACACACTCTACTACACACTCTCTACTACTCTCTACTACCCTACTACTCTCTACTAGTCTACTACTCACTCTTTACTACTCACTCTACTACACTACTTCTCTCTACTACACACTCTACTACACACTCTACTACACACTCTACTACACACTCTACTACACACTCTACTACACACTCTACTACACGCTCTCTACTACACACTCACCACTCTCTACTACACGCTCACCACTCTCTACTACACGCTCACCACTCTCTACTACACGCTCACCACTCTCTACTACACGCTCACTATTCTCTACTAAACGCTCACTATTCTCTACTAAACACACACTACTCTCTACTACACACTCGACTACACACTCTACTACACACTCGACTACACACTCGACTACACACTCGACTACACACTCGACTACACACTCGACTACACACTCGACTACACACTCGACTACACACTCGACTACACACTCGACTACACACTCGACTACACACTCGACTACTACACTACTCACTCTCTACTACTCACTCTCTACTACTCACTCTCTACTACACTACTCTCTACTACACTACTCTCTACTACACTACTCTCTACTACACTACTCTCTACTACACTACTCTCTACTACACACATACTCTACTACACACATACTCTACTACACACATACTCTACTACACACACACTCTACTTCTCACTCTACTACACTACTACTCTCTACTACTCGCTTTCTACTACACACTCTACTACTCACTCTCTACTACACACTCTACTACTCTCTACTATTCTCTACTACTCAGTCTATACTACACACTACTACACTACTCACTCTCTACTACTCACTCTCTACTACTCACTCTCTACTACTCACTCTCTACTACTCACTCTCTACTACTCACTCTCTACTACTCGCTCTACTACACACACTCTACTACACACTCTACTACTCTCTACTATTCTCTACTATTCTCTACTACTCGCTCTCTACTAGTCTATACTACACACTACTACACTACTCACTCTCTACTACTCACTCTACTACTCACTCTACTACTCGCTCTACTACTCGCTCTACTACTCGCTCTACTACACACACTCTACTACACACACTCTACTACACACACTCTACTACACACACTCTACTACACACACTCTACTCTCTACTACTCACTCTATACTACACACACTCTACTCTCTACTACTCACTCTATACTACACACACACTACACTCTACTACTCACTCTATACTACACACACTCTACTCTCTACTACTCACTCTATACTACACACTCCCTACTACACTCACTACTCTCTACTACACACTCTACTACACACACTCTACTACACTACTACTCTCTACTACTCTACTACTCACTCTCTACTACTCACTCATTTCATTTCATGAAGCTTTATTCGGTACATATAAAATGACCATTAAAGCACAACAATAATAAATTAAAAAATACATTACAATATCAAATACAGCAGGTTACAATTCGAAAAACTATAAATAGCAAATGTTATAAATTTAAAAACACATACTTTTCCTGGCCTTGATAGATTGGGTTAAAAACATTGCAGTAAGAAAACAGATATCGACGTAATGTAGGTTAAAAACTAAACTCATAGCTTGATTAACTGTACGTATACCACATTTACGAAACATAGGTTTTAAATAGGCAATACGAAAATTCATATACAGTTTGCAGATGAAGAGAAAGTGCACAGTGCTCTGTTTAGAGACGCCATCACAAATACAGGGCCCCTGCGGATATTTCTTTAGTGTTGGCAGTGCCACTAGATGATGGACGATACCAAACCTCAGTCTGGTCAGCACGAACTTATGGGATGGCCTCGTTACCCATACTAAATAAATGGGTAAACCTTCAACAAGGTTATGCTTATTATAAAACATAACAGTAGATAGGGAACCGTTAGCAATGGCCCGTTTCCTTGCCGCAAATGCCAAAAAATTTGTTTTCAGCTCTTGTTTCCTTATTAAAGACGCTGCGTTAGGGTCCACCAAGATGTTGAAATTAAAAATCTCGGAAAAGCATCTGACGACATATTTTAACCATGGTATATTTAAGAATTTGTCCAGTAAGAGACAATCCTCAATAACCGATCTATTGAAAGTTTTTTCTTCTTGGAGCCAAATAGAACGCCAAATCATAAGTGGCCTCAGAGATAGTTGATCGATTAGAAAATTGAAATCAAGCTCTCGATGAGTGAGGTCAGTACATGCAGTGGGTGGTAATGACAAAAGTTTTTTTTAAAAAGCATTTTCCTCTAACTGCAAGAAATGGGCAGGAAAATGTCCCCAAACACCCGCCCCATACAGAGCGATACTAACACACCTAGCTTGATAAATCTTAACCATATCCCTGGTGCGTCGGTCCCCAACCTTCGCAGCAAATCTAAAAACACCATGGGCATTTTTGGCCATTTTAATACGGATATTTTTAAATTCGTTGATCCATTTTCTATCGTTTGAGAAGGTTATACCAAGATAACAAAAGGTATCCACCTGAAGCACCTTGTCCTTATCTATAAAAAAGGAAAAATTAACAGATTTACTTTTCTTTTTACTTTTGGCCCCACAAATCATGATGTACGTTTTCTTCTTGTTGATAGTCAACCTCCTATCCTTAATAAAGGAAGAAAATCTATCAATCAGACGCTGCAGTCCTAATGGAGTTCTAGAAAGTAGGACGGCGGCGTAGTCGGCGTATAATAACACTGGTACAGGGGAACCTTGGATCAGTGGGGCATCTGCTTGGATTGTTTTTAAAATTGCGTCGATTCCGTTGATAAATAAGATAAAAAGAAGGGGGGCCAGTACACAGCCTGGTCTAATACCTCTTTTTACACTGAATTTAGGAGTGCATTCTCCTTTGGTCCCAAAGCGCACACAAGTTTTTAAATTCCCATACAGTCTGACCAGAAAATAAATTATACCTTCTGGCGCTCCTAACTGTAACAAGGTTGACCATAGAATTGAATGGTCAACCATATCAAATGCGCTGCTAAGGTCCGCAAAACAAAGGTAGAGTGAGCCTAACTTAGCATCGGTATATTTCCCGATCAGTAGATCAAGATTTAAACACTGGTCAAGTGTGCCCCTACCCTTTCTGAATCCGTACTGACTATCAGCTAGAATACCCTCTTGCTCGGCCCATTCCTCTAACCTCACCAGCGTAATTCTGCTCATGATCTTAACAGACGAATCTAGAAGAGAGATGGGTCGATAATTTTTAACATCGGACCTACTACCTTTTTTATGTATTGGAATGATAATAGATTCCCCCCATGTATCGGGGCGCACAGTACATATAGCAGCATTAAAAACTATAGCCAACAGGGGGCTCCACATATCGGGGGCCGCTTTATTCACATCAATAGGCACCCCGCCTGGGCCCTGAGCTTTGCCCCCCTTACTAGCACAAATGCCGGATTCAACCTCACTAACAGTAATATTTAAGGGTAAAACAGGCCGTTACCAATACAACTATTAGAATCAAAAATGTTTGAAAAGTGGGTAAACCATCCATCACTTGAAACATTGGAAGTTAACATTGGTGTATTCTCATCCCTGATAAAAGGAGAATTAACAGTGGCCCACAACAAAGTACTGTTAGATAATTCAGCTGCTTGGTTAAGCGAGTCCCATGCCAACTGCTGTAGCTCACTCTTCCTTCGTTTTAAAGCAAGCTTGTATTCCAGCCTTAATTTCACAACGGACTCAGAATCCCTAGGTTTTTTGGCAAGCGCCATTTTTAATTCAGTTAATAGGCGAGTGCATGCATGGTCAAACCAACTTGGAGCATTACTACGCTGGCCCCCCTTGGATTTGGTAAATCTGGCCTCAATAATTAAATTCATATCCATAAAAGCTTTACACCTGCAATTCATTAATAGGGTTTTCGAAAATAATACTAAAACTAGGTAAGCAGTCCCTCACGATAAAGCCAATTAAATCACTAGCTTTATCCCCAACCCGTCTCAAACGAACACCATTTGGTCTATATGGTTCAGTATTAGAGACCACAACGCCCGTTTTGACACAGCTATCGGCCCAAAAAGTTGTTTCCAAGATAATACAATTGTGATCGCTTAAGGTAGTTACTTCAACCCTAGGTGAAGCACAACAGGAAGCAATATTAGAGGAAACAATCACATGGTCAATAACTGAGCAGGAATGATGACCCTTAAAAGTAGGGATAATTTGTCCCGATTCCTCTCTAAGGAGACCTAAAATTTCTAAATCCTAGTAACCCAAAAAATAATTTAATAAATCTCCATAGTTATGACAAAAATGTAGGTGTTCCACTCCCATATCGTTGATAAATTCACAAACATTTTCAATTGACAGTTCACATAATGGGATATTAAAATCACCAACCCAGATATAATCAAAAGAAATGTTAGCTTCTGGGTTCAGATTTTCAATGGCATTAGCCAAATCACGGACGACTACATCCCTAGAACTATCAAAAATATTATTGTAATAGTTTATCAGTAAGATATTATGGGCATGTTCCTCTAACAACCAGAGAATCTGGGCATGTTCACCCACTGTTATATACCCTTTAACTATGATTGGGCGGTGGATTGACACTAATATCAACAAACCCCCTTTTGCTCTGCCCGGCCCAGTGCCCTTCGCCACCAGATTATATGAAACAAACCCATCATAATTAATTTCATCCCTACACCATGTCTCCTGAAAACATGCGATATCGAAGGAATTAATGAAATTCTACCAGCCCAAGGCCTTCCCCTTGGATTTTAACCCTGCAACATTCCAACTGGCTATAATTATTCCTTTACCCCTTGCATTAGCCCTAACTGGTGTAATAGATACAGTTGGATAAATTTCCTTCCCTTGGGTTTTCATTGACTGACCCCCTACAATCATTATCGGGATAAACCTCCGCCTTGGTTGGCTCCGAAACCAGGTTAACCTTAATAGTTTCAGTACCCCGCTTATACATAACCTTATCCAAGGGAATCGGGCTCTCCTGGTTGAGTCAGTCAAACTGAGTCTAAACTGTTAAGGGCATAAAAACGATTATGCAAAGGAATGGCTAAACCCCGCTGCTGGATCGACGGGGGTAGCCAGGAAGAGTTATAATCATTGGGGGGCATATTAATGACATGGCTATAAAAAAAGCCAAGCGGGCGTACACAAACGCCATAATCGGTAAGTGGTAGGGAGGCTGATCTAAGCAGAACTGTTGCGACGTGTTCAGGATATTTAAAATTAACAATATCACAGTCGCCTTTACAGAACTTTCTAGAATTACCTACCCAGTTGACCCTTCTTGTAGTTAATATATCATTAGAGAGGGCCGTAGGGAATCCACATTGCTTATGCAACCAGGCAACAGTTTTATTTTTCAGGGAATCATGAGATTCATACTGAGCCTGGGGCATAAGAGTCAACCCGTGGTACGTTAGTTAAAACCACCCCATAAGGGGCACAATCTGGCGGAAGGTTAACGAAACCCTTTCTCCTTACCTCGGTCCAACCTGCATTGCTTTCAGCTACCGAGGTAGCCTGGTTCTCTTGACTCGCAGTGTGCGGTTGGGCTGTTACGACTGTTTGGTCAGCCCTAACCGCCTCAACAATTGGTACAACTATTTGGTTAACCTTAGTCCCCTCCACAGATGGAATTACTACCTCTTTCCTTACGTTGTGTCTTAAATCAGTGGTCATTGGGTTACCAACCCTAGTGGTACAGGTATCCAAAAGATGGGCCAGTCTAGTTACTTCTACCGAAATCTGATCTAATTTGGCCACCAACGGTAAAATTATCTTATCGAGCTTGGCGTCAATAAGACTAACCAACAAATTAAATTGCTCAGAATTCAACTGGGCATGACCCTCTGTTCCTTGGTTCTCCTCCCCCCCCAGCTATACTTTTAGGTTGTAATTGGGTTCTCTTAGCCTTTTTGTTCCCCCCTCGCTTAACAGGTATTTTCCGGCATGCCCTAACAGCTCTACACATCGGGGAAAAATCTCAATGGATAATCAGGGGGGTCATTTACCACCGACAGATTAAAAGTCATTAACACTGGGTCATCGCTGTTGATCAGCTGTGGATCATGATCAGGGCTAACATCTAGCACTAGTACACCTGGGGGGGTAGACAGGGTAGACTGGGAAGCAGAAGGGCTACCCTTACTAAGGGACAGTCGGCGTTCATAGTTGATTTTATTAACAACTTTCACTAGATAATTATCCAGCGTTGCAGGCGCTACAGAGGTTTTAGAGGAATTTTGTTTGGACATGCTTACAGCTCCGAACACAACCTGCTGCACGAATGTTAAAACTAATGCACCCAAGCTATCATGAATTACACAACAGACAAAATAAAAGACAATATATTGCCAATAAATCTAATATAATATCCCAAACACAATGATTTGCATTGGTTAAATAGAGGGAGTCTCACAATAATGCAATGGCCCTGACAACAAACACCACAGTCCGTGGCCCTGCCCCGGACGGCCACAGACGGCCCGCCCTTTGCCCGGGCTTAGCCCGGCTCCGCCCGCGCGCGTCCCGTGACGCGGAGGAACCCCGTTTGTATTTAGCGCCTCCGGCCGCGTAAGTGGGCGTGTGGGGGACGGTAACCAATCCGAGGATTCTGGGGGATGTGGTCCTATTCCCCCCGCTCGGCAACCACTCGGACCCTCAGCAGCAGCAAATGGCGGGAAGGAGCAACAAGCCAAACAACAAGCGCTGACAGCGCGAGTCCCGCCAGCAGCCCAACTGTCCTAGCACAGGTCCAAGTAAGTACGGTGGCAAATTCAAGTTTTGGAATAAGGCTCACTCAATTACACACTCTCTATTACACACTCTCTATTACACACTCTCTATTACACACTCTCTATTACACACTCTCTATTACACACTCTCTATTACACACTCTCCTACACTCTCTACTACACACTCTCTACTACACACTCTACTACACACTCTACTACTCACTCTACTACTCACTCTACTACTCACTCTACTACTCACTCTACTACTCACTCTACTACTCACTCTACTCACTCTACTACTCGACTACACTCTCTACTACTCTCTACTATTCTCTACTACTCACTCGCTACTACACACTACTACACTACTACTCTCTACTACTCGCTTTCTACTACACACTCTACTACTCACTCTCTACTACTCTACTACTCTCTACTACTCTACTACTCACTCTCTACTACTCACTACTACACACTCACTACTCTACTACACTCAACTACACAACTAATCACTCTCTACTACTCTCCTACACACTGCTACTCTCTACTACTCACTCTACTACTCACTCTACTACTCACTCTACTACTCACTCTACTACTCACTCTACTACTCACTCTACTACTCACTCTACTACTCACTCTACTACTCACTCTACTACTCACTCTACTACACACACTCTACTACACACACTCTACTACACACACTCTACTACACACACTCTACTACTCACTCTACTACTCACTCTCTACTACTCACTCTCTACTACTCGACTACACACTCTCGACTACACACTCTACTACTCTACTACTCTACTACTCATTCTCTACTACTCGACTACACACTCAACTACTCACTCTCTACTACACTCTCTACTACACACACTACTCTCTACTATTCTCTACTACTCCCTCTACTACTCCCTCTACTACACTACTTCTCTCTACTACACACTCTTTACTCTCTACTATTCTCTACTACTCACTCTCTACTACACACACTCTACTACACACACACTACTACTCTCTCTCTACTACTCACTCTCTACTACACACACACTACTACACTACTCACTCTCTACTACTTGCTCTCTACTACTTGCTCTCTACGACTCACTCTCTACTACTTGCTCTCTACTACTCACTCTCTACTACACACTCTCTACTACACACTCTCTACTACACACTCTCAACTACACTACTACTCTCTACTACTCGCTCTCTACTACTCTACTACTCACTCTCTACTACTCACTCTCAACTACACTACTACTCTCTACTACTCTCTCTACTACTCTACTACTCACTCTCTACTACTCACTCTACTACTCACTCTACTACTCACTCTACTACTCACTCTACTACTCACTCTACTACTCACTCTACTACTCTCTCTACTACACACTCTCTACTACACACTCTCTACTACACACTCTCTACTACACACTCTCTACTACACACTCCCTACTACTCACTCTCTACTACTCACTCTCTACTACTCACTCTCTACTACTCTCTACTTCTCACTCTCTACTTCTCACTCTCTACTTCTCACTCTCTACTTCTCACTCTCTACTTCTCACTCTCTACTACGCACTCTACTACACACTGTACTACACACTCTACTACATAACTACTCTCCACTACACACTCTCCACTACACACTCTCTACTACACACTCTCTACTACACACACTACTACACACACTACTACACGCTCACTACTCTACTATTCTCTGCTACTCACTCTAGACTACACACTCTACTACAATCTACTACACACTCTCCACTACACACTCTCCACTACACACTCTCCACTACACACTCTCCACTACACACTCTCCACTACACACTCTCCACTACACACTCTCCACTACACACTCTCCACTACACACTCTCCACTACACACTCTCCACTACACACTCTCCACTACACACTCTCCACTACACACTCTCCACTACACACTCTACTACTCACTCTCTACTACACACTCACTACTCTCTACTACTCACTCTAGACTACACACTCTACTACACACACTACTCTCTACTACACTCTCTACTACACACACTCTACTACACACACTCTACTACACACACTCTACTACACACACTCTACTACACACACTCTACTACACACTCTACTACACACTACTATTCTCTACTACACTACTCACTCTCTACTACACTACTCTCTACTACACACTCACTACTCTCTACTACTCACTCTAGACTACACACTCTACTACACACACTACTCTCTACTACACTCTCTACTACTCTACTACACACACTCTACTACACACACTCTACTACACACACTCTACTACACACACTCTACTACACACACTCTACTACACACACTCTACTACACACACTCTACTACACACTCTACTACACACTACTATTCTCTACTACACTACTCACTCTCTACTACACTACTCTCTACTACACTACTCTCTACTACACTACTCTCTACTACACACTCTCTACTACACACTCTCTACTACTCTCTACTAGTCTACTACTCACTATTTACTACTCACTATTTACTACTCACTCTACTACACACTCACTACTCTCTACTACACACTCACTACTACACACTCACTACTACACACTCACTACTACACTACTACTCTCTACTACTCGCTTTCTACTACTCACACTCTACTACTCTACTACTCTCTACTACTCACTCTCTACTACTCACTTACTCACTCTCTACTACTCACTCTACTACTCTCTACTACACTACTACTCTCTACTACTCATTCTACTACACACTCTCTACTAAACACACTACTACACACACTACTACACAGACTACTACACGCTCACTACTCTACTATTCTCTGCTACTCACTCCAGACTACACACTCTACTACACAATACTCTACTACACACTCTACTAGCTTGCTTAATCTCCACTACGGCCCCCCCTGCGGCGGGATGCCTGGCTTTCACCTTGGGGATGCCCAGTACGGGTTATCTCACAGGGAAAAAATCCAGGACGGGTTCCCAATGCAAGCGCCGAGATGCCCAAGGGTAAGTCGAGCACTATATAAGAACACACATACATACATACATACTACACACTACACTACTTACTCTCTACTACTTACTCTCTACTACTTACTCTGTACTATACACTCTCTACTACTTACTCTCTACTATACACTCTCTACTATACACTCTCTACTATACACTCTCTACTATACACTCTCTACTACACACTCTACTACTCTCTAATAGTCTACTACTCACTCTACTACCCTACTACACTACTTCTCTATGCTACACACTCACTACTACACACTCACTCTCTACTACTCACTCTCTACTACTCACTCTCTACTACTCACTCTCTACTACTCGACTACACACGTGACTACACACTCACTACTACACACTACTACACTACACACTACTACACTACTCACTCTCTACTACTCACTCTCTACTACTCACTCTCTACTACTCACTCTACTACTCACTCTACTACACTACTTCTCTCTACCACACACACTCTCTACTACACACACTCTCTACTACACATACTCTCTACTACACACATTCTCTACTACACACATTCTCTACTACACACATTCTCTACTACACACATTCTCTACTACACACTCTCCACTACACACTCTCCACTACACACACTCCACTACACACACTCCACTACACACGCTCCACTACACACGCTCCACTACACACGCTCCACTACACACGCTCCACTACACACGCTCCACTACACACGCTCCACTACACACGCTCCACTACACATTCTCTACTACACATTCTCTACTACACATTCTCTACTACACATTCTCTACTACACACACACTACTCCACTAACTCTACTACTCACTACTACTCCCTCTCTACTACTCACTCTCTACTACACTCTCAACTACACTACTACTCTACTATTCTCTACTACTCACTCTATACTACTCACCCTATACTACTCACTCACTACTCTCTACTATTCTCTTCTACTCACTCTATACTGCACACTCTACTACACACTCTACTACTCTACTACGAACTCTCTACTACACACTCTCTACTACACACTCTCTACTACACACTCTCTACTACACACTCTCTACTACACACTCTACTACATACTCTACTACACTACTACTCTCTACTACACACTCTACTACACACTCACTACTGTACTCTTCTCTACTACTCACGCTAGACTACACACTCTACTACACAATACTCTACTACACACTCTACTACACACACTACTACACACTCTTTACTACTCACTCTCTACTACACACTCTCTACTACATACTCACTACTCTCTACTACACTCTATACTACACTCTATACTACACACTCTACTACACACTCTACTACTCTCTACTACACTACTACTCTCTACTACTCATTCTACTACACACTCTCTACTAAACACACTACTACACAGACTACTACACGCTCACTACTCTACTATTCTCTGCTACTCACTCTAGACTACACACTCTACTACACAATACTCTACTACACACTCTACTAGCTTGCTTAATCTCCACTACGGCCCCCCCTGCGGCGGGATGCCTGGCTTTCACCTTGGGGATGCCCAGTACGGGTTATCTCACAGGGAAAAAATCCAGGACGGGTTCCCAATGCAAGCGCCGAGATGCCCAAGGGTAAGTCGAGCGCTATATAAGAACACACATACATACATACATACTACACACTACACTACTTACTCTCTACTACTTACTCTCTACTATACACTCTCTACTACTTACTCTCTACTACTTACTCTCTACTACTTACTCTCTACTACTTACTCTCTACTACTTACTCTCTACTATACACTCTCTACTATACACTCTCTACTACACACTCTACTACTCTCTAATAGTCTACTACTCACTCTACTACCCTACTACACTACTTCTCTATGCTACACACTCACTACTACACACTCACTACTACACACTCACTCTCTACTACTCACTCTCTACTACTCACTCTCTACTACTCACTCTCTACTACTCACTCTCTACTACTCACTCTCTACTACTCACTCTCTACTACTCGACTACACACGCGACTACACACTCACTACTACACACTACTACACTACTCACTCTCTACTACTCACTCTCTACTACTCACTCTACTACTCACTCTACTACACTACTTCTCTCTACCACACACACTCTCTACTACACACACTCTCTACTACACACACTCTCTACTACACACTCTATACTACTCACCCTATACTACTCACTCACTACTCTCTACTATTCTCTTCTACTCACTCTATACTGCACACTCTCTACTACACACTCTCTACTACACACTCTCTACTACACACTCTCCACTACACATTCTCTACTACACACTCTCTACTACACACTCTCTACTACACACTCTCTACTACACACTCTACTACACACTCTACTACATACTCTACTACACTACTACTCTCTACTACACACACTACTACACACTCACTACTGTACTCTTCTCTACTACTCACGCTAGACTACACACTCTACTACACAATACTCTACTACACACTCTACTACACACACTACTACACACTCTTTACTACTCACTCTCTACTACACACTCTCTACTACATACTCACTACTCTCTACTACACTCTATACTACACTCTATACTACACTCTATACTACACACTCTACTACACACTCTACTACACACTCTACTACACACTCTACTACACACTCTACACTCTCTACTACACTCTCTACTACACTCTCTACTACACTCTCTACTACACTCTCTACTACACACTCTACTACACACTCTACTACACACTCTACTACACACTCTACTACACACTCTACTACACACTCTACTACACACTCTACTACACACTCTACTACACACTCTACTACACTCTACTATTTACTCTCTACTACTTACACTCTACTACACACTCTCTACTACACACTCTCTACTACACACTCTCTACTACACACTCTCTACTACACACTCTCTACTACACACTCTCTACTACACACTCTCTACTACACACTCTACTACACTTCTACTCTCTACTACACACTCTCTACTAGTCTACTACTCACTCTCTACTACACACTCTCTACTAGTCTACTACTCACTCTCTACTACACACTCTCTACTAGTCTACTACTCACTCTCTACTACACACTCTCTACTACACACTCTCTACTACACTCTATACTACACACTCGACTACACACTCGACTACACACTCGACTACACTACTACTCTCTACTACACACACTACTACACAATACTCTCTACTACACACTCTACTACACACTCTACTACACACACTACTACTCACACTCTACTACACACTCTACTACACACTCTACTACACACTCTACTACACTCTACTATTCTCTACTACTCACTCTATACTACACACAACTACACTCGCTCTCTAGTACTCGCTCTCTAGTACTCGCTCTCTAGTACTCGCTCTCTAGTACTCGCTCTCTAGTACTCGCTCTCTAGTACTCGCTCTCTAGTACTCGCTCTCTAGTACTCGCTCTCTAGTACTCGCTCTCTAGTACTCGCTCTCTAGTACTCGCTCTATACTATACACTCTACTACTTACTCTCTACTACACACACTCTACTATTCACTCTATACTATTCACTCTCTACTACACACTCTCTACTACACACTCTCTACTACACACTCTACTACTCACTCTCTACTACTCACTCTCTACTACACACTCTCTACTACACACTCTCTACTACTTACTCTCTGCTACACACTCTCTACTACACACTCTACTACACTTCTACTCTCTACTGCTCTCTACTACACACTCTCTACTACACACTCTCTACTACACACTCTCTACTACACACTCTCTACTACACACTCACTACTCTCGACAACACCACACACTCGACTACACACTCGACTACACACTCGACTACACACTCGACTACACACTCGACTACACACTCGACTACACACTCGACTACACACTCGACTACACTCTCGACTACACTCTCGACTACACTCTCGACTACACTCTCGACTACAGATTTACACCAGACCTACAAAAGGCACTTCCTTGACCTGAGGACTACCTCTCTGCCAAATTTCAAATAACTCTGTTCAGCCGTTCGGGCTGTAGCTGTGTCTAAAGGTCCTATGGAAAAATGCATGGGAAAAACGCATTTTGGGACCCCCCTTTTTTCTCAGCCCCCGCTTGACGAATCCCCCCTGAGACTTTCAGGGTAGGAGCGGAGCGTAGCGCCCCACCTATTTTGAAAATTTCGCGAGGATTCGTCGACTGGCGCCAAAGTTATTCCAAATAGAATGTTGCGGATTTCCTATGGAAACGTGGTCCTAACTATAACTATCTACTGGCGACCGCCAGTAGATAATATATATATATATATATATATATAAAGATATATGGCACCAAAATCTCCAACAGGGCAGCTTCGGCAGGTAACAGGAACGAAGCATCCCGTTAAGTTGCAACCAGCAATATTCACAAAAATAGCCGAAGCACTGGTAGGATGAAAGGCGGCCATTTATTATGCATGTGGGCGGCAACATTTCATCATTGGTCTGACGCGTTTCAGCTTTGGTAGCTTTAATCATAGACATTTCTCCGCAGTTAAGTAAAATACTCAGAATCCCAAAATGCAATGTTGCGGTGAAATACTCGTACAGGCCAAGTGCCTTCTCTCACAAAGTCAATAACTGCATTTTTCATGTTGCCACAATACCTTTGCAAATAGTCACTTTTCATCATGGCAAGAAGTGGTGAAATATCCTTCTTGTCTCCCTTGCTCCTCTCCTTAATGATCGAGTGATATTTTAGAAGTTCTTGGATATGGAGCGGGACAGTCTCCCGTAATCAATGGCACCAAAATCTCTTCGTGAGCGGGAGCCCATGACCCAACAGGGCAGCTTCGGCAGGTAACAGGAACGAAGCATCCCGTTAAGTTGCAACCAGCAATATTCACAAAAATAGCCGAAGCACTGGTAGGATGAAAGGCGGCCATTTATTATGCATGTGGGCGGCAACATTTCATCATTGGTCTGACGCGTTTCAGCTTTGGTAGCTTTAATCATAGACATTTCTCCACAGTTAAGTAAAATACTCAGAATGCCAAAATGCAATGTTGCGGTAAAATACTCGTACAGGCCAAGTGCCTTCTCTCACAAAGTCAATAACTGCATTGTTCATGTTGCCACAATACCTTTGCAAATAGTCACTTTTCATCATGGCAAGAAGTGATGAAATATCCTTCTTGTCTCCCTTGCTCCTCTCCTTAATGATCGAGTGATATTTTAGAAGTTCTTGGATATGGAGCGGGACAGTCTCCCGTAATCAATGGCACCAAAATCTCTTTGTGAGCGGGAGCCCATGACCCAACAGGGCAGCTTCGGCAGGTAACAGGAACGAAGCATCCCGTTAAGTTGCAACCAGCAATATTCACAAAAATAGCCGAAGCACTGGTAGGATGAAAGGCGGCCATTTATTATGCATGTGGGCGGCAACATTTCATCATTGGTCTGACGCGTTTCAGCTGTGGTAGCTTTAATCATAGACATTTCTCCGCAGTTAAGTAAAATACTCAGAATCCCAAAATGCAATGTTGCGGTGAAATACTCGTACAGGCCAAGTGCCTTCTCTCACAAAGTCAATAACTGCATTTTTCATGTTGCCACAATACCTTTGCAAATAGTCACTTTTCATCATGGCAAGAAGTGGTGAAATATCCTTCTTGTCTCCCTTGCTCCTCTCCTTAATGATCGAGTGATATTTTAGAAGTTCTTGGATATGGAGCGGGACAGTCTCCCGTAATCAATGGCACCAAAATCTCTTCGTGAGCGGGAGCCCATGACCCAACAGGGCAGCTTCGGCAGGTAACAGGAACGAAGCATCCCGTTAAGTTGCAACCACCAATATTCACAAAAATAGCCGAAGCACTGGTAGGATGAAAGGCGGCCATTTATTATGCATGTGGGCGGCAACATTTCATCATTGGTCGGACACGTTTCAGCTTTGGTAGCTTTAATCATAGACATTTCTCCGCAGTTAAGTAAAATACTCAGAATCCCAAAATGCAATGTTGCGGTAAAATACTCGTACAGGCCAAGTGCCTTCTCTCACAAAGTCAATAACTGCATTGTTCATGTTGCCACAATACCTTTGCAAATAGTCACTTTTCATCATGGCAAGAAGTGATGAAATATCCTTCTTGTCTCCCTTGCTCCTCTCCTTAATGATCGAGTGATATTTTAGAAGTTCTTGAATATAGAGCGGGACAGTCTCCCGTAATCAATGGCACCAAAATCTCTTCGTGAGCGGGAGCCCATGACCCAACAGGGCAGCTTCGGCAGGTAACAGGAACGAAGCATCCCGTTAAGTTGCAACCAGCAATATTCACAAAAATAGCCGAAGCACTGGTAGGATGAAAGGCGGCCATTTATTATGCATGTGGGCGGCAACATTTCATCATTGGTCTGACGCGTTTCAGCTTTGGTAGCTTTAATCATAGACATTTCTCCACAGTTAAGTAAAATACTCAGAATGCCAAAATGCAATGTTGCGGTAAAATACTCGTACAGGCCAAGTGCCTTCTCTCACAAAGTCAATAACTGCATTGTTCATGTTGCCACAATACCTTTGCAAATAGTCACTTTTCATCATGGCAAGAAGTGATGAAATATCCTTCTTGTCTCCCTTGCTCCTCTCCTTAATGATCGAGTGATATTTTAGAAGTTCTTGGATATGGAGCGGGACAGTCTCCCGTAATCAATGGCACCAAAATCTCTTTGTGAGCGGGAGCCCATGACCCAACAGGGCAGCTTCGGCAGGTAACAGGAACGAAGCATCCCGTTAAGTTGCAACCAGCAATATTCACAAAAATAGCCGAAGCACTGGTAGGATGAAAGGCGGCCATTTATTATGCATGTGGGCGGCAACATTTCATCATTGGTCTGACGCGTTTCAGCTGTGGTAGCTTTAATCATAGACATTTCTCCGCAGTTAAGTAAAATACTCAAAATCCCAAACTGCATGTGTGTGTGTATATATATATATATATATATATATATATATATATATATATATATACACACATCTGCATATCTATATAAATACATGCATACATAAGCATATATGCATGTTATGTACATGAAAGTTTGAAAAACAATAATAAAAGCAAAGCTAAAAAAAACACCTAATTACAAACCAAATTGCTTTAACTTAAACGAGGGCGAGACCGATTGCATTTTCAATGCTTGTTAGCAGTGGCGTGACTTGCCCGACTTTGAGGCAGTCGGGGACGACTCCGGATCTCAGGAAACTGTTTATGATTTTGCACCAGAGCGGGGCATGGAAGAGTTTAAGCTTTTTGTCAATTGTGGCGGAAGAGGATCTAGAGCGTGTGAGGAGGGCTTGGATGTGGAGATCAGGTTGACTATCTCATCTTCCTTTATATGGATGAAAGATTTCCAGGATTTTGAAGGGGGCTTGAATGTGAAGTCCTTGGTCCCAGGCGAGATGTTCTTGCTGAGGGGATTGAGGTTGATGTCCTGTGAGAGCTCAATCTTGTTGATCTTGTCCTCAAAGAAGTTTGCGAAGTTGTCACAGAGCTCTTTGGAAGCTTGCACTGAGGAGGTAGAGGACTTGGAGGTTTGTTGTCTAATGATGTTAAAGAGCTCCCTGGGCCTGTTTTTTGCGTTGTCCAGCACGGTGCAGAAAAATGAGTTTTTTTCGTTCTAGTTGTTTTTTCATACTTCCAGCGAGCTGCTCTGAGTTTCTCGCGGAGGATGTCAGAAGGATTGCTTTTCCAAAGTCTCTCTGTGGCTCTTAGTTGTCTCCTTTCGGAGTTGATGTCAGTGTTAAACCATGATCTCGATGGAGTGCTCCTGTTTTTTTATTTTTTTATTTCAGGGGGACTACTTGATCCAGAATGGACGTCATATTTGAGATGTAATGCGGGTGAGTTCAGTTGCGGAGAGGTGATCAGAGGAGCGAGCATATCCTTTCCTCTAGGTCTGTTAGGGGAATATGCGTTAGATTTCTGGACCATTTGGGGTGGTCTTGCGGGTGGGGGGGGCTGGAGTAGAGCCTTTTGGTTGATATGGAATAGGATGTTGTGGTAGTCGGACCAGTCCACGGTGAGGACGTGGTCGATCGTAACTGTCATTTTGAGCGAAAATGGCATCTAAGGTTGCTCCTTCATTGTGCGTTTCTTCTGAGCGGAATTGGGTCAGATTGTTGTCCTGAAGAAGATTGTTAAGGCTCAGAATTAGCGGATTGTTTGCCTCATTCCAACGTAGGTTGAGGTCACTGAGAATTAGGTTATTTGAGTCACCGAGTGAGCAGTGAGCAATCCAGTCCGACAAGTGTTCCCCGAATGCGAAAGTGTTGCCTGGGGATGATCTAGAAGATCGCAGAGAATTGCTCTGTTGTCGTTTGTCTTGATGTTGGGAGTAAGACATTCAATGGTGCTGTAGTTGAAGGTGTCCATTTCTACAATGGCAAAGTTGTTCTTATGTATGATTGCTATGCCTCCACCTCTTTGGTCTTTTCTGTCCTTGTTGATGATAGTGAA
Source organism: Triturus cristatus (assembly GCF_964204655.1). Lineage (NCBI taxonomy): Eukaryota > Metazoa > Chordata > Amphibia > Caudata > Salamandridae > Triturus > Triturus cristatus. The sequence continues at coordinate 883,764,988 of NC_140579.1, forward strand.
GCCTGGGGGCATCAACATATCTAGGCTTGGTGCGGAGAACTCGTTTAGCCAAGTCTCGGTTACTCTCTACTACACACTCTACTACACACTCTTTACTACTCACTCTCTACTGCACTCTCTACTACGCACTCTCTACTACTCACTCTATACTAAATACTCTACTACACACACTACTCTGTACTACACTCTCTACTACACTCTCTACTACTCTACTATACACACTCTCTACTACACACTCTACTACTCTCTACTATTCTCTACTACTCACTCTATACTACACACTACTACACTACTCACTCTCTACTACTCACTCTCTACTACTCACTCTACTACACTACTTCTCTCTACTACACACTCTACTACACTCTACTCTCTACTATTCACTCTATACTACACACTCTCTACTACACACTCACTACTCTACTACACGCTCACTACTACACACTCACTACTCTCTACTAAACACTCTCTACTACTCACTTTACTACTCTACTACTCACTCTCTACTACTCTACTACACACTCGACTACTACACACTCGACTACTACACACTCGACTACTACACTCTCGACTACTACACACTCGACTACTACACACTCGACTACTACACACTCGACTACTACACACTCGACTACTACACACTCGACTACTACACACTCACTACTCTCTACTACACACTCTCTACTACACTAACTCTCTACTACTCACGACTACTCACTCTCTACTACTCACTCTACTACACTCACTACTCTCTACTACTCACTCTACTACACACTCTCTACTACTCACTCACTACTCTCTACTATTCTCTACTACACACTCTACTACACACTCATTACTCTACTACTCACTCTCTACTACTCACTCTCTACTACACTCTCAACTACACTAGTACTCTCTACTACTCGCTCTCTACTACTCTACTACTCACTCTCTACTACTCGTTCTCTACTACTCACTACTACACACTCTATACTACTCACTCACTATTCTCTACCGTTCTCTACTACTCACTCTCTACTACTCACTCTCTACTACACTCTCAACTACACTAGTACTCTCTACTACTCGCTCTCTACTACTCTACTACTCACTCTCTACTACTCGTTCTCTACTACTCACTACTACACACTCTATACTACACACTCACTACTCTACTACTCACTCTCTACTAACTCTCTACTAACTCTCTACTAACTCTCTACTACTACTCACGCTACTACTCACGCTACTACTCACGCTACTACTCACGCTACTACTCACGCTACTACTCACGCTACTACTCACTCTACTACTCACTCTACTACTCACTCTACTACTCACTCTACTACACACTCTACTACACACTCTACTACACACTCTACTACACACACTCTACTACACACTCTCTACTACACTTTCTCTACATACTCTACTACACAATACTCTCTACTACACACTCTCTACTACACACTCTACTACACACTGTACTACACACTCAATACTCTCTACTACATACTCTCTACTACATACTCTCTACTACATACTCTCTACTACACACTCTCTACTACACACACTACTCTCTACTATTCACTCTATACTACACACTCTACTCTCTACTATTCACTCCATACTACACACACTCTACTACACACTCGCTACTCTCTACTACACACTCTCTACTACTCTCTACTACTCACTCTCTACTACTCACTCTCTACTCACACTCTCTACTCACACTCTCTACTCACACTCTCTACTACTCACTCTCTACTACTCACTCTATACTACACACTCTATACTACACACTCTACTCTATACTACACATTACTCTACTACTCACTCTCTACTACTCACTCTCTACTACTCTTCTACTCACTCTCTACTACTCGTTCTCTACTACTCTACTACTCACTCTCTACTACTCTTCTACTCACTCTCTACTACTCGTTCTCTACTACTCTACTACTCACTCTCTACTACTCTCTACTACACTCACTACTCTCTACTACTCTCTACTACTCACTCTACTACACACTCTATACTACTCACTACTCTCTACTATTCTCTACTACTCACTCTCTACTCACTCTCTACTCACTCTCTACTCGCTCTCTACTCGCTCTCTACTCGCTCTCTACTCGCTCTCTACTCACTCTCTACTCACTCTCTACTCACTCTCTACTCACTCTCTACTACTCACTCTACTACTCACTCTACTACACACTCTGTACTACACTTTCTCTACTACACACTCTACTACACGACTACTCTCTACTACTCATGCTAGACTACACACTCTACTACACAATACTCTCTACTACACACTCTCTACTACACACTGTACTACTCTCTAGTACACACTCTCTACTACACACTCTACTACACACTCACTACTACACACTCTCTACTACACACTCACTACTACACACTCTCTACTACACACTCTCTACCACACACTCTGTACTACTCTGTACTACTCTGTACTACTCTGTACTACTCACTCCACTCTCTACTACTCACTCTACTACACACTCTCTACTACTCACTCTCTACTACTATACTACACTACTCTCTTCCACACACTCTCTACTACACACACTACTCTCTACTATTCACTCTATACTACACACTCTACTCTCTACTATTCACTCCATACTACTCACTCTATACTACACACGCTATACTACACACTCTACTACACACTCATTACTCTACTACTCACTCTCTACTACTCACTCTCTACTACACTCTCAACTACACTAGTACTCTCTACTACTCGCTCTCTACTACTCTACTACTCACTCTCTACTACTCGTTCTCTACTACTCACTACTACACACTCTATACTACTCACTCACTATTCTCTACCGTTCTCTACTACTCACTCTCTACTACTCACTCTCTACTACACTCTCAACTACACTAGTACTCTCTACTACTCGCTCTCTACTACTCTACTACTCACTCTCTACTACTCACTCTATACTACACACTCTATACTACACACTCTACTCTATACTACACATTACTCTACTACTCACTCTCTACTACTCACTCTCTACTACTCTTCTACTCACTCTCTACTACTCGTTCTCTACTACTCTACTACTCACTCTCTACTACTCTTCTACTCACTCTCTACTACTCGTTCTCTACTACTCTACTACTCACTCTCTACTACTCTCTACTACACTCACTACTCTCTACTACTCTCTACTACTCACTCTACTACACACTCTATACTACTCACTACTCTCTACTATTCTCTACTACTCACTCTCTACTCGCTCTCTACTCACTCTACTCGCTCTCTACTCGCTCTCTACTCACTCTCTACTACTCACTCTCTACTCACTCTCTACTACTCACTCTACTACTCACTCTACTACACACTCTGTACTACACTTTCTCTACTACACACTCTACTACACGACTACTCTCTACTACTCATGCTAGACTACACACTCTACTACACAATACTCTCTACTACACACTCTCTACTACACACTGTACTACTCTCTAGTACACACTCTCTACTACTCACTCTCTACTACTATACTACACTACTCTCTTCCACACACTCTCTACTACACACACTACTCTCTACTATTCACTCTATACTACACACTCTACTCTCTACTATTCACTCCATACTACTCACTCTATACTACACACGCTATACTACACACTCTACTACACACTCATTACTCTACTACTCACTCTCTACTACTCACTCTCTACTACACTCTCAACTACACTAGTACTCTCTACTACTCGCTCTCTACTACTCTACTACTCACTCTCTACTACTCGTTCTCTACTACTCACTACTACACACTCTATACTACTCACTCACTATTCTCTACCGTTCTCTACTACTCACTCTCTACTACTCACTCTCTACTACACTCTCAACTACACTAGTACTCTCCACTACTCGCTCTCTACTACTCTACTACTCACTCTCTACTACTCGTTCTCTACTACTCACTACTACACACTCTATACTACACACTCACTACTCTACTACTCACTCTCTACTAACTCTACTAACTCTCTACTAACTCTCTACTAACTCTCTACTACTACTCACGCTACTACTCACGCTACTACTCACGCTACTACTCACGCTACTACTCACTCTACTACTCACTCTACTACTCACTCTACTACTCACTCTACTACTCACTCTACTACTCACTCTACTACTCACTCTACTACTCACTCTACTACACACTCTACTACACACACTCTACTCTACTACACACTCTCTACTACACTTTCTCTACATACTCTACTACACAATACTCTCTACTACACACTCTCTACTACACACTCTACTACACACCCTCTACTACTCACTCTACTACACACTGTACTACACACTCAATACTCTCTACTACATACTCTCTACTACATACTCTCTACTACATACTCTCTACTACATACTCTCTACTACACACTCTCTACTACACACACTACTCTCTACTATTCACTCTATACTACACACTCTACTCTCTACTATTCACTCCATACTACACACACTCTACTACACACTCGCTACTCTCTACTACACACTCTCTACTACTCTCTACTACTCACTCTCTACTACTCACTCTACTACTCACTCTACTACACTCACTACTCTCTACTACACACTCTCTACTACTCACTCTCTACTCACACTCTCTACTCACACTCTCTACTACTCACTCTCTACTACTCACTCTATACTACACACTCTATACTACACACTCTACTCTATACTACACATTACTCTACTACTCACTCTCTACTACTCACTCTCTACTACTCTTCTACTCACTCTCTACTACTCGTTCTCTACTACTCTACTACTCACTCTCTACTACTCTTCTACTCACTCTCTACTACTCGTTCTCTACTACTCTACTACTCACTCTCTACTACTCTCTACTACACTCACTACTCTCTACTACTCTCTACTACTCACTCTCTACTACTCACTCTATACTACACACTCTATACTACACACTCTACTCTATACTACACATTACTCTACTACTCACTCTCTACTACTCACTCTCTACTACTCTTCTACTCACTCTCTACTACTCGTTCTCTACTACTCTACTACTCACTCTCTACTACTCTTCTACTCACTCTCTACTACTCGTTCTCTACTACTCTACTACTCACTCTCTACTACTCTCTACTACACTCACTACTCTCTACTACTCTCTACTACTCACTCTACTACACACTCTATACTACTCACTACTCTCTACTATTCTCTACTACTCACTCTCTACTCGCTCTCTACTCACTCTCTACTCACTCTCTACTCACTCTCTACTCGCTCTCTACTCGCTCTCTACTCACTCTCTACTCACTCTCTACTCACTCTCTACTCACTCTCTACTACTCACTCTACTACTCACTCTACTACACACTCTGTACTACACTTTCTCTACTACACACTCTACTACACGACTACTCTCTACTACTCATGCTAGACTACACACTCTACTACACAATACTCTCTACTACACACTCTCTACTACACACTGTACTACTCTCTAGTACACACTCTCTACTACACACTCTACTACACACTCACTACTACACACTCTCTACTACACACTCACTACTACACACTCTCTACTACACACTCTCTACCACACACTCTGTACTACTCTGTACTACTCTGTACTACTCTGTACTACTCTGTACTACTCACTCCACTCTCTACTACTCACTCTACTACACACTCTCTACTACTCACTCTCTACTACTATACTACACTACTCTCTTCCACACACTCTCTACTACACACACTACTCTCTACTATTCACTCTATACTACACACTCTACTCTCTACTATTCACTCCATACTACTCACTCTATACTACACACGCTATACTACACACTCTACTACACACTCATTACTCTACTACTCACTCTCTACTACTCACTCTCTACTACACTCTCAACTACACTAGTACTCTCTACTACTCGCTCTCTACTACTCTACTACTCACTCTCTACTACTCGTTCTCTACTACTCACTACTACACACTCTATACTACTCACTCACTATTCTCTACCGTTCTCTACTACTCACTCTCTACTACTCACTCTCTACTACACTCTCAACTACACTAGTACTCTCTACTACTCGCTCTCTACTACTCTACTACTCACTCTCTACTACTCACTCTATACTACACACTCTATACTACACACTCTACTCTATACTACACATTACTCTACTACTCACTCTCTACTACTCACTCTCTACTACTCTTCTACTCACTCTCTACTACTCGTTCTCTACTACTCTACTACTCACTCTCTACTACTCTTCTACTCACTCTCTACTACTCGTTCTCTACTACTCTACTACTCACTCTCTACTACTCTCTACTACACTCACTACTCTCTACTACTCTCTACTACTCACTCTACTACACACTCTATACTACTCACTACTCTCTACTATTCTCTACTACTCACTCTCTACTCGCTCTCTACTCACTCTCTACTCGCTCTCTACTCGCTCTCTACTCGCTCTCTACTCGCTCTCTACTCACTCTCTACTCACTCTCTACTCACTCTCTACTACTCACTCTACTACTCACTCTACTACACACTCTGTACTACACTTTCTCTACTACACACTCTACTACACGACTACTCTCTACTACTCATGCTAGACTACACACTCTACTACACAATACTCTCTACTACACACTCTCTACTACACACTGTACTACTCTCTAGTACACACTCTCTACTACTCACTCTCTACTACTATACTACACTACTCTCTTCCACACACTCTCTACTACACACACTACTCTCTACTATTCACTCTATACTACACACTCTACTCTCTACTATTCACTCCATACTACTCACTCTATACTACACACGCTATACTACACACTCTACTACACACTCATTACTCTACTACTCACTCTCTACTACTCACTCTCTACTACACTCTCAACTACACTAGTACTCTCTACTACTCGCTCTCTACTACTCTACTACTCACTCTCTACTACTCGTTCTCTACTACTCACTACTACACACTCTATACTACTCACTCACTATTCTCTACCGTTCTCTACTACTCACTCTCTACTACTCACTCTCTACTACACTCTCAACTACACTAGTACTCTCTACTACTCGCTCTCTACTACTCTACTACTCACTCTCTACTACTCGTTCTCTACTACTCACTACTACACACTCTATACTACACACTCACTACTCTACTACTCACTCTCTACTAACTCTACTAACTCTCTACTAACTCTCTACTACTACTCACGCTACTACTCACGCTACTACTCACTCTGCTACTCACTCTGCTACTCACTCTACTACTCACTCTACTACTCACTCTACTACTCACTCTACTACTCACTCTACTACTCACTCTACTACTCACTCTACTACTCACTCTACTACTCACTCTACTACACACACTCTACTCTACTACACACTCTCTACTACACTTTCTCTACATACTCTACTACACAATACTCTCTACTACACACTCTCTACTACACACTCTACTACACACCCTCTACTACTCACTCTACTACACACTGTACTACACACTCAATACTCTCTACTACATACTCTCTACTACATACTCTCTACTACATACTCTCTACTACATACTCTCTACTACACACTCTCTACTACACACACTACTCTCTACTATTCACTCTATACTACACACTCTACTCTCTACTATTCACTCCATACTACACACACTCTACTACACACTCGCTACTCTCTACTACACACTCTCTACTACTCTCTACTACTCACTCTCTACTACTCACTCTACTACTCACTCTACTACACTCACTACTCTCTACTACACACTCTCTACTACTCACTCTCTACTCACACTCTCTACTCACACTCTCTACTACTCACTCTCTACTACTCACTCTATACTACACACTCTATACTACACACTCTACTCTATACTACACATTACTCTACTACTCACTCTCTACTACTCACTCTCTACTACTCTTCTACTCACTCTCTACTACTCGTTCTCTACTACTCTACTACTCACTCTCTACTACTCTTCTACTCACTCTCTACTACTCGTTCTCTACTACTCTACTACTCACTCTCTACTACTCTCTACTACACTCACTACTCTCTACTACTCTCTACTACTCACTCTACTACACACTCTATACTACTCACTACTCTCTACTATTCTCTACTACTCACTCTCTACTCGCTCTCTACTCACTCTCTACTCGCTCTCTACTCGCTCTCTACTCACTCTCTACTCACTCTCTACTCACTCTCTACTACTCACTCTACTACACACTCTGTACTACACTTTCTCTACTACACACTCTACTACACGACTACTCTCTACTACTCATGCTAGACTACACACTCTACTACACAATACTCTCTACTACACACTCTCTACTACACACTGTACTACTCTCTAGTACACACTCTCTACTACACACTCACTACTACACACTCACTACTACACACTCTCTACTACACACTCACTACTACACACTCTCTACTACACACTCTCTACCACACACTCTGTACTACTCTGTACTACTCTGTACTACTCTGTACTACTCACTCCACTCTCTACTACTCACTCTACTACACACTCTCTACTACTCACTCTCTACTACTATACTACACTACTCTCTTCCACACACTCTCTACTACACACACTACTCTCTACTATTCACTCTATACTACACACTCTACTCTCTACTATTCACTCCATACTACACACTCTCTACTACACACTCACTACTCTCTACTACACACTCTCTACTACTCTCTACTACTCACTCTCTACTACTCACTCTCTACTACTCACTCTCTACTACTCACTCTACTACACTCACTACTCTCTACTACTCACTCTACTACACACTCTCTACTCACACTCTCTACTCACACTCTCTACTCACACTCTCTACTCACACTCTCTACTACTCACTCTCTACTACTCACTCTCTACTACTCACTCTATACTACACACTCTATACTACACACTCTACTCTATACTACACACTGTACTCTACTACACATTACTCTACTACTCACTCTCTACTACTCTTCTACTCACTCTCTACTACTCGTTCTCTACTACTCACTCTCTACTACTCTTCTACTCACTCTCTACTACTCGTTCTCTGCTACTCTACTACTCACTCTACTACTCTCTACTACACTCACTACTCTCTACTACTCTCTACTACTCACTCTACTACACACTCTATACTACTCACTCACTATTCTCTACTATTCTCTACTACTCACTCTATACTACACTCTATACTACACACTCTATACTACACACTCACTACTCTACTACTCACTCTCTACTCACTCTCTACTCACTACTCACTCTCTACTCACTCTCTACTCACTCTCTACTCACTCTCTACTCACTCTCTACTCACTCTCTACTCACTCTCTACTCACTCTCTACTCACTCTCTACTCACTCTCTACTCACTCTCTACTAACTCTCTACTAACTCTCTACTACTCACTCTACTACTCACGCTACTACACACTCTCTACTACACACTCTCTACTACACTTTCTCTACTACACACTCTACTACACGACTACTCTCTACTACTCATGCTAGACTACACACTCTACTACACAATACTCTCTACTACACACTCTGTACTACTCTCTACTACACACTCTCTACTACACACTCTCTACTACACACTCTCTACTACACACTCTCTACTACACACTCTCTACTACACACTCTCTACTACACACTCTGTACTACTCTGTACTACTCTGTACTACTCTGTACTACTCTGTACTACTCTGTACTACTCTGTACTACTCTGTACTACTCTGTACTACTCTGTACTACTCTCTACTACTCTCTACTACTCACTCTACTCTCTACTACTCACTCTACTACACAGACTCTACTACACACTCTCTACTACACAGTCTCTACTACAGTCTCTACTACCACACTCTCTACTACCCTCTCTACTACCACACTCTCTACTACCCTCTCTACTACCCTCTCTCTACTACACACTCTCTACTACACACTCTCTACTACACACTCTCTACTACACACTCTCTACCACACACTCTCTACCACACACTCTCTACCACTCACTCTCTACCACTCACTCTCTACCACAAATTCTCTACCACCCCTTCTCTACTACTCACTACTCTCTACTCTCTATTCTCTACACCTCTCTCTACCTCTCTCTACTACTCTCTATCTCTACATCTCTACCTCTCTACATGCACACATATGCACATATATATATGTATATATATGCATATGCATTCATATATATGTATATATATACATATATATGCATTTAAATATATGTATATATACATATATAAAGGTGTATATATGTATATACATCTGCATATCTATATAAATATATGCATACATATACATATATGCATGTTATGTACATGAAAGTTTGAAAAACACTAATAAAAGAAAAGCTAAAAAAACACCTAATTACAAACAGAATTGCTTTAACTTAAACGAGGGCGAGACCTATTGCATATTCAATGCTTGTTAGCAGTGGCGTGACTTGCCCGACTTTGAGGCAGTCGGGGACGACTCCGGATCTCAGGAAAACTGTTTATGATCTTGCACCAGAGCGGGGCATGGAAGAGTTTAAGCTTTTTGTCAATTGTGGCGGAAGAGGATCTAGAGCGTGTGAGAAGGGCTTGGATGTGGAGATCAGGTTGACTATTTCATCTTCCTTTATAGGGATGAAAGATTTCCAGGATTTTGAAGGGGGCTTGGATGTGAAGTCCTTGGTCCCAGGCGAGATGTTCTTGCTGAGGGTATTGAGGTTGATGTCAAGTGAGAGCTCGATCTTGTTGATATTGTCCTCAAAGAAGTTTGCGAAGTTGTCACAGAGCTCTTTGGAAGCTTGCACTGAGGGCTTGGGGGCTTGTTGTCTAATGATGTTAAAGAGCTCCTTGGGCCTGTTTTTTGCGTTGTCCAGCACGTTGAAGAAAAATGAGGTTTTTTCGTTCTGGATGTTTTTTTCATACTTTCAGCGAGCTGCTCTGAGTTTCTCGCGGAGGATGTCAGAAGGGTTGCTTTTCCATAGTCTCTCTGTGGCTCTTAGTTGTCTCCTTTCGGATTTCATGTCGGTGTTAAACCATGATCTCGATGGAGTACTCCTGTTTTTTATTTTTTTATTTTAGGGGGACTACTTTATCCAGAATGGACCTCATATTTGAGATGTAATGCGAGGTGAGTTCAGTTGCGGAGAGGTGATCAGAGGAGCTGGGGAGGAGCGAGCGTATCCTTTCCTTTAGGTCTGTTAGGGGAATCTGCGTTAGATTTCTGGACCATTTGGGGTGGTCTAGCGGGGGGGCTGGAGTAGAGCCTTTTGGTTGATATGGAATAGGATGTTGTGGTGGTCGGACCAGTCCACGGGGAGGACGTGGTCGATCGAAACTGTCATTTTGAGCGAAAATGTCATCTAAGGTTGCTCCTTTATTGTGCGTTTCTTCTGAGCGGAATTGGATCAGATTGTTGTCCTGAAGAAGATTGTTAAGGCTCAGAATTAGCGGATTGTTTGCCTCATTCCAACGTAGATTGAGGTCACCGAGAATTAGGTTATTTGAGTCACCGAGTGAGCAATCCAATCCGACAAGTGTTCCCCCGAATGCGGAAGTGTTGCCTGGGGATGATCTAGAAGATGGCAGAGAATTGCTCTGTTGTCGTTTGTCTTGATATTGGTGATAAGACATTCAATGGTGCTGTAGTTGAATGTGTCCATTTCTACAATGGCAATGATGTTCTTGTGTATGATTGCTATGCCTCCACATCTTTGATCTTTTCTGTCCTTGTTGATGCTAGTGAAGCCTGGGGGCACCAACATATCTAGGCTTGGTACGGAGAACTCGTTTAGTCAAGTCTCGGTTATGAACGCAATGTCTGTCATGGGTGAGGATGGTTTCAGCTAGTTCTGTTGCATGTTTAGAGGCTGATCTACAGTTTATGAGCATGCAGTTGGTAGTGGACTCTTCTTTGGTGTGTTTCTTTACGGTGAGCCCTCGGAATGGAAGTGAATAGGGCCGGGGGTCTTGGTGAATTCAAGGTGCGGTAGTCCCTTCCGAAACCGGTGATCACTTGGATCTTGGCTTTAGGGGAGGCTGTGGGGGGGAAGAGTCGTAGGTTAGAGATACCTCTGCCACCTCCTTAGAGGACATGGCTGCTTTGGTTCTTCTGGGTCTCAGAGTTCGATACTCTATCGGTTTCTCTGGGTCTTCGTGTCAGGGTCGCAGGGGTGGTTGGGAGCTCACTCTGGCGTGGTTAGTTTTCCGGTCTTAGATGGGTGGAGCTAGTCAGTCTGTTGCGGAGTAAGCCTAGTCTTTCGGGCCAAGTCGAGGTTGTGTAAGATTTCGCTCAGGCCCAGGGTTATCAGTTCAAGCTGGCTTTCTAGAAGGGCTAGATGCTGCTCCATGTTTACCGAGGAGAGGGTAAGGGCGGCTTGGGCAGGGGCTTCTCGGGAGAGGGTGGGCATATCCGTGTTGTGGGGCCTGTTGGTGGAGGAGCTGATCTGACCATATTGGGGACCGTAGGCAGGGGGAGCAGTGGGTCATGACGCGCTTTTGCCGTCCTGTTGTCCACAGCATGAGTGAGGTGTCTAGGGGTCTATGATTGCGGGTGAGGGTCGTTCCTAGCTTGAAGGTTGGGGTGATCGGGGGGAGGAGGGTGAGACTCGGCAGGAGGTACTACCCAACTGGGGGACAGGTGAGCCCATAAGCCGTAATTGGGGGCCTGTACCACCTTCGCCGTTTACGTAACACAAATGTACAAAAAAGCTTTGGTATCCCTCCTGATCGCACAAGAACTCTCTTGATGCGAATTTGGATTGGAAATCTTTCAATCCCAGAAACTGCATCCAATTGCCCCAAAACAGCAGTTTAGTAGATAATAGAATCTTAAGTGAGATTCATCGGGTGCTGTCTATGTTGAGATTAGAAGCTGTCTTTGTCGCTCCAGGGGTTTAACGCAAGTCAATGCAGCCCCCGCTGCATGGCCCCGTCCACTCACCACCTTCCGGGGCCCTATCTCAGTAGGAGCCGGGCAGGGGGTGGGGGTTTAGCAATAGGGCAAAAGTTCCGGATCTCACTTCCCGTTAGTTCTGCCCACTTCGACCTCTGTGGGCCACAGACGACTGTAGAAAGATCAATAGCTGATAAATGGCTCTTCCTGCTCTTTTACCTTAAGCCGCTGTTCCCAGGTGTGAGGTTTAAAGTCAGTGACGCGTGAAGGCAGACAGGAAGCGACCCTGCTCCAGGGCGCCAGGTGCACCCATCGACGAGCTTGTGATCCTCGTGGCGAACCAGCGTGATTTAGCCTGTTCCATTCTGTGAGACCTACGCCGCTTTGTGAGTATGACTGTTGTTCTACAGACACTCGCTGCCAATGAGTGATATATATTCCAGGGTGTCTGTCTTCATGCCCCCTCCAAGCATCCCCCCTCTTCACTCGGTCCCTCTTCCCAGATTAGCAGATTACTTCCTTGACTCCTTTGTGGTTCCCTTTCAATGAATCAATCGACAGCATTTGTAAAGCGCAAGGCTGTCACCCTCTAGGGGTATCTGGGTCTTGTCTATGTGGAAGAGCCAGGTTTTGAGTCTTTTTGAAGTCTGCAGCTTGGAGGCTGTATGGAGCTGGGTGGGGGGGGGGAGGTTGTTCCAGGCCTTGGCAGCAATGTAAGAGAAGGAGAAGCCACGCTTTTACTACAACTGATACTGGGCTGTGCGGGGGCAGTGAAGAGGAGCGCAGGTTTCTAGCTGGTTGGCGGAAGTTACATCGAGGGTTGATGCAGGCAGGTCCTATGTCGTGGAGGGCTTTGTAGGCGTGCATGAGGATCTTGAACTGGCATCTCTTCTGGATGGGGAACCTCTCGTTGTCTCATCTCGTCTCTCCTTCATCCCGCCTCACTGCCATCCTGGGCCTCCACTGTCTTCTGAAGTCTGTCACGAGACGATTCAGTGGTAGTTTTTCCATTAAAAGGCCAACATAACGTAAATATGTTTCTGTGCTGTATCAAAGCACTTTGAAAAAAACTTAGTGGTGCTGGGGCACTAAATTGGAAGCATGCCTCTCTCACCCCTCTTTTGCATCCTTACAATGGCGGCGCCTTTAAAGGGACAGGGCGAAAAGGAAGAGTGCCCCATTCAGATTCTAACGCAAACGTTCGGCATCAAACCATGTTTTAAGTCCCATTCCCTGGTAGAAAGCCAAAGAGTGCAGCCAGGTTACAATCGCCCTGGATAGTCAAAGGGTACATGCAGAACGTCTATGCAGGGTCTGCACAATGGAAGGGTCTGGCCAATGAAAGTGTTATATGGAGACCGCACTGTAAAAGGGCGCCTGCAGACAGTGGTAATCCTGGACCATTAATGGGTGTTTGGAAACAGCCTATGGAGTCTGGACAGGGTGTGGGATTCTGCACCGGCAAAGGGGTACCTAAACAAATTGTGTGCAGGTACTCTGTGGTGTCTGCCTACTTGATGGTGCATTCAGACCGACTGGGATCCTGTGCAGTCCAATCCCTGATGAAGACCGATTTGGAAGGGCCGTCTTGGGTGTCTGTTTAGAGATTGTGAAATTGCTGGTAGCCCAATGAACTTTCTTACGCTGTTTTGCCCCATCCCTTTGCTACATTAAAGGTATTATTCTGACCATTGGGACCCAGAGACCCCTCCCATCCTTCCCCACACAGGTATTCCTCATCTCTAGTTCCTCACCAGCCGGCTATTTGGTAAACCTGCATTAATCACATTTTATGCAGGCTTTCTGCACACTGACGGGCCTGTTAACTACTCTGAGTTACGTGTCTGTTTCTGTGCGCCTAGAATAGCCAAATAACTCCCTATTTAATCCTCTCAAAGTTGACTGAAAGCAGGTACCATGTTTTGGTGCAGCCACCCCCAAACGCTGAATATGCTTCACATTTAAATATAATCTACTATTAACTACCCCGTCCCCTCCTGGCACCTTCCCAGACTTGGAGCAGCAATGCTATTATTAGCTTGCTAACGGTTCAGGTTATGGGGTAACCATCTTTCAGAGCATTTTGCAAATACTCGATCAGCAGCTTTATGGCTTGTCTGGTGGAAAGGGGAATCCTGGTTCCCATATGATGAGTTGCAATAGAGCTACATAATCGCTTTTTAATGCCCGGGACCTGGAGCCTTTAGTTTTCTTTACTCTTTGCCAACTTTTGCTCTACAGGCACGCATGCAGCCGCCATCTGCCTCCCTTCCAGCGCGATCACTAATGCGCTTTTTAGGTCTCGCCTGAGCCAGCGCTTTAGCCCTGCACTCGTGAGAGCTTTTGTAAAAGGGGAATTTGGAAGTGCAAACTAGTGCTTTTCAGGCCTCCAAATACAGTGCATGTGCGCCGGGCGCGCGCACCATTTGGCAGCCTGCCTGGTCACTTTCGCGGCCGCTTTGATGTTCTCAGTGAGCCGCGCGGCCACCAAGAACATCAAAGCGGCCGCGAAAGTGCTCACCATTTGCCACCCCCTCCCTTATCCCACTTTCTGCTTGTTATTTTATACTTGTTTTTTTACAGTTACGGGGTGTGTTACAGGGATGGCTGCTGTTTGTGCATCTGATGTGCTTGTTTGTTTTGCTGCCCTTTACAGCGTTCAAAATAACGTTGCAGAAATTAGCTAAACCCATTTTTAATATATTCAGTACATGCGTTCAGTATATTTTATAATGCAGAATGCACAAATAAAAAATGCCCTCTTACACAGTGTCAGCACTAAATCCGCAAGCATTTCATAATAAAGTAACAGTCACACTGCAAACGTGAAACAGACTATTGACATTGTCCAATGCTCTGTGGCAGTATAACTAGTTTGCTTCCCAATTAACATCTTCTTCACTTCTGCACATTTATACCAAAAGGCAACTGTCGTGAAAAGTGTCTAACAGGAAACATTAAAATGATGCAATATCATGTATGAAACTTTTACTACTATCCTCCAGCTGATTCATATTTCTTGTTTCTACACAAATTTATGTTCATTGCACTGTCGTCTCTAAATCGGGGTTTCTGTTAAATGAAACATGTTAATTTCCGTTTTGCTTCTCTTGCTATTTAAATAGTCACACAAAACAGATATAATCAGTTTTTATAAGATGCACCACTTTCCACAATGGTGAATATATTAAAAAACGAATTATAGATATTATTCCTCATCATCAAAGCCTTTATTGCGGATTCTAAAACATCTATAAAAGCAAAACATAATAACAATTAAAATCTCAATAAATACATAAAAACAACTTCACATAAATAAACTGAAGGGGGTCCAACATAACTTAATTCCCATCGCACGATAACTAACCTGCCTGGTGCGTTCTATTAAGAATTTAAGAGCAATCTATGAATCGCAGACTTTCATCACCTCCAACCTTTGCCTCATGTTGGCCGCCTCCGTAAGAACACGACCAATAGAATAACATTACTCATGATCTCAGCACAGTAAATAAGGACGAGATCGGGCGCATTCAGGCTGGTATGGCCATAGGCACCATTAACAAGCATTGGCATAGCCAATAGGTCTCGCCGTTGCACCTTATAAGTGTTTAGCCATGCAACAGTTATAGGATATTGTGCTGCATAACTAAATACTTATAAGGTCCCAAAAGCGAGACCTATTGGCTATGCCAATGCTTGTTTTTAAAATGTCCTTTTACCTCTTAGCACGCGCGCTGGCGGCAGCACGCGATCACTTTCGCGCGCGCACCACTCGCACTCAACTCCCGGACTTGTGTCTTAAGTGTCTTACTTTTGAGAACTGTAGAGTATGTCTCGACTAAGTCAGAAGTAACACATCCCCAGTTACACACACACTTTTTGAATCTGTCATATCAGTTTTAACTTTTTGTGCTTTAAAAAAAAATCTGTCTTTAAGGTAGGCACACAAATCACTGAATTTTTGTAGACAATAATTACAGTAGTAAACACTTTGGCTGTCCAAACGGTATAATGCTTGGACTCCTTTGTCCTGAAGCTTACATAACATCGACTGTCTGGTAAATTACTCGATTTCGTCCCAGTCATCTTTCAGAGTAGCTTCTTGCTCTTCTAAGCACCTGGTGGCGGAGTGCAAGGTGCCAACTCTCGCCCCTTCCCCCACCCCGTCACTCCCCCCATCACAATCACTACTCGATGTAATGGACAATGTTCTTATTTCATTCTATAACAAATTGAAATGAAGGGCTAATTCTGTTTTCCATATTTCATAAGAAAAGTATGCGGTCCATTAATCAGAAATATAGCCCAGTGTGAGCACCTACTGGAGCGATCTTGCTTGCTTGTCACAGACAGAAATCAGTTTCATTACGCTGCTAGTGAGGAGGGGGAAAAACAGATCAGGTTGCGGCATGCGATATCTGAATGTTTCAATAGAATAGATACATTAAAATGCAGCGTAACCTAATTAGTTTGTTCGCCCCGGACTTCAACACACACAAAGCGCCCGGCAGTCCCAGCGGTGTATTTAGCGCTACATGACAAAATCCTCACTTACAAAAGTATTTCCTCAGTGCGTAATAAGTGTGCATCCCCTCACTGTTATGAGCGATCTCGGATCGAAGCAAAGGAGACCGACCGGTTTAGCACTTTATTAACAAATAATATGTTTTTTGTGTGGCTTTTTGAAAACAGATCCCCCTCCCCCGCCCTCCCCGGTCAGCTGTGGGCCCAGGCTCTCCGGCCCATCACTTTCATGCCTGGGTCACTCGGATGACATGTGTCTCCGCAGGAGCCCGGAGTCACCTGACCTAGTCCATTGTCCTGCGCCTAGGGCCTGGGGTTCTGTGGGACAGCTGGTCCCTACTGCACCTTTGTCCAGGGATTAAGAGGCTCTGCCCCTGGGAGGGGGTATGGATGGGGGGCTGCTTTAAACATGGACAGGGCTTTAAGAGGCAGCCTGCGCAATTGTCTCGCCTGGGTGATGCAGGGAGCAGAGCTGGGCAGGCCTCTGCCTCCGAAAGCTGAGAGGGCATGTGCATACCCAGATCAGGTACCTGCCTTTGAAACGACAGGTGTGGGGTCGCAGTCAGCGGTGCACCAGCCCTACCAGCTTTCAGATGCACCAGCCTGTCTGGAAATGGAAAGGGGAGTCTGACACTGCCTTTAGATCTATCAGCACTCCCTCTGCCAATATCACCACTTCCGCTCATGTCAAGTTTTGTACATCATTTAAACTTGGATGCATTCCCCTTGACCAGGACATGCCTGAGGCCTTCGGCTTCTCCTCTGAGGCAGCACTCACTTCTGTGTGAGTTACACTGAATACAGCAACCCCCTAGAGCCCTGCCCTTGAGTACCCTAGGGGGGGGGGGGGGGGGGGGGGGAGGAAGGGCAGTCTTTAGAGTGCGACCTGGGAGCTACAGGGTATTTCCTGGAAGCAATATCTGGCCCAGGAGCTGCCAAGTGAGAACCCCTGAGATTGCTGCCCTACCTAGCTCTGCCCCATGAGCGGTACTCAAGCCTGGTCTGAACACTCGCCATCCCCAAAACGATTGACTGACTTCCGCAGTGGGCGAAGAGTGCCGGCCCTGTGGTGAGATATCTGTCTGGCCACTCACTGCCTTCATTGTAACCCATGACTCACGCTGTAGCTTTAAGACTCATCGCATTCTGCAATCCTCACAGGTCGAGATAGAAAGGGACAACAGACTATTCACCGACCCACAGTGCAACAGTTGTTAATAAAAGTAAATTAAATAAACCATCGAAACAAGCAGCAGCTGCAAAATGAAATCAGCCACTGCACCTTTACGTTTCAATGCCGCTGCCATGTTAGATGAGAGCATACTCCTCGGGAACCAGTATGAATCCAACAAGCTCCCTTTTTCTAAGCAAGCACAAGGCCTCTGCCTAATCAAATGCTATACTTAAGGTAATCAACAAGCATGCAGGCATAAAGCCCTTTTCTCAGCAGTACTTCTTAAAGATCTTTTTCTATTGATCACTTAAGATGAAGGCAACAGCCTTGCTGTCAATCTAGACCTCCATCCTTTCCACCTGACAACCACACAATTGCATTCATCCCCTTAGTATTGCATGCATTTTCTTGTGACATGTGTCGCTGTCTTCAGTCTATTCTATGAATTAGCAATATACTATTTGTTAAGCTCGTAATGATCCCGGGCAGGTCAAAGACACATAGTATTTATCCATACCGTCCAAAAGAGATTTCCATATCTTTTCAAATCTCTTCTCTGCTCCTTGTAATGCAAATGGGGTGTTAGCCACCCCTAGGATGTGCCACACCCTGTGGAACCAGTCCTGGAAAATGGGCAGTACCACTTTGAACCAGTGGGGTAAGATTGCTTGTTTAGGTATTAACAAGAACACATTTATTAAAGACCTCTTTCCCATCCAACCTTCACTCGTGTTCGCAAAGGTCCACCCCAAGATCAAATTAGCTGCAGTATGATGTAGTTTTGCATCTGTAATCTATTCTACATAGTGAAGCACCTCTTTCCAGTAAGACTGCACCTTTGGGCTTTGATACAGATTATGTGTGATGAACCCCATCTGGACATAGTCTCTCCAGCAAGACTCTGGTTAGAGGTGTCTGTACAATGCAAACGTTGTGGGGTTACATTCCACCTGCTTAGAATTTTGCTAACTAGTTCTCTACCTTGTATATGGGCAGTGACTAAATAATGTTCTATTGTTCTTGGGTTAATTCTAATCCCAACTCCTTCTCCCAACTCAGCTGAGTTGTAGAGTCAGGTGTCAAGTCACCTTTGCTTATTAAATCCTGGTTCCTGGAGACTAAATGGGAATCATCTAGAATTTTCCTAAGTAGCTTTTCTAAAATCTCTTAGCTGGCGAGTTGCAGCATCTCATAATTCCTTGTGCATCACCCAATGGCAGATCTGGGTTTATTTATTTTCTTCAGATTCTCCCAGACTGGTCTGTCTTCACTAGTTTTATCTGGCCCGTCTGGAATAAATCCCCAATCTTTACGCATCTGGCTAATTGACAGTTTCTGAATGGTTCTCTATCAGTGCCCCAGTTGACATTGGTGTTCACATAAGGGTGTTAAGGGTGAGGGGAAGCAAATTAGCCCCTTTGCTTCACCTACGGAGTCCCAAACCTTTAATGTGGCATTATTTACTGGAGAATGCACGAGGTTCTTAGGTTTAAACCAATAAACTGCAAGAAATTCCATGCTAATATATGATTAATAAAGCACCTCTTGCGGTCCTGATTCAGCGTTGGAGCATTCAAATGTGAAGCTTAATAGTATGAATTTTCCAGTCCTATTATAGAAACTGTTCTTGCGTTTTCTGCCTCACATAATGAAATTTAAAAACGCTTTGCTCATTTGTTAAGATTAATCATGGGTCAACCTGAATCAGCATGGTCTGAGAAAAGAAGCGTACTGTTATAATTGACTTGTGTCTTTCATTTCTCTTGATGTGTCTTCCCTGCTGCTAAGCTAGTATGAGTGTTAGAATGTCTGATGACCTCACGGAATACTTGAGTGACTGGCTTGTGTGTGGAGTGCGTTGATGGTTGCAGGCTGAGAGGCAGGGAGGCTGCTCCTGGTGGGGTTACATTTCCATCTACCCATCTTCTAATGAACTTACCTTGTAACTAAGCTTCAATAAATCCAACCTATTTTATAAACCTGGCTCCATGGACTTTCAATTTGCCACAAGTACCTTCAGGATGATCTTTGTTTTAACTAAGTCGATTGCTCATGCCAGAACAAGTATTGACTGGGCCAAGGTAGTAGTTCTGTTTCTATCTCTTTTAATTGAGAAGGGAAATTAGCATAATGTATCTATTAACAGTGTCTCCTAGTTGACTCCCCAAGTATTTAATCATAGTCTCCAGCTAGATGAGTTACCTCTAAACCGAGAATCGTCTTAATTTTAGGATAAGTTTAGTCCACAATCCTTGGACTTGGCCATGTTGAATTTGGAACCGGATGCTGAACAGAAAGCGTTCAGCTCTACCTTAAGGGCCGGGTTGAATCAGACAATGTCACCAAAACATCATTTGCAAAAGTGATCATCTAATTTCTACCTAGTCTTATCTCTTTGATGTTGAACTCATTGCAGATCCTGTGTGCTAATGTTTCGAGGTAGATCGTAAAGGGCAAGGGAAATAGGAGACGACCCTCCCTTGTGCCTCTTTTGATCTGTACCACGCCTGTCTCTTGATTATTAAGTTTTGTTTTTGCAGATTTGGCCTATGCCATTATTTCTGCTCTGGGAGCAGGTTTAACACTTCGTTAAAGGAAAAGCACTGAAGGGGCACCTGCTGGCAGTTTAAAGCTAATTACCCCATTGAAGCTGCAGGTAGGCAAAGTCTGACTTTTAAAAAAGTACTTTTCTTGTAAATTTATGAAAAATCCAACTTCACTCTTGAATTGGATGTTTAATAAATACTGAAAACAATGGCTGAATACTTTCTGTATCTTATCCCAAACCAGAGTTATCAAAAATAGTATTTTACTTGCACTCTTTTCCCTCATAGGATCAGTTACATCTCTGTACAGTGAAAAACGTTTTTGAGAGCTAGTCACTATAGGAACAAGCCAGCATTAAATTATTCCATGTACCACTTTTAAATACTAGATACCCTGCCCTGGGGGCTAGATGGCTTACTTAGGGATGATATACTTAATATGTAAAACTAGGGTTCTATCTTGTGCAAAAAGGGTTATTTAGACGGGTTTGCAGCACGTTTAATAGCTCCAGCTGTCAGACTACACATGTATGAATCCATGTTTTCTTTGTCATCCTTGTGAATGGCACAATATGTGCTGCAGATGACATTTAACTTTCCATTCCATTGGTGTATTTTCCTGCAACACATACTATGGCTGTGCTGGAAAGGTAATTATGCCAATTTGGAGTTAACCAATTCTGTTATGTCTTTTGAGGTCAAAGCACAGGCACTGGAGTCTTGACAGCAGTGTCCCGTAGTTCAGAGGTCACAAACCAGAAACATCAGTTCACAAATAATGGGGGTGACCCATTATTTGGGTCTACAAAAAGATGTACTTTCTCACAATCTGGATGAACAATATCAGGCATAAGCTGCTGGTGCCACTTAGCTATTATCTTTTGTATACATTTTTGCGTTTACTCTTAGTAGTCAAATGGGCCAATAGGGGCCACATTCTTCCGGATCATTTTAGTAGGATTGAGAAGCTAACCTCTTTCATTGCTTGGGCCATTTTTAGGTCTCACCTACGCAGCGTGCATGCGCTGCATAGGAGGGCCTTTAGCTATCGCTCTGCTCATTTTCAAGCACACACTCGTGCTTGTGGTGCATCCACCTTGCGGGAGCTTGCAAGGGTGCGCCACAAGCACGAGTGCTTGAAAATGAGCAGACTGCGTGCCCACGCATGCACCACTCGCAGGCTCACCTCCTGCTCCCCCTCTCTCTCTCACAACAATTAAATTTTGTGGCCGCGCTGGTGTTTCAGAAGAAGTGTCCTGCTGTGCGGCAGCTTCCCCTTCATTCCTCAGAGGCGACAGCAATTAAACACCTGAGCGCGGGATTCGCTTTAGTCTCAGCGTGGCTGTTAGATGACTGTGCAGGGAAATAAGTGTGTCAGGAGGCTGTTTTTGTGTTGCAATATAAACAGGGATTCTTTTTAGTAATGATGCAAGATTCCACCCTTGTGCACGGCTCAAAACCCCAGCGTTGTGCATGTGCAAAATGCATATATCAGTTGTTTTGGTTCGAGTGACATCCGATTGCTTAATCCGAGCACAGGGCGCGAATATGTTTCATACATTTGCTAAGTATCGTTTGCCGCTACAAACTTGCGAATTTGATTCACTATAAATATTTACCGAACTCCTCTGTTTTTGTTAATCTGCCTTAGGCAGATGAAAGGCAGATCCAGTCCTTCCTGCGTACAAACATATACCCTTCAATGTTTTGCAGAAGGTGCCTTAGACCCTGAGCTTTCCTTCGGGTATAAATGACAGATACATGACAATTACACAGATTTGAATAGACTGTTGTGATTTTGAATAGTATTTAGACCCTGTTTATGATCTGTTCGATTTGTTTCTTTATTATCAACGTGTTTTTGCTAAGCATTTGTTCTCCAGTATTGGGGTGTCTTTCATAGATTCACATGCTTTTATATTCCCCGTCGTCGAAGTGGGAGTCCCATGGTACATAAAAAGCAATAAGTCTCATGTATATAGATACATACATAAACCATATAAGAATAAAATACATATATGAATAAACTTTATATAGTTCAAAATAACATATCAAGTGAAAAGTACCATAGGATTAACATTGACACATAGGAAAGCATTGAAAACCAGGTATCACTTTACTGACATATCCATGTCGTTTTTATAGTCCAAACTGCGGCCAATCAGGCGCAAGCACCCTCTAGAACCTTCTCCTCAGAGGCTCAGGCCCTCAGATTTTCTACCGCACGTCTTGTGAAGGGAGTCTCCCTGAGCTCTGCTCAGTTTATTTCTCTGGTTTGAATTTGCTCATCATGTCTTAAAGTAAGAAGTCTCTTTTTCGTCCCTGTGCCTCTTGTGGGAAGTTAAGACTTTTTTCTGAGGATCCTCATGAAAAATGTATTTACTGCCTTTACCCTGACCACAAGGTAGCCAACTGTAAGATTTGTAGAACTTTCTCACAGAAGACACTAAAGGACAGGGAAGGTCGCCTCTTGTTGTGGCTCCAAAAACTGAAGGATTCAAATAATCCCCTTTCTGAGGTGGAAAGTGTGGCTTCTGCTCGCACCGGAGTCTCCAAGCGTAGTAGTGTTCAGGAGTTGCCTTCTCCCTTTCTGAAAAAGAAAAAACTTCAACTTGTGGGAGTTTCTTAAGTACAAGTGCCTTCTGCTACTACGCCAACACCCCTGAGATCTCACTCTCAGGCGTCTGTGACTCCTTCAGTGCATGTTTCTGGTCAAAAACGTGCAAAACTGTCAACGGGTCCGTCGACGGTTCCTCTGTCTACGAGATCTGCTACCTCTTCAACCTCGTCGACGACGGTGACGACGGTTTCAAGCAGATTTGCTGTCGTCGACGACGACTTCGTCGACTTACTCTCCGTCGACTGTGGTATGTGTATCCTTGAAGGCTGTCTCGTCGACGATCCCGATATCTTCGTTGACGACTCAGAAGACTGTTGTCCCGTCAACGTCCAAGTCTTCGTCGACGATGATGAAAAAGAAAAAAGTCTACGTCGCCAATGATTAAAACTTCGTCGACGACAGCCTCGTCGACGACAGCCTCGTCGACGACAGCCTCGTCGTCGACGGCAGCTTTGTTGATGCTGACATCGTCGACGCTGACATCGTCGACGGCTACTTCGTCGACGGCGGCCTTGTCGGCGGCGGCCTCGTCGGCGGCGGCCTTGTCGACGGTGGCATCGTCGACTGTGGTGTCAAATTTTGCATCTCTGGTACCATTGTCTACGCCAACATCTGATCTGGTTGACGAATCCTTGTTACAGAGTCGTCATGCTGTGCTGGACTCCCTTCTGATAACACCGGCCACTCAGCCACCTCATCAGTTATTTCCTTCTGGTGACGAGGATGTTTCTGAATCTGATGAGGACGTTCAGCCTTCATTCCGGGCTGCTCGCAGTCCATCTGAACTCTTCATTAAATGCCAGGATTTTGAGGATGATGATGATTCGCATGATCATTACAATCAGGAACAGGAACATGGTCCTCCTACACAGGTTCCTATGGCGCAACTTCCTTTGTCGCTCATATCCAACCTCCAATTTATGTTGGAAGATTATAATCGTCGCTTTCCATCCTCATCTCATGGTTCTCCGCATAATGCATCACCAATCTTTCCGGCTCCTCATGTGGCGCCAGCGAAGCCGACACCTTCCGCACCTCCATTAAATCCCTCTACAGAGAGTGTTGGTGACGGTCTTCAGGATACGGAGGACGGAGAGCTCCAAGACAATGACGATACATGGCTGAATGGGATGACTATCAAATAAATTCGCCTTCATCACCTCCAAAGTCACCAGCAAATTCTCCGCCTGTCGATATCTCAGGTTTCCATCAGCTAATGGAAAGAGCGACTCAACGGTTTCATCTTCCCATGGTCGTCAGGGAAGAGGATTGCTTTCTGTACAACTTCAAATCGCAACCACAAAAACAGGTTCGGCAGTGCCCATCATTGACTTCGTTTGGAACGAGGGAATTAAGCTGATGAAGACCCCTAATTCAATCCCTGCGGTTCTTCCGAAGAAGTACAAGGCCCCGGATTCTTCTCCAGCTTGCTTGGTGTCCCAACCTAAGCCGGACTCCGTTATCACCCAGGTGGCTCAACGTCGTTCGAATAACCCCTAGTCTCCTCTTTCGTCTCCACCTGACCGTGATGGTCGACGCCTAGATGCCATCGGCAAAAAGTTCTCTACTATGGCCTCCACAACAGTAAGAGCGGCTAATTCACTGGCCATTCTGGGCTGTTACGATCGCCAAATGTGGTCGGACATGGAGTCTTTAAACTTATTCCAGAACCCTCTAGAGCGGATGCTCTAAAGATCTTGCAAGAGGGTGAGACAGCTTCTTCTGAAATCATTGATTGTTCTGTAGACATCGCCTCCACTGGATTTCGACAGCTTGCTGGAGCGGCTGTTTTAAGAAGGCAGGGCTGGCTGCGTTCCTCTTCTTTCCGCTAAGAGGTCCAGGCCAAGATCCTGGATATGCCCTTTGATGGGGAATCCTTGTTTGGGCAGCATGTGGAGGACGCCCTGCAAACAATCAAGAAGGACACGGAGACGGCTCGTTCTCTCGGCACGCTCCAGTTTCGAAAGCAGCCCTTTCGGGGTGCTCACGGACGCGGCACCACATCTTCCTTTCGTGGGAATTCCAATCAGTACCGCTCCTACAACCAAGGGCACCAACGTTTTTCATCCCAGACTCAACAGTCTTATAGACAACAGACTGGTCGATCCTATAGAGGCAAGTCAAATTATAGAGGAAACTCCTCCAAGAAACAATGACTGTCTACGCTTAAGTTCCCCACTTCACAGATTTTCCCCTTCCCCAGTTGGAGGACGGATCTCCCAATTCTTTTCAAATTGGTCCTCAATCACCTCGGACCGTTGGGTGTTGGACATTGTTTCAAAGGGCCATGCCCTAGAATTTGTAAAGATCCCTCGAAACACCCCTCCATCCGGACCTCCTCCCGCTCATCTAAAGGAACTTTTCCATCAGATCCACATTATGCTCAAGAAAGGGGCCATCGAAGTGGTTCCGAAATCACAGAAGGGTCTAGGGTTCTATTCCCGTTTTTTCCTCATACTAAAGAAATCGGAGGAGTGGCGCCCCGTCCTCGATCTGAGGTTTCTCAACAAGTTCATAAAGGATCATTCATTCCGCATGATCACGCTGAAGGACATTCTTCAGTTCCTCTCACAGGGCGATTTCATGACAACAATCGATCTTCAGGACGCTTACTTCCATGTACCGATCTTACCACGCCACAGGAAATACCTACATTTTCGTGTAGGTCACAGGGATTTTCAATTCAAGGTTCTGCCCTTCGGGCTTCGCTCAGCTCCTCGAGTCTTCACAAAGGTCCTTGCCCCGGTGGTGGCCCATTTGAGGTTGAGAGGCATCCAAATATTCCCATATTTAGACGATTGTCTCATCAAGTCTCAGTCCTCCCACCAAGCAGCCCTCGACACTCAGTGCTGTCAGACTCTGTTTCACTCTTTGGGCCTGTCGATCAACATACAGAAGTCTCAGCTCATGCCAGCTTTGTGCAAAACTTTCCTCGGCGCTACCATCGATACGGCCATGGCCATGGCTTTCGCCTCTGCAGGTCGGCAAACACTGATTCTGCAGCTCACAAACTCTATCAGATCAAAGCAGTCCGTTTCGGTCAGCATATTGAAGTCTTTTCTGGGGATGGCGTCCTCATGCATTTGTTTGATCCCACATTGCAGACTGAAGAGTCGTCCTATTCAGGAGGAATTGGACAAGCAATGGCGTCAGGTCTCCGGTTCTTTCAACGACCCGATTGTTGTAACCGCTCGCATGGCTCAAGTTATGCATTGGTGGACTCGTCCTCGCAACATCGCAGCTGGAACGTCTTTTCTGACGACAGCCCCGGATCTCATTCTTACCACAGATGCATCCCTGGAAGGGTGGGGTGGACACCTTCAAGATCTGTCCGTCAAAGGCAAGTGGACACTAGCTCAACGTTCCTGGCACATCAACAGGCTGGAGCTGATGGCCATCTTCCTGGCGCTCAAATCCTTGCGGCTCCAGCTTCAAGGGGAGTCAGTCCTCATTCAGACGGACAACACCACCAGCATGCACTACCTGAACAAGCAGGGCGGGACAAAATCTCCGCTGCTGTCCCAGCTGGCTCAGAAGATCTGGGATTGGGCCATACTCCATCGGATTACGCTCCTTGCAGTCCACCTGCCCGGCATTTCCAATATTCTTGCAGATGCACTCAGTCGGTCAATGTCATCGACCCACGAGTGGGAATTGCATCAGCCGTCTCTAGACTTTGTCTTCGGCCTTTGGGGTCGTCCGAGTCTCGATCTCTTTGCAACCCCACAGAACAGCAAATGCCAGTCCTACGCAAGCTGGCTTCCCCACAGAGGGTCGTGCGGAAATGCCCTTTCGATCAATTGGTGCAGGATGTTTGCCTACGCTTTTCCGCCGATCCCTCTGATTCCTCGAGTGTTGTGGAAGATGCGGAGACAACCGTGCCACATTCTTCTGATTGCTCCACGGTGGCCTCGGCAGGCATGGTTCTCGGAGTTGCTCCTCCTCTCCCAATGCAAACCCATCCTTCTTCACCCGAGGCCGGACCTTCTAACGATGAAGGACGGTCGGATTTGCCATCCGAATCCCAGTTCACTCAAATTGTCTGCTTGGAACCTGAGCACCTTGAATTTGCTCACTTGAACATTCCGCCAGCCTGCAGAGAAGTTTTGGCTAGGGCGCGGGCGCCTTCCACAGTGAAGACCTACAAGCTAAAATGGAAGCGCTTCTGTCACTGGTGTGCGTCGGTACACATCCATCCAGTGCGTGCCTCCCCGGCACAGATTCTGCCTTTCTTCCTGCAGTTGGCACAGTCAGGATTGTCTCATTCCACCTTAAAGGTCTTTCTAGCGGCAATATCGCGCTTTCGTCAGGACGGCACGTCCTCTCTCTATTCATCTAGAGTAATACAGCAATTCTTTAAAGGTCTCTTCCGGATGTTTCTGCCGATTCGGCATCCTCCACCCACGTGGCGTCTTAACATCGTATTAGCACAGCTCATGAAGGCGCCCTTTGAGCCAATCCATTCAGCGGATTTCAAATTTTTGACATAGAAAGTGGCCCTCCTGCTTGCACTGACTTCCTCCCGCAGAGTAAGTGACATTCACGCCTTTACGACCCAACCTCCTTTTCTTCAATTTAGATCGGACTGTGTTATTCTCCGCACTAACCCTGCTTTCATGCCTAAAGTGCCGTCCGATTTTCATCTCAATGAACCCGTAATTTTGAAAACATTTGTTCGAGGCATATGAGCTGCAGATTACACACTTTTGCATAGATCGCCATCTGGTGTTGGGCCCGGATGTTTGCAGTTTGTTTTTCCTCTTGGAAAGTCTTTGGAAGTCACGAGGTCGGTGACTCCTCCCTTGGTTCGTATTGCGCATGGGCTTCAGCTCCATCCTCAGATTGTTTTTTTCCGCCATCGGGCTCAGATGTAATACCTCGCGCTCCGGTTCCGAACATTCCAGTTCGACGATCGAAGCAGAATCCTCGCTCTTCGCGGTATTGTTCTGCTCCTGATCTCCTCAATCACCTTCTTCTTCGGCACACCTTCGATTCCAGTCATCGACGGCGGCCTTTGCGCCTATCCAGGCTCCGGTCCCGGCTGATGGAAAGAACTCCATTCAAGAAGTGCCCTCGATGTGGGTCCAAATTCCCCCACACCGATCTTCATGAGGTGTGCAACCTCTGCCTCGCCCCTGAACACGAGGCTCGAGACTGTCCTGCCTGCAAGTCTTTTAGATCCAAAAAGACTATTCGAGATCGAAGGGCCAGACGGAAAATGGCACACTCCTCGACTTCTGTTCCATTCGACATATTCGGGGACGACGTCGAAGTTCCGGGACAGCAGCACACCGAAGAGGACCTCGTCAGTGCTTCCGAAGCCGACGACTCAGATGTGGAGGACATCACCCCGGCGCAGAGGGTCGTGAGTAAAATACCCCCTCCCACACCCGCGCCGACACCCAAAAAGGCTTCGGTCACGCCTTCGCCTCCGGGCCTAGGCAAGACCAAAGACACTGCTTCGAACACCCCACCTTCGGGCCCGGTGAAGAAGCCAACTAAGCCTTCCAGTGGTGCCGAAAAACACCCTTCGGTACCGAAGAAGAAATTGGCCTTTACCTCGACACCGAGCTCTGCACCAAAGCCCTCGGTGTCCAAACCCAGCCTCTCGGTGCCGACTAAACATCATAAGGCCCTCGGCACCGACACTCCCGTGCCAAAGCCTGTCTCGGCACCGAACAAAAAAGCACGGCACAGACGAGCCTAAAAAGCCATCCGCCCCGAAAACGTCGGCGCCGACCGACCGAACAACCAGTGTCGCAAGAACTTTTTACACTGGATCCTTTGCAAAAGACACTCACCAAGGATCCAAAAACTGGACGTTTGGCACGGTCTTCTAAAAAGAGACATTTGGACAAACCAGCTCCACCTCCACCTCCAAAGAGGAAGGACTGTGCTACCTCCCCTTTCAGAGTGCCTTCCCCACCTCCTCCACCCTCTCCACCTCCGTCCCCTCCACCTTCTCCACCCCTGCCTCATCGCTTTCCGACCCCGTCTCCAGACCATGATGATCAGGGGGAACCATACTATGACCCAGCAAATGTGCCACAAGACCCCACCCCAACAGGATCCCCAGACCCCTGGGATGATTATAATAATCCAGAAATTCCAGATGTCCCACAAGATGACCTCTATCCATCCAGGCCATCTCCACCAGAAGACTCACTAGGTTTTCACCACCTACTTCAGAGAGCGGCACATTATCATGGGGTAGAGCTACACACTGACCCAGTAGAGTAAGATTTCCTCCTAGACACCTTTGATACTGCACATAGGTCTACTGCTATACTACCTATGCTCAAAGGGGTAATCAAACATGTGACAGAGGTTTTTAAAGACTCAGTCAGAGCTAGGGTCCTAAACCCATGCATAGAGAAAAAGTATAAAGCTTCCCCCACAGATCCTGCCTACATCAAAGGGCCAGCGCCACTGGATTCCCTAGTGGTATCCACTGCAAGAAAGAGATCAAATTCCCAGGCATCAGGCGAAGCACCACCACCTGACAAGGAATCAAAGCTCCTGGACGCGTCAGGAAAACGCACTGCATCACAGGCAGCCAATATATGGCGTATCGCCAACACTCAAGCGCTATTGGCCAGATACGACAGAGCGCATTATGGTGAGCTAGAAACCATCATGCACCATCTCCCAGAAAAATATAAAAATAGGGCTAATGAATTAATTCAAGAGGGTAAGAGCATAACTAATACCTCTATACGCTGTGCCTTAGACGCAGCAGACACAGCCTCCAGGGCCATTAACACCAGTGTCCTACTCCGTCGACACGCTTGGCTGAGAGTTTCAGGCTTTAAACCTGAGGTACAAGCCTCCATATTAAACCATCCATTCGATCAAGAACATTTATTTGGTCCAAAGATAGATGAGGCCCTCGAGAAGATGAAGATAGACACAGATACGGCGAAATCTATGGGAGCCCTACAGTCACACCCTCCTAGGCGCTCCTTTCGCCGCTCTTCCTTTCGGGGCACCGGCAGAGGCTACTCCTCAGCGCGTCCACGTCCTACAAATCCCCTCCTCAGTCCACCTTCACAAAAGGTTATCAAAGAGGCGGCTATAGAGGCAATAACAATAAAGGCAGAGGCAAAACAAATACCGCCCACTCTGCCACACCAACTACCCAATGACTCTCCCCTGCTCCCCCCCAGACCATCCTACTCCGGTCGGGGGCAGACTACAAAATTTCCTTCACGTCTGGGAGTCCATCACGTCAGACAAGTGGGTGACCCAAATTATTCGCTCAGGGTACTGCCTAGAACTCATATCTACCCCCCCCAACATTCCACCCAGGCAACGTCCATTGTCACAGGAACATTCCACGTTACTAAAACAGGAGGTAGTCTCCCTCCTACAAAAACACGCAATAGAACAGGTCCCCCACGAGCAGCAAAATGTAGGGGTCTACTCCCTATATTTTCTGATACCAAAAAGAGACGAGACTTTACGACCAATCTTAGATCTCCGGCCTCTAAACACATATATACATTCGGACCATTTTCACATGGTAACACTTCAGCAGGTACTTCCGATCCTCTCCCAGAACGACTTTCTCACCACACTGGACTTGAAAGACGCGTACTTTCACATTCCGGTACACCATGCCCACAGAAAGTACCTCAGATACGTAGTGGACGGGCAACACTACCAATTCAAGGTGCTCCCATTCGTGGTCACAACAGCACCACGGGTATTTACCAAGTGCCTAGCGGTAGTGGCGGCACACCTCAGAAGACAGCACATTCATGTCTTCCCGTATCTGGACGACTGGCTGATAAAAGCCGCGTCCTACAACCAATGTGTACACCACACCGCCACTACAATCCAGCTACTTCACCAACTAGGCTTCACAGTGAACCACCAAAAGTCCCAGCTAACACCATCCCACACAAAGCAATACTTCGGTGCCACCATAGACACCTCAAAAGCCATTGCCTACCCCAATCCGGCCAGGATCGCAAGCATTCAGGCTTTGCGTCAAAAATTCATACTTCAACACTCCCTCCCAGCAAGAGTGTTTATGCAATTGATAGGGATGATGGCCTCTTGCATTTTCATAGTGCCTCGTGCAAGACTCCAGATGCGTCCACTCCAAGAGTGCTTAGCGCGCCAATGGAACCAGGCCCAGGGGCAACTGACAGATCTGGTGTTGGTAGATGGTCGCACCCATCGCTCTCTGCAGTGGTGGAACACCACAAATCTTTCCAGAGGTCGACCGTTCCTGGACCCGGTTCCACAAATAATCCTGACAACAGACGCATCGCTCTCCGGCTGGGGAGCTCATCTACTACACCTCACAGTGCAGGGCACATGGATGCCGCAACAAAAGTTACTCCACATCAATCATCTGGAGTTACTGGCAATCTTTCTAGCCCTAAAATCCTTTCACACACAGATTTTAGGCAAGGCAGTCCTTATCCGCACAGACAACATGACTGCCATGTACTACATCCAGAAACAAGGCGGCACACACTCTCCACAGCTCTCTCAACTAGCACAGAGCATATGGAGATGGGCAATCCCACACAAAATCTTTCTCCTGGCCCAGCACGTCCCCAGAGTCCAAAACACCATGGCAGATCTACTCAGCAGACAGAAGCAACAGATCCACGAGTGGGAACTTCACCCGCAGGTTCTTCACCCGTTCTTTCAGATGTGGGGACATCCACAGATAGACCTATTCGCCACCCACGAAAACAAAAAACGCCCAAGCTTCGCCGCCAGATACCCACACCCATTGTCCAAAGGCAATGCGATTTGGATGCACTGGTCAGGCAAATTTGCGTACGCCTTTCCACCTCTCCCACTAATTCCATTAGTGATGCGAAAGCTACAACAGCACTCCCTCACACTCATTCTAGTAGCTCCAACATGGGCCAGACAACCGTGGTACACCAAGCTGCTGGAACTCTCAGTAGTGCCACACCAAAAATTACACCTCTCACCATGCCTCCTAACCCAGAACCATGGAGAGATCAGACACCCGGACCCAGCTCAGCTCAACCTTGCGATCTGGCTCCTGAGATCCTAGAATTCGGATACCTTAACCTTCCCCCCCGACTGTATGAATGTTATCAGAGAAGCTAGACGTCCTACCACTAGATCCTGCTACGCTGCCAAGTGGAAAAGATTTGTTGTTTATTGCCATAACAACACAATCAACCCTCTAGACGCATCCATACAGCACATCATATGCTACTTACTACATCTACAAAGATGTAACCTAGCATATACATCCATTCGGCTACACCTCGCAGCAATTGCCGCTTACCTACAAAACAGACAGCACCTATCACTTCATGGAAGGCCTAAAACGAATAATTCCCCCCAGAGTGCCACCCTCACCTGTGTGGAACTTAAATATAGTGCTCACAAGGCTAATGGGTCCGCCTTTTGAAGCCTTGCATAAATGCGAACTGCAATTCCTCACACGGAAAACAGCTTTCCTTGTAGCCATCACCTCCCTTAGAAGGGTCAGTGAAATACAAGCACTTACTATACAAGAACCTTTTCTCCAAATGCACCCGAACAAGGTTGTCCTACGTACCAACCCAAAATTCCTACCCAGAGTCATCTCACCCTTTCATCTAAACCAATCGGTAGAATTACCAGGTTTTTTCTCGCAACCTCAAACGGTTGGAGAAAGGGCTCTACACACACTGAATGTTAAAAGGGCCTTGCTTTACTATATCCAGAGAACACAACCTTTCAGGAAGACAAAGCAACTGTTTGTCTCTTTCTCTCCACCTCATAAAGGCAACCCCATCTCTAAATCAGGGATAGCTAGGTGGATTGTAAAATGCATACAGATTTGCTACCACAAAGCAAAACGCACGCTATCTGTTCCCCCTAAAGCCCACTCTACAAGAAAGATGGGGGCTTCTATGGCTTTTCTAGGGAACATCCCATTAGATGATATCTGCAAGGCAGCTACATGGTCAACACCGCACACTTTCACTAAACATTACTGTGTAGATGTGCAAACCAAGCAACAAGCTAGTGTGGGCCAGGCTGTACTAAAAACACTATTTCAAACCACTGCAACAGATACCGGTGGTCGCCGCTAAGGTTGGCTGCTGCTATATAGTCTATGCAAAAGTGTGTAATCTGCAGCTCATATGCCTCGAACGGAATATGCTACTTACCAGTATGCATCTGTTCTTGGCATGTAGAGCTGCAGATCTACACACGCCCACCCGCCTCCCCGGCTACCTGTATCTGTTCCAGTCTATCTTATTTAGATACAACACGCATGGGTTTCTTCACTGTTATTACTACGCTCCATCTTTCCCTGTTGGCGAAAAACAATCTGAGGATGGAGCCGAAGCCCATGCGCAATACGAACCAAGGGAGGAGTCACCGACCTCGTGACTTCCAAAGACTTTCCAAGAGGAAAAACAAACTGCAAACATCCGGGCCCAACACCAGATGGCGATCTATGCAAAAGTGTGTAGATCTGCAGCTCTGCATGCCAAGAACAGATGCATACTGGTAAGTAGCATATTCCTTCCCTCATCCGCGATCTCCAGCGGAACAGAGTCTACACTCGTTGGACTTAAAGAGGTGTCTCAAATTCTACATCAGCAGAACGGCACCCTTTCGCAAGTCTGATCAGCTGTTTGTGGCCTACGGGCGCACCTGTAAGGGACAGTTTGTTACCAAACAAACAATTGCACGTTGGGTTTCTTCAGCAATATCTTTCTGCCATCAGAAGGATGGCAAGCCTCTTTCTTCTGGAGTGAGGGCGCATTCTACGAGAGCAATGTCCTCTTCCACTGCCCTGTTCGCCGGTGTGCCTATCCATCAGATTTGCCGGGCAGCTACGTGGTCCAGCAGGCACACGTTCACGAAGCACTACTGCCTGGATACGATCAATGAGGCTGATACAGCTGTGGGCCAAGCAGTTCTTCGAAATCTCTTTAAATAAGGTGAGCCTCTGCTACTTCCCTCCTCCTTGGGGGTTATCAGTTGCCTATTTTTATCATGCAATGTCATATTTCATGCAACGTTGATACAGCCTTTTCAGGCTGCAGGGTACTGCTCACTATTCTATTCAAGCATGTGAATCTATGAAAGACACCTCAATACTGGAGAAGAACAAATGTTACTTACCTGTAAGCTGTGGTTCTCCAGTATTGGTGTCTTTCATAGATTCACATGCGACCCACCCACCTCCCCTCAGAGGCTCTCTTTTTTCCTCATTAGACTCTTTTGTCACTCTTGTGCTACGAAAATCTGAGGGCCTGAGCCTCTGGGGAGAAGGTTCTAGAGGGTGCTTGGGCCTGATTGGCCACAGTTTGGACTTTAAAAACGACATGGATATGTCAGTAAAGTGATTCCTGGTTTTCAATGCTTTCCTATGTGTCAATGTTAATCCTATGGTACTTTTCACTTGATATGTTATTTTGAACTATATAAAGTTTATTTATACATGTATTTTATTCTTATATGGTTTATGTGTGTATCCATATACATGAGACTTGATGCTTTTTATGTACCGTGGGACTCCCACTTCGACGGGGAATATTCAAGCATGTGAATCTATGAAAGACACCAATACTGGAGAACCACAGTTTACAGGTAAGTAACATTTGTTCTTTGTGGTCATTTCCAAAGTAGACATTTAAACGTCCTCAACATCTGCAGTTTCATTTAGTAAGACAGTACAAGATAAAAAGTCTGACCTCGCGAATTTGTACTCTTTTTCTATTTTTACTGAATGAAACTGAAAAATAAAGCATCAGTGAGGTCTACCCACATAAAGAACCTTGTGTTGGATTGAATCATTTGCCGATGTCCCACTTTAAGGCGCATTGAAATGATTTTTGTTGAACGAGGCACTAGCGGGTTTCATTAATTCCTTCACAACAGCACTTTACAAACTTCCTAAATGCTGAAAAAAGCAGGGAAGAGGTAGATGGTAATTCCACACATATTTAAAGGGAGCTTCAAGCAATTCTTTACAAATCGAGAGTCCGTGTGGATGAAGCCTTGAGCACGTTGGAAAGACAACACTTAAGTAGTATATTTTCGGTAAAGGAATGAATGGTGGAAGGGGCCAGAATGGTGTTTGTGCCCATGGAAAGAGAATAACGACCAGATTTTCTAACGCATGCAACGCAGTGCTGCGTGAAACTCTGCAGCGGTGCACTGCACAAAGCAGGAGAAATAGTGCAATGCTATTTTGAGATCTCATTGGGTTCCCCCGGTTACAAAATGGCGTTTTTGTCCATTCCTAAACCTTTAGATATATGACCCTGCTCCACCTAGCATAAGATTAGTGCTCAAGGTACCCTCTCAAGTATACAGTAGAATGCAAGGACAGCTGTCAGAAGGTAAGCCACTGAGGATGTGAATGAATGAATGAATATAAACTTTATTCGGATTGTTTACGATCCATAAAAGCATTACAATTACAATTTAAAAAGTCTTTCAAGGAGATCTAGTTTTAAAAGTTAAAAAAGCAGAAAATAAATTACGGTACTGTTTAAAGGTTTTTCCGATGTCTATAAATACATTTCAGAAAATTAAGGACATGATAACATGTGGCTTCGGTGTCCAAAAGCTGCAAACTTAACATGGCTGCTCTGCATTGTCTGAGACCCCAGGATTTTAAAAGGGTCAGTAGCCAGAGTTTACGGTGTTCCTGATAAAATTTACAAAATAGGACTGTGTGAATAGAAGATTGACTTGATGTCCCATCACATGGGCATGGGGGTGGATTTAAATCCCACACATTTGGCGTTGGAAAGGCCACCAGTTTATGAAATATGTTCAATCTAAATCTTATCAGGAGAAAACGTTCAAAGGTGCCAATGTCAAGTTTTAAATACGGCTGCATTGAAAGAGTAGCTTGGACCAGCGTAGCATGCTGCACCGACTGTTTTCCAGCTTCTGCCTGAAGTCTCATATTTGTCAGATGGTCCAACGCTCGCTTCTTTAAATTGTCGTTTGTGATTTCCCCGAGTTTTTCGGGATTACAATAATATTTTTCCAGTCCGAGATCGCCAAGAAAGGTCCGGATATAGGCCAGCCATTTGATTTTAAAAGCATAGTGCAGAGACATTGCATCCGCCAGTATTGTTTTTGTGACGTCGTTTGTGTCTGCCACCCAAATTCGTCGCCAGAGTAGAAGAGGTTGGATTTTGGCAAGATCTTCAATATATGATGCCCCTAATTCTAAGTGGCAGGCGTAAACGGAAGATGTTTTGGGGGCAGACAGGATAAATCTGAAGAACTTATTTTCTGCAGTTTGCAGAGAAGTAACGTCCGTGTATCCCCATAGTCCTGCTCCATATAGGGCTGTAGATTGGCACTTGGCTCTATATATGGTTAGCAGTTCTCTGGGTGGACGTTTTCCTAATTTTTGAGAAAACGACATCAAAGCTGCTAGAGCTCTTTTAAAACAATGCTTTCTAGCTTCTATTGCTGGTTTCCAGGAAAGTTTATTGTCTATCGTGACCCCCAGATAACAATAATCGTTTGTTGAGGCAATTTTTTGGCTGTCGAGGTAGATGGATGTTTGCTGTTTTTTCCCGACCCCAGCCTTCATTACGAAAGTTTTTTTCACATTTATGTGGAGGTCAAGAGTTTTCATATACCGGGAATATCTGTTTAGGGACCTTTGGAGTTCACGGGGAGTTTGTGCAAGGAGGACGGCGTCATCCGCATACAGCAGGGCGGGGATCGGGCGATGATTGGCCCTTGGGAGGTCACAGGCACCCTTTAGTAACTCAACCTCCAAGTTGTTGGTGTAGAGGGAGAAAAGAAAGGGTGCCAGGACGCATCCCTGTCTGACCCCCCGCTCTACTGTGAAAGTCTCCGTCAGTTCTCCCTTTGTCCCGAAGCGAACTCTTGCGGATGGATTGGAGTAGAGTTCCCTTAAAAAGTTCAAAAGTGGTTGGTCTACCCCGATCTGAGCTAGAAGGGACCACAATTTTGTGTGGGAGACGCAGTCAAAGGCCGCGGACAGATCTACGTAAGTCATATAAAGTTTTGCCTTCTTTGCGTGCACATATTTTCCGACAATTATTGATAGATTTAAGGCTTGCTCGACCGTGCCTAATCCTTTTCTGAATCCGAATTGGAGATCGGATAGGATACCTTTTTCTTCCGCCCAGTCCTGTAATCTTTCTAGTATCACTCTTCCTGCTATTTTCCCCAGTGAGTCCAACAGGGAGATTGGGCGATAGCAGGCGGGGTCCATACGATTACCTTTTTTAAAAATCGGGACCATTATAGATTTGGTCCAGGACTCTAAAATTCCTACTTTTGCCGTGGCGCTACAAACCCTTGTTAAAATTGGTGCCCAGAGGTCTATCTGGTATTTAAAAAAGTCTGCTGGGACGCCGTCCGGCCCTGGAGCCTTGCCTTTTTTGGTGGAGTTCAATGCCGCAAGAATTTCAGAAATTTCGAATTTAATATCTATTGGGTAAGGTGGGAGTATTTTTTCTCCTACTTCTAGCTCTAGATCGTAAGTTGGTTTTTGGAAGATGCTAGTGAAGTGTGATACCCAGGTTGCAGCATCTATGGCGACTTCGATTTTTGGGCCCGATTCGGCCGCCAGGAAAGGGGTTCTGATGATTCTCCAGAAGGCTGTTGAATTTTTTTCTTGAGCACTAGTATGGAGTTCGTGCCACAGCGCTTGCTTCAGTTCCTCTTTCCTCTTTTTCCTTATTTTTAGGTATTCGCTCCTGAGAATGGCTATTGCACTGAAGTCCCTATCATTTTTATTTAAGGCTAATTTTAGTCTTGTATGTGCCTTGGTGCACTCTTGATTGAACCATCCTGTGGTCCGCGATGAGTCAGTTTTTTGTTTTCTTGTAAGTAACAATTTTATTTTATCCATGATTTTGGCGAAGTTAGTTAAAAGCTCCATGTCGTTAGTATCTGGGTCCAAACAGGTTTCAATTTGTGGGTGAACTGACCTTATTAATTCTTTAGTGAGTTCTTCAGGGTTGATCCTCACCCACTTTATAGTATACCCATTTAGTTTGTCCACGTTGATGTTTTCCTGGGTCAGGGCATTTGCTATTATTGCTGGGGAGCATTTTTGATGAATTAATAAGACTTTCAGAGTTAGTATTGCGTGGTCACTCTGCGAATTCGGTAGCACTTCGAAGTTCTTTACTCTTGTTTGCAGAGAGGCTGATATGATTATAAAGTCTACCGTGGTTTGATGACCTCGTCCTATGTAGGTAGGTGCAAGTGAGTTTTCCCCATGTTCCGAGGTGTTTACTATCTGGAGATCCAGATCGGATAGGAGATCATTCATTTGCCTTCCCATTTTGGTGTGCGAAAAATGTGTGAGTAAGAGGCCATCTTCTGTTACCATGCCTGGGCATTTACTTCTTGGTTGGGTACAGGCGTGAAGATTAAAATCGCCTGCCCATACTATTGATGCCGGGCCTCCTACTCCTTGCTGCATTATAAGGGTGGTTAATGTTCCGTGGAGATTGGCCAAAACTCTCTCTAAGTCCAGTTCCCCCAGATTATTATAAAAGTTAATAATGATCATCGTCTCTCTTTTCTGAAAATAAAGACCTAGGATCTGCAGGTTTGGTGTCAATTCAATAACCTTTATTCTAACATTTTGAATAGTGTTAGCTAGGTAAATACACAGACCTCCCTTTGGTCTACCTAGGTGTCCCGACTGCGCGAGGGATGAGTACGTCTTAAACCCCTGCAGGTGATATTCTTGTAGTGACCATGTCTCCTGTATACATAGTGCTTGGTGATTGAGCGTATGATGCAGGATTGTCCCATCCTCTATTTTTGTCCTTAAACCAGCAATGTTCCATGAAATCAGGCTCAGGTTTGCTGAGCTGTCATCTGAGCTTTGTGTTCTTTTTAGTTTCACGGGGGCAGGTGGAATCTCTCGGTCTGGAGAGACTGATGGGAGATCAATGGTTTCCGTGCGGTCTGTATGGTTTTGGGAATATGCCTGTAATTGTGGTGGTCAATCGACGCCGTCCAGGGGACTATATCTGTTTGTTAAGTGGAGGCCGTTCCAACTGTCCCAGCGGGTAGGGTCGTTGTTCTTTAACCGATGGTCCTGTCCACTCCATTCATTCATGTCTCTATCTTGGCGATTTGGACCTAGTGATTTGAATGGGGGAAGCCATCCTTGCCGCGGCTGTTGCCATAAGTGGTTGTTATAGTGCGTAGATTGCTGAGGTTGCCACCATTGTTGGGTATTATGATGTGACCATGGAGGTGGGTTTACCGGGGGTGGGGTAACAAAAGGAGTGGTTTGGGGAAATGCAGCAGGTGGATGCCACTGAAAGGCTGGATACTGTAAGTTATGCAGGGGTCTAAACCTCTCTGAGTGGTGTTGGGGGTGGTAGATATTGTGGTCAGAGGGGTTTATAAAGTTGGGGTTTATTGGGTGTGCGAACGAGGAGAAATTTTGCCTTGTGGATGGAGGTAGGAAGTAAGAGAGAGGAAAGGGGTTTATTTGTGTGGCAGGTCCTCTATTGGACGAGTTACAAATGTAGTTTGCTGCCCCTATCTCCCTGAATTTGATACTGATGACATCCCCCGTGATTGTCTTCGTGCTTCTACCAACCCAATCTCCTCTACGTGCAGAGAAGATGTCGCCCCTGATGTGGGCGGGTAGTGGTCTGTGGATGTGGAGCCATTGGGCACATTTATTCCTCAGCTCTGCGA
Source organism: Triturus cristatus (assembly GCF_964204655.1). Classification (NCBI taxonomy): domain Eukaryota; kingdom Metazoa; phylum Chordata; class Amphibia; order Caudata; family Salamandridae; genus Triturus; species Triturus cristatus. Next base: position 883,805,572 of record NC_140579.1, read on the forward strand.
AGGTTTCTTTTACGCCCTCCTTCAGTGGGGGAACTGCTGTTAACACCACCACGAAGGGAGAAGCTTCCGGGGGTAAGTTGATTATTTTGGGCCGAGGTTGCTTGGTCTTCAGATCTGGTGGATTTTCTTGGGAGGGGGTCTCTGCTGTGATGGTGAGATTTCCTTTCGTTTGCCTGTTATTTGTTTTTGATTTTGCTTGAGCTTCTGGGCCTGTTTGGGTAGTGGTCGAAAGATCTACCGCGCCCAGGGTGTTTTTGGGGACATCCAGATTGGTCGCTTTTTTGTCTAGTGGATGAGGTACTGCCGGTTTTTTGGTTAGTGATAAGTTAGTCTTGTTTATTGTGCTGGTTACTTGTTTAGTGTTGGATGGTTTTTTTTGGGGTATTTCCTGTATGCCCTGCGTTGGGGCGAAACCATTCCTGCTTGATTTACAACTACATTTGGTGTTGATTAATGACGTGAGTCTGTCCAATTTTGAAATGAGTGGTTTAATCTGCGCTGTAATTTTTGCCTCAAGGTCGGATTTTAAGTCCATAACCATATTTTCCACCCAGCAGGGTATACCTGCCGAGGTATTAGGGGTTGGTGTAGTCAAATTATGGTTCTTTCCTTTTGTCTTTGGTTTTTCCTTGCTGGTTGGCATTGCCATGAGATTGGTGGAGACGATTTCCCTTATTTTTGTTGTATCTCGGATCGTTTCTGGGTCAGGTGGTACAGGATTATTAGCGTCACTCTGGTCTAATTTCTCGACCGATGATTGGCAGGCTTCTAGGTCTGGGGTTGCATCGAGATCGACGTATGATAAATCAGAGTCCGATTGGGTTACGGACAAATCGACAGAATTTGGAACAGTCAGCGTTGGAGCGGTATTTGTTGGTAGTGGCAATGAGCAGTTGTTGGCTACCGGGTGAACGGGGGAATTTGCAGTTGCAAGTGAACCGAGCGATGATCGTTTTGCCTGCATGAGGTCCAAGGAGACTCTTTTCTCCAGTAAGATGATGCTTTTGTCAATGGTATCATTGACCCTGGATATAAAGAGATCTATTGGGCCGGTTACTTGTGTGACCAGAGCCACTTTCTTAGTAGCGCTTCTTGTTTTGGGACGCATCTTAAGTCCCAAAAATGTGCGTTTGGCTTCAAGAGGGGCTAGGGGGATCGTCGTAGGGCTCAGGGTGACAGGGCCGTAGCCGTCCTCTAACGGCCCTGTCTTTGCCCTGTCTTTGCCCTGTCTTCGCCCAAGCTGCGTCCCGCGCTGCGGGAGAGGGGTGTTGTTATGTGGGAGGCGTAAAGGGCGGGAGGCGGGCCCAGCAGGGAGAGCGGACCGGAAGCTCTTCCGTGGTCTTGCAGGGACTTCTGGGAAATGAAGTCCCCGCACGCTCGCAGCCCCGCTGGTCCCTCGCGCCCCTTACCGCCTTGCTGTCTTTGTGCTGGATTCCTCGCCTCTGGTCCTCTGGATGGTGCCTCTACCGACACCCACCGACGAAGCGGCACCCGCGGAGCGGGTGCGGCGAGAGGTGGGCTGGGAGGCTGGGAGGCTGGGAGGCTGGGAGGCTGGTACGCTGGGAGGCTGGTACGCTGTTTGTTCCGTTAAAGTGGAGTCCTTGCCGCTGGGTTGGGCTGCAGCGCTGTCCGGGTCCGAGGGAGGGGGCTGTAGGGGGCCCGGCCGCGGTTAGGATGTGCAATTACGTGGCACTCGCATCAACTTTAAAGCTTAGTCTAGTTTTTGTTCTGGAATTTTGATCGGCGCTGACATTGTGCCACAGAGTTGCGCAGCACACATCTACAAAGATGTATAGAAATCTGGGCCTGAACTGTAATAACTCTTTAGTGGCATGAATACTGTGCAGAGGTAAAATTGTGTGTTCAAGGTAGCTTAAGAAAATAAGAGCAAAAGAGTTTGGGACTCAAACAGAATTAACACGTAGAAAAAACTGTGAGACGTCACGTGAGAGCCCATTGGGAGCAAATGTGTATGGCATCCATGCATCTTGTATTTACATCAGCCTCCAGTGGGATTCTGTGATTTTCTCTGCAGAATGAAATCCGTTTCAACGTATTTGTCCCGAAAGAGCACAGAAGTTTTGGTGAGAAAAGAATCTCAATATGTCATCAATAAGAAACCTTGAAACTACTTAGCTGCCTGCATTGATGAGTTTATTCCAGCACAAAGCCCTCCGCCTAATGGATTGTATGGCAGAGGAAATCCCCCTGGTGGCTTCTCTTCTGATTAAGCACTTCCTACAGATACCAAAGGATTTTCTGTTACCACCAAAGTCTGAGTCAGGCCGAAGTGTCTTTCTGAGACCATTCAGCTACAAGTGTTCAGTTTATCGCACCAAGAGCGGGCGCAATATTGAGTTTTTCACTTTTTCATTCATTTTCATTTGTGCCAGAGACTGAAGGCCCTGATTTTGACCTTAGCACCCTCCCACCAAGGTCTTGGTTTTGTCTACATGTGGGGAAGGTATTCTAGTGTGTACAGCTGGATTTCACTACTTCTAGTGGCCACCCTGTAGCCGCAGTGTTGAGTCAGATGACTGAATATGCTGCCTCATTTCTGCATGTGCTTCAGGACAAGCAGGAGGTGGCGAGGTGGTGTTGGGTCCATCAGCTCAAAGCTGCCTGCTGCCTCCTTGTTCCCACTCTGGGAGTCTCAGTGAGGTCACGGTGGGTCTAATACTCGCTCATGCTTGAAAGTTTGGCGGCTGGGCTAACCGCAAGTAATTTAGGTTGGAATGCCCATCATCTGCAGAACACAGGGAATCCTGGCTGTGGAATGGTACCTTTAATACAGATTCCTTACATTGGTAAAGTCCTACTTACCACCTTACCTGTGAAGAACAGTGCTCTCATTGTAATATACCACGATGTAAAGGTAATCTCTGTAGAATTACCACGATGCTGAAGCAAAAAGGAGATATTCCACAAACCCCGTCCGTGTGGTTCTCTGTCCCCTTGGGCATTTGAGAATCCCTGGGATACCACCAGATCTTCCGACAGGATGAAGCTATACACCAGCACAGTGTACCCACGCCCACCTGATATGAACTGTCATCAAAGAGCTGCATGCAGACTGCATGGTATAGGTTTCCCCCTGTCTTTCATTATCCTAATGTTGCTAAAAAAGGGTTACTCTGGGGAAAAATACATTCTTATCAGTAAAGCCAAACACTGTGGTACGTTTTAAATCCTGAGTTTGCGCTTCTCCAGATCAAATACTCTTAAAAGATGCTGCCTGCTAGTATGGACTCCTACACCTTGTCATCCTCATTGTCTTTTGTTACATTTCCTATAGGCTGATTTATACAGGAATGACTCATTGGCCATTGGCTCCGTATGATGTGTGCGCCATGTAAAGTGCTCTGACACCCTACACTGATATAAGTAGCACTATAAAACAAATGAAATGCATATTAGAGAGGGGCTGTGTGGAGATGAGGGGGCACCGGTGGAGCATCATATTGAGGGAATCAGTGGAGAAGGAGGTTTTGGGGTGGAAGAGCGCCAACAAAGAATGACAAACTGGGCGATGCCAGAGCTGAAGCAGCCCTGCATGCGTTCTTATTTATTCTGCGTTTTTGTAAGGCCCAGAGCACAGCAAAGATGCAGCCTCAGAAGCCAAAGGGGGGTTATCTTTGTTCTGCAATTGGTGCATGGTTCGTCATTTGGTCTGAACTGTTGACGAGGGCTCTTCTTTAACGGCGAATAGCAGTGTGAGGCGCCATCCTTACCTGCATCTTCGGACTGAGCTAAGGTTCTACTTACATGAAGGGACGTGTCATGCCAATAGACAAGACAAGCATTGGCATAGCCAATAGGTATCGCCTTTGGGACCTTATAAGTGTTTAGACATGCAACAGTTGATGTTGTTGCACCAAGGATATTGTACTACATAACTAAATACTTATAAGGTTCCAAAGGCGAGACCTATTGACTATGCCAATGCTTGTTTGAATTTGTAGATAGTGGAGGATGTCTGACCTTTCATAACCACAATCCCTTTCCTCCCCCACCAGGCCTTCCCTCCCGCTCCCTATGTGCATTAGCTAATTTTAGAGGATTTGTTCAATAGAAGTCCAGCTGAACTCAAACTAATCTGTGTCATGGCCATTACGGCTAATACATAGAGCAAGATAAGCTGTCTCTTTCATCAATACTCCCTCGTCTAAATAAAGCTTGCGGTTTTCAATGTGATGCAGGCCTTGAGAGTGATGTGTTCAAAGCCGGTACGTTGCTGTGGCTAGTGCCAGAGTCACGGTGGATCTTGATGGCCCTGCTAGAAAGGCTTTCCCATAGTATCCATTGGATCTCACCAACACGTTAAAAGGTTTAAAAAGTGATGCTAGAAGGAGGCCTTTCCCCTCATTAACTAGTCGTAGATTACACCTTTCCAGGTTTTGTTGAGTTGTTAACATGCTGTGTGCGGTGTATTTGAAAAGATGGCCTCTAATTAGAAAATTCAATTAGGCTTTAATGAAATGAAGATGCATCTATCCAGTGGAGGACCAGACCTCATCCCTCGTTGAGTGGCGTCTTAAATTTTTCTTTGGCGTTGGTATTTTTCCATCAATTTGTAGGCCTGCTCTCATCAGTTCTTATAATAAACCCTCCTAGACCCTGAAAGCCGTTGTGGGTATCATTGCACTGTTTATCTTCGGATGATGGCCTGAGAGCTCGAGAGGCTGTTAAATGGCCAGACTCTGGGCCTCCTTTAACAATACACCATACTAGATTCGCAACGGGCATAGCACGGAATCGGCCTTGTGAGCAGCTTAAAATGATGTACTAGGGGTCACAGTTACTCTACTCTGCCTTCTGGACCGCACCTACAATCTTTCCCTGAAGCTCCTTGAAAGGCTGCAGGCCATGGTGGGTGTGTTAAACAATACATCTGTATGACTTTGTGGAACAAGTCAGATCAGATCTTTTATTGTAGATTAATACAAATCAATGCAATTAAAAAGCATCATAAAACATTTGGAATACCCATTCCTCACAAAACTCATCCTATTCATCTTTGTTTCTGTTCTGCATGTTCACTGCGCTCTACATCTGACTTGGCTAGCTTGTTAACCTGTCCACAGCTTTGGTTTTGTGGTCCAATCCTGTGTGAGATGATGCCCGTCTTTACAGGTATAAAAATCAACTCTGTTATTCTGTTGATGTGAAAGCCATCAAATTATGCGCGACAATCGGCACTAGCTTAAGTAGGGATCATCTAAAACTCTTCGCATCATCAAAATTCCCATCCAACTCCTCTCCTTGCTGTTTTAGATTTGGTATTCTTACAAACCATCCTCTGGCTTACAGATCACTTTAGTTGTTTGGCAGCCTCATGTAAAAAAAAAAAAAAAAAATGCACACATACATAGAGGAATTTTGAGTCTGCCGTCTTCATCCACTGATCTGGTCAGCTGTCATTCACATTTTGCTTCCACCCACCAGTGCGTGCACTGTGAGAGATGGCATTTTGCTAGTCACATGCACATGCGCCCACAAAGAAGTACACTTCAGTGCCAAAGTTGGTGGGCCAATACTTTAGTAATGATTTTTTATTGCTTTTTACCACCCATGTGTGTTTAAGCTATGCCTTCGGGGTACAGGAATGATAGTACATTTTCTTTGCACCAGTAATAGCCATATTTTCAAAAAATATGCATTAATACAAAAAAGGATTTCTACACCTGTTTTCAGTATCTTCTACGTTCCTGCTAGGACACCCCTTTGATGTTCTTTTGAAATTATTAGTGATGGTTATTTTTAAAAAATCATTCTGTAAGTATATGGCCACCACGTTAGGCTGCATTTTTTCCTTTTTAGGTCTCGCCTACGCATCGCGCAAGCGCTGCATTGGAGTGACCTCTTGGAATCACTTCGTACTTTTTTGGAAACTCATGCATGTACAGCGTTTACCTTGCGGGAGCGAGCAGTGGTGCCATCTTTTTGCAATTATCGCGCCTGCCGCTGCTCACTCCCGCAAGGTAAACGCTGTACATGGACTTCCGGCCGCGCTCCACTGAAACCCCTTTGAGAGGTGCCCTCAGCGTCTACATGCATCCAGTAAGCACCCGCTGCTCTCTCCCATAAGGTAAACGCTGCGCGTCGCTTTAACTTTCGTGGCCGCGGGGCCGCGCTGGTCTTTCGGCGCTTGTTTGTTAAGATTTAAGGCTACATTTCTGCTTTATTGTGTTATATTTGTCTCATAAGGCTGCACAGTGCATTCTTATGCCGGCTCTTCTCTGTGCCCGCGCACTCGCACATTAACTGCCTCATGGCACGGAATGCCTAGTTCTACTTCTGGTACTTACTGCTCCTTAATCTGATTTGCAGCCATTCGACCAACTTCCTTCATGTGCACCTGCGCCTTGCATCCGTGCCACGGGTACTTAAGGGCCTTATTTACACTGAGAAGGATCATAGCCGTCCTCGAGCGCAGACTGCTACAGATTCCCTTCAATGGGGACTTCTCCGCGCACACAGTACAACCTCCACTTGCCTACAGGGGGCAGTAGAACACCAGGTGAGAAACTGTGTAACGTGTACAAGAGCTGAAGCGAGCCTTTGCTTTAACGCGCACGCACTCTAACAATCATTACTTACTCTGCATGTTCTCTTCTTCCTCTTCCCTCCTCCCCGTGTGGACGATCATTCCTCCCTTGAAACACTGGAGGAAACAAGGTGGTTTCTTCCCTTGCAGGACTTGCAACTATTGAAGCAAAACAACAATTACAGCATTCTAAAGGTTCCGAAAAATGTTAATGAACATTTTGATGTTAATGTTTGTTTAGGCATCCACTCATTTGAAAATGTATATAAAGCCCAACGGGGCATTTCAATAATCACATGAGAAAATAGTGTGTGCTGTGGGCGCAGCTAAAGGTTATACATTTAATGCTACTTCAAGGACGAGTCATTGTGCGGCAGCGTGGCGAACGAAGCGCCTGGTAAAGGGCTTCTAGCGACTTTTGCTTCTGGTTAAACTGCAATTATCTGTGCACTCGTTCTTACTTTTAAAACATCACAGTTTTTATCAACTGTTTTTCAATTCAATTCAAATAGCTTTATTGCGGTTGAATTTACCATAAAAGCACATAACAGAAAATGAACAAAACGACAAAACTGTTTTTAACAAAGTCTAAAAATCACGCATTTACCTGATCACACTGTGTATTCACAGCCGGTCACCAAGCGCCTTTCCCCGGTCCACCACGGATTTTTCCGATTGAGTGGAGGGAATTAATGGCGCAAACCGGAAGTTTGGCACTGTAGATCTTCTCCTACCGAGGTCAGCAGTCTAGTCTATTGAGTTTGCATAAATTTGGATGCTCGCCTCATCGCGCAGCGGGCGCGCCGAAGGCAAGCCCGTCTGCGCCCGTCCGCGCCTGGATCAGGCCCAGGGCCACGAACCCTGGCTCTCCATTATTAACCACACCCAATGCGCCAATAGTCTACACCAGCACTCAGCTGAAAAACATCATTCTCGCCAGCAAAACATATTCATGCCCTAGCTTGAACCCGAGCTCTTTATCCTGTACTACTCCTCTCAGCTGCCCTAAGTGCACCTTCACGCTGAACACTCATCCCAATACTGCAGCCCGAACATCCCAAGCCTCGCATAATAACCACGAGCACATTCATCTGGCACTCATTAACACCCGCTAACTCCCCAAACACAAATACGAGTTCGCGGACTTCATATTCAACCAAAAACTAGACATCCTATTTATCACTGAAACCTGGGGTGACCCGTCTGCCTGCCCGGACTTTCGCACGGCCACGCCCGAAGGGTATGGCATTTTCAGACAAGACAAAACTTCAAAGAAAGGAGGAGGACTAGCAATCATATACCGAGATAAATACATACCAAGGACAGAGACTATCCCCACTACTACATGTGAAGCCAACACATTCTCCATAACTCACTATCCTTCAAAGGAACTCTTCTGTATCGCCCCCCAGGGCCACGAGCCAATTTTTTGTCTGCCTTGAACACTTTCCTAGAACCTCTAGCGGGAGAACCAGATTTCACTTTTCTGGGTGATTTAAATTTTCACCCAGAAACCCTAGACGACAACGACACCGCAGCTCTCATCACTGAACTGAACGCAGTCAACCTACGCCAACTAGTGGTCGGCCCTACCCACACAGCTGGTCACACGCTGGATGGCATCTTCACTAGCAACTCCCAAATATCAGAGATAGAAACCTTACCTCTCACATGGTCTGACCACCGTGCAGTCATGTTCACTATCCAGGCAAAATCTACTAAACATCATCACAACACAACAGCCCCCCGATCACAATTCAAAGCCTGGGGCCATCTGAACCAGCTTCTCTTAAAAACACACCTTTACTCAACCAATAACAATCCCACTACTGACCCTTCTCTTGCCTCAGCAAACTACTCTGAATGGCTCAATGATGCCTTCAACCTCCTAGTACCACTAAAAAAAATCTCTAAAAATAGATCCACTCCTTCAGCCCCCTGGTTTTCCGAAACTCTCAGACTTGAAAAACAACGCTGTATTGAGAGACATTGGTGTAAAAACTATAACACCTTGGACAAATTGCGTTATAAGGAAGCACTGTCCAAATATAAAAACCTCATTATTCAGGAAAAAAGCAAATTCTATCTCAATCAGATTGAATCAGCGCAAAATTCTACGAAACAACTTTTCCAAGTAGTCACCAAACTATCAGGATCTGCGATAAATCCCTCAATCACCCCCACCCAACAGCTCTAACGATCTGGCACTATCCTTCCAAGAAAAAGTGAATAACATATATGCCAAATTCTCCGCCCAATCCAAATCTGAAAAGTCATCAGTAACGCCTGATTCCAAAGAAAACTCCATCGTTCTCAACTTTTTGCCAAGTGTCATCAACCCAAATTAAGGACCTCATATTAACCATCAAATCTGGCTCCCCTACTGATCCATGCCCACCATCTGTCCTGAAACTTATCCCTGACACTCTAGCCCCAAACCTGACCGACAGATGCAATGCCATGTTCATCACTGGCCATTACCCCACCACATGGAAAAACTCTTATCAAACCACTACTAAAAAAGCAACACCTCGACCCACTAGACACCAAAAACTACAGGCCCATCACAAGTCTGCCATTCCCAGCCAAAATATTTGAGAAACTAATGAACACACAACTGGCCCAATACATCGACGATAACAACCTCCTGGACGAAACTCAATTTGGTTTCAGAAAAAGCCATAGCATGGAGACAGCTCTCATTAAAGCAGCAGATGAAATTCGATCCATCCTAGATCAAGGTGGCACAGCAGTGCTAGTACTGTTGGATTTGTCAGCAGCCTTCGACACGATCGATCATTCCACTCTGATCGACCGTGTCTCGAACATCGGCATCAAACAGAAGGCCAAAAAACTACTGACCTCATTCCTCTCAAATCGTACACAATCAGTCAAATTTGGCAACTAAAAATCTGCTCCTTTTACCCTCCCATGCGGTGTGCCACAAGGCTCATCCTTGAGTCCGACACTCTTCAATATCTATGTGTCGGACCTGGCCAAAGTCATCCAAACTCATGGGATGGGTATTACCTCCTACGCCGATGACACACAATTGGTGTTAGCAATCCATAACGACGGAGAAACAGTGGCCGAAAAATTCCAATCAGGCATGGTCGCAATCAGCACCTGGATGGCCACAAACTGCCTAAAACTAAACTCCGACAAAACTGAGGTACTGATATTTGGCAAGCTCCACCCTATCTGGTCACCCACCTGGTGGCCCTCAGACCTGGGCCCTCCACTGCCCCGGCCTCAAAAGTTAGAAACCTAGGAGTCATATTTGATGATAAACTTACTTTCACCTCACACGCCAACGCTATTGTCTCATCATCCTTTTACACTCTAAACATGATTAAAAAACCTATTACCTTTTCTTCCACCTAATGCCAGCAAAACCCTCATCAACACACTAATTATGTCAAAAATCGACTACTGCAATGGCCTCTTAATCAATGCTCAGAAAAAAGTCACCAATAGACTACAGATGGTACAAAACGCAGCCGCCAGACTGATAACAGGTACCCCTAAGTATCAGTCAATTTCATCAGTAGTACGAAACCTTCACTGGCTACCCATCATAAGCCGTATTAAGTTCAAAGCCCTCTGCCTTGCTTTCAAGGCCATCCACAAAAGCGGTCCGGACTTTCTGAAAAAAGCTCTGTGTGGATACATCCTCAATAGAACCCTCCGGTCCTCAACTGCCAACCTTCTGCACATTCCCCGCACAAGGAAAGTAGCCTGGGGTGACAGAAGATTCACAGTCGCCACCGCTAAACTCTGGAACTCCCTTCCCCAACATATTAAATCATGCCCAACACTGTTCCCCTTTAGGAAGCTAATCAAGACTTGGCTCTTTAACCAATAGGCACATCATCTCTGGTCTCCGTCCTCTACTAGTCCGAAGCCCCAAGACGCCCCAGGGTATTTGCGCGCTCTATAAATTGCTTAAATAAATAAATTCAACAGAGGTCCATTTGTCTTAACAAAAAACACTACTCCTGAGTTCCAGAAACAGCTCTCAGCTGGGATATTAACATCTATCAGTCGGAGGCAAGGGAGCATCCAGAAAATTAAGCCCCACACTTAGTTAAAAGCTATGGATATAGCTCCAAGCAAGACACGTGAGCCCACCCCTCCCTAGAAGAGCTCCCTTGTCTCCTCCATCCACCCACTAATATCTACTAGTTCACCTTTACATTCCGTCATCCATTGATTTTTTTTTTTTCCATCTATCATGTGATCTTTCCTCATTTCATCCACCCATATACTCTGCCGTCCATCCAACCATACTCCGCCATATCCATCCATTCATCCACTCTGCTGTTCATTCATCCATCCACTCTGTTATACATTTAAGCATCCTTTCATTGACCCACACACTCATCTATCCATCTCTCCCTTTTCTCTACCATCCTTTCACCTGTCCCTCCACCTATCCATGTATCCGTTTTCCCTGCCATCTTTTCACCTGGCCATCCATCCAGCCACTGCCATCCTTTCGCAGGTCTATCCACTACCCATTCACTCATCCATCCATCATTCCAACATCCATCCATATTTTTATCCTGTCATCTTTTCAACCGTCCACCCACATATCCATTCACTCATCCATTTCATCCAGCCTCTCATACATCCACTCACGCATCCATCTATCCTTCCCTCTATTCAATATTAATTCCTTTTCCTTTCCCACAAGTTCTGTTTGCTCCCAATTGCTCTTCTCTTCCATTGCCGTTGTATTTCTTTATAGTGTTATTTATGAACTTTCGCCTGCCGAACTGCAGACCTAAGGTCCATAAAGAAGCCCACCCTGCAGTAGCTGCTAAAGCACGGGCAAGGGTTGGACGAGGCCACTAGCCAGAGGCACTGGTGCCGGTCCAGTTCTAGGAGACTTGAAACACATGTTTGGGGGTCCTTGCAGGCAGATCCCCCTCATGGGCTACTCGGAGTCTTACTCAAGTGAAATTGTCAAAAGGCATGCGCCACCAGTAAAGGAACAAGCATTTGCAATGCAATAGGTCTCGCTTTTACGCAAGTTTGAGCTATTGACATTGTAAATGACAATGCCTTTTATTTTCGTTTTTAAAACATAAATAAAAGGCATTGTCATTTACAATGCCAATAGGTTAAACTCGCGTAAATGCGAGACCTATTGCATTGCAAAAACTTGTTGTGGCTTGCAATAAAAAATAGTTGCACCAGCTTCCTAGGGCAAGGCCTGTTGGTTTTGCCAGTGCTTGCTTACGTTTTGTTTTGGCGAGGGTCTATAGAAAATGTTGTTGCAGTGATAGTGGTCTGGTATTGGGTAAAGGTCAGTTCTGTGATAATGAGCCATTGAGGCTGTATCAATAGAGCAAAGCCTGTCTTGTGTGATGGTTGGGCAGGCAGACCATAGTATTGGGCACGGAGAGTCAAGAGCTTGCTTCACTTGGTGTGAGGTTAGTTTACTGAGGGTTAGTGGACTGTCATTAAGTATTGGACATGTGGCTATAGTACTGGATTGAGCTCCACCATGAGGCTCTATAATTGACATCCTACTGAGCTCTCCAGTGAAACACCCAGCTACGCTCTGTCCAGTCAATGTAGGCTACCGTATGACTTAAGGGAGAGGAAGGTACCAGATGTTTCTCACAGGAGAGCCAGAATGGATGTCAAAGCAGCGTAGCAGATGTTTCTTACGGGAGATCTAGGATGTTGTTTCAGGGATTCTGCACATATACAGAACTATGCACAGGAAACCAGGACTTCGGTGTATTGTGGTGTACCAAAAACACGCTTCAGTGCCCAGAACCCATATCCGGCTAGCTATAGTAACCCACTCGTTCTGCGTACTACAGCAAAGCTACCAATGATTGGATATCCTAGAACATGCGACTCAGGGCCTCTCAGAATTTGTGGGAACAAGATACACTTTCGCTTAGATACTCATACCTGTTCACAATGTGAGTAGCCAGAGACACTGTATAGTTTAAAACGTTTATTTCAACTAACCTGCTCTGTAATGCAGTACACAAGCTAAAACTAGCAAAGAAATGCATAAAAACAATATAATCAGCATTGTTACAATCCCATTTAATACGAACGGGGATAGCATATTATAATGACTGTGAATTAGGCCTTATAGCGCTTTACCACCCTCCCCTTGCTACAAGCTATGTTTATTATATCAGTGGAAGACCTTTGAGTTTGGACAGCGGAACCCCCTACCTCAAGTCTTCGATGATAGCATTCACATCTCCGGAGAAGCACAGCTATTCCTCTGGAAAGGTTTTCTTCAAGAGTGTCTTAACTTGCCTCACGTGCCATATTAAAAACACCCGAAAAGTCAGTAGCGCAGCTGTGTTCCATGTTATGTCTCTGTGTGGGGGACAGACCAAAGCCGATTAACCAGTGAAGTTGTTTTCTGTCCTTGAACACGGTGTACAGACTAGAACACAAAGCACAGCCGAAATGGTGAAAGGCAGACAGTTCCCATGTGAAGCAGCACGAGCAAGAGTGTTTACGGGAACCAGGGCATGTAGTGTCGTGTGCATAAGCGGCAAGATGGCGGTGATGCAATTCACAAACTAATGCTAATTTAGCAACGTCCGCTGGCACACCTAGACCCTCACGACAATGTGTTAGTGTGGGTTACCAGAGGTTTGTCACAGGAGACTTGAAATTAATGTCCATGCCGGGTACCAGATGTTTGTCCGGGGAGAGCTAGGATGGGTGTCCATGCAGGGTATCATATGTTGCTCTCAGGAGAGCGACAATAGGCGTCAGTGCAGGGCACCAGGAGTTTCTTACGGGTGAGCTGGAATGAATGTCAGTGCTGGCTACCAGATGATTGTCAGGGGAGAGGAAGAATGGGTGTCCGTGCAGGGTACCAGATATTTCTTATGGGAGCAATAGGGTGGATATTGGTGCAGGGTGCCAGATGCCTTTGACGGTAGAGCTTGGATGGGTAACTGATGCCTTTAATGGGAGAGCTAGGATGGGTGTCAGTTTCTCGTGCCAAATATCTCTTACAGGAGAGCTGGGATGGGTGCGAGAGCAGGGTACCAGATGTTTCGAACAGTTGAGCTATGATGTGTGTCAGTGCAGGGTATCAGATGTTTCTCACAGAGGAGCTAGAATGGGTGTTATTGCAGGACACCAGATGTTTCTTACAGTAGAACTAGAATGGTTGTGAGTTCAGGGTACCAGATGTTTCTCAGAGCTAGAAGGGGTGTCCGTTCAGGGTACTATGTTTCTCACCGTAGAGCTAGAATATGTAATTGCAGGACACCAGATGTTTCTTGCAGGAGCGTTAGATTGTGTGTCAGGGCAGGGCTCTAGATGTTTATCAGGGAGATCTAAGATAGGTGTCAGTGTAGAGTACCAGATGTTTGTTACAGGAGAGCTAGAATGGGTGTCACTGCAGGGGACCAGATGTTTGTCATAGGAGAGCTAGAATGCCTGTCAGTGCAGGGTACCAGATGTTTGTCACGGGAGAGCTAGGATGGATGTTGGTGCAGCGAGAGCTTGGATGGGTAGCAGATACCTCTTCGGGAGAGCTGGAATGTCAGTGAAGGGTACCAGATATTTGTCACAGGCGAGCTAGGATCGGTGTCAGTGTAGAGCACCAGATGTTTCTCACATGAGAGCTAGAATGAGTATCCGTGCAGGGTACCTGATGTGCCTCGTGGGAGAGCTAGAATGGTTGAGTTCACAGGGTACCAGATGTTTCTCACAGAGCTAGGATGGGTGTAAGTGCAGGGTACCAGATGTGCCTCATGGGAGAGCTGAGATGGTTGAGAGTTCAGGGTACCAGATGTTTCTCACAGAGCTAGAATGGGTGTCCGTGCAGGGTACCAGATGTTTGTCACGGGAGAGCTAGGATGGATGTTGGTGCAGCGAGAGCTTGGATGGGTAGCAGATACCTCTTTGGGAGAGCTAGAATGGTTGTCAGTGCAGGGTACCTGATATTTGTCACTGTGGAGAGCTAGGATGGGTGTCCGTGCCGGGTACCTGATGTTTCTCATGGGAGAGCTAGGATGGTGTCAGTGTAGAGTACCAGATGTTTCTAACGGGAGAGCTAGGATGTGGAGAGCTTCTGGTAGTATATGATTTCTATGGGAGAGCTAGGATGCGTGTCAGTTTTGGTACCAGAGGTTTCTAGGGAGAGCAAGGAGGCGCGCCGCTGAGGCCACGGTACCAGGTGCCTCTTAGTTTTTGGACCTGGTGCAGGAAAGATCGTCGTCACGGATTGGCAGCCGGTAGTGTCGAGTAGAGTTCAGTTCCCTACTGTGAGTGACACTTATGACAGTAGAACTGGGTGAGCTTGGATTGGTGCAGTAGCGCGGGAATTATGGGTGCAGGGAAGTTGCACTACCCCAGATATCTTTGATAAAGTTTAGATGAAGCATCAACAATGTAGAAGCCATTTTTTGTTGGTCTTGGAGCATTTAGTCTACATTAAAGAACAAGCTGTCACAGAACATGAAACCTAGTTTTACAAAATGCTGCTAAGTCTTTGTACATGAAGAGCTGTTTATTGTTGTGTTGTCTGACTGCAATTTCATTTTGTAATTCTTATAGCTGACACAGTTGCTGAGACAGGGAAAGGAGAAAGTCAGTACTCCCAAGGGTTTCTAACTCGTAAAAATAAAAACGTGCATCATTTCCAAAGTAGAAATATATCTCAAAATATTTATCAGCAGTATGCAAAGTACAAATGCATTAGTCGATGGCTAGTGGTGCAGATCAGAGCTTCCGAATCCCCCCTACTTCCACGGACGGAATGATTTCACAGTCACACACGCATACACACATCACACGCTGGTGGGGCCCATTACACCAACATTCATCCTAAATCACTCTATCCGTGCCCTGTAAAGGAGAAACACCTTTCACTAAAGCATATCCGATCTGCCTGTACTTTGAGGTCAATGGCATCTGCTTAGTTGCTTGTAAATCTAGCCAAGAACATTTCATAGAATACACAAATAAATTCAATAAACATGACAAGAAATAACCACCCGAGACAGAAATTCAAACAGATTGTTCATTTTATCTAAAATTGTAGGAAAAGCCAATTAAATGCAAAATTATTTTCTCTCATATTTCCCTATTCTGTCTAAATGTCAGATCCTAAGTCAGAACCGGTCCTCAGTAGGAGAAACAGAGCTTCCTGCAGTCATGTAGAGTCACCGTCCTCTTCGTCAGCATAGGGACCTCGAATCATCTGCTCGGGAAGAAGTGGCACTAGACCTCTCTAGTCTGCTCATATTTATACTAAATTTACATTCTATAAAGTTACATTTCTTTGTTCACAACGGATGAATGGCGGAAATAATGTAATCTTGGTACTTTTTCGATATTATGCAAGATTTTCTCACGCATAGATTGTCCCAAATAATGAATAGAAAATTGAATGTTCATGACTAATTTCGATACATTTACGGATGTCTCTACCGGATAAATTTGTTTCAAATGATGGGATCATTACAAGTTTGTGTAGTCAATATTTCAACTTTTGCAACTTCTCAGTCTTCCAGGGGCTCTTGGCAGATGTCCCGGACTTGTCATCATGCTTATGGCTTTTCAGTTCATCGGTGGTGCAAGGTCACAGGCAGAGCGAAGCCTTTTTGTAAATTTCCATCTACTCGAGTGCAGGCTGTAGATGGTAGCCATTTTCGGGTAGGCCACATTGGACAACTTAATCAAAATAAACATAAAACAGAATTACTGCACGGAAATGATTATACAGTGTTATTCCCCTGCTAATACCCTTATGTGTGTGTATTTATCTAGCCATTTGCGACATCAAAAGCCATTAATGCATATTAATTATAAGCGCAAACACAATAACATCACATAAGCAACATCGATTTCTGTCAGTTTGCTCACCAACTTAATTCACTTATTATTGTAGCCATGCAATAGCATTCCCACGTGTAATTCTCTTGTTAATAAGGTTGATTAGACAACATTCGACAAACTTTTAATACTTAATAATTAATCAGTAGTACTTTTAGTAATAACATGCGAAAATGAAACCGGTATTCGGTTTTAAAGTAAAAACCCTGCTCCATCACTAGCACTCCCAGTTGAAAAAGTGTTCCATTCCCTCTGGATTGGTGTCCGATAATGTGAGGCTTGTGGACCTCTGGCAAGTTACAGGGTTCTCCACTGGTAGTCAGTGCTGTAGACTACTGGAGATCTCAGTTTTGCTGAATGAGGACTTCCCTGGCCGTAGTGCCGATGAGAGTTCTCCGCAATTGTCAGAGTAAACCTAGGAGGGTGTAACATGAAGAGAGTGCTTTTGAGGGTCGTTGTAGGGCCCAGGAGATGGTAGTGGAGAGTATAGCCCAGCACGTTGTCGCCGAGTGTGGGGCCTAGAGTTGGATGCAGTACTTGGAGAGGTCTTTCGTGGTGAGTGGAACATAATCTTACCAGGCCTGAAACGAGGGATGAAGGATGGGCAGGGTGGATGCATTTTGGTGATTTGGAGGTGCAGTAGCCTCATTTAGGTTAAAGAAGTTCATCCCCTGTAGGCATCAGGCACTAGTTCAACCGGTTTGTGGTGCAGAAAAAGTGTGTTGGACACTCCCACAACACAACAAGCATTTGCAGTGCAATAGGTCTCGCATTTACGAGAGTTTGAGCTATTGGCATTGTAAATGACAATTCCTTTTATTTATGTGTTGAGTTTTAAAACCTAAATAAAAGGCATTGTCATTTACTATGCCAATAGCTTCAACTCTCGCAAATGCGAGACCTATAACATTGCTATATATATATCTATTCTCCGTCCGACTCTGTGTCATCAAGCACAGTTTCTCTTCGGTCTTGGACTTTCACCTGACAACCAAAGGCATCCGAGGTGATGTAACCTTTGTTTCTATTTAATTATTAGGGTAATCTAACCTGATATCAATGGCCTTTGGGTGAAAATTCCAAAACATGAAACTATCAGAGGCGACATTGAGTGAGGTTACCGCCTTAAACACACACAATGTATGCAGCCCAAACCCCTCTACAGAAAACCCTGACGTTGTGGAGAGCGTGAAGCTTGTTTGATCTTGCAGAACTCTTAAGTTTGCCAGACACATTCCTCTGAAGGCTACAAGACCAAGAAATCAACTAAAAAAAAAAATGGGTTTGGTAGTCCTGTTTTATCATTTTTTATTTTTTTTTGCAGAGTTTTATATAGCGCAAACTTGACCTGAATCCAATCAGCTATCAGAGCGCCTTACATAGCACCAGTTACGTTACATGAGGACACACATTCATTTTTTTGTTAGGCACGGGGAGATTAAGTGATTTGCCCAGAATCACAGGATGTTCAGCGTCATTACCGAGACTCGAATCCACTTCGCCAGGTCTGAGATCGAGCGCCCTAGCCGTTAGGCCAACTCTTCTCCCCTGTGCTACAACACCCAGAAGGAAAAAGTAAAAAACATGGGCTGGAAAACCTACACACGTAGACTAAGTAGAATTGGGAACTCCTGTTATTTAAGCTTTTTATTGTGGTACTTGTAGCCCCGCCTGTACCGTGGAAAAGAGAAACTAAGAGTAGCAGAGTGGAGAGCAAAACAGGAATGGGCTTGAAATAAAACATTTTGGAAGCATTAAACAGGGGGATTAAGCATGCTGGAGGCATCGTGCGGATTAATGCCCAGAAATCCCAACTAGGCACTCCCAATCCAGAAGTGGGTTCCACAGCCCACAGGAAAGTACAGGTGCACATTGTTGCAGTGTCCCGCATACTAAGGGTCTGCCCCTCCTTGAGCAAAAGACACACAATTGATGGACGGAATGCAGAACAAATCAAAACATTCTTTTGCTCACCATGCCACCCCAGTTTAGACCTGGCTATATGCAAATCAGTCTTAACCCTGTGCCTCATGGGAACAGTCCAGCCCGAACTGCCAAGCCATGTCCTCCCTGGACCGGAAACAAGCATCCTAGGACCGGTTTTGGGGTTTCACCCCTCTTCAGCCAGGATAGCTTAATTCCAGTGGCACAGTGAGCCCAGGACTGACGTCTGAGCATACCTGGCGCACTTAGGGCGATAAAGCAAAAGACACACAATTGATGGACGGAATGCAGAACAAATCCAAACATTCTTTTGCTCACCATGCCACCCCAGTTTAGACCTGGCTATATGCAAATCAGTCTTAACCCTGTGCCTCATGGGAACAGTCCAGCCCGAACTGCCAAGCCAGGTCCTCCCTGGACCGGAAACCAGCATCCTAGGACCAGTTTCGGGGTTTCACCCCTCTTCAGCCAGGATAGCTTAATTCCAGTGGCACAGTGAGCCCAGGACTCATGTCTGAGCATGCCTGGCGCACTTAGGGCGATAAAGCAAAAGACACACAATTGATGGACGAAATGCAGAACAAATCAAAACATTCACCCCCAGTCAAGAGATCTGGGTTAAATCCATCATTCTTTTGCTCACCATGCCAGCCCAGTTTAGACCTGGCTATATGCAAATCAGTCTTAACCCTGTGCCTCATGGGAACAGTCCAGCCCGAACTGCCAAGCCGGGTCCTCCCTGGACCGGAAACAAGCATCCTATGACCGGTTTCCTCCTTGAGCAGCCACGAGTACACTTAGGCTTATAACTTTCTTTTTTAGGGGAGAGATGGCAAATGCTGATGTAGGACTGCAAAGCCTCTAAGCAGCTGTCAAGGGGCCAAGAAAGGGATGGTTGTGAGCTCAAAACAACAAACTATACCAGAAGTTATGGAGCCGCTGCAATCGCGCACACATGCTGCAATCAGAGATACCCACGGATCATGCACAACACCAGAGGGTAAACTGGTCTTCTGCTTACCTTGCTTCCTGGCTGGCATGTTTGCAGAACCCACAAGTCTGCTGCAACACTTTCCACAATCCCACACACCAGGGTAGCTCCCAAAATGTGCAAACAGTTGCCTACGGGCCTAATAGAGTAGGCCCGCTGTTAATTTAAGCTTGTTTCCCGATGCATGCAGCGCTAAGGACAAGGGGGGGGGGGGTTGTATTATGTTTGTGCCCGGGATATACTTTGTTGGCTTTCTGTTCCCACTCCATAGGCAGGACGGCCGAGTGAAGCCTTCAGTGGCATCCGATTGTGCCGTGCATAATTCTAGACCGGCCACGTGGGGGAGGGTGAGAATCTGCTGCATCAATGGGCAGGACGGCCGAGTGAAGCCTTCAGTGGCATCCGATTGTGCCGTGCATAATTCTAGACCGGCCGCATGGGGGGGGATGAGAATCTGCTGCATCAATGGGCAGGATGGCCGAGTGAAGCCTTCAGTGGCATCCGGTTGTGCAGTGCATAATTTTAGACCAGCCGTGTTTGGGGGGGGGGGTGTGGGGGGGGGGGGAGGCTGCTGCATCCATGGGCAGGACGGCCGAGTGAAGCCTTCAGTGGCATCCGGTAGTGCAGTGCATAATTCTGGACTTGCCACGAAGTTAACCAGATGGCATTGGCTGCACAGCGGGGGCCTACAGTCCGGCGGGGAAGATTAGTTGTCTGGGTGTCAAACTATACCAGAAGTTATGGACCCGCTGCAGTCGCGCGCACATGCTGCAATCCGAGATACCCACGGCGCATGCACAACACCAGAGGGTAATCTGGTATTCTGCTTACCTTGCTTCCTGACGGGCATGTTTGCAGATCCCAAGTCTGCTGCAACACTTTATACAATCCCACACACCCAGGTAGCTCCCAAAATGTGCAAACAGTTTCCTACGGGCCTAATAGAGTAGGCCCGCTCTTAATTTACGCTCGTTTACGGATGCATGCAGCGCTAAGGACACGGGGGAAGGGGTTGTATTATGTTTATGCCCGGGATCTACTTTATTGGTTTTCTGTTTTCACTCCATGGGCAGGACGGCCGAGTGAAGCCTTCAGTGGCATCCGGTTGTGCAGTGCATAATTCTAGACCGGCCGGGTGGGGGGGCGGTGGTCTGCTGCATCCATGGGCAGGACAGCCGAGTGAAGCCTTCAGTGGCATCCGGTTGTGCAGTGCATAATTCCAAACTGGCCACGTAGGGGGGTGGGGTGGGGGGGGGGGGGAGTCTGCTGCACTTAGGCAAAGGTCTGCTGCACATAGAACAAGTCTGAATTTCCTGTGGTCCTGTATGCAAATATGCCTATGTGGGCAGATGTGCCTCTGGCCCAAAGAAGCGTGACCCAACCAGGACCTGGCACATCTTTAACATAGAATGATCTGGTTAACATGGGCTATAATTAAATCTACAACATCTATGAGTACCGAAAGACTGACCATCCTTAGATAAGACCGGAAACTTCACCAAAAATGCACTTCTTTTCTGGATATTTCTATTATTTCACGTGGCATTTAGCTTTACAAAGATGCGCAAAACTAATGAAATTGATTTGCAGCTGAGACCTGAAATAACGAAAAGCTCAGAGCAATTAAAACCAACTTCTTCCGTGGTAGGGACTGTCCTCCATCCGTGAAAAACTCAATTTGAAGGAATTAACTGCCCGCGCTGCTCGTTATGCAGGATTTGATGCAATTAAGAGCAGCGGATCTTGGGACAGTGGCGCTGACTGGTACAGAAATTGCCAGGATAACAATAATCCCGTGTGGCACCCGTGCTCCGGTTACATTTAGAACAAGCACTGAATCGAAACCTGTGGTGCACCACAGAGGCGCCGACGCGGGAATTGAAACCAGTGGTAAGCGCGCACCACAGAGGAGCGGGGGCGAGGGAGCCTGTCGTCTGTGCTGCGCGCCGATGCGTGTCCTAGACACCGATGGGAATGGGCGGAGCAAAGGCGGGACATGCGCCCGCCTTTGCCTAATTGTGTGCCTTATTTTTATTTATTTTTAAACGCTAAAGCCAATGGAAGCCCGCAAAAGCAAAACAACACGCACGAGCGTGTGGTTCGCTTTCAAAACCCTTTTCAAGAGGACTCGCGCTGCGCGAGCAGTGCTGTGCACTGCAACGCTAGGTTTGAGACCTAAAAATGCATGCATTGCACACTGAGCTCGGGAAAGTAAAGTGGAAGCTGGCTGAGCATCTTGGCACAGTCCTGCCATCAGCTAGTGCTTATTCTTGACAACGTATCCTAGTTGGTCCACAGTACCGCTAATTTGACACAAACTTAGTCGTGCTCAAGGAGTCCAGTACCGACCCTTCTTTAATTGGTTCCAGAAGGAACAAAGTGTTATTTGCTATAATTTCCAGGATCGCAGGCAGAGGACAGACTGATCAAAGTGATGGAGGTGTTTTCATGAATTGAGCGTACATAGACTCAACAAGTTAGGGAATTGCAAATGGTTGGTTTCAGTACAACTGAGCAACGTGATCATGTGGCTGAAGGATGCTTATTTTCCACATCTCTCAAGACAGCTATTGTTTGGGGACAGAAGCCCAAGAAGGAATAGACCACACTGTATTGCGAGGGCTCGGTGGGGGCCCTTTCCTTTGGGTAGCCTTGTGTGTGGGCCTGTTGTTCTCCAGTGGTGCCTCAGGGTTACGTTTCCGGTGTATTTCAGCTGCGTCACCGAGGTACTCCCAGTGTGCACGTGAGACTCGTGGAAAAGCAAAGTCCTACAGCCTGGGCTTAGTCTTTGAGCTAGGAGTGTGATACATCGGGACACATGAAAGCAAGAGATTGACTTTCTCTACAGAAATGTAAAATAGGGTATTGAAAAGTGATGGGCACAAACATACTGCATTAACATACTGCGGCTATCATTTTCTGGGACCGAAATGTGACCACAAATACATGTAAAGCATAAACGCATATGACCTCTTGGAGGTGCGTTTTTAGAACATGAGGCCATACAACAAATCCTATTCAATAAGAGAAAAGTTCATGCGTATTCTGTAGCCTTCGGGGAATATTCTGGTTGACTACTGTTCAGGTATGTCCAAGGAGAAGAGGTTCCAGGCAGAAAAGTACTAAGTATTACATTTAGGTAGGATCTTTCTTGCCTCTGCACTAGTTTCTTGCCTGTTCCGGTAACAGGAGGGGCTTGATTCTGTGTTCAGGTTTCCCACAAAGCAGTGCCACCGTAGCAAAAGCATACTCAAATAGAACCTGGTCCAAACCAAGCTCTAAAGTCGGTTTATAGTAGCAAAGTTGTGTGTTAAAACTTGCCCAAAAAAAGATGTTAGTGGGATTTAGAGACAGATGAATGACTTCCACAACGAGGAACCACGGATACCAAATTTCAAGGGTTGTTAGGTTGAAACGGTCCGGTCACAGTCACGAATTTTGGTTTGCAAGGGGCACCTAAGAGATTTGGGGCAAACTGTAGGTCCATGGGATCCACAGAGTGTCTAGCTCTTGTTTAGGGTCCTGTTTCTTTCCTCCCAGTTGAAAGCAAGTCTTGTACGTGGGCCTTCTTCAGCATCTCGACTCAGTCCAGTCACCAGCTAGTGCCTATCCTTGACAAACACTGTATCTTAGCTAGTCCACAAATTCCACACAAACCCTCACTCACACCCAAGAAGGCCAGTACCTACCCTTCTTTGGTTGGTACCGACTTCCTGCCGAAAGGAACATCTTATTTTCTATGTGTTCCAGAAAGGTTGGAGGTAGAAGACAGAACGATCAAAATGATCGATATGTTTCATGCATTGGGGGAACATAGACTCCACCAGGTACAAGGTAGGGAATTGGAAATGGCTCGTTTCAGTACACTAGAGTAATGTGATCATGTTGGGGGGGGGGGGATGCTTTTCCCCCCACAAGACAGCTATAACTTAGGGGCAGAAGCCCAAGAACCAATGGCAGGCAGTTTCACATGTTTGTAGAGTATAAAAACCCCTGGCTGAGGGAAAAAACCCACGATCTGCGCACTTAGTCGTTCTGGTCTAGGGACTGAAATCACCATCACACATCATCCCTATTAGCACAAACAGCATAAATAACAGTTATCATAACTACTAGTACTAGAATTGCATGATTCTGCTGGTTTCCACAGATGTATGGATTTGTAAGGCATCCAGCATTATTCACAATATGGTGCATCATTTGCAGATTTTACCAAAAGTACAAACACTGCCTCTGACGCTCTGTGTAAGTCTAATTATGTATTAGCCAATGATTGTTATTTTCAGGCATTGAAAAGGCATGAATTGGGTGGGGAAAGGCTGAAACAGGAAGCAGCAAAAAAACTTTAATACATACATATAATTCAAACAAGATAGAAAGAATGAGTCCTTTGTCTTCATATTTCCCTTACGTTAGACGCTGTTCTCAAAGCAGAAGTTACTTCAGGAGGGCACTCAGTTTAGAAGACTCCCGAGCATCAGCATGACCACTGGGCGTCTAACTACCCAGTTCTTAATCTTTTAGCCATGCCCAAAGTTAGAGCCCGTTCTAGATCTGATCTCGCCACCATTAGCAAAGTTTTGTATATGAGATTTCGGTTGGGCTGCCTACTAGGACGGGCCAACGATCAAGCTTCAGTTTTGTGCCCTGCATGTGACTTAGCCCCGGAGACAGAGGAACATATTCTGTTCTTCTGTACTGGATACCATCTTTTCCGAAGGAAGTGGATACGACCAATATACCTGAATCTGGCAGTCAAGCATTATTGGGTTGTTTACAGGATCCTAAAGACTGATACATCTAATCCTACTGCTTTTGCTTTAAGCCGCTTTTTACAGAATATTTTGGTTTAGGCGACAGAAGTTTGTGATCCAGACTGAATAGGAGGGTTAAAAAAAAGAAAGTTACCTGGTTCCTGGTATGCTAGTATGTACTGGATAACCTGTTTGCATGTTATGTGTGATGGAGCGGGTAGTACAAAATTGTGTATACCCCCCCATTCTGCATGTTTACACTAATGAGAATAATCAATTAATTATAATAAGTATTAATGTTTGTTTGAGATCTAATCAATATTACTAATGTATGAAATACACGTGGGATTAGCATCTGCATGGCTGAATAATTTTATTTATTAACCCATGTACGCATACTAACTGTAGAAAATAGGAGACTGCATGGTATATGTTGCTTTCGTGATGTTTTCGTAATGTTGCACCAGATGACATCAATGGGTGAATATGAACGCTTTGAATGTTGCTATAAGCTAGATAATTACAACCAAATAAGGGAATTAGTGAGGGTTTAACACCTTATTCATTATTTCTATGTATTAATTATTCTTTTATGTTTGTTTCGCTTAAGATATTGTTGGGCCTAAAAACAAATATGGCCGCCGACGTGACACGACGAAGTGGCCACTGCCCCACGAGGCATGGAGCGAAGTGCGCCGATGCGACAAAGGCTTCTAGACCTCAACATGAACTCTAAACGTAGTGTACCCGAACAAGGTCACTATGGGATGACTGCCAAGACGAAAAACAATGGACTTCCACAAGCAAACCAGTATGGACTGACTTTAGAAGAACCCATGACATCACCACGTGAATTAAACCAAAATTGCTTACTTCAGCATCGAACGATCCTAACTAACCAATGGATGGAGTCCAAATTTTTTAAAATGTATCATTTAGACTTGACTTTCATTATAAAATGACAATAGAATAGAGAGGGTCACGCTTCTTGCTCTTCTTTCCTTATAATTTCTTTGCTGACGGTGACGCTGTGTTCCTGAATCTTTGACAGACTGAATTGCTGCCCAGTTCTTTGATGAACTGAGGACTTCCTAAATCTATGGGCACCGACAGATGCTAGCACGGCTCTGGTCCTTGATCCTTAATGGGACTGTAGTGTGCTGCATGAAGAACTTTCGAATTCTAACTGATTGATGACTAAATTTGATGACTTAGAGGATGACCGATAGCCAGAATAGGTAAATATGGTGTTCTGTGATTTGCGTAATGATTAATAAATTTACTAGATAAAACTAAATTCTTGCAATAACTAGATAAACAAAATATTGATTAACAAGCAAGTGTGTTTTGGTCATTTATTAAGAAAGGATAAATCAGGATCTTGAGTGTATTTAGCTGGACTAAATCACCATATCAACTCAACTAAATGATCCATTAATCACGTGGGAGGAGTATCTTAATGTTTAAGTTTATGATGGGTAGAGATAAGGTTTAATGTACAGATGTGTAAATAATTTTCTTCCTATAGGATTATAAGGTATTCCTTTCATGTCAGCGCTTGGAACATCCAGCTCTCCTATAAGTGCAGACCAATGAGAAGTGAAGTGTGAATGTTGGTGTTATGGGCCCCACCAATGACTGTAGGAGTGAAAGTGTTAATGTGATATTAGGAGGATATTAGGTAAGGGGTTTCGTCTTGATTCCCGATACCCAGGTTTCCGCGCTGCATCATGTGAAAAGTGTTATTATGATTAATGACTGTGATGAGAATTATGCGTACATTAGCCAGGCAAGAAAAATGAAACTGCCACAGATTTTTCAAACTATGTTATGACTTCTGTCTCAAAATTGCTCTGACTTGCTGTCATTCTGGCATGCAGCCCAAGCTGTGTACTCTTACATAAAGCAGGAGTATGCAGAGTGCCATGGAAAGAGCCTCCGTCTCACCCCACTGCCAAGGTTGCACACACCGTCAGCTGGCCAGTAGCCTCACTCCCAAGGCTGCATTCTGTTGAGCTAATAGGAGTCTGACAACCCCAGCCTGTGTCCTGTGAATAACACTAAGGCCCTTGTTCACCCCTCTGTAAGTGGGAGAGTCAATCTAAGCGTGGAAAGACTAAGACAAACCTGGTTCAGTCCAGCACAACACCCCAATGGCTTCAAAGAGGTGCCCTTGTTCTGTTTGGCATCAAGCGGGGGCAAAGCTCTGATGGAAGGTTGGGCACAGTTATGTAAGTGGTATTATTAAGTTGGAATATTAAAGCAATTATGAGGACAATCCGGACGCATCACCTGAAATTGTTACAGCTGAAATCTAGTAAAATAATAAATATGCAAGCAGAATAATTCGAACAGCTGTGTGTCCCTTAGACATGTACTGTGTAGCACTGGGGTCTCCATAAGGTAGAGTGAGCGATACCGGTACGTAGTTTGCAGATACGCAGCACAGCATGTCATTCAGAGGGTCTGAAGCTGAAACTTGTCTTCTGCACATTGATGAAGTCATTGCAGCTCGTCTCCAGCCTGTCATTGTTCCAGTCTGTTGAAATATTGGCAATAAATGTGCACAAATTCACATTCCCCATTACTTGTACGTATATAGTATTTCTCTAGCGTGAACTTAGACCAGCAGAGACCTGTACAGGGTCAAAGACGAGCATGAAGTCAGTGAGTGATAGGAGAGGTAGCTGGGCCTTGGATTGTGAATGAATTGTGATGTAGTGTTCTTTAAAGAGGTGCATTTTCGAACTCTTTCCTGTTTTGTACCAGCCGTGAGTTGGTCCTGATGGATATAGGGATGGTGTTCCACATCCTCTGCGCATTGTTGGGAAAAGCCCTACTCCTTGTTAGGTCGAGCCTGTAACAGCGCGCATTCACTGTTCTGGCGAAGACTTCATGTAAGAGCTTTCGAAAATTAACCTAAGAATCGCACACGCTTGTGCGTGTGCTTTTTGTTTTTGCCCACGCTATTGGCCTTTGCATGCCTCTTTTTTAACAAAGACAGCACGCAATTGGCCAAAGGCGGGCGCATTGCTCCGCCCATGGCCTATTGGTTGTGGTTACCCGCACGGCCGCCATGTGGTTTCAATTATCGTGCCCAGACACGGGCGCGATAATTAAAACCAGATCGCGCACACCACTCGCGTGCTTGTTTGTTGCTTCTGGCCACCTACTCTAGAATATGAAAGAACACAGCTATTGAAATACTCGAATACAGATACGGAGAAGGCCAGGATTCTTGTAGATGCTCCACCCCCTCACCCCTCTACACCCGACAATGGAATAGGATGGACCCATAAGACGGACATGTAAATTTATATTACAGACGTTTGCATTTGTTATGGTATGTGACTAAGTCAAATATAGAAGCTGATTTCTGCATCACACAATAAAAGGAATATTTCCTATTCGTTGCCTAAACAGTAATAGCCTTACGTTTTCTTTGACACAATTGCAAATTATATTAGGTGATAAATGTGACATTAGGCAAAAGAGTTGTAGTCTCAAGGTCAGCCTTGTGTCGTATCTGTTGTGATGACGTGTTTATTAAACTTGGTGTCACACATTTATCTTGTCCAAATTCAGTGGTCACAGCAGCCCTGGCTAACCAGGTTGCTGCTGTAACTCTCCCCCCGCTATATATCGTACCTGAATTTGTCTGCTGAAGATATTATCCATTGACCACCTCCTCACCTTGTGCAATAGTCGCATACAACACTGTTGCCCCACCCCCTGCTCCCAAGACCCAACAGGCTCTCCAACAACAAGGTTCTTGGGCCTTGTTCCAAACTTCGACGTCGCGCGCCTTATGCAGCGTCACTACACACCCTGCCCCGCTGCCACCGCTTCCATCATCTTCTTCACACCTGCCTCGAAGAAGCCTCAGCAAGGTAAAAGCATCTTCCAACCAGCACGTGGCACCGCTTGAAAACTCAGGATTCTAAGACACTTTACCAGGCATTCAAAACGAGTGCACTGAACTGATGCCTCTCACTAACACTCATGCTCTTTGCAATCAGGTTATTACAGTCATGCGTCAGCGAATCCTCGTGCTACTTACAGGTTTTTAAAAGGCACTGCACCTGCACGTCACCTAGACCACTACTAAGCGCAGAAGTTGCCTATTTGAAATTACCTGCTAATTTGGCGTGAACGGCGTATTGCAGTTCTCTTGCAGGGCTTACGTCTGTAATGCAACGGCTGCACTTACTGCTATCATCGGGGTAAAGTTAAGAGCAGCATTACAGCTCCCACGCTCAGCTTCCTTCCTGCGTGTCGCTTCCCTCCCTTCCTGCGTGAACTCCACTGAGACTTTCGTAGCGCAGACTAGCCGGAGGCCGCTCAGCACACTATAAATAAATGCGTGTTCACGCATTCCTTGCAGCCGTTAGGAGCAGGGCACGTGCTCTCCGGCAGGGGCTGCAGGACAGCAGGCCGCTCTGCAGGCTCCGCACAGGCATTCTGAATTATTAATAGAGAACTGCGGCACTCCCTTTCTCCTCATCACCGCATCCCACGAATACCACAGACTGCACTGCTGATGGGGTGAGGCCTGCCTGCTCTCATCTGGGCGAACCTGCCACAGCAGGCTGTGGTGTGCAGCCAATGAGGCTATAACTTATGTGCCGACTCTGATCCAGTCTGCTACAATCTGCCTGTGTTGTACAGCAGAGACTGCAGTCAGAGCTGGTCAGTCTGCTGTGAAGTAACTGCAGCGATGAGGATGCTGAAGGCCTGCCTGCTCTGAAGTAAACATGCTGCAGCGATGAGCAGGCTGCAGGCCTGCCTACTGTGAAAATAAACAAGCATTGGCATAGCCAATAGGTCTCGCTTTTGTCACCTTATAAGTATTTTTCTTTTTTGTTGTCCTGCCTCTACTCGTGTGTGTTATCTTTATTTCCAGCAGAAGGTTCCTAGCAGAATCATTAATCAGTGCATCCTGGTGGATGCTCGTTCTGCACATGCTTTGTGTGGTTATTTTTTGTTTATTTAAACTTTTACAGGCTTTGCTTTAAGTAATTTAATTTTGTTTTTGGGGTTGTCGTCACTCCTCGCCACTCCCCCTCCGTGTTCACAATTCCTCCTGGTCGTCCCGACTGCGCAGTTTCCAGGTGCTCCTGATATATATATATATTCACTGAAAAAACCATAGATTTCAGGCACGTTATAGTTAGCTGGACTTTTCACTCGCACAAAACCATTGAAATTCCCCTGTTATAGTTAGTTCAGCTAACTATAACTCGTGCGCCCGCAATGCACTGCTGATGAAGTCACATATTACATCACTCATGACATGGTCAGTGACATCAAAATGTGCCCTAATTTTTCTTTCTGCAGCACTAATCATAATTTCTATGGCAAAATGAACCCCCTCATTTTGTTCCTTTGCAAATTAAATGTTTTAAGTGTTACCACTTTATTCCAATCAAGATGGCTTCAGGTGTGCCATACGTTTGTCATAAGTAAGACTGTTAGCGCTCTAGTTGTTCGTTAGGACACTCTGGGACATTCTGCCATTGGGCTATACTTGGGCTACATCTGGGTGATATTTGTGCTACATTTGGGCTCTTTTGTCTCTGGTGGCCATTTTGGGAGACTTATTTGTTATGAAGTTTCCTAATTTCCTCATTTACTACAGTCTCCTCAGTAGGAAATACTTTCAGTTTTTTACTTTGATTCCATCAAGAAGTCATTCAGATGTGTCACACATTTGCCATAAATTCAGAATGTTAGCACTCTAGTTGTTCATTAGATCACTGTAGTAAAGCTACTGCTCACCAGGGAAGTCTGCTGCTGGTATTGAAAGTGCATGTTTCAGTCTACATGTCAGAATTGTTTAATGAAATAGAAGAGGATTTGAGAGGTCACTCAAAATGTGCCCTCATTTATCTTTCTGCAGCACTAATCATACTTTCTATGGCAAAATGAACCCCCTCATTTTGTTCCTTTTTGAATTAAATGTTTTAAGAATTACCACTTTATTCCAATCAAGATGGCTTCAGGTGTGCAATACGTTTGTCATAAGGAGGACTGTTAGCGCTCTAGTTGTTCTTTAGAACACTCTGGGAAGCTGCAGTAGAACACAAAGGAATCAACTGACAGTCTCTGCCCTTGTTGGATGTACATGTTTTACTGAGAATGTCAGACTTCATTCTCACATGACTGAGACAGATATGTGAATTTACAGAAAATATGCTTTCAGCTTAGCTTATAGATCACCTTCCAAACCTCTGTGGGGAAAAGCATGAGAAAATAGTTTTCTCTCAAACATGATTCATGATATCACAGCAGAAGGCTTTTTCACATGGTAAAATCACCTTAGAACACACCACAATTCCTAAAATTAGTATGGTACCATCAACAAATGATTTATAATGTAACTAAAGTCTTAAAACCTTCTATTAACTGCAATGCTTTTTAATGAGGTGCTATCATGTATATTGGTCCCAGGATGGCTGCCAACACTTCTTGGATGAAGTACTGACAGCCAATCAGATCTCACGATGAGATGTGTGGTTAGGCTCCGCCCAGAGATATGTGATTTTGATTTTGAGTTTCTCAGGAACTACTGAACGGATTTACACCATTTAAGCAAAAGGCATGACTCTGAACCAAGGTCTACCTTTCTGCCAAATTTGGTGTAATTCTGTTCAGCAGTTAGGGCTGTAGCTGCAGCTAAATGTCCTATGGGAAATTGCATGGGGAAAACATGTTTTGGGACCCCCCTTTTTTCTCAGCCCCCACTAAATGAATCATCCCGCGACTTTCAGGATAGGATCGGACCGGAGCTGGCCAAAAGTTTTGAAAATTTCGCGAAGATTCATCAACGGGCGCCAAAGTTATTCCAAATAGAATGTTGCGGATTTCCTATTGAAAATAGGTCCTAACTATAACTACCTACTGGCCACCGCCAGTAAGGTAATATATATATATATATATATTTATTTTGTATATTAACATTCTAGCAACTGTAGTAATGTATTTTACATTTTATTGTTAAAGGCACTATCTAGCCGGAAATCGAACCAGATTCCCCAGGTCCGAAGTCGGCAGCTGTGGCGGTTATACCACAGCCTCTCTCCTGCTTGTTTACTTTTGCTTTTGCTTGGTAAGCTGTGCGCACATGCACTTTCTGAGTCCCACTCCCTTCTGTAGCTGCCTGCATCTAAAAACAAGCATTTGCAATGCAATAGGTCTTGCATTTGCAAGAGTTTCAGCTATTGGCATTGTAAATGACAATGGCTTTTATTTATGTGTTGGTTTTTAAAACATAAATAAAAGGCACTGTCATTTACAATGGCAATAGCTCAAACTCTCGCAAATACGAGACCTATTGCATTGCAAATGCTTGTTTTTTTTCTTGTTTACACTTCTTAGTCTGCCGTCTGCTGGTGTGCTGAGAACTAGCACAGGTAGTGAACTTGTCTGCAAGACAGGCATGGATGCTGGTCGAGATGTTTTTGTAAATGATGCAGCTGGTTGTGAAGATGGTATGGGCTTTCAAATGGAGCCACTGGAGTTGCAGCTGGATGAGGGGATACTGTGATAATATTTCTTCAGACCCTGGCTAAGGAGAGATAATGTGAATTGTAAGAGACCATTCACTTGCCCTTATTGTGATCACCCTTGCATAATGATGGAATCTTTAGCTTAATGGTGACCAGGCTGGCATAATTAATTGTATATCGAAGGCATCTTTGGCCCAATAATGGACACCCCAGGCATAGTAGGGTTGACTCTTGATGTAAAGGTGGCTATACTGTACTGCCAACCCCAAGCATATTGATGGTCACCAAGGGCAAAAACGGGGCTTTTCTTGACATGTTGGGTGCATACTTAGCATTATGGTGCCATCTGTGGCATTTGCACTTAGGCAAACGTCCATGTGAAGTGGTTGTGGATGATTGATGAGAATTTGCATTTATGTTTGGGCAGCTAACGTTTATTTACTAAAAAGACAAAGTACATATTTTGGTACAAAAATTGAGATTTTTCTTTTCCAATTTTACAAAATTTCCAGTTTTGGGGTTTATTTACCTTAAAAGAAAATAAGCTTGTATTTGATAGCAAAATATTTGTATTTTCTGAAACCCATAAGCCGATGAACATCGACTCGGTGATTATATTCCAAATATATTTAAAACTGATATTTGAATGAAAATTCATTGTAACTTGCCGAGACTTACTGATGAGTTTTTTTTTTTAATTCCAGCAATCTTAATTGCTCGGTTAATTAAAACCTTTACAATAAAAATCAACCATAATTTCAGTAGGAGTGCCGAAACCTAAACCAAATAATATAAAGCCCTTACATTTAAAAAACCATATCGCTAAAACCAGTTTACATCTATCTGATGAATCTACCGAATAGCTGGGATGCCCTCCATTAATGCACAGATAGCAAAGTAACGCTGCCTCAGAGCTGACCCCATCCATGACGAACCGCTCCTCATCAAACTTCTCTAATCAGGGCTGGGCATCAGCACAATACACGGGAAATGGTTTCCTTTGGCACATTACATTTCCTGCACTGGATGGTAGTGATATTAGGTATTTTCCCAAGCTGAGATTTGCCCAGTGAGAATACAGTAATCGCGTTTAATACATCGCCTAGAGCCTCCCTCTCTCCCCGAACCCTCAAGGTGCTGCTTATATGCTTATATGCAATAGCAGGCGTTTAGGAAATTAGCCTCCCTTGCACGAGATTGTTTTGAAAGGTAAAATTCTAGCTGCTGTCATCACTGAGTCTGGCAGACGGAACTATCTCCTGTGAGCACTGCACTGTGCTAATCTGAATGCTTGCTATTGAAAACTTTGTGAATCTATATGCTAAATTAGGCATTCGTTTTGCGTGAGTTACTTTTAGTACATGTCACAAGAAGGGGCGTGTAAGTTCTTTGGTTAAGGCAATAATGGCGTGGGTAGTTGATGAACCTCGTGATTTCTTGACAGTAAGATGGTGGTGATGTCCGCCCTCTCATGAAAGAATGCTCCATGATATTTCTACATCTGCGCTCTGGTTTCTATGCTCTGAAGTACCAATGTCCAAGCCTTTCCAGCATGTGCTCAATGATCATACCCCTTGTTGTATCTGGGCTCATCTAAAGGTTATTAATTTTACCTCAAGCGCCTGTTACCGTCTTGGGAGGCCCATGCGTGTACTGATAAAATAAAAGCATGACCAGCGTACTGTAGGATTGCTACCTCTTGCCTCCCCTCTTCCCCCAAACTTGATTAACCCTGTGCAGTGTGTGACACAACTCTGTCACCTATAGGTTGAAAATCAGAAGGGCAAGAACACCCCTCTGCTTTAGCCACCTATTGGTGTTGATATGACGAATTTTGGGACAACTTAATTTGTACCCAAGTGTTGGAATAAAGGGTCTGATTTGCTCACAGCCACATCGGGGAGATCCCACTGCTAGTCACTTTAGCCCAAAGTGTGCGCCTTCCACACCATCAAATGCAGCTTAAAAGCCAATAAAGCAAATGTACAGTAATGCACTAATGCAATGGATAGTGCAGTGCACCAGCTAAGATACAGCCTGCACATTGTCTGAGGTGCTGCATCCATGTTAAAATTCCATCTGATAAAATGTCAGTTTTTAGGTATCTCCTGGCGTAGGCTGCGCACATGCGCAGTCTCACTGGCGAGATTTAATGATTTGGGGTATTTTGTGTAAAAGGCATTAAGCCCCGCCCCTCTTTTCCATTGGCCAACGTCACCGTTTATGCTAAACGGTGGCCAGCCATTGGAAAAGAGTTGGTAGTGACGTTTTCGTTCGGCTTTTTCTGCCGTCGCACTTGGACGGCCTCGCCTGCTTTCCTTCTGAAGTAAAAGGTTTCTTATCTTTATGGGGCCAAACACATGACCCCATAAAGAGAAGAAACCTCTTAGCAGGCGAGGCCGTCCAAGTGGGAGGACAGAAAAAGAGAAAAGTATACGTCAGCTGCCTGGCGAGCGCTTGTTTTCTATCCCCCGCTCGCTGCACCCTCCTCCCGAACAGCTCCCCCGCCCATCCTCTCATCTCGTCTCACCCTCCACCACCCACAAAAGCTTTAGTTTGGAATATTCCCCAGCGAGGCTCCACCCGGCCACAGGCGCAGAGCGGCAAGAGAATACAGCGCGCCATTAAGTCTTAAGAGGTATCAACTACACCACCCAATATCCATCAACAATATATAAATGTCCTTTATAAATTGCATTCGAGACGTCAGAATTCACTTTGTGCTCTTTAAATGTTATTTAATCTGCCATAAATCTGTTGGCAGCCTGTTATTAGCTCCGTCTGCTGCTTTGTCAATGTATGTAAATCCCAAACTTCACTCTAGCAAGCATGCGGTGAGGCGGAGGAAAGGGGGCGGGCGTGTATCTGTGATAAGAATAAGACATTAAATCCCAGCGGCGGACCCCGCCCCATGAATTATTACACCGCGGCACCTGACATGGTGAGCTGTCACCGCAGAGGGGCCGGTGCTGTGCAGCCTGAGGGATTACATGTCACTTCCAGCCGGACCATCTGCCCCCGTTTCAAGGACGCTGCACGCGAGTCAGAACAGGGGCTCTGAGGCGGCGGAACAGTGAACACATGTAATGCGGGTAAACGGGTTAGAGAGCAGGGCACATATCCTTACTGTAATATCTTGGGGGGGGGGGGGCGGGGGTCGATCAAGCGAACAGTGAACATGTCTCTGCTGTAAAGCCGAATTCGGGCTTGGGAGCAGAACACCTTCCCGCCCTGTATTCCAGGACGAGGACACGGGTAGGGGGCTCCGGGGAAGTGATCAGTTAACATGTCCCCGCTGTAATTCAGTTTAGGAACGCGGAGCGGGCCGGGGTTTGCCTGTAATCCCAGATAGTCATTGTATGAGAGAAACGGGCACACATCCGCACTGCTATTATGGATCGAGACTCTGTGTGGGCAGCAGGGCATACATTCACGCTGTAATTATGGATAGGGATTCTGTGTGGGGAGCAGGGCGCACATACGTGCTGTAATTATGGACTGAGACTCTGTGTTGGGGGCAGGGCACACATCCGCGCTGTAATTATGGATTGGGACTGTGTAGGGAGCAGGGCACACATCCGCGCTGAAATTATGGATAGGGACTCGGTGTTGGGACACGGGCACACATCCGCACTGCTATTATGGATCGAGACTCTGTGTGGGCAGCAGGGCATACATTCACGCTGTAATTATGGATAGGGATTCTGTGTGGGGAGCGGGGCGCACATACGTGCTGTAATTATGGACTGAGACTCTGTGTTGGGGGCAGGGCACACATCCGCGCTGTAATTATGGATTGGGACTGTGTAGGGAGCAGGGCACACATCCACGCTGAAATTATGGATAGGGACTCGGTGTTGGGACACGGATGCGCTGCAGTCATGGGAACAGGGCGCACATCCGCGCTGTAACTGGTATAGGGGCTCAAGGAGCGGAGTAGTGAGTGTACACCTAGTATGAAGACTGCTGACAGCTAGAGACCAGTACAGTGACACCATGATGCTCTGCAGGGCCTAATCCACTCTTTTAACGAGACAACAAGCACATTATATATCACTGTAGCATCATTGGCTTAGAAATGTCTATACAATAATTCACCGGTTCCAACAAGAACTGTAACTTATGCATCACATCAAACATGTATCCGCACTCTGGGTTTTTATATTTTTTTAAATCACATTTGAAGGCAAGTGCTACAGTGAACCCTGTTCATGGGCAGTACAATTTATACAGTATACTGATGACAATGTATGTTGTTGTAAGCCTGTCCTTCTATTATATGCACCTCGACGAACGATATTGTGAATGACTAAGGCGTGGAGCGTAACATTATTATGGTGAATCGGTCCACTGTAGCATTCTTTTAGTTTCGTATTCACAGAGTGAGGAAGATGTGCTACACTTTTAGGGTTGCAGCACAATTAACTTAAGAGTCCTTTCAGTGAATGGTTTCTAAAAGTGGTCATCGAAGTGACCTACTGCCCACAACTACCATGTAGCGATTCCACTGCTTAAAATGTTAACACTCGGAAGTCTGTTATAGCCAGACGGCGCCATTGCAGCCTTCTGCCAAGCATGACCTACGTGGCACCAGAGCCCCACTTGGCTCGTGCCCCATAGGGTTCAAAATGCTGATGTTAGGGCACATGATATAAAGACAGTACACATCCTATATAGGGCAAATATTTGACCACCATTCAACGCTTCAGGCCTCCAGATATTGAAAATCTTTAAAGAACAAAATACCAGTCCGAGATGGAAACAGGTTCTCATGTACATCCATCCATCCACCCATTCTTATATATATATATATATATATATATATATATATATATATATATATATATATATATATATATATTACCTACTGGCGGTCGCCAGTAGGTAGTTATAGTTAGGACCACGTTTCCATAGGAAAACCTCA
This sequence comes from Triturus cristatus, assembly GCF_964204655.1. NCBI lineage: Eukaryota > Metazoa > Chordata > Amphibia > Caudata > Salamandridae > Triturus > Triturus cristatus. Next base: position 883,842,083 of record NC_140579.1, read on the forward strand.
ACATTCTATTTTGAATAACTTTGGCGCCGGTCGACGAATCCTCGCGAATTTCTCAAAATAGGTGGGGCGCTACGCTCCGCTCCTACCCTGAAAGTCTCGGGGGGGATTCGTCAAGCGGGGGCTGAGATAAAAGGGGGGTCCCAAAACGCGTTTTTCCCATGCATTTTTCCATAGGACCTTTAGAACGAGCTACAGCCCGAACGGCTGAACAGAATTACTAGAAATTTGGCAGAGAGGTAGTCCCTAGGTCAAGGAAGTGCCTTTTGTAGGTTTGGTGTAAATCTGTTCAGTAGATTCTGAGAAAATAGCCTTTAAATCAATATATATATCTGAGCCCGCTTACGGTACGCTTACCGTACGCTTACCGTAAGCTTACGGTGGCGTGCGCGAGCGCGATTCTGATTGGCTCTTAGATCTTAGTAAACATTCGAATCGGCCGAAACCAGGAAGCGGCGTCCGCCATTTTGTCTCTCGCACTGAGTGTTGTTTATCAAACATGATGGCCAAAAACATGTTACGGGGCTGTTTTGACAACTCCCTCCCACATAGTCATGTTGAGGGAGTCCCCAAACATCCCCCAAGAGCAAAAACGGTTTTATTTTTTTTTCGGCAATTTCGCGGGGTACGCTTACCGTACGCTTACCGTACGCTTACCGTAAGCTTACCGTACGCTTACGGTAAAAAAATAAAAATAAAAAAAACACTATCCACACTTACCCCACCCCCTGTGCTTTTGGTGGCCGCAGGCCACCAAATGTGCAGGGCTTATTAATAGAGAAAAAAACGTAATTTTGGCAACATGAAATTATAAAATCGAAATAAAAAAAACACTATCCACATTGACCTCACCCCCTGTGCTTTTGGTGGGCGAAGGCCACCAAATGTACAGGGCTTATTAAAGTTGATAAAAACCGTGCACGGAACGAACTGCGTTAAGTGGGCGCGCACGCCACAAATGGCGTAAAGTAATTTAGCATTTAAAAAACCGTACAAATTCACTGAAAAAACCATAGGTTTCACACACGTTATAGTTAGGAAATAGCATTTAAAAAACCTTGCTAATTCACTGAAAAAACCATAGGTTTCACACATGTTATAGTTAGCTGGACATTTTACTGATAAAAAACCAATGAAATTCCCCCGTTATAGTTACTGTAGGCAACTATAACTCACGCGACCGTAATCCTCTGCTGATGACATATGTGTCTTTATGAAAAAAAAATATTTGTAATATATGTATAGCTAAAATTTAATGGAAGAAGATATGGGCAAATAAGTGTCTAAATACAGTATTAGCATCAGCAGAGGATTGCGGTCGCGTGAGTTATAGTTGCCTACAGTAACTATAACGGGGGAATTTCATTGGTTTTTTATCAGTAAAATGTCCAGCTAACTATAACATGTGTGAAACCTATGGTTTTTTCAGTGAATATATATATATATATATATATTCACTGAAAAAACCATGGGTTTCACACACGTTATAGTTAGGAATTAGCATTTAAAAAACCTTAGAAATTCAATGAGAAAACCAAAGGTTTCACACATGTTATAGTTAGCTGGACATTTCACTCGTAAAAAACCAATGAAATTCCCCCGTTATAGTTAGTTCAGCTAACTATAACTCGCGCGCCCGCAATGCACTACTGATGACATCACATATTACATCACTCATGACATGATCAGTGACATCACTCATGACATCACTGATGACATCTCAAATGACATCACTGATGACATCATCCAGTGAATGTGTGTTTTTCTGAAAATTAAATATGTCTTATATATGTATATCTCAAGGTCGATGGAAGAATAAATGAGTATATAAGTGTCTAAATTGATGATTTGTTTCTGAAAAATTGATTGTATAACTGACTGATTAAGTGTATCTTTTTGAATACATGGCTTAGTGAGTAATGTTTAAATGTGTAAATACCTGTATCAGTCTCTCACTTTGTATATAAGTGGCTGCATGGGTTGGTGAGTAGCTACATGAGTGTCTATATAGGTTAATAGTTGGTTTTTTGAGTATCAGTATGAGTGTCTGAGTGTCTTCATGGTGGGGTGGGGGGTATTACGTAGTGCATAGATGCATGAATGAGTGACTCACTGTTTGTATTTGTTGAAGACAGCATGTGTGCAGGACTGTATGGGTGGATGAGTGTGTGCATGGGTGTGTTAGTGAGTGAATGACTGTCTCAATAGTGTCTTCATAAGTAACTACATATGTTTTAAACTAGTATATGTGACTATTGGTGTTTATAAGTGAGTATATGTGAGAGTGAGAGATTGGAAGAGTTCCTGTATGAATAAGTATGTGTTTCTATAAGTGATTGTTAAAAAGACTAAGTATGTGTAAGTTTCTGTAAAAGTAAGTGTGCTGGTGTGTGTATAACTGTATATGCAAGTAAATGGATGTTTGATTCTTTATTAGCATGAGTGACTATGTGTGTCAGTAACTCTATGGATGAGTGGGATTGTGTTACAGGATGTTTAGGTATATGAGTACATATGATGTGTGAGTACATGTATGAGTGACTGTATAGGATTGTTGGTGGATGAGTGGATGTGTATGTGGATCTTAGAATTACTGAATAGGTTGTTGTAACTGTTATTGGTATGTCCATTGTTTTGAAAATTTTAGTCTCTATTTTTGAATGTTTGTATCAAAGGTTATATTAGGGTGAGAGGAGGTCTACCACCCTGTCACAAGGATAATGTCATCAGTGATGTCATTTGAGATGTCATCAGTGATGTCATGAGTGATGTCACTGACCATGTCATGAGTGATGTAATATGTGACGTCATCAGTAGTGCATTGCGGGCGCGTGAGTTATAGTTAGCTGAACTAACTATAATGGGGGAATTTCATTGGTTTTTTACGAGTGAAATGTCCAGCTAACTATAACATGTGTGAAACCTTTGGTTTTTTCATTGAATTTCTAAGGTTTTTTAAATGCTAATTCCTAACTATAACGTGTGTGAAACCCATGGTTTTTTCAGTGAATATATATATATATATATACACATATATTCACTGAAAAAACCATAGGTTTCAGGCCTGATATAGTTAGGAATTAGCATTTAAAAAAACCTTAGAAATTCACTGAAAAAAAATAGATTTTAGGGGTGTTATAGCTAGCTGGACATTTCACTCGAACAAAACCATTGAAATTCCTCTGATATAGTTAGTTGTACTAACTACATCTCGCGCGCGCGCGCAATCCACTGCTGATGTCACATATTACATCATTCATGACATGGTCAGTGACATCACTGATGACATCATCCATTGAATGTGGTTTGGTTCGTTATTTAAATATGTATTATATATCTAGCAATTTGCATTGAAGAATGAGTGGATATATAAATATAAATATCTGGATGGAGGATTTAGTAGCAGTGTGATTGACTGTTTACTTGACTAATTTATAGTGTCTCACTAAATATATTGGATAGTGACTAAACTGAGTGAATATATGTATCACTTTGTAAGTTGTTGTGTAAACTGCTGCACTAGTTGGTTACTAGCTACATGAGTCTATATTATTTATTGATTAGTTAACTGACTATTTGTATGGGAGAGTGAATGTGTGGTTCGGTGGGGGGGGTGTGTGGCTGCCCAAAGATGTGTGAATAGTTGATTCAGTAGGTATATGAAGTTAAAACTACATTTTTATAACAGTTGTTTGGGTGAGTGAATATCTTTATGGGTGTGGCGATGAGCAAATATATGTCTCAATGGTACATGTCCAACAAACTAGAAAAATAAAAGCCAGTGTATGTCAGTTGTTGTATATAAATAAGTATACATAAGACTCAGTGATTGTACAAGTGACTGTATGGATAACTATACTTGTAATAGTGTTTTTATAACACACTAAGTATGAGTTATCTATATGAATAGATGAAGTGGTGTTTTTATAAGTGTATAGCTAAGTAAAAGTAAGTATGATCCATTGTTTGCATAAGTGAGTAGGATGACTTCATAAGTGATTAGGATGTGTGTTGGTGTGTAATGTCGATATAGGTGTACAAGTATATTGGATAGTGTTCTATTGATCATTGACAGCATGTATGAGTGAATCTATAGGTAAGTGATTACATGTGTGTATAGATCTAGGAATCACTATGTGGGTGTTTAGAAACTTGTATTGGTGTGTCAATGGTTTTAAATCTGGCACTTTGTATTTTACAGTGAGTGATGAAAGGTTATACTAGTGTATGATGAGGTGTATCTGATTGTCACGTGGATGATGTCATCAGTGATGTTATTTGAGATGTCATCAGTGATGTCACTGACCATGTCATGGATTGCGGGCGCGCGAGATGTAGTTAGTACAACTAACTATATCGGAGGAATGTCAATGGGTTAGAGTCAAATATCCAGCTAGCTATAACACCCCTAAAATCTATTGTTTTTTCAGTGAATTTCTAAGGTTTTTTAAATGCTAATTCCTAACTATATCAGGCCTGAAACCTATGGTTTTTTCAGTGAATTTCTAAGGTTTTTTAAATGCTAATTCCTAACTATATCAGGCCTGAAACCTATGTTTTTTTCAGTGAATTTCAAAGGTTTTGTAAATGACAATTTTTAATGTATTAATTGTTATACTGATTATTTTGATACTGATTTACTACATTTTGTAAACTGTTTATTTTTAGATATTTTATTTTGTTAATTACATTATACATTACAATACAAAATATACGTTCTCAGAATGAATTACTTTAGTTTAAATACTTTGCAAACAGGCAATAGACTTGAGTACAGTAGTTACAGTTGTTGCAATGGGCAACACAATTTCAAACACAATGCAACATTGAGCTCAATGTGAATTTCTAGTCGAATGCAATTAGTTACTTGAGGGATTACTTTTCTAACCAGAGGACTGGATCCTAGATTCAGTCCTTGGACATCTCCTGTAAACAGTTGAGTAAAAGCCTTTTGGTTACAGTAGTGATTGATTTTTAAGGAATATTATTGTATTTTAAAAGTTGACACTTAGAAACATTTTCACAAAGAATCACCAATGTTAACCTATGGCAAAAAATTCATTACTTTTTCTTACTCCTAGATCCAGCACTGGCCAATCTCCTGTAGACAGTTGAAAGAATGTGTTTAAGTCATACAGACGATTTTTTAGGAATATTTTTAGTTTGTGAAAATAGACACTTAGAAACTTTTCTGGTGAAAACCACACAATGGATTCCTAGTAAGTACGCTTAGAATTACTTTTCAGGGTCAGTGCTGGGCTAACAGATGCAGCCCTGGGTTCTCTCCTGATAACAGGTGAGTAAATCAGAATTCGTAGTTAGGCTGATTTTAGAGGAATATTTGTACGTTTCAAAATTGGACACTTAGAAACTTTTCTGGTGAAAACCACACAATGGATTCCTATGGAAGGAAATACAAGTTACTGGTAAGTACGCTTAGAATTACTTTTCTTGGTCAGTGCTGGGCTAACAGATGCAGCCCTGGGTTCTCTCCTGATAACAGGTGAGTAAATTGGAATTCGTAGTTCGGCTGATTTTAGAGTAATATTTGTAAAATGGTGAAGGAAGGGGGCGGGGCCTGAGGTGACGTGTGCAAACACGCCCTGTGGCGTGTTTTAAGTTGGGTAATTAATTCCTCTTCAATCGAGAGGTCCCCTGGGGGCCAACTAGCCCACCAGTTACCTCCAGTATGCACCAGGGAGCTGCGTTGCAGAGAGGTGTTCAGAGGTCACACCCCTTTTTACAACACTCTGCAACGCAGCTCCGTGGCGCTTACTGGAGGTACCTGGTAGGCTAGATGGCCCCTAGGGGACCTCTGGATTGAAGAGGAATTAATTCCCCAACTTAAAACGCGCCACAGGGCGTGTTTGCGCACTTATCACCTCAGGCCCCGTCCCCTACCTTCACCACTGTGCAAACGCGCCCCGTGGCGTGTTTTAAGTTGGGTGATTAAGTCCCCTCGAATCCTGAGGTCCCCTGGCGGCCAACTAGGCCACCAGGTACCTCCAGTAAGCGCCACAGAGCTGTGTTGCAGAGAAGTGTAAAAAGGGGCGTGGCCTCATTACACCTCTCTGCAGCACAGCCCCCTGGCGCATACTGGAGGTTCCTGGTGGGCTAGTTGGCCCCCAGGGACCCCCAGTATTCCAGGGGAATTAGTTCCCCCTCTGCAAACGCGCCAGGGGGCACTTTTTAAAATTCTGCCCCCGGGATTTGGCCCCCCCGGGGGCCAATTACCAAAGAAGCCCCGCGCTTTTTTTTTTTCCGGCCGAAATTCGTGCTGGGTACGCGAATCTCGCCGATTTAAAAATAAAAAAATGCTTTTTTTGGCCCTGGGGGTCCTTGTGGGACCCCCTGAGCAGGCCTAGGGGGTCAGGGTGTTTCTACCCTGCCCCCTTTTTGCGTTTTTCGTGTTTGTTTTATAGGTTTTATTCGGTTCTACCGAGGCACAAGATGGCTGCCAACACTTCCTGATCTGGAGTGTTGACAGCCAATTAGAATACAGCTCGTGCACGGCAGGGTGTGCGCTAGGTGCGGGGAGGGTGCGCGGATCCTTCCAGGCCATAGATATATCTATGATTTTACTTTTGATTTTCTCAGGAACTACTGAACGGATTTACACCATTTAAGCAAAAGGCACGAGTCTGAACTAGGGACTACCTCTTTGCCAAATTTGGTGTAATTCCGTTCAGTAGTTCGGTCTGTAGCTGCGTCAACAGTTCCTATGGCAAAATGCATGGGGAAAAATAGTTTTGGGACCCCCCTTTTTTCTCGGCCCCCGCTTGACGAATCATCGTGAAATTTTCAGGATAGGAGCGGACTGGAGCTGGCCAAAAGTTCGGAAAATTTTGCGAAGATTCGTCAATCGGCGCCAACGTTATTCCAAATAGAATGTTGCGGATTTCCTATGGAAAATAGGTCCTAACTATATCTACCTACTGGCGACCGCCAGTAGGTAATATATATATATTTGTGTGCAATTTTGCAGTTCGCTGCTCTAGGAAAGGTGCACAATTAACCCGCGTTCTCCGGCAGGACTACAGTGGAGCTGTCGTTCAAGGCCTTTCACATGGTATCCAACACAATGAGGATCGTTCTTCCTTGTTGCAGACTGTCTCAAATGCACATTCCGACTTCAGTGTTGGTGTGTTTGCTTTTTGTCTGTTTTCTGGCTTCAAGTTAGTGTCACACTACTAAATATTGCAAGCGACTGCATAGGAAATTATGGGTTATAGCCCATACTCATTTGACTTTTCAGGAAACTCTGTTACCCTTGCTATCAGACGGTGTTTATTGTCAAAGAAAAACCAAAGTACATATTTACCTGATTCTGTTTAGGTTAATGTTACACACCTTCCTATTTGTCAGACATTAGAGGCTGCAAGCTAACACTAGAGTGTTGGGATTAATTAATAATGGCCTGTAATTCAAACGCAGATGAAAGTATGCCTTTGAAACTTAATTTAACAAGCCAACGCTTTGTAAAATTAACGTGTATACAACTGAAAGAAATCATTGATCCCGGTGATCAACCCACAAAAAATTAAACAGACTGATACTTCAAATTAAATTAGTATAGGTTGACAGTTGAGGCGACTTGAAAGAGAGGAGTCCTAAATAAAACAAATTGAGGTAGATAATGTGTTCTGAGGCAAGTGTTAATGATATCTGAATGGATGTGATGGAGCGGGTAAAATAAAAAAATTTAGTATACCCAATCCATTTATGTATGTCATATTAAAATGAATAAATATTAGTTTTTTAATGAATAATGGAGTGTTGTGACATTAAACTAATCAACCTTATTAACCAAGAGAATACACGTGGGAACGCATTTGCATGGCTAAAAATAATACGTGAACTAAGTTTGTACGCATATTAAATTTTATATGATGGCTTAAGCGGTGTTAATGTGATTTGCGCTTAAATAAACCAGCATTAACGGCTTTAAATGTTGCCTATGGCTAGATAAATGCATACACATAAGGGTATTAGTAAGGGAATAACACTGTTTTAATCATTTCTATGTATTAATTACGATTTGTGTTTCTTTTACTTAAGTTGACTATTTCGGCCTACTAAAAGATGGCTGCCGACTGAATCCTCACTAAAGTACATGACTTCATACATTGAGCAATGGAGGAAGGCGCCTGCACTGACTTCGTCATGGCCTTTCCATGAACTAACGAACCAGGTCCATGAAGACTACTCTGGGCGAGATGCCAATGTCCCTGAACATGGAGCAAATGTTGCCATCTGGGAACCAAAAGCCACCTATTCACAATAGACTGATACTTCCTGACCTGGGAACAGCCTTTCCCATGCGCCTAGTTTATTCATCATCTGTATGTAAAAATTTGAGAATGTTTCTTAAAGTATTGGGACGGGGCTGAATTCAGCTAATCAGCGGCCTGGAAATAAAGAAAATGACACTATTATATGTAAATTTTGGTATAAATATTAGTAGCTTAGAGAGGGAGTTAGTTACCATCCCTGGAGCTTGAGACGCACCCTGATCGATGCTACTCTATGCGACACTCCAAGCTGACAGAAGAGGACGGGACTTTAGAATACTGATGATCTTTCTGAGGACCGGTTCTGACTTAGAAAACGACAAATAGTCAGAATAGGTAAATATGACAAAAGATAATGTCATTGTTAGGATTTAATCTGCAATTTAATTAGATAAAGAAAAATCATTATTTGAAGAACTGTGTCGGGTGATTATTTCTTGTAATATTTTATTGATTAATATGAGAAGTTAAGAGTTTTCCATCAAATTCCAAACCAACTAAATGATCTATTCGACCTCCGGATGGAGGAACTGGTAGGGTAAGTCAATAGATGTGTTTCCTCTATCCAAAGTGAATAGCTGTAGTTCGGGATCAGGATATCTCTCCTCTGTAAGGCACGGATAGTTTGATGTGAATGAATGTTGTTGTTATGGGCCCCACCAGTGTGTGATGTGTGTATGTGTGTGCGACTGAGGAATCATTCCGTCCGTGGAAGCAGGAGGACATTTTGTGTTCTGAACTGCACCAGTGTTTCTGGTAGCAAGAGATGTTTTTTATTGTTTTGGTTTGATGATTTGGCATGTATATAGCTTATCGATTATTGATTGGTATTAATATATGTACTAACACTATATGTTGAAGTCGTATTGAGTTTTATATAGTCTGTACGGCTTCTGGGATGTAAGAAGTCGGTGACAGTTCCGTAGTAGGGCGGAGGTAAGCCTACTCTCGGGAAAAACGGGATTGTGGTTGCCCGTAGGTACACGGGGAAAACGTGTGACAATTGAAGTTGCGCGTCACATTGTCTGGGTTCGATTCGATGACATCGCTGTGTGTTGCCATTAGAGACAATTTCTGTGGGAGAGAAGTGTGTATGATAGCAAGGGTTACCTGTGAAATTTTGGTCTTGAGTACCAGGAAACCAATTGGTATGCCGATAACGCTTATTACTGAAAAGGTAGCAGGTGTTCTCTGAGCTTGTTAGAAGGACAAAGTAGAGGTAAGCGCTGATTTGTTAACGTATGTTATAATTCTGTAGCAGGACAGACTGTTCGCTGTTCTCGGAAAAGGCAGGATTCTGTGTGAATGAGCTATATTTTCTTGCGTGGAAGAGTGTGAATGAAAATAGCATTTGGATTGATTGCGGAACTCTGGTTTTATCTCTCAGGAGCATTGCGTTTCCACCTATGTGTTTTAATTCCGGAGAAAAACAGTTAATTGATGCTTGATAGAAGGGTAAAGTAGAGGGATGCGCTACTTTGCCAACGAACGTAATGATTCTGTAGTAGGGCAGAGGTAAGCGCTGCTCTCGGGAAGACAGAGTTCTCGTGGGAAAGATCTTTTGCTATTCTGTGGTTAGCGGGACAGACAATGGAGATGTTTGTATGTTGTAACTAACAAGTATTGTAAAATCGAAACAAAGTCTACCGAGTAGTCTTGTAAAGGAGGAGTAGACTGTAGACAGGAGACAGGAGCAGGAGCTGCTGCAGCGACTGTTGACGTTAGGTGGACCGCGCTGGCATTGGACAGTTAGTCAGTGACGTAGACGCTCCAGGATTGGTGCAGGAGTAAGAGTCGCGTTGCTATTGGACTAAAGGTCGTACCGTTGGACTAAAGGGTTCACGAAAGAAAGAAAAATGTATTATCATTCACTCGAAAAAAAGAAAAAATCTTTATTTAGTAAAATGCGGAATTGGTTTGTAAAAGACAAAGAGATTGTGACTAGGGAAGGACAGTTACTTCCCCCAGCGAAAAACCCCGCATCCTTCATGGTTGCGAAATATGGGTACCATACGTGCATCTGGTTAGACAATTGGGCGAAATATACAAAGGAAGACGGAGTTTTAGCGTTTCCAGAGGATGGGTCCTTTAATTTAGCAATATTGAGGAACTTACGGGAGAGGATGATGAGCTTAGATCCGCGACCTAGGCCTATGCAATTTGAGGCATTAACAGAGTGGGAAGATGAGATGCATGAGCGAGAGAAACAGAGAAATGGCAGTAGGTACCGGTATATGTTTGGACGGCCAAACGATCGCGAAACTCATTGTGATCGGATGAGAAGGTGGCGAGATGCGAGTATGACTGAAGGATTGTTTCCGGTTAGAACAGAAGGAGAAAGTGGAGGAAGGAAATGCCTAGAAAAGAGAAATCATGTAGAAACCCGGAGGTATGGGGCTAACGAAACGGACGACGATGTCCTAGATGATATGTTTTACAAAAGTCCACCTCCATACAGGCAGGAACCAGAAACGCCAACCGCAGATACACCAGTGAGGGAAACTCTGAGAATCATTAAAACAGAAGTTGTGACCCCAGAAGTAAGAAGAAGAAATTCTCTTAAGGAAAAGGGAAAGGAAAATAGGGCAGAGAGTGAAAATTCTAGGGAACTAGCAAAAACCACATTAGAACTGACGGAGAAAATAAGAGAATTGATGAAAAATCTAGAAGCAGTTACAGTCCCTGTGACCATAGGTCCTGTTATGCCTATTTTTGAGAAGCAGAAAGACAGTGAGCACGGACTAACAGTCCCGTATGTAAACAGTAGACCGGAAGAACAGCCCCTGATGAGAGCAAAAGAGAATTCCTGGGGACATACTATGGGTAAAGGGGAATTGCATGTGTCAAAGAATCCATTTTGTAGTCCTGATACTGCAGAGAGAAGCAGAATGGTAGGAGGATCAATATTAGAACCACAGAGATTGACAGAACCAGGGAATGTAGAGAAATCAAGGAGCATAACTACTGAAGAATTGAATGAATGGCTGAAAGGCTTGCAGGATAAAGAAAAAGAATCTCATACCGTTGATGTGGCAAAATTACGGATGGTATTGGAAGAGTTGATTGTAGGGACCATCCCCACAGAAAAGCTGAAAAATTACCAAGATGAGGAACTGCTGTTCCTATGCAAAAGCGTCACGTGGAGAGCAAAGAATTTACATGACAGGCTAGCAGAAATAGCGAGTGAAATGGGAATTGACATGGATAAGGTAAAAGCTTTACAGAAGTCATACCGAGTGGATTTTACAGAAAGACATCAAGAATCTGAACGCTGCAGGGCGAATAGGGCAGATTAGGGATATAATCACGGTATTGAGGAAATGGGGAGATGTGGACAAATGGAAGAGCAGGTGGTATAGGAAGCGGGATGACACCTCAGACAGAACATTTCCAGCGTTTCCTGTGAGAGAAAAGGAGAAGGTGGTGATGGAGTTCCCTATGAGAGAGATACCATTTTGTCATTTACAAATGACTTCCCTCGATTACGGGAAAAGCCAGTCGAGTGGTACAGACAGGTAGACAGATTTGTGAAATTGTCAAAGGTGCTGTGGATTGATTTGAATAGTCTGTTTGATATAATAGTGCCAGCAGATTTGTGGGTGGAATGTAAGATAGTCCTAGATTGGCCCACCAAAGAATACCCGAGAGATCCCAAAACAGGAGCCCCAGACCCAGAGGTAATGAAGAAATACGAACAGGTCATGGCATTCTTGAAAAACAAGGTGCCTCCAAAAGAAACAGATTGGGTTAAAATAGATCGAACACATCAGGAAGCGAAAGAGTCAGTCCACGCATACTATGAGAGGCTAATTTTGGCTTTCAAACAGTTTAGTGGGGATGGCAGTCTGGGAGAAAAGGACCTGAGTCATTTTGTGTACAGATTTGTGTATGGTCTGCGTCCCGAGATTGGGGACATGATTAAGCAGCATACCGTGGACTGGCAGAGCAAGAAAAGAGATGAGATCCTTAGGCATGCTAAATACTTTAGTGATGAGATTGAGGCAAAGCAGCGAAAACTAAAAGAAAAGGCAATGTGGGCTCAAGTGAAGGTTGCGGAGAGACAGGAAGCTCAGCTGATAGAACAAGCTAATAATCCAGGCATTAAATCAAAATTTGGTCCAGGAAAGGGAAAGGGTAATATAGAAGAAGCCAAGAAAAAGTTCCCTTGTCACAATTGCAGAAGATTAGGGCACTGGAAATCCGAGTGTAAATATCCACCAGGTACTAATGATGAAAATCCGTCATTAAATCCACATGTGCAGTGTGAGGGGAGTGGCCCACCGCCGCAACAGCAGAAGGCTGTTAATCTACAGAATCAGGTGCCAAAACCGCCCTTACCACAGAGCCGGAGCACACAGAAGTATAGTCAAGAAACGGGATTCTACAATGAAGAACAGGTAAACAAACCGCAACGCGCGAGCGCTGTGTCACAGTATTGGCTGCAAAATGACGAAAGTGAGCCAGAAGAGATTTATTGACGGTGCCGAAAAGAGGAAGCAGAGTGCGTACTTGGCGCATCTCTAGAAATAGATCAGACAGGACCATTTGTAGATGGGAAAGTTAATGATGAGAACATTACTTTCTTAGTAGACACTGGAGCTACACGATCCACTGTCAGATCAGCAGATGTGAAAAATCTTCCTCTTTCAGATGAAACAATCCAAGTAGTTGGTGTGTCTAATACCCAGATTAAAACATACCTTACTGATCCTGTAAAGGTCAGAATAGGGAAATTTTCAGACATGCATCGATTTGTGGTGTGTGACACCAGTCCTGTGAATTTACTAGGAAGGAATTTGTTGTGCAAGATGAATTGCACCATATTCTGTACACCAGACGGAATAGCCTTTGAAACACCAGATGAAGATGTTCTATATAAGATGACCATAGCTAACCGAGAGTGTGAGGTTGCTGGAACCTATGCAGTATTCAATCCAGATGAATAGCCCCCAGAATTGAAACAGACAGTGAAAGCAGCAGTCTGGGATTTCACTGGGGAAGATGTAGGCCTGATGAGAAATGTAGACCCAGTGAGAATTGCTGTAAAGGAAGGAGCGGTTTACCCAAACATTCCACAATACAGACTGACACCTGAAATAATAGCAGGAGTAACCCCTTTGATTGAGAAAATGATCCAGCAAGGAGTGTTGAGGGAGATAATGAGCAGTCCATGTAATTCGCCTATCATGGGACTGAAAAAGCCAAGTGGGAAATTCAGGATTGTGCAAGATTTGAGAAAGATTAACAAGATTGTCGTCTCATGTTGTCCAATTGTTCCAAATCCCTCAGTAATTTTGTATCAGATCCCACATGATGCAGAATGGTACACGGTAATTGATTTGTGTCATGCTTTCTTTTCCATTCCGTTGCATCATGACAGCCAGCTGCTTTTTGCATTTCGGTTTGGAAACCGTATTTTGGCATGGTGCAGAATCCCACAGGGGTACACCGAGAGCCCCTCCATTTTCAATCATTTGTTAAAGAAATATCTGGAAAGTCTTACTATGCCTGAGAGTTCAGTTTTAGTCCAGTACATTGACGACCTATTGGTGGCGTCAAAGACACGTGAGGCCTGCGAAACAGACACCATAGCCTTGTTAAATCATTTGGCAGATGGAGGATTGAAGGTATCTCCAACAAAATTGCAATATTGTAAGAAGGAAGTGACATACTTGGGTCATACTATCGAAAAAGGCCTGAGAAAAGTAACCATAGTCAGGATCAGAATCATTAGAGGAATGAGAGCTCCAATGACCCAAAGAGCGGTGAGAATGTTCCTAGGAATGGTTGGTTACTGTCGTCAGTGGATAAGTAATTTTTCCCTAATTGCCAAACCATTGGTGAAATTGACAAAAAGTGAGGTAAAAGACCCCCTTGAACTGAACAAAGAAGAATTGGCAGCATTTAAACAGTTGAAGAACAGTCTTTGTGAAGCCCCTGCGCTGGGTATGCCAGACTATGAAAAGGAGTTTGAGCTATACTGTAGTGAGCGAAACGGATGCACACTTTCAGTGTTAATACAGAAACATGGAAGGCAAAGGAGACCAGTGGCATATTTTTCGTCAATGTTCGATCCAGTGGCGATAGGTCTGCCAGGATGTCTGAAAGCAGTAGCGGCTACATGCCGAAGCCTAGAGCAGAGTGAGGGAATCCTGATGGGGTATCCAGTAAGAGTGTTTGTACCCCATAGTGTGGCGATCCTTTTAACAAGGAGTCGAACACAGTTCATGTCACATAGTCGGCTGACTAAGTATGAAAAGGTCATTCTAGGTGCAAACAATGTGAGTCTGGAAAGATGTGTGAATGTGAATCCAGCTACACTTTTGCCTGATGCAGAGAGAGTGGAGATAAGAGAAGAGGTTGATCATGATTGTCTGGATGTGCTTGACTATTGCACAAAACCTCGACCTGATATAAGAGATCTGCCACTGCCAGAAAGTGATTATGTGTTTTTTGTGGATGGATCCTGTTTGAGAACGGATGAAGGAGTGTTGAGAGCGCAGCCTATGCAGTATGCACAGTTTCAGCAGTTATAGAAGCATCACCCTTGAAAGGAGTTAAATCCGCTCAAGTAGCAGAAATAGTGGCGTTAACCAAGGCATGCAAAATTGGGAGAAATGCGAGAGTGACTGTGATGACTGATAGCCAGTATGGCTTCGGAGTTGTCCACGACTTCGGCCAATTATGGCTGCAAAGAGGTTTCTTGACCTCAAGTGGAACTCCCATAAGGAATGCAGAAGTGGTTGGAAAATTGCTTGAGGCAATACAAATGCCCAAAGAATTGGCTGTGGTAAAATATGCTGCTCATGGACAAGGTAGTGATTACATCACTACCGGAAACCGTTTTGCAAACGACATGGCTCAGTATTGTGCCCGAAACAAATACTCAATTAATCGGTCAAAAGAAAGGGAAATGTCTTCTTGCTCCATAATGTTTACTAACGTTGTGGGAACATGGGAAGTGAGGCAGTTGCAGGATGAGGCAGTGGATGAAGAAATGAGGCAGTGGGTAAAAGCAGGATGTGCACCCAGGGAAAAGGATCATGTGTGGGTCTATCGGGATGGAAGACCATTAATGCCTGATAGCATGATGTCGACCATGGCACGGATGTATCATGGCCAAGGACATCTGGGAAGGGATGCCATGATAAGGGCTTTTAAGCAGGCCTGGTTCAATCCAAAATTCAGGTTGATATCAGAAAGTCTCTGTCAGAGATGCCTGCCATGTCAGTAGTACAACCCTGGAAGGAAGACGGTGGTGAGTCTAGGCACCATAGGCCGGGAGGGAGGACCTTTCACCAGAATGCAAGTAGATTTCATTGAAATGCCCCCTTTTAACAAACTGAGGTATGTGTTGGTGGTAGTTTGTCTGTTCTCTAGGTGGGTGGAAGCATACCCGACCAGACGAAATGATGGAATCACAGTGGCCAAGCTATTGTTGAGGGAATTCATCCCAAGGTACGGGTTCCCAATAACCATAGAATCAGACAGAGGAGGACATTTCTACAATGAGATCATGAAATTGATTTGTGAAGCATTGGGTGTACAACAAACTGCATTGTGCCTACCGACCAGAGGCTTCTGGTGTGGTCGAGCAAATGAATGGTACTATCACAGAATAGGGAAAATGTGTTTAGCCACAGGTTTGAAATGGCCTGATGTCTTGCCTCTGGTTTTGAAGACCATTAGGTCTACTCCAGACAGAACTACAGGTTTAAGTCCACACGAGATCATCATGGGACGCGCCATGAGACATGTGTTTGTACCAGTCAACAAGCTGATGACTATAACTGATGACATGATTTTGGATTACTGTAAAGGCCTGGCTGACGCAGTTCATTCTGTGTTTCACCAGGTTGGAGCGGATGCCACCACACTTGAAAAGAAACCAGCCCATGATTTGAGCCTAGGGGACTGGGTGAGGATAAAAGTCCACCGAAGAAGAAATTGCCTGGTTCCAAGGTGGGGAAGGCCAAGACAGGTCATCTTGACCACAACAACTGCTGTGAAGTGTGCTGGACTGAAAAACTGGATACATGCAAGTCACACTTTGAGAGTTCCAAATCCAGCAGACGGCATTGGAAAAGAATACTTTGACGAATCAGAATCAAGTAATGAGTCAAGCAATGAGAATATAAAGTCAAAAGAAAATCCTGAAAGGGGGTAAAATGAGCCAAGACTAGTTCAGACCCCCAGAGAGGAAATTTTCAGGAAAAGATTGCAGATTTCAGATGGTTCAGATTCTGGAAATGAGCAAAACGCCAATGGTGAACACAGAAAGAAGAAAAGAAAAGAATGTCCAATCAGAAGTAATATTTACACCAAATGAGAGAGTAGAAGAAGTGCCACCTGAGAAAATACTGGAAGAAGAAGAAGGGACAGTCACAGAAAGAGAGGGACAGATTGCGGAAAAACCCCGAGGAGGTGTAGGGAACTGCAACACCCAGCTAGGTGAAGGGACAAGTAGTCAGCAGGGAGATTGCGAGCTGGAGACCCGAGGAGGGACAGAAGTAGGGCCAACTCAAGAGGTAGAAAAAGATTACTGAAAAGGAAAAGTCAAACGAGACAGAATCTGAGGACAGTGAAACTGAAATACCAGAGGGTCGAATTCTGAGAAAGAGAACTTGGATTGAGGAAAGAAACGGCAAACCAAGAAGAAATGCTAAGGGTGATCTGTGGCCAAACATAATTAAGAAGCTGAGATATCGATTGACACGAGTTAAACCCTCAGAGGCTGAACAAGTGAATGAAGTAACCAGTCAGCATCCTGAGAAAGAGGGAGAAACAGAAGTGTCAGAAGCAAACAAACGAGCAAGAAAACCAAACCAGAAGAATAAGTCACCTGAATGGACGTATGTGGCACTGCCTGAACAAAGGGAAGAGGCAGATAGTCAAGGAAATCCAGAGGAGACTTTGCTGAGATTGATAAAAGAAGAAGAAACAGGGGAAATCCTGAGTTATCTTATCCGACATCGGAGAAGAAGCGGAAGATCAGGAAATCCTGCATGTGGATGACGAGAAAGAAGTGAAAAATGACGAAAGACCGAGCTGAGTAATTTAATTTGATCCTTGTACGAATACACAGGATTGAATAAGAAATTGAAGTATTTGGATCACCTGATAAGGTCTTAGATCTTGTAGGAAAGCTACAAGAGGAGGAGTAGAAGAGGCTAAATCAAAAGACACGGTTAATTCTAACAAAATGGCTCACATAGATGATAACAAGAGTAGATGTTACTTCATGAGAAGATGGTGCAAGACATGTTGCTGTTGTACAGGACTATTAATGCTTCTTTGGAGCATACTCGCTCTTTTGATCTCTTTCAAAGTAAATTTAGATACACTAGCAGGACATACTGAGAATATGACTAATGTAGTGAAAAGCTCACAAAAAGCAATACCAGTTAGAACAAGCACCGAACATCTGCATCAAGATAGGTCAAGAACTGATTTTTCTGGCAATGTGTTTTCAAACTTATTGTATGAATATGTAAAAACAATGGACGTAAGGGATTGCTGCGTATGTATGCAATTACCTGCATCTGTTTCAGAAGGGGTGACTTATCATCACCTCCCAGCAACTTATGGAATAACATGTAGTGTTTTAACTAGTATATTTTATCAAGCAGGAAAATTAGAGTATAATTTGTCTAATATAGATAATATTCTTGGACGATTGCCCATGAATAAAGAATTAAATCCAGCTAAAGATGGGAAAAAGGAGACACCGGGTGGAGTTAAACCGACAATAGCTATAGACTCACCCCAGAAAGGCAAATTACGCATCATGAGGGAAAGGTCCCAATATGACTATATTTATATAGGGACAAGTGAGTGTCATGATACATATTTCATTGCATCCGGATGGGGATTTAGAGGTGGAGAAGATCCAGTTTTCCCTGGACTGTATTATATTTGTGGGAACAAGGCTTACTACAGGTTGCCCGACCATTGGTATGGCACATGTTATGTTGGCCTGGTCTTTCCAAAGATCTTTCACATGGATAGAGTAGAAAATAGTGGACCAAATAACCTACTAATGCGTAGCAGAAGAGAAACTTGGTTAGAAATTGTAGGTGATATTTTTGGAGCCTTGATACCAGCAGTGGGAATATCTTTGAATGCAAATAATATTCGGAAGTTGTCCACCATAGTGGATCGCTTGTCAACAAGCACCGCTGGAGAATTTCTCTTGGTAAACACTGAGCTGGTTGCCATGCGTGCTATGATTATGCAAAATCGACTTGCCCTTGATATTTTATTGGCAAAAGAGGGTGGAGTCTGTGGAATGCTGAAAGTTCAACATTGTTGCACTTACATTCCTGACGAAAGCAGAGATCTAAAAGTCTATATAAAGAATATTAGAGAATT
This sequence comes from Triturus cristatus, assembly GCF_964204655.1. Taxonomy (NCBI): domain Eukaryota; kingdom Metazoa; phylum Chordata; class Amphibia; order Caudata; family Salamandridae; genus Triturus; species Triturus cristatus. Next base: position 883,860,742 of record NC_140579.1, read on the forward strand.
GCATGATGAAATAAAACCACTGGAGGTTGAAAGTATCTGGACTAGAATTAGTAATAAAATGGCTGCTATTAAAGCTTTCTTAGGTAAATTAGGTAGTACTATACTAGGGAAAATTTTATTTCCATTGACTTGTGTGATTTTCGTATTATTAATACTTAGACTAGGATGTATGTGTTGTAGATATAGAAGAAATAAAAAGAAGGTTAAACGAGAAATTTACAAAAGGAGGGAAAAGAAACCAGACAAAGATCTCAATGAAATAGAATTAGAAGAATGGAAGGAGAGTATGCATGACAAAACAAAAAGAGAAGACGAGAGGGAAACAGAATTTTAATTAAGCAAGAAGACATTTCAAATTTCTGCAACAAGGGGAAATAAATTGACATTTTTGTGGGTTTTGTGGTGATAAAATCACCAAAGGGGGGATTGATGGAGCGGGTAAAATAAAAAATGTTAGTATACCCAATCCATTAATGTATGTCATATTAAAATGAATAAATATTAATTTTTTATTGAATAATGGAGTGTTGTGACATTAAACTAATCAACCTTATTAACCAAGAGAATACACGTGGGAACGCATTTGCATGGCTAAAAATAATAAGTGAGCTAAGTTTGTACGCATATTAAATTTTATATGATGGCTTAAGCGGTGTTAATGTGATTTGCGCTTAAATAAACCAGCATTAACGGCTTTAAATGTTGCCTATGGCTAGATAAATGCATACACATAAGGGTATTACTAAGGGAATAACACTGTTTTAATCATTTCTATGTATTAATTACGATTTGTGTTTCTTTTACTTAAGTTGACTATTTCGGCCTACTAAAAGATGGCTGCCGACTGAATCCTCACTAAAGTACATGACTCCATACATTGAGCAATGGAGGAAGGCGCCTGCACTGACTTCGTCGTGGCCTTTCCATGAACTAACGAACCAGGTCCATGAAGACTACTCTGGGCGAGATGCCAATGTCCCTGAACATGGAGCAAATGTTGCCATCTGGGAACCAAAAGCCACCTATTCACAATAGACTGATACTTCCTGACCTGGGAACAGCCTTTCCCATGCGCCTAGTTTATTCATCATCCGTATGTGAAAATTTGAGAATGTTTCTTAAAGTATTGGGACGGGGCTGAATTCAGCCAATCAGCGGCCTGGAAATAAAGAAAATGACACTATTATATGTAAATTTTGGTATAAATATTAGTAGCTTAGAGAGGGAGTTAGTTACCACCCCTGGAGCTTGAGACGCACCCTGATCGATGCTACTCTATGCGACACTCCATGCTGACAGAAGAGGACGGGACTTTAGAATACTGATGATCTTTCTGAGCACCGGTTCTGACTTAGAAAACGACAAATAGCCAGAATAGGTAAATATGACAAAAGATAATATGTCATTGTTAGGATTTAATCTGCAATTTAATTAGATAAAGAAAAATCATTATTTGAAGAACTGTGTCGGGTGATTATTTCTTGTAATATTTTATTGATTAATATGAGAAGTTAAGAGTTTTCCATCAAATTCCAAACCAACTAAATGATCTATTCGACCTCCGGATGGAGGAACTGGTAGGGTAAGTCAATAGATGTGTTTCCTCTATCCAAAGTGAATAGCTGTAGTTCGGGATCAGGATATCTCTCCTCTGTAAGGCATGGATAGTTTGATGTGAATGAATGTTGGTGTTATGGGCCCCACCAGCGTGTGATGTGTGTATGTGTGCGACTGAGGAATCATTCCGTCCGTGGAAGCAGGAGGAGATTTTGTGTTCTGAACTGCACCAGATGCACTGTCATTGTGTGTGTTTCTGTGTGAGTAACAGCATACGCATCCATATATGTGGACCTGAGCATTGTTGTGTCCTGCTGGACACAGTCTAGTGTTTCTGCCAGCCACTCCCCCGAGGGCTGGCCCACACACACACACACACACACACACACACACACACACACCCATCCAACACGGGCGTCACCTGTCAGGTGACCCCGCAAATAAAAGATCCTGAGTGCACGTGCTCTATGCTAGTTTTCTGTACCCCATACCAGTGTCTGTCATCTTTCACTCAGCATGTGGGCCTAGGGCCCAGAACCTAACACTGGCGAAGAGGGGGTTTTGCCCACGTGTGCAGCCGCCGCTTGTGAAGGTGGCCTGAAAGGAATGTGCTGCCTGTGTCTAGGGTACCCGCTGCAGCTAGCGCAGCTCAGTGGAAGTCCCGCGGGGCGTGCGAAGAGCCCCAGTGTGTAAGTGTGGTGATCGGGAGCCCACCCTGCACCTGAGGTGCCCGTCAATACATGGCGGCACCCAAACCAAAGAATTGCTGAGGCTCTGGCGTGGGGAGAGAGGAGCCGTAGTGAGGCCTGCCACCAACTTGCTGAGCCCCCCAACAGAGGCACGAGCCGAGCGGAGCCCACCCACATTGGCCGCGATGACCCAGCGGACGCAAGGTGAGCCTCCTGTGAAACGAGGGAGAAGGGAGTAGCTGCCCGCCTCAGCGAAGAAAAGACATTGTGCCCACAAGGGGCCAGCCGTCTGCGGTGCCTGCTCAAGCCCCAGCGCAGCGCGGTAATGAGAGCGGCTGCTGCGGGCGGGGAGAGAAAGGAGTCAGCGGCCGGCAGAAAATGAGAAGAGACCCCCATCGGAGTACACAGACATAGTATGTAGGGCTGCGTGAGCGGCCGTAATGCTGGAAGGGCGCGGCCGGTCCGTGGTGTGGTAAGGACCCTGCTCATCAGTAGTAAATGAAGGCCTCAATGTAAACGAAAATAAAAAAAGAAAGAGATTGATAAAACTTACCGCGCTGTTCACAATGGCCGTGGAGCCACAGGGATTGCCGGTACGGTGCACTGGGGCCCGAGAACGTCCAGGAGTGTCTGCAGCTCGAGGGACATCGACCGGTGTAGAGGGGAACATCCAGTGCGAGTTGCCTGTTCTTTCTTGCCTGCAGAGACACGACGAGCTGCAGCAACAAGTAACCGATCAAGGTTCCAGGGTGAAAGACAGCCGGGGACAGCATTAATAAGCCAGCAGCACCGCCTAGTGGTCAGAAGTGGTACCACACCGAAAGGACAACTAATTTTTTTCAAAAACCAATAGGCCAAGGAAACGGACACTGGCACAGTCATTCCTACTGCCCCACAATTCTCTACTATACAGCGACCCCAAAAGGGCTCTCATTTTTAAAGGAGACGAGTTGTCCGGAATGAGATGAAGCTGGTCACCCCTAGCAAACAGTACAAGCACACCGAGATGCAACAGAAAGTACTACACCCTCACTCCAGAATTGATGAGAGAAGTAGGATAAGCACATTCGAGGCAGTGCAGCCAAGGGCAGCCAAAACAACTTAGCATAAGGAAAGGCGGCACCGAAAAGAAGATAGGACTGGCCCGGAGAGCATGCTGCACCATTCTCTCTCACCAGACCCAGGCACCCTGAAACACCAAAATATAATTTCACAGTAGCACAGAGAGCACAAAGGAAACAGAGAGGGTGAGGAGAGCATCGTGCACGCCCCCTATCAATGGTCTGCCACCTACCCAAGGAAGCTGCCAAGTGTCCCGTTCTCAAGAGCAGCCTTATCGTAAATCCTAAGGAGAGCCAATGCACAACTGCACCAGAGTGAGAAAACCCAGACTGTCTTTCTAAAAGAGACCGTGCAGATGAGCTCATTTGGATTGTCCATAGAGACTACTAACTCTCACGCCTGACTGCTAGGTTCAACGTTGGTAGCCAAGAAAGCTATCCTAGCAGTGAAGAGGAAACTTACAGACTTTTTCTCCTACATGGGGGAAAGACCACTTTCATGATCCTGGTAGCAGGACGTCATCACTGCAACAAAGAACAAACTGAGCAAAAGTGTATATAGACAAGAGAAGTATCGAGGGGCCGAACAAGGTCCAGTGAAGGTGACAGGCCTGAGAAACAATAAAGCCCAAGAAGACACGGCGCACAGGAGAAACCCCCCAGGCCGGTGGTGAAAGAAAAGAGCCCCCCAGGCCATGAGAGACAAAGAGACCCCAGGCCGGTGGAGAGGAGAAGAGACACCCCAGGCCGGTGGAGAGAAGAAGAGACCCCCCAGGCCGGTGGAGAGAAGAGACCCCCCAGGCCAGTGGAGAGAAGAAGAGACCCCCCAGGCCGGTGGAGAGAGAAGAAGAGAACCCCAAGTTGGTGGAGAGAGAGACCCCCTGCTGCCATGCACACAGAGCCACACTGATGCCAATGCCTATCACCTACCCCGGAAAGCTGAAAGTGTAGTGGACCAAGAGAAGAAGCCACGCAACAGTGACAAGCTCTGATGATTAAAACGAGCATTGCACGCCAACTTGCGGGGAATGATCCCGTCGCAGTAAAAGAGAACCTGGCTGATATTTCTCAGAAAAGTGATAGACCAGTATATACACTATTTGTGGCAAGTGACCACCAAAGCAAGAAAAGCAAGTATACAGCGCCACTGCTCCCAGAGCAGAGGCAAAGAAAAGAGGAGACGGATGGGCGATTACCCGCCATCTGCAAAACACCAAGGAGATTCCCAGAGGGGCCCTGTGCGGCCTAAATGCAGGAAGGAGAGAGATCGTGATCACCCCACCTGCATCACAATCGCCTAGCAGTGGGCCAAAGATTATTCAGGGAGTGCCCCAATACTGCCTTAAGACTGTGGTGTGCAACAGTCCGCTGCAGGCAGGAGGAAAGTCCAGCACTCCGAGTGGCGCGTCATGACTACTGACGCAAGAAGAGGGAGATACTTACCTCCCACAGCGATCCTAAATTGCAGCCGGAATACTCTGTCAAGGAGAGGAAGGGTATGGAAGGTATTACAGAACGGATCCATCAAAATACACCTACCTCCACTGCCGTCCCTGAAATGGCTGGTGCACCTGAGAAGAAGCCTAGTCCTTTTTGACAGGACCAGACCGGTGATGAGTGGTCCATGACAGGAGAAGATGCGAAGCCCAGAGAACGCGACGGAGTGAGCAGGAGCTCCCTGTGAGATTGCGTGGCCCTATCGCCACATTTCAGAGCATGTACTGATGGAACATGCATTACGTGGTTTTTCGCTACTATTCAGAGCAGGTGTTGAAGCGACTTGCATTGCGCGGTTGCTGCAGCCTGATGTTACTGCAATACAATGCCATTGCAGCAAGATGCCACTGCAGCAAGAAGCGACCTGCATTATGTGGTCTGTCGCCACATTTTAGAGAAGATAAGGAGTTGAGAGATATAGGACGGTGACAGTCCTATTCCAGGAAAAACAGACGACAACAAGTGCGCAGTGGAAATCAACAAAAGGGGACCAGAACAAGTACTCGCATCATCACCTGAGTGCACCTTCTAAGACATGACAGCCACTGGGGTGCGGTGACGACATTCTTCATAGTGACTGTCATCCACCTGTCGCCGGCTGCTTAAAGGAAAGGGCATCCCTGTTTGCACACACACATGCCAAACAAGAAGAGCTGCACCCAGTGTACGACGAGTATCATGACGGCAAAGGTCCCCCAGTCACCCCAAATCACTGCCAGTCATCACCACCTGTTGTACAGTCTTCTCATAACAGCCACTCCATCATCTATCATGTGCATCACTACCATCCCGGGAGCGTCCAGTATCACGACGAGTCCTGCACCCTTGCCATACCGAGCGACGACCCGAAGATACAGGGACCATCTGTCTAACTGGTGCATGTCACAATCCTGGTAGAGAGAGCAGGTTCTGACCAAGACACATCCACCCCTGAAGTTTGCACAAGTGACAAGGTGATGGCTCCAGAGTCAGAGCCCATATGCAGTCCCGGGGCAACTCATCCAAGGGGCCTCCCAAAGCGAGAGAGATGGATTTTTACTCTGCCCCACCAATTGATTGCAGGAAGCAGCCAGGCCATACAACCGAGAATTCAACAGGTCACAGGATGCCAAGACTGTCGTCAAAGGATCGAGCGGCATAATCGTTCGGTGTTTTACAATGGACTCCACCTACACTCCTAATGCACCTATTTTGAACAACAAGACACTATTTGCCTCACAGCAAGATTACGCTGGACCAACGAACATCACTCAGCTGGCGCCAAGCTGAAAGGTCCGGACTTCATCAGCACCGTGTTCGTGTCCAGATATGCCTGGTTAAAGGATGAACATGTGCCCAGATGTCCGGGTGCTCCCAGCTGCACCTGTCCACAGCTGTCCTGTGAGATACATCTCTGAACTGTGAGACTTACTTTATTTTAGTTTGTTTCTCTCATTCCTTCCCATAGTGTAGACTCTTGTTTGTTATTTTTCGTTTTAATAAAATTTGGGAGGAATGTTGTGTCCTGCTGGACACAGTCTAGTGTTTCTGCCAGTCACTCCCCCGAGGGCTGGCCCACACACACACACACACACCCTCACCCATCCAACACGGGCGTCACCAGTCAGGTGACCCCACGAATAAAAGAGCCCGAGTGCACGTGCTCGAGGCTAGTTATCAGTACCCCATTTCAGTGTCAGTCATCTTTCACTCAGCATGCGGGCCTAGGGCCCAGAACCTAACAAGCATGTTTGTATGTCTCCTTTTACGTATTTGTAGATGCACGTGTGTAGATGTGGGTGCATATTTGCGTCTTTGTGTGTGCCTGTTTGTAGCAATGAATGTGCATGTGCCCCATCTTCCTCGGACCATTCGACAAAGGTTTATGCCAACGGGGTGAATTTAACACCATTACCGTAAACCTGGTCTGTCCACCTCTAATTAAGGTGGGCAGGCAGAGAGTTTGACAAAGAGGATACTTGATTGCCATTGCCCCTTGGTCTCAGTATCATTAATCTTTAATCCAAACTCTGCAATGGCCTTACAGAGCTTTAAAAAGTGTAAATATGAATCCTTCCTCTATATAAACACATATATATCACAAACGCTGTTTGCTTATTTTCCCCATTCTTTTTTGTTCACATTCAGTTAGCCTTGTTCTTGTTAGTAAATCACAAGCGAATACTTTTATAACATTGTCCATCACATATTCCATTGCATTCTAGGCTGTAACATATCTGTAGTTAATTATGCATGCATGCATCTACTCTAGCGCTGAGCTTCCAACCCCTTTAGATAAATACATGTTTTTATGGCAGCTAGCCATAACAAGCATTTGCAATGCAATAGGTCTCGCAGTTACGCGAGTCTAAGCTATTGACATTGCAAATAACATTGTTTTTTATTTTTGTTTTATTTTTAAAAACATAGATAAAAGGCATTGTAATTTACAATGCCAATAGCTTAGACTCGCGTAACTGCGAGACCTATTGCATTGCAAATGCTTGTTGGTCATGAAACCAGCAAGTCAGCACATCTAGTAACACTTAGCGGAGCATTTCATTTAAAAGTGTTTGACGATGGCTAGTGTGGTCCTCTAAGAAAAGAGTATGGCCCCAGTGGCTAGAACTGCCGTCTTTGGAACTCGGGAACTATGTACGAATGCTGGCCTCGGCTCCACATCCTGTGAGTCTGGGCAAATCACTTATTTCCCCAGTACCGTTAAAAAAAGCGTAGCATAATCTGATTCTCTTGTAAAGTGCTCTAATGCCCTTGGGCCCAGTTGACGCTTTATAGAACTGCGAAAAAATAAATAAAAGGGGGGTCTATTTTGAATGTAAGGTGCACGGTAGACCCCTGTTAGATGACGTGATTGCTGACGTGATGTAGCAGTAATTGAATAGCATAGCTATGTACCAAGTTCAATTACTGCTGCTGTTGTGTTTTTCGGGGATAGCGGTCACTTGCTGCTATTACTTTTATTTCCTTATGTAGGAATATTTCCTATTGATACATTTGTAAAGTTACCACCATTGATAGCCTTTCTGTTGCCCTCCGGTGATCATTTACAGTGATGCTGGAGTGGCGTTCTCTATTTTAATCTTGTCTAATGTGTCACCTTTGGTGATCTTTATTATTATTATTTATTCATTTTTGTTACTCGGAATGATTTTCATTGTGGCTGTCATTACAGAAAAGTTTGGAGATCCTGCTACAGAATACAAATATAAAGTGGGATAATTAGTAATGTTGCAATAAAGCCCCTCAGGGCCCTAAGAAAGTCAGCAATACTGGGCATCATTAGCGGTGGGTACAGTTATTTACCACTGGTGTCGCAAGACCCCAACTAGATAAAGGAATGACTGTTTGTGGGCACTTGACTCTGCAGGGTAATGATCTCATTAAGGCTGCTGTACTTCAAATAAAACGGAGACAAATAGGCAATTTACTTCTCTTGGGATGAGTCCAGGTGTCCTTGGCAACCTTTTGTTTTCATTCTTTACCATAACCTATAATGGGGATGGATGTCTGACAGACTACAACAATGCATCACATTTGCTATGCTATGTTTGCCTACATGTCAGTAGGGTTTGAGCTGCGGTGACTGAGTTTCCCGCAATGAGAGTCCAAAAATCAGTAGAGCCTAAAACCAACCATCCAAACTGAAACATTGGGCCTCACCCGATTGCTGTCTTTGTCTCTTTAAAGATGTTAGCGATCTAGGAGTGTGGATTAGGCCGGTGCTTGGGTTCCAAACAGGGAGTCCTATTGGTATCAGTTAGTGCTGAGGGAGTTGTGTTTGGGAAGTGAACTGAGCTTCTCAACAGTATCCTAGAACTAGCCCTGCTTATGGTTGGTGTGGACACCGATACAGCGCAAAGGATAGAGCATTTGGAATTAAGGGTCAAGGAGTAAATCTGGAACCCACAGTTCCAGGCCACAGTAAGGGCTAAAAAGAACATTCAAATGGTTCTAGAATCGAGGAAACCAGCAACACCCAGACAGTGTCCCAAGTCCTGGGATGAAGAGGCTTCACCTCTGTGTCCCGTTAGAGGAGGACAGGGAGATATGCTCACCACAGGATCGTTGATGTCGCAACATTTGCACACTCAGCATCCGTCTCCTCAGGTCCTTCAGTCCTGGTGACTCGTTGCTTTGTTAGATACGTTCTGGCCAGCTGGGCTACAAGGTCCTCGTGGCTTTTGGGTGGCTTGCCTTCTTGAGGCAATCTCCAGGTTTCTTCACTCAGCCTGGCATTCTGGCCGTCCTGGTCAACGTGGTCAGCTCGCCTTCTTAGATTGGACAGTACAGCTCCCTCTTGGCATGAGAAAGATGACGGGATAATTATATTCTTTCAAATGGCCCAGTGGTCTACCATTTCTGCTCTGGGTCAAGGGATATGGAGTAAGGTGGAGGTGAAACACTAGCAAGCACTGCTTACTTGGCATAATCCATCCTAATTCTTCCCATATGAGAGTAAAGGAAGAGACCGCTCCCAAAGGTAGCTCTCATGTCCTCTTCTGACAGATGCCCCTTAAACGAAAAAAGGGCAAGCCCAGTGCATCATTAGTACAAAAAATAAAATAAAAACAAAAATAAGTGCCGGAGCCCAGCATTTTTCCTAAGAGGGAGGTGCCCATCATCACTGCTGCCATTGTGGGTATTTCCCATTGTCTTTGTTTATCTTTGTTAGCACCAGACCAGCATGCAAGCAGTGGTGAATGGTGGACTAAGTAGTGGGGGTTAAAAACGTGCTTTCCGGTAGGAAGTTAGATGTAAGCCTCGATTTGTGTTTTTGTCTGGAGTGACAGGGTGGTATTCAGGGAGTATTCCCCCAAGAAAAATGTGTAAAATTCTGAATTTTCCTGCACTTTTCCGGGACTCCTGACACCAACACACAACACCCCTATAAAGAAAGATTCACAGTTGTTCTGAAAAAGTCACTTACTTCTAAACTTACAGTACAGAAGAACCATGATCTAGGAGTAACATGGTTTATTGTAAATAATGTTAAATCTCACCTCCATGCATAGTAGGCACATCTTCCATGGCAGTGGCTTGGGAGTGAAGTGTTCGGCGCGCGTGAGGCGTTCTAGCCTTCCGCGCTGCCGAGGTGCGCTAGCGCTGACGCGTGATGTCAGACGCTAGCTTGTTTAAATAAAGAGGCGTGGCCTCGGCGCGGCAGTCGGAGCCGCGTGTGTGTCTAACTAATACCGGCTCCCGTGTTTCATTTAGCGCCTATGCGCAGCCATGCATTCTAAGCCATTTGAAACTCCACACTGGCGACGAGGGGTCTATTGAGCCCTGATGTGCTGTTTTTGTGCCCCACAGTGAACATTTTGGCCACCCATGTATCCTGAGCCTGAGTGTGCAGCCCCTCCTCATGGTGACCCGGCTGAGCCTGCTGTTAGGCCTGGTGGGGAACACTGCAAGTGCCCTGGAGGCCCATCCAGCCATCGGTGGTGATGCTGTGTGCGCCCTGGTGCCCCATTCCACAGCCTGTAAGGGGTATGTCTCGCCCAGGTGGTGCCGCGCCTGCTCCACGAGGTGCCTGACGACGACCGCGCCCTCCTCCGGTTCAGGCCTACGCCGGGTGTGATCGCCTCAGCCCAGGAGTGCCTGAGGAGTCCCACGGATGACGTCTGGAGGTAGGCGCGCCCACAGTTTGGTGTAGAAGCGCAAGGGAAGTCAACGCGCAACGCCCGTAGGTAGTGCCCGCCTGTTGGAGTCGACGCAGAGGAGAGGGAGCCAGCTTCCACCGCGTGCTGCGCACGTGCCAAGATGGCGTCGATTCCCGCCATTGAGCCGTTTGCCGTTGACGGTGCCCCGTCGTCCCTTGCCCCGCGCTGGAGGGATTGGACAGACCGCCTACAAATTTACTTCGAAGGGGCTGGTATCGCGAGGGAAAGGCGCAGAGCACTGCTGCTCCACCTAGGAGGCAAAGACATCCACCGCATCTACAAAACCCTCGTGGAAGCCACGCCGAAAACGTACCACACACTGCTGAACGCGCTCAACGCCCATTTCGAGCCCATGGCGAACAGAGACTATGAAAGGTTCATCTTCTGTCAGGCCAAACAGGAGGGGGACGAGTCCCTGGATGCAATCCGTGGCAGGCTGAAGGAGTTAGCCAGCACGTGTGGGTTCTGTGACGAACAGGAGGAAATCCGAGGGCAGATCATACAGGGGTGTTACTCGTCTAAGCTTCGTGTCACGGTCCTCCAGGAAGAAGGAAAGCCCCTGGCGGACATCCTTACTCTCGGACGGTCGAGGGAGCTATCGCAAGCGAGAGCCTCGCATATGGAGGCAGCCCTACATCGCCCTGTGAAGACGGAGCAAGTGCAAGTGGCGGAAGCGGGGAACGTAGTGCGGCCAAAAGGGAGGCAAGCCGGAGGAAAACGGCAACCGGAGGCAAAGAAGAAAGACTGTGGGTACTGTGGTGGCCAACCCCACCGCATGCAAGACTGCCCGGCCAGAGGGAAAAAGTGCGGCGCCTGCGGGTGGATGAACCACTTTGCGGCGGTATGCCGGTCCACCAGAGTCCAGAAGGAGGCGGCCCATGCTGTACAGGGAGAGGCAGACAGCGAAGACATGGACGATGACACCGAAGAGTATCCAGTCCATTATGTGTTTGCGATCCACCAGCCACAGAAGAAGAAGCGTAGACTTCCGAAATGTCGCGTCCTAGTCCAACGACAAGAGGTGAAGGCGACAATTGACACTGGGGCCTCCATCGAGTTGATGGCCGCCAATGTCTACCACCAACTGCGTGTCAAACCCTGCTGCGAGAGGCGAAGATTCGGGTGTTCGCTTACGGCTAGAAGACGCCCATTCCCCTCATCGGGTGCTTCAAAACAGAGCTACAACATGGTGAGAGGAGCATCAGCACCACCGTCTATGTCACGGAAGAGGGCAGTGGGATGCTGCAGAGCGGGCAATCGGCCGAAGAGTTGAGACTGATCTCGTTTGCCATGGCAGTCCTGGAGGAAGAACTGGATACTATCATGGAAGAGTTTGGAGAAGTTTTTAACGGCATCGGGTGCCTGAAAGGAAAGGAGGTATCCTTACACATCGACCCGTCGGTCCAACCAGTGGCGCTGAGGCACAGGCGAATCGCTTTCCACCTGAGGCAAAAGGTCGAGGGGGAGCTGGAGGCCCTGGAGAGGCAAGGCATCATCGAAAAGGTCAGTGGGCCAACCCCGTGGGTATCCCCGATCGTCATCGCCAGGAAGCCGAAGCAGCCAGGACAAGTCCGCATCTGTGTGGACATGCGCCTCCCCAACGCCGCGGTCAAGAGAGAGCGACACCTGACGCCCACCATTGATGACATCCTGGGAGAGCTGAACGGGGCCAGGTGGTTTTCGAAGATGGACCTACGGTCAGGCTATCACCAGCTACCACTTCATCCGGACTCGAGGTACATCACCACCTTTTCCACACATGTGGGCCTCAGACGGTATCGGCGCCTGAACTTCGGCATCTCGAGTGCCGCAGAGGTATTCCAAAATACCATTAGAGAAGTACTCAGTGGGCTCCCCGGCGTGCTTAATGTGAGCGACGACCTGCTCATATACGCTTCAACCATAAAGGAACACCACCAGCGGTTGAGAGGGGTCCTCAAAAGGATTCAGGAGTCAGGTTTGACCCTGCACCGGGAGAAGTGTCAGTTCCTGCAGAACAAGATCAGTTTCTTCGGGTACACCTTCTCGGACCAAGGGGTGGCCCCAGACCCGGACAAGGTGAAGGATGTCCAAGATGCCCCAGCTCCGACGAACATCTCGGAGGCCCGGAGTTTCCTGGGCATGGTCAACTTCTGCAGCCGCTTCATTCCGGACCTCTCCAACCTCACCAAACCCCTCAGGGAGCTGACCAAGTCGTCCACCACGTGGCAGTGGGGCCCGGAACAGGAGCAAGCGTTCCAAGCAACGAAGGCAGCCCTGTCCATGGACACTACCCTCTCGTACTTCGACCCGGCAAAGCCCACAAACGTGGCGGTCGACGCGAGCCCGTTTGGGTTGGGAGCGGTATTGACACAACTCCAGAACAACGAAGAGTGGGCCCCCATTGCCTACGCCAGCCGGTCCCTGACCGAAACGGAGCAGCGTTACTCGCAAATCGAGCGAGAAGCCATCGCCATCCACTGGGCCTGCAGGCATTTTCACGTGTACGTGTATGGACATCATTTCATGGTAACAACCGATCACAAGCCACTCATTCCTCTATTCCAAGGGTCGTCCTCGAAGCCGCCATCCCGGATTGAAAAGTGGATACTCCAACTACAAGGGTGGAGTACAAACCAGGGGCCACGAACCCGGCGGACTATCTGTCACGGCACCCGAGGAAAGCCACAACAGAAGAGAAGGAGGAGGCCGAGGACACAGAGGAGTACGTCCGGTATGTGACGGAGCGGTCACAACCCCTCCCAATGAGCCTGGCCGCGATCATAGAAGCCTCAGAAGGTGATGAATGCGTGAGAGCAGCGGCGGAGGCCGTCAGGTCGGGAGATTGGAGGACAATCCAAGACTCGCTCAACAGAAGAACGCCCCAAGCCAAGCTGACACTGGAATCATTCTTGAAAGTGAAGAGTGAGCTGTCCGTTGACGCCCAAGGATGCCTTCTGCGGGGCCCGAGGCTAGTCATGCCGGCCAGCCTCGCTCAGCAAGCGGTGGACCTCGCCCACAGGGGACATCAAGGAATGGTGAAGATGAAGGGCAGGCTCCGAGCCAAAGTATGGTTCCCAGGCATGGATGCGATGGTGGAACAGACGGTGAGAACCTGCACGTGGTGCCAAGCCGCAGGACAGCCGGAACGCCCTCACCCGGTGGCGACCAAAGAAAATCCTCTGCGACCGTGGGAGTGCGTGAGTGCCGACTTCGGACATCTCCCCGATGGACGGTATGCGTTGGTCATTATCGATGATTTCACCAAATACCCAGAGGTCGAAATCGTGGGGAGCCAGACAGCCACTGAAGTGATCGCGAAGTTCGAGAAAACCATCGCCACTCATGGCATATTTGGGGTGGTCAAGACCGACAATGGACCGCCTTTCCAAGGGCAGGAGTTCGCAGAGTATCTCAAGAGCTGGGGGATCCATCACCGCAAAATAACACCACGGTGGCCCCAAGCCAATGGAGAGGTGGAGAGGTTTATGAGGACACTCAACAAAACCATTTGCATCGCCATGGCTGACGGATCTCCACTGGAGAGAGCGATCTACAGTTTCCTGCGGGAATACCGGATAACCCCCATGTCACAACCGAGGCAGCGCCAGGAACAGCCACCATGGGAAGAATCGTAAGTGACACGATCCCACACCACCCTACTTGGGTTCCGGCACAAGCCACCAATGAAAAGACCCTAGCCAATCGGATGCGCTCGAATGACCATGCCAGTCGGCGAAGGGGAGCTAAGGAGTCCACGATACAACGGCAGGATCGAGTGTACGTGAAGGACCGCTACCCAGGCAGCAAGTTCAGACTTCCTTTTGAACCACAACCATGGGTTGTCACCCGCCGGACAGGCACGATGGTGGCCGCTCAAAGAGGTGCTGAAACGGTCACGCGAGATGTGTCTTTCTTCAAAAAAGTCCACCCAGGAACACCTTCACGTCCCGGGGCCGAGCCCGAGGGGCCGGATCCCGACCAGCCGAGCGGAGATCAGGAGGGGGAGGACGGTCGGAGCGAGGATGGTGGTTCCCAGTCCATCCCAGCCACCCCGGGGGGGGTAACCCGCCTGGCAGCTCCCCAGCCCGGGTAGAGCCTAACACCCCAAGGCGCAGAACCCCCGATGTGGCCCTTTCCAGAGGCGGCCCATCCCGCTACAACCTGAGGAAGAACCCGGCACCGTCATCCCAGCTGGCGGACTATATGGTGTAACCTGTAAGGACTGGCAGACTGGTAACAGACTCATCGTTGGTTTTATGCTTTGCTTAATGTTTTATAAAGGTTGGAAGGAGTGTAGTGTTCGGCGCGCGCGAGGCGTTCTAGCCTTCCGCGCTGCCGAGGTGCGCTAGCGCTGACGCGTGACGTCAGACGCTAGCTTGTTTAAATAAAGAGGCGTGGCCTCGGCGCGGCAGTCGGAGCCGCGTGTGTGTCTAACTAATACCGGCTCCCGTGTTTCATTTAGCGCCTATGCGCAGCCATGCATTCTAGGCCATTTGAAACTCCACAGGGAGATGGAACACAAGTAGACATGAGTTATTGTGACTTCTGTCTTGTAATTCCCACCCCTTCACGTGTGCAGTAGTCACGCTAGCCCGCTCTTCATAATCTCTTAAACTGTGTCTCCTCCCAGGCCTGGCTGCAGCAGTATGGATACCTTCCTCCTGGAGACCTCCGCACCCATGCACAGCGTTCGCCAAAGTCAGTGACGGAGGCCATTGCGTCCATGCAGCGATTCTACGGCTTGAAGGTTACAGGAACTGTGGACCTTCAAACAACCATGTGAGTGCATAGTGCATCGTTTGTCACCTGCCACCTCTGTTTTCTGCCCATCTCCTCTATCCTGTCTTCTTCCTTTCATATACCCTCTTCTGTCCACACTCCCGTCTGCTGTAACAAAACCTGTGCCCTCCCCCCACATAAGATTGATTACCCAAAAACCACTAATCTCCACCACTTATTAGGTGCCAGATGGGTGCCAGGCTGTCAAGAATTCCTGTCATGCGAGGGGAGGAAAACTGTAACCAGCGAAAACGGACTACATCTCCCAGGATGCTTAGCGGTTGAGAGGTTATGTAAACAGGAGAGCTGTTACATAACTCAAGGAAAACACGCCCTTATGTAAACAGGAGAGCTGTTACATAACTCAAGGAAAACACGCCCTTATGTAAACAGGAGAGCTGTTACATAACTCATGGAAAACACGCCCTTATGTAAACAGGAGAGCTGTTACATAACTCAAGGAAAACACGCCCTTATGTAAACAGGAGAGCTGTTACATAACTCAAGGAAAACACGCCCTATAAAGGGAGGAACCGGGAGGTACAACGCTGTCGGATATTGTGTTTACACCGACGTACCTGCTTAGTGAAGAAGCAGTGTTCCGGAGTGGTGCTCCAGTAAGGCAAGAACGGAGGTAGGTCGAGTCGTTACTCCCTGGGCCGTGTCTTGCCCCATCGTCACCTGTGAAGGACCCGGAAGCTCTACCGGATAACCATTGAGCTTCGCTTTTTGACTCGGCTGAGTCAAAGCGCAGTGGCGCTTTTGCTGGTTAGAGTCGTAACTCCCAGCCCGACCAGAGATACAGGGACTGCCAGCTGTAACGCACACCAGGAGGTGTTTGCCGCGTTACAGACTCGGAAGTCCACAGGATCGATCGAGCGGCTGCTCTCGGTTCAGTCTTCTTTGCTTGTGATTGGGGTATCGGTGACGCATCACCAGGAGGTGACTCCGCGTCCCGGTGCAGTCTGAGGAAGAGGTTGAGCGGCTGCTCCCTTCAGGTAGAGACCCCGGCTGGGTGTTTCCCTGACTCCTCGATTCTCCCCAACACTCTTCGTGCCCCTCACAGCCTACCGATTGGCATTGTCGGCCATATCATTTCTGCCCTCTGTTGGCATACGCCGGGATCGGCGTATATGCAGAGGACGGTTAGGACCATCCGTGCTGTGGGCTGGTAACGTACTTAGCCTGGAGGATTCCAGTGACTATAACCTTTGTTTATTCCTTGTATTATTTTTGCCTTCATTAAAATAACTAAACCTTCACAAGTGGTTGCATTCTCATTATCGTGTCTGTTAAACGATCCTGAGACGTTCAGGGCGTTACACAGGCATTCTGAATGTTCAGGAACAATTAGTCTCCTGTTGAAAGAACATGTGGGAAGCTTGGAGGGGAAAGCTTCCTTTTGGAGGCTGGTGCCGAACATCCCACAGCTATACGCTTGGGAATCACCTGGAGCACAGGCTCCCCATGGACTGGTAAAGGACACTAGAGAAGCCTGAGAGTAGGACTTGACTCAAGAACCCTCCCCTGTGTTCCCCTGAGATGCTCTGCTGGTCTCCCCTCCACTTCGTGGACAGAGTGGCCCTCTGTATGATGGTGACTGGACGCCTCGGACTGTAGGAGATCCGTAAGCAGGCATGCATACTGGGTCAACACACAGGATCACAAATCCTGGGGGTGAATCCTTTACACATGTTATGGGTGGGTCCTGGACCTCCATGGTCTATCAAGTGAAATAGGGATTGGATCTGGTTTATAAATGTTGCAACCCATTCCCCTGCATTACCTTAGGGAAGGATTGCAAAGGTCTGCGCCTCCCTTTAGACTCATGAGTTCTGCACAGTCTACACTACAAACAAGCCATTTAGGTCTGCTAGTACAGGAGCTCCTAGTGTAGGAATGCCAGAGGGCAGGAATGCATCCGGTATGACATTAAGAACTCCGATTTCAGCTGTCGTCAAGGTCCACTACTATCGTCCTGAATATTGTTTTCTTTATATATACACCATCACAGTGAACATAATGTAGCCATATAATACGTAATTTAGAGCAACTATGCTAGTGAACGCTCATTTGCAGGTTTATTACTAGACTCAAATATCAAAGACGATTACCAGAGTAAAACAAAATTGACATGAAAATTATGATTTAATGCCTCAAAAATTGAATTTTACTTTTACTTTACACAGGGAAACACCTCTCCTAAAAGCCACAAGGTGTCTTGAGTGTAATTTATACCATACTGCACAAAATTAACCCATTGCACCCTGGTTTTGGTTTAATCCTTTTGCTTGATGCAGGTTAAATGCTGTGCAGGCTAGTGCAATTCTATCAGGCATGCGAGCATTTCAAAAAGACGTGTCATGAAATGTATACTTGTTGGAAGGTGGGTTATTGGTAGGGGCAAATGTAGGTCTGCCACTTGCAATAAGGCCACTAACACATGTCAGGACCCAGCATAGGTCTTAGAAAATTATTCCTATGCTCAACCCTAGGTAACGTGGCTGCGAGCAGACAGGCTTAACTTCAAAGACAGGTATGTAAAGCATTTAAAAACACCATTTCAGTAAATAATTAAGACACAACACATAATAAAAATCCAACACCAATTTATAAAAATAGGTAATATTTGTATCTTTTAAATGACACCAAAATGAAAAAAATCACTGTAGGGAACCAGAGATATGAATTTGTAAAGATTAGTCACTTTCTAGGGCTTAGAAACCAACAGTGCCCCTTTTAGTCATTTCGTTTTCTCTGACAGGGACACACCTTTAGAAACGGTTCTGGAGAATATCTCACCACTGTGTAGCCTTCTCCAGCAGGCGGGTCCAGTTAGAACTCCTTCCTGAAGTTCTGCTTGCGGGTCCCAAAGTATCCAACACACAGTCCAAGATTCTGGAATCTCCAAGAGGGTCCTTGAAAGTGTGAAACTTCAATTCCGAAATCCACTTGAACAAAACCCTTTCAAATCCACTGGTACTCCAGGCTGGGGATTCTTTGTGGGGATGTCCAGGTGAGCTCTGTTAACCTGTAGCTTGCAGGGAGTCTACTTCTTAGTCCTTTTGTAGCAAGGTAATCCACAGGGCTGCAGTGTTCAGATGGTGCAGTTTTCAGAGGTCAGGCCTTAGAAGTCTTTGCACAGCAGAACTTCGCAGCAGGGCATGTCTTGCTTCAGTAAGTTTCAAGCAGCAGATCTCGAGGGCTCTGCCCTTCTCAGATACTTATTCAAAATTCTCTGGGTCAAGCCATAGGTCACTTCGGACCAATGAGAGCAGGGTAACTCCTCATAGTTATGACCACATCCGGTGGAGTGTGGCATTATGTTGTCCCAGAGTGCATCATTCTTCCAAATCCATAATGGCTGATTTTCCAGCAAGGAGGTAAGAGCTGGCTAAACACACCCCCTGGGATGGCTCATTTCCATGGACTCTCCCCCTACCATCTGCACATACCTTCCTTAAGCCTAGCCCTGACTCTGGGTCAAGAGTGTCAGAGTGAAATTGAAACCCATGCCTCCCCTCTGCCTTTGAAGAGCATAGTTTACGACTCCACCTCCTGGCCTGGCATACCTATAGACCAGCACACTGCCCTCCCAGCAGAGTGGTTCTTTACCACCTCTTCAAAGCAGCCTGGCTAATCCACTTAACTCTGACCAATCAGGGCAGACCACTGGAAGGCTAAATTTGGACTACAAACAAGAAAGTCTTATAACTTCTTATATGTACACTTTAGGAGAAATTCAACAATATAATATTTTTGGATTTACTACTACCATTCTGGGAAGTCTTTGAATGGTCCGGCTAGCCCTCTCCTATCAATATTTATTAATCATTAACTTCCTACCATGTTAACCTATGGGCCTTGGGGTTTGCAATGGGGAAAATGACTTGGGCCAGTCTTCTAGCACCAGGGCTTATAAAAACATATTTTATAAGTATTTCCCTAATTTCTACAGGACCCCCACCCCCTGTGCAACTAGGGGAGACTTTAGGGGTTCTGAATCTGTAGAAATATTGCAGATTCTCCTTTTACTGTGTTTTTAGTATCAAAGTCGAATTTGATCAGCAATTTACTGTTTCAAAGCAGTCCTGGCACCCAGTGCTGCTTTTAAACTGACCTCAGGCTTCAGCATTGCACACAGGCTAGTGCAGAAAAAGCTGCTGGCCTCTAAACTGCCATACCCAATGTGTTCCTTTCAGCTTGGCACTGGCCCTGGGCCTGGTTAGGGCAGTTACCACCAGTTCCAGTCATCAAAGAGTTGGGGGGTGCCCAGGACACAGGATGACTTTGCAACAATACTCCATTACATAGTGAATCACTTTATTAAGAGATTTGACTCGTTTCGGTTCCTGAGAGCTAAAACTTGCAAATGTTGACAAGATTGAGAAGTTGTATGGGCTATATCCCTGTATCTCTACCCCTTAAAAGAAACTAGTTTCTTTTCTACATGCAATCACACTGTCGACATACACATGAGTGTTACTCCCCAGAAAAGTAGAGTGATGCATTTAGTCTGGCCCCAAGTATATTGATTAGGCCTGATCATCCCAATCCAACTTAGGTTGTGCAATTTTCTACTTATCCAAGGGGCAGAGAACTACACCCTTTCTTGTGACCCTCATTCCACACAAAGTGACCAAGACTTAACTAGAGGCTTCAGGAGATCTAGAGTGCAAAGACCAGTGTCTCCTTCATATTAGTTACCGTTAATGAATGCAGCCAAACACGCTTCTTCAATATCTACAAACAATAGTCACTTTACTGCTCTTTGTGTATCCTGTGGTAGACTTGAAATTGTCTGCCAAGATGTGACTGTGTCTTCTCATAAACTCGAGGACTGAAATACAAGAACGTTCACAGGATATTTGAATGCAGTGGCACCTGCAAATCTGTTACTTGAGTTTTGCAGCATGAATCTTTTACAGGATTTACATGCTGCGCATCTATTCTGCCATCTAGTGGTTGGCTCCAGACTCGTGTTTCTTCTCTCTTATTTATTTATTTTTAAGGTCTCGCCTGGCTATCGCGTAAGCGATCGCTCAGTGAGACTTATGTAGGGGCCTCCGAAAATGCTCCCAAAGGCTTCCCAGGCGGATCGGGTGGCGGTTACGCGCACAACCACGTGCATTCCATTTGCCACCAGCTACTTCCTGCGCGTGCGCCGCCTCACGCATTCAGAGAGATTTAGTAAGGGGCACAAGACCGTAGGAATGCGGTTTATGGCCAGTGCATGTGAGGCATTCAAGCGCGAAGCTGGCATCTGGCATAGGACTTGAACGCAGCAGACTGCTTTCGCCAGAACTTTCGTTATAACTCACACCCCATATGCTCGTTCCCTCCCACCCTTCCTTTGATGTCCGCTTTTCTTGTTGTTTACAAACCACACCACACACTGCTGCACGCCCCAAATGCTGCACGTCACACACTGCTGCACGCCGCACACTGCTGCACGCCGCACACTACCGCACGCCACACACTGCTGCATTACACACTGCTGCATTACACACTGCTGCAGGCCACACACTGCTACACGAAACACTGCTGCACGCCACACACTGCTGCACGCCACACACTACTGCATGCCTCACACTGCTGCATGCCTCACACTGCTGCATGCCTCACACTGCTCCACGCCGCACACTGCTCCACGCCGCACACTGCTCCACGCCGCACACTGCTGCACGCCGCTCCATGCCACACACTGCTGCATGCCACACACTGCTGCATGCCACACACTGCTGCATGCAGCTGCACGCCACACACTGCTGCACGAAACACTGCTGCACGCCACACACTGTTGCACACTGCTGCATTACTCACTGCTGCATGCTGCATGACACTGCTGCACGCAGCACACTGCTGCACACCACACAGTGCTGCATGCCTCACACTGCTACAGGAAACACTGCTGCACGCCACACACTGCTGCACGCCGCACACTGCTGCACGCCGCACACTACCGCACACCACAAACTGCTGCGCACACTGCTGCATTACACACTGCTGCATGCCGCACACTGCTGCACGCCTCACACTGCTGCACGCCTCACACTGCTGCACGCCTCACACTACTGCACGCCTCACACTACTGCACGCCTCACACTACTGCACGCCTCACACTGCTGCACGTCGCACACTGCTGCACGCCGCACACTGCTGCACGCCGCACACTGCTTTTATGCGAGTTTATGCTACTGACATTGTAAATGACAATGCCTTTTATTTGTTTTAAAACCAAAACATAAATAAAAGGCATTGTAATTTTACAATGCCAATAGCTCAAACTCTTATAAATGCGAGACCTATTGCATTGCATATGCTTGTTCCTTCAGGGCATCATGAACCATTATTTGGTAGTAAGCCTATCCCCTGTGTGACGTCGGACGTCCGCCCTGGACATTCACGTACCATCTTCAGATATTTATTTCCGCCCTTGGGTATGGAAGCACTATGGAGGAGCTCTGCAGAATTCAACAAAAAGACTGAAAACTTTGAGTTTTTTCCCCCCAACGGAAACAGCTGAGTTCATAGAGGATATGAAAGGCCGAACAGCAGATGAGGGGAGCCTTCTTCACACTGATGGGGACCCAGCTGGTAGATCCAGTCGATGAGCACCACATGTTCAGAGAATGGAGAAGAGGGAGGCAGCGAGGGTACATGGAGAACACCACTTTTAAATTCTATCCCTACTGCCACCACAAGTTCGCTCTGAGAGATCCCAACAAGGTTTGCAACTTGTGCCTCCAGAAAGACCACAGCACTGAAGACTGCAAGGCCTGTGCAGAATTTCTGATGTCGAAAGCGAGATTCTAACAGCATAGAAATCACCACACCATGGGCGACACTCAGATGACACAGGAGTCCCTGAAGGACCTGCACCTCCATAGCGAGGAAGCTGAGGAGAAAGTCGAGGAAGCCAAACCAGCAGAGGGAGGAGAGTCTTTCACTGAGGAAAGCCTCAACGATGTTGAAAAGCTGGAGGCCGTGTAAAGGGCAGTGAGAGACGTTGAAAAGAAGCAGCAGCACACAGTAACGATGATGCCGAAAGGCTTGGACTCTTAAATCCTCAAAGGTTGCCTCAACCTAGAAATACTTGATGGGCAAAAATTGATATTAACAAAAAAGCCACATGGGTTACAACCAAAAGACACTGATGGGGGCAAGCCGCCTAACCAACCCTCGAAGCCAGCAGGCACATGATTGGTTACAGGACAAGGAGCCGAAGACCAAAGAATTGCCCGTCTCAAAAAATATGTCCACGATGGCCGAACCAGGCAACAAGCGTTCAAGGTTGAGCAGAAAAAATACCGACTTGAAGCCAAAATAGTGGGACACCTACAAAGGAAGAAAATGTTTGGTGACTCAGAGGTTAAGTATCCTACTAAACCCTCCGAGCAGAGACAAATGAAGGTATTCAACCAAACAGCGAGGCACCCTCAATGCCTGAGCCAAATGAAGAGTAGCACCAGGAGTTCAATGGCGACAAAGACTAATCTACAGCACCCGAGGGTTAGGGCCAGTTCGACATGTGGCAGGATTGCGACGCTGAATCCCTGAATAGGTTGTCGACAACTACCCCTCGAGGCCTTACCACTGTTGTACAATGGACTCAAGTGGGTGGCAGACACATATAGGGTCCAACTGGAGAAGGAGGATGTGTGCTTCCTCCACAAAACACTTTTGCCATCACAGAGGGCAAACCTATACCTGCCTGTGCTACCCAGCAGCCTGTACAATGTAGTGAGGCCTTTTAGGAGGCAGCCACAGCAAGGACTGTAACTCCCTGAGTGGAGAAGAAATATAAACACTCCTCACAAGAACCTCCTATAACCACAGGAAAATGTGCCCACAAATTCCATAATGATGGCAACAGCCAGGAAAAGAACAATGCACCAACATCAGCTGGGCTACCACCAGAGAAAGCGACTAGGTGGGTAGGAAGATGGAAAGAGAAGCGGCTATGCAATTGAGTATTGGCAACTTCAACTCCCTTCCCAACCGCTACAGCCGCCAGCAGTGGAACAAAGCAAAGCAAAGCAAGGCAGTCCTCCAAGAGGACAGAAATATCACAGATTCCTGCCTTAAGTCAGTCTTGGCTGACATGGCCAGTAAGCAGATTTGCACAGGCACCCCCCAGGAGGCATACACAGCTAACTAAGGGTTTCTGGGTTCAAGGTGGCGGCATCAGGAATCAATATGCCAATCACAGAAGGAGCACTCTTCGGATCAGCTGTGGATGAGGCACAACACATATTTAAGAAAGGCAGTGAAACCACAAAGACCATGAGTGTATTGCAATTCCTTTAAGAGAACCAGGCATGCCCACCAGGAGTCCAGCAGGCCGGGAAGGATTCCCACCAGCCTCCCAACAGCAAGATTTCAAACAGAAGGCTGCCCACCAGCAGTGGCAACATCTGGCAAGTTAGCCCTTTTGGGGAAAGCCGAGAGAGAGAGGCCAACACATGGGGGTGGGGTATTAGGGGGTTTCTTGCAGGAGTGGACGTCAATCACCTCAGACAATTGGATACTAAACTTAGTAAAGCATGGTTACTGCATAGAACTCATCAAGAAATAGCCTTCTCTGGCCTCCCGACCCCGAAGGAGAAGACCATAATGGAAGCAAGAACTCAACTGCAACAGGAAGTCACAGAGCTCATCAGAAAATGAGCCAGAATGCTACCTTTCAGCATAGAATCTACACCCAGGGCATTCACAAAAATGCCTGGCTGCTGTAGCCGCACACATGAAGAGACCAAGCAGACATGTCTACTCATACCTGGATGACTGGCTAGTGAAGGCAAGTTAAAAACAGAAGTGCCAACAGGACATAAAAACAGTCATCTCCATGCTACAACCGCTGGGAGTAACCATAGACCACGAGAAATCATCTCCACACCCAGAGCAGGAGAAGAACTTTCCTTGGATCGAAACTGAACTCAGACAACACATGCCTACCCAGTGCCCAAGAGGGCGAAGGCAATAACAGAGCAAGCTCACCTCTACTCTGACAGTGAGGACAGTTATGTAACTAATGGGTATGATAGCATCCTGCATCTCACTCGTTCCACATGCAAGACTACACATGAAACACATACAGTAACGCCTCTTTAAGAAATGGTCACACACCAGGGAGTGCTGGGAGGATCTTGTGGTTGTCACTGCAAAAGTTCCTAAAGCAGTACAATGGTGTAACACAAGGAATATAACAATAGGAAGACCCTTCAAGCTACCAGTTCCCACGGTGACCTTAACAACAGATGCATTACACAAGGTGGGGGCGTGCACATGGACAACCTAAAGGTCAGGGTTTTTTAAAGTCCTGCGGACATAGTGAAACACACAAACTTACTGGAACTAAAAACAGTCTTCCTAGCATTATAAGCCTTTAGGCAGACGTAAGGGGACAGAGCGTGCTAATTCAGATGGACAACAGGACAACAATGTTTTTTTGTTTTGTTTTTTTCTAGAGTTTTATATAGCGCATATAAGACCCGAAAATATCCGGTATCAGAGCGCTTTACATGGGCACCAGTTTCGTTACACAAGGACACATTCATTTTGTTAGGCACGGGGAGATTAAGTGATGTGCCCAGAATCACAGGATGTTGAGCCTCATTGCTGAGACTCAAAGCCGGTTCCCCAGCTTCGAGGTCGACCGTTCGATTCGTAAGATATGTTCTATCTCAAATAACCAGGGGGAGCAAAGGCGTTCCAGCTCTCACAATTAGCACAGGAGAAATGGAAATGGCCACTCCAATGAAACATGACTTGGGAGATGATATACATCCCAGGAGAACAGATCAACAAAGCAGACAGTTTAAGCAGGCAAGCAATTGCTTCCTACAATGGGAGTTAAAACAAGAGGGGCTGGGGAAGGATTTCAGGAAATGGGACAAGCCAAGAATAGACCTGCTTGCAAGGCCATAAGATGCAAAATACCAAGACTTTGCGTCCAGTACCGACACGACCAGTCCAAGGTGAATGCCCTGTTGATAAACTGGACAGCGACAATTGCATACCTTTCCACCAATTTCCCTGATCTCAAGAGTTCTGTAAAAATTCAAACAGTCAAAAATGTCACTCATACTCCACACCTCAGAGTGAGCCAGACAGACATGGTACTCAGATCTACTAGAGTACCTCCCCCACCTACTGGACAGTGGCTTGGCCACTGCTTCATTGAAGGTCCACCTAACCGCCTTATTCGCCAGAGGTATGATGGGGAACAGCTTCTTCACCTTACTAGTGGTGAAAAGATTCCTAAAAGGATTAAAGAAAATAGCACCCCCCAAGAGATGCACAAACACCAATGTGGAACTTGCTCTAGGCACAACTAAAATTCCTAACTCTAAAGACTGCCTTAATAGCAATCGTGTCACTACGGAGTGTTAGTGACCTACAAGCACTCACCACTCTAGAGCCTGACCTACAAATCCAAAAGGACGAAGTGGTACTAAGTACAAACCCACCATTCCTACGAAAAGTAGTTTCACAATTCCACGTCAACCAGACCATCCAACTACCGGCCTTTTCCAGGACCCAAAGACTCGAGCCGAAAGGGTGCTACACAGCTTGGACAGACAAAGACTACTCTTCTACTACCTACAAGAGACAAAAACACAAAGGAAAGGGTTACCAATTCGTTGTCTCCTTTGCAAGAGCAAGCACGGCACACCAGTAACACAAGGAACCATCACACGACAGTCCAAACCCGCAACACATGGGCAGGAAAACTTTTGCCTACATGGCCCAGGGTGCATCCCACAAGGAAGAAGGGAGTAACCCTAGCCTTCCAAGCAAATGGGCCCATCATCAACATCTGCATGGCTGCAACATGGTCATCCACACGCACCTTCCTAAAACACTGTTGTGTGGACATCCAGATAAACAAGGAAGTGCAGGCGGGGCAGGGAGTACTACAACACCTGTTTGCAGACTCAAGCACCTTTCAACCAAACTTCCCCAGGGAGACAAATACCACTGTGAAATCAATGCACAGCATGTGAATCCAAAAAAGGATTCACACAGCAAAATGAATTGGTTACTTACCAGTAGTGAAAGTTTTGCAGCTTGAAGAGCTTTCTTGATTCACATGCAACCGACCTGCCTTCTCCGAAATGTGAGGGGACAAACACACAAGGTCAACAGCACATCAAGAGAATGGGAGGTCCCAACTACAACAATTTCCATGGAGAAAAAAGAATCTGAAGATGGCAACCACACACAGGACCTTCCAGGTAACAAGTCTGACATCACACAGAGGATGGGCTTACCATCAAATGGTGGTCGACGATGCCCAGAAGAAGAAAAAAGTAAAGAGAAAGAGGAGAAACATGCATGTGAATCCAGAAAACTCTTCAACCTGCAAAACTTCTCCTACTGGCAAGTAACCAATTAGTTATTTGCTACCATTCCAATTTCTTGCTGAATAGTCTACTATGTATATTTTGGCGACATAAAAGAAACTCGATCTCTATTATCTCTTCTTTCTGTCTTTTTTTTTTTTCTTCTTCTTCTTAAAATGGCGCTGTCGCCGACCATATGGTTGTTTGTCCCTCCTCTATGACATCAGACTTACTCCCCAGAAGCTCCATTGCGTGGTTGCCATCTTCAGATTCTTTTTTCCGCTGTTGGGTCTGGATGCAGTAGAGGGAGCTCCACGATGGATTGGAGAAAAGGTTTTTTGCACCAAAAGCAGGAAAACACTGAAGAATATATTTACAATGCAGAGGAAATCTGTGAACACCGAGGAACACGGACAAGAATCACCGAAAACCTTAGGGTTGGATATCCCTACAAGACCACGGGGTCCTCGAACGCATAATACTGCAAATGCTTCATGATATGGAGCATATGCCATGCAGGTTCTTCCCTAGATGTCACCACAAATTGGAGCAGGACAGCCACCAAGTCTGCAACTTTGGCCTGCCTGGAGGCCATGTGGCAGAGGGTTGCAACGGCTGCACTCCGTTTCAGCCAAAGAACCTTAAACTAGGACAGAAGCAGAGTTGGGCGCACTACGCCATGTTGCAGATGAAACTTAAACTCAAGGTGGCGGTGACCTACAGTGGTATCAACACGGAAATAGTACAATGGCAGGACTCTGTCATCGATACAATCAATGCCAAGAAGGGGAAGGTGCCAAAACCATTGTGCTTTGGGTTGGCGAATGAAGCGCCTGGCAAAGGGCTTCTAGCAACTCTTTATGCTTTGTTTTTAAACTGCTTATCTAAATGTGAAAAATCGCTTTTAAAATCACATCACTCTGTACTTTGTACTTTTATTCACTTAATTCCTACCTGTGCACACTGTCAACTACACTCTGTCACTGAGCGTCTTCCCCGGTCCACCACGGATTCTTCCGATTGTTTGGAGGGAACTACGGCACAGACCGGAAGTGTTGTTTGCTAATACAATGCATTGCGGCGGTTAGCAGTCTAGTTTCTTTACTGGCTGCATAAATTCAGATGCTTGCCTCAACGCACAGCGGACGCGCTAGAGGTACGAGTCATTGTGCTTTGGTTTGGCAAACGAAGCACCTGGCATAGGGCTTCTAGCAACTCTTTATGCTTTGTTTTTAAATTGCTTATCTAAATGTGAAAAATAGCTTTTAAAATCACATCACTCTGTACTTTGTACTTTTATTCACTTAATTCCTACCTGTGCACACTGTCAACTACACTCGGTCACTGAGCGTCTTCCCCGGTCCACCACAGATTCTTCCGATTGTGTGGAGGGAACTACAGCGCAGACCGGAAGTGTTGTTTGCTAATACAACGCATTGCGGCGGTTAGCAGTCTAGTTTCTTAACTGGCTGCATAAATTCGGATGCTTGCCTCAACGCACAGCGGACGCGCGCAGCGGGCGCCCCACTGGCGCGCAGAAGGCGCGCCTAAGGCAAACCCGTCCGCACCTGGACAGGGCCTAGGGCCACGAACCCTGGCTCATTTACACCAGAAATGCCTGACACGATGATATACTCCAGTACCCAGCTAAAAAATATTCACCTTACTTCCAAAATATACACTTGTCCTCGCCCTCACGCTTGCTCACTAGCCACTAATTCCATTTTCAGCTGTTCCAATTGCTCATTTAAGCTGAATACTTACAACAAATCAGGAGCTTCTTTGACCCAACTTTTGTTTACTAATCAGGATCATATGCACCTAGCGCTTATAAACTCCCGTTCACTCCCCAAACATAAATACGAAATAGCAGACTTCTTATCAGACCAAAATTTAGACATATTATTCATTACAGAAACCTGGGGAGACCCATCATCTGGTCCTGACTTTTGCACCGCAACCCCTGAAGGGTACTGCATATTTAGACATGACAGAACCATAAAAAAAGGTGGAGGACTAGCAATTATATACCGCGATAAATACTTAGGACGGAGTCAATCCCCACCACGACCTGTGAAGCTGTGACGTTTACCATAACGCTCAATCATTCACAAACCTTCAAAGGAACCCTTCTCTATTGTTCCCCAGGCCCTCGAGTTGAATTCCTCTCTGCTTTAGGTAGCTTATTGGGACCTTTAGTAGGAGAAGCTGATTTCACCATATTGGGTGATTTCAATTTCCATTTGGAAACCCTTGATGACAATGACACTTCAACCCTCATTGCAGAGCTGGAGGCAGTGGATCTCCTACAGTTGGTGTCCAGCCCCACTCACTCAGCCGGTCATACGCTCGACGGGCTCTTCACCAGAAACACACAAATATCGCTAATAAAAACCATACCCCATCCCACCTACTCAATTTAAAGCTTGGAGCTGCCTGGATCAGCAGCTCCTCAAAACACATCTGTCTTCCACTAACTACGACCCTACACCAGACCCTATACTTGCCTCATCTAATTATTCCAAATGGCTCAATAATGTCTTCAACTTCTTAGTACCATTGAAAAACGTTTAAAAAAACAGAACTGCCCCATCGGCCCCCTGGTTTTCCGAGTCTCTCAGACTTGAAAAACAACGTTGCAGGAACCTCAAGAGACGCTGGCACAGAGACTACAATATCACTGACAAAACCCTTTAAAAGGAAGCAATCTCCAAATATATGCATCTTATTATCTTGGAGAAAAGCAAATACTACCTCAGTCAGATAGAATCGGCCCAAGACTCCACTAAGCAACTTTTTCAGGTAGTCGCTAAACTATCGGGGTCTGTGACAAACCCTCCAATAGCTCCCACCCAAGACCTTTGCAATGCCCTGACCAGCTCCTTGCTAGACAAAGTCAGCGATATATACGTCAACTTCGCAGCCCAACCTAAAACTGACTACTTGACGGCCACTCCCGACAACGAAGAAAACAACCCTTCTTTTTCGAATTTTAGCCAAGTCTCACAAAAACAGATCAAGGACCTCATTTGAACTATCAAGTCAGGCTCCCCCACCGACCCTTGCCCTTCTGCTGTTTTAAAACGAATTCCTGATATACTAGCCCCAAATCTAACAGACATCTGCAATGCCATGTTTAACACCGGTACCTACCCTGCTACATGGACAAAAGGCTATTATCAAGCCGCTGCTGAAGAAGCAGCACCTTGATCCTTTAGAAACAAAAATTTACAGACCTATTACAAGCCTTCCTTTCCGAGCAAAAATATTTGAGAAATTAATGAACCCGCAATTGGCCCACTGCATTGAAGTATATTCCAACAACAGGAGAGAGAGGGTTTTTCAAGACACTCTTAATCCCCCTAGAATAAATTTACATAAACAACAAAAGAGCGCATCTAGAAAAAAGGAAAGAAAAAGAGCCCACAGCAGAAAATCACTTAAAATTGTAAAAAGAACCCTCACTCACCAACCTAGTTGGTGACATGCTTCATCATTTGGTTCCCACCAGAGAGGCCGAATGCCTCGCTGGTGTGCTTCAACGCCTGTGTTACAGCGGAGCAGGTAAATTCGTGTGGAGTGATGGTGCAAAGGTAGTGAGTGCAACAATGGGGAATGGTGCTATTAAAAATGCCTTGTTTTTGTCCAAAAAAGCTTTATTGGCGGAAAAACAAGCACATTTAAAAGAGGAATATGACAGCCGGTTGGATTATACCAATTGTGTCCTCAAGTGTGATTTAAAATTTAGTGGTCAACATGTTTCTGCCTCTTATCAATTATTACTGAGGCATTCGTCAGGACCATACCACCCTGGCGGTGTGCACACGCTAAGGTGCACCCTAACCGTTGGTGGAAAAAGAAATACAAAAAACACATATAAATATATTTCAAACAATACATACGACAGGTGTAGTGCTACAAATAACCAGTAGTGATCTATATAATACTGCTGCTGAGTGCTCCATTTAAATCAGCTATTTAGCTATTCTATACTTTGTTTTTATCGGCTGTTATTAAGCCCAAAATATGGCATGCCCGATAATGTTATACGCACGGTATTAACAAATGCCGAGCATAATTCAATTTTGATATGCCTGTATTTCAAGTTTAGAAAAACAATTTAAAAATTGAACGCGATCATGAATCAAGAGAACGTGAGGCCCATAAATCTGATAGTGTTTACTCGAAAAAAAAGATTCAACTCACATGAAGCCATATTAAGCTTTACAACATGGATCCTGGAGGGGGGCACGCACTTGTAGTCACACACTGCAAAAATGATTAGACACCAGTTAAGATAAAACCATCGTAAGGCCCACAACCAGTTATTGCGGAGCCCTCAGATTACTTACTTTGTTAAAGTGGCATGCCCGTAGGAATCCTAACCGCTCCCTTCAACGGAATCCCGAAGATAAACTACCTCCGAGTCGGGTTGTTTTTTGAAAAAGCGGAGGGGACGTCATTGATCATATGACCATACCTCCTTCAATGCGTGCCGTGTCAAGCAATCGGAAACGTCATTAAAGATTAGAATGCTCACCTGACTACGGTGGAAGGGGGTATAGTTAGGCTCGGCATATGGGTAGTTAGTCACCAATGCTCCACGAATATTCTTGGATGATGTTTTGTTCCGGAAAGAACTGGCCCAGATCGCATGGCACTGTACCCGCGACTGGTTGGTCTTGATCACAAAAACTGCACTGAGACTCTCTGAAGTGATTATGGTAGAGATCCAACTAACAGAGACCCATTTTAAAGCAACACTTACGGGGTATAAGAAAAAGTTGGATGAACTTAATAAAGAGATAACTAAATATAAAGACAATTTGACTCAGTCCAAGGCTCAAAAGTTTCAAAAAGACCTAAAACGATTTGCATTCACAAAAGCATACCCATATGCCGACCCTGACTATACCCTCCTTCCAAAGAACACTAATAACTCTGACACCTCAGAGGATGACACATTCACAACAAGTGGGTCCAGTGGGGGAAGTTCTAGATCTAGACAGCGGGGTAGAGGGAGAGGATGGAATAGACAGTATCACCCTCAAGAGACATGGCCACCATTTCCACCATGTTATGTTATGTTATGTTATGTTATAGTGTGTTTATATAGCGCACGGCTACTCCAGAGGAGTGTCCCAGCGCTTTCCACAGGCAGCTCAGTGTAACACAGCAAAACAAACAAACAGCAGAGCACAAGGCAACAGGGGAAAAAAAAAACCTAAAGGTTAAAAAGCCAGGTCTTCAAGCTCTTTCTGAACTGCAGCAAATTAGCAGAGCTGCGTAGAGCCAACGGAAGCGAATTCCAAAGCTGGGGAGCCTTAAAGCTAAAAGAGCGCCCCCCAGTGCGCGCCTTCCTAACCTGCGGCACCACGGCCAGAAAGAGAGAATCTGACCGCAGTGAACGGGCTGGACGGTAAAAAGACAACCTCCGTTGCAAATATCTTGCACCAGTGCCAAAGAGTGCTTTGTGCATCAGCGTCAAGGATTTAAACATAATCCGCTTCCGGATAGGCAGCCAGTGGAGCGTCTGCAGCAGCCCAGATACTCGCGCTCGCCTGTGAAGGCCAAAAATGGCACGAGCAGCAGAGTTCTGGGCCACCTGTAGGCGCTGAACCAAATAATCCGGGAGACCAAGGAAAAGGGCATTCTCATAATCCAGCCTGGATCCAATCAAAGCTTGCACAGTAATCCGCCTGTGCTCCACAGAAAGCAATGGTAAAAACTTGCGGAGCATCTTCAGAATGCCAAAACAGGAGCCAGCCAAACCAAGAACATGTGCTCTCAGCAAAAGTTTATTGTCCAGCTTAACTCCCAAGTTTTTGGCAACCAGCGATGACTGTGCAGGAGGACACATATCCGACGGCCACCAATCCTGCCACTCCGGGTCGGTGGCACAGCCGAAGAATAGGACCTCCGACTTACTGGAATTGGCCTTCAGACTATTCTGTTGGAACCAGTCGAAGACCATCCCCAGGCACCCCCGAATGCTCTCTCCATCAAATGCCTGACCTTTCCCGCATGTGAAGAGGAGTTGCGTGTCATCTGCGTAAGACACGATCTGGGCCCCATGAGCCTCTGCCAAGGCCGCCAGGGGAGACATGAAGATGTTAAACAATGTCGGGCTCAACACAGAACCCTGTGGAACTCCGACTCCCAATGGCGGCATCTCAGCGGCGCTCTGGGAAACCCAAATCGTCTGGCGGCGGCCCTTAAGAAAAGATGTAAACCATTTGAGCACCGTCCCCCTGAGGCCGATGGCATGGAGCCTGGCGAGGAGCGTCGCATGGGGGACGGTGTCAAAGGCCGCCGACAGGTCCAACATGACAAGCATGGCCTTACCTCCAATATCCAGAGTCTCGCGAATAACCTCCGAGACCTCCAACAAGGCCGTTTCCGTACTCAAATTAGGGCGGAACCCAGATTGGGATGGGTGCAGTAGACTATTTGTTTCAAGAAAACCCGACAGGATGCCATGCACATGTTTCTCTGTAATCTTCGCCAGAGACGGAAGAAGAGAAATAGGCCTGTAATTGGCCAGGACCTCAGTATCCAAACCGGGCTTTTTCAGGAGGGGGATCACCATCGCCCTTTTCCAGGTGCGTGGGACACTCCCTTCCCTCAAAGAGGCATTAATAAGAGAATTGACCAGTGGATTCACCACCGCTGCCATCCTAGCCAAAAATTTGGCAGGGCAGGGGTCTAACGGCGAGCCCGATTTCAGGCCGGCCAACAACAACAGGGACGCATCGCTGGAAACAGATGGAAAAACCGACAGTGCAGCGGCAGGCATGGGCGATGGAACGCATCCGGCCCCAGGGCCGCAACACCCCTCCTTCGACCTGTCCAAGAAAGAAGCCTGAATCGCCTTAATCTTGTCAGTAAAAAAACTGACAAGATCACGCGCCCACAAGGTAGGTGAAACTGGTAGGGGCAGGTTGGAACTGGGGGTCGTGAACTCCTTCACAACAGTGAAGATCTCCTTACAGGAGTTCACCGACTCCTCAATCCTCCTAGCGAGATATTCCTTCTTAGCACACAGGATATCCCGGTGATACGCCTTCATAGCCAACCTATAGGGGCGAGTTTGGCCATCTCGTCATACTGACGGCGCCAGGCCCGCTCAGCAACCTTACATTGGCTGCGTGCCAATCGCAGCACCTCCGTAAACCACGGCGCAGATCGCCGGATTGCCGTGGACCGGGGGGCCGTTCTAGGGGCATCAAGGGGTGTAAACTATCACAACCAATTCCACCAGCCCCAGTTCCCGATGATGAGCTGGAATCCAGCTTTCATGCCACCTTAACAATTTCAACAAAACATGTATCGCCCACCTTTTTTAGAGAGGGGACGGAGGGGCTGAGGCAAAAGAAGAGGGACCAGTCATGTACACTGGGGACCAGAGTAGATGGTAGGCAACAACACCCACAGCAAAACACAGAATCAACAAGCAGGACCCAGCAATCAGAGTTTAGTTACCAATCTCTCTGGTACTGTTCTGACACCTATGGAACTATCGGTCCTGGAAAAAGGATTAGGGTTCGTGCCAACGGCACGTTTGGACAAGTTCCGGTTACATTGTGAATTGGCGGAGTTTTTTCGTAAGCTAAAACTTAAGGCCTTTTTTGAAAGGCAAATTTCACAGATACAGGAGACCCTGTCAATGAAACAGGATTACGTTTAAAATCTACATTTAACCCTCCCGCCCACACTGGTCCTGCAGAAATAATAGCCTTCGAGCAGGCAGTGTCCAATGATGTCGAAGCCTTTCAAGAGACGGGTATATTCAAAAACATGAGTGAGGCAGAATTCCAAGCACTTCAAAATTTACAATCTAACACCTCTATAGTCATAAAGCCAGCAGATAAAGGTGGGGGAGTAGTTATTCAAGATACTACTGCTTTTGACAAGGAATGTAGACGTCTCCTAGCTGATCGGAGCAGTTACACTCCCCTGACCAGAGACTCATCTTCAGAATTAAAAACAAAGATTTCACAACTGGTCAATGATGCTGAATTGAATAAATACATCACTAAAAAAGAAGCAGATTATTTGAAATCAAGTGATGGTGTAACCCCTTATTTCTACACTTTGCCCAAAACTCACAAAAATAGGACCCCCCTCCTACCTGGGTGCCCTAAAGTTTCGGGCATCGGATCACTTTTGGAGCCACCCTCTCGTTATTGTGATCAATTCTTAAAACCTCTTGTACAAAAAACCTCCACATATCTGAGGATACAAAAAATCTCTTGGCTGTCATACAAGACATAACAGTTGACAATGACAGTACATTTTTAGTATCATTAGATATTGAGAGCCTATAAACTAGTATTCCTCAGGATGAAACAATCAGTGTTTTGAGTGAGATTTTAGAGGCTATCTCCTGGGATTATCACACTCCCCGACAATTCATTATTGAGTGCGCAACTTTGGCTCTCAAACAGAATTATTTTGAGGGATTTGTTCTTACAAACCACAGGAACATCCATGGGAAGTGTCTTTGCTCCCAGTGTGGCTGGCCTCTATGTCTATGGTTTTGAATGCAAATACATTCTGACTACAAATAATCCCTACGCGTCCAATCTTTCTTTCTGGAAACAATACATTGATGACGTGTTCATCATCTGGCAGGGATAAGAAAATCTACTGAAGGAGTTTTTCAGCTGGATTAATCAATGTGATATCAATCTAAAAATTACTCCCTGTTATCACAAGGAAGAGATGGTCTTTTTGGATGTGGTAATTTCTAAGACCCAAGATAAATTAACAACTAAAACTTACTACAAACCGACGGCAAAAAACAACTTGCTGTCTTTTTCCAGCTTCCATCCTAGACCTTTACGTGAAAATCTACCGTATGGGCAGTATCTGCGTGTAAGGAGGAATTGTACTAAGGTGGAGGACTTCCAGTTTCAGTTCACAGAACTTACCAATAAACTACTTATAAGGTCCCAAAAGCGAGACCTATTGGCTATGCCAATGCTTGTGTTACTGGGAGCTGTTTTTGTAGCAGTGCTGCAATATCGGCCCCCTATAACAAAAGCAGGGCTGGTCCGACTTAATTGCCAGAACTGGTTTGTGTTTTCAGTCCGGCAGTGGCACCAACCATATGTATACCAGAGGTGGTCTGTCCCCAGTAAGAACAGTCTTAGTTAAACTGCTTTGGCACCCCCCCTTTTGAATAGGAACACAAGCAACCCCAGACGGTGTCAGGCATCTTGGACTTCATCCGTGAGTGCAGCTTGTCCTCTGCCAAAGAGAGGTACAGGGCCTACAATTCCGGCGGGATGTCCTTTTAGGAGTGGTGCCATTCTTGATTTACATTTGGCTGATCCCGGTCTGCAGTTGCAAAGACAAGCAGAAACGCAATGGAATGAAATGCGAGCCAGAGTGATTACCAATGATTTCAACTTGTATTTGAATAGTTTTCAATTATAACCTTTGGCAGTTTGGCTCCTGCTGTCTCACAGCAGGCCTGATCCCGTGCCTGTAAACAATGTCAGCTTGTCAGGTAGAGCCTGAAACCAGTGGGTGGTTCGTCGATTCTCTCTGATTTTCCCCGTACCCCCACGCACACTGCTTCCCTGAAAGGGATCAGCAAAAGGGAGCTAGCAGCTGGAGAAAACAAATAGCAGGTGGAGTGAGCGCACCTCCCACCACCTTAACAGGGGTTCGGTCGGTGACACTGAGCTTATGATAGACTGCGTGACTAGAGAGAGATGATTTTAAAGAGGCTGTGATGACAGAGGTGTCTTTGAAGGTGATGTGATGCGAGATGTCTTGTAAACAGCTGTCATAAGATGATATCTTGGAAGGAGCATTGATGGGGTCTTGTTAGAAGGCTGTATATATATATATATATATATATATATATGTATATATGTATATATATATGTATACATAGATATGTGTGTGTACATACATATGTGTGTGTATATACATACATATGTGTGTGTGTATGTATATATAGTGTAAGGGGATGTGAAGAGAGAAATTTCTTTACAAAAGTTGTGAGGAGGGAGATGCCTTGCAGAGGTCTCTGATTCGAGAGCTGTCTTGGTCGAGGCAAGGCCGCTGCTGGGGAGATTGACGTCTTACAAGAGATTGCGAGGAGAGAAATATCTTGGGTTTAACTGAGATGAGAGCGATGTCTTGGAGAATGCTTTGATCTGAGAGATGTCTTGGGAGGGGATATGACGTAAGAGATGTCTGGGTGTCTGTGAGGAGCCTGCAATGACAAGGATGTTCTAGAGAGACAATCACTGGGTTTGTGAAGAGAGAGTTTCCTTAGAAAGAGGTGTGATGACATAACGATTGTAGAAAGAGCTTTGATGATGTTCTTGTGGAGATAGATACATCCTGGTAGAATATTTGATGCCATAGATATTCTAAAAAGGCTTTGTGTTTACATGCATTGCAAGCAACTGTGCTGATTTTTTGTAAGGGATGCGATGTCTTCATAGAAGGACCTGTGAGGAAATATATGTCTTGGAAGGAGCTATGATGGCTGTGGAATGAGAGAAATAACCTCCAAGAAGCTGTAATAAGGGAAATGTCTTGGAAGGTGTTGTGTTGGGCAATTGAAGAGATATGTAAAATACAGGAGGGCTGGGTGTGGCATAAGAGGGGTGTCTTGCACTGATCTGCGATGAGAGCAAGGCTGTGAAGGGTGCTGTGCTGGTCTCAGAGAAACATGCCTTTGAAGTGCCCACAAAGAAAGAAATGGGAGTAATATTTGGTAATTAAGTGATGGGTTCTGGCATGGGAGAAATGTCATTGAAGATCCAGGGCAGGCTCTGGATGGGGGAGATAGCCTTGAAGGACCTGTTAGGTGAGAGATGGTCTTTTTAGTAGCCATGGTGAGAGATTTTTGGAAGATAAGCACTGGGCTCTGGCGTGAGAGAGATCTCGGAGTGGACTGTGATTAGATGGATGTCATGGAAGGAGCTGTGATGAGAGAAAAGTGTGGTAGATAGTGACTGGTTCTGGCTCTTCAAAGATGTCTTTGAAGTGTCTGTATGGAATGAGATATCTTCAGGGTTACAGGAATTATGCAATTCTGAGGCTGCATAATTGCACATGTTTGTATAATATCCAGATTTTAGCACAAAAAAATTGTTTCTAGCCCAAACTGATCAAAAGTTACTAAAAACATGGTGACGTGTTCAGGTGCCGTGGAAGGCCCTTCAAATAGGAAAACTGGTCATCTTTCAGTTGCTTAAATGTGCATTTGGTCGTTAAACTGATACTAATCAGATAAAATATTTGCCCAGACAGTATCACCATGTCTATAAATCACAAAATAATGAAGCAATACTATGAAAAAGTGTGCTGCATTGTATCGCATGATTTACTTTTTCTTGCCGCATTATTTAGTCTCCCGTGCTTCATAATGTGATGCTTCCCTGCCACATAATTCCAATGGCCCTGGATATCTTTGAAGGGGCTATGATGAAAAAAATGTCTTGCAAGGACCAGTGATGGGAGATATTTGGCAGCTCAGCAGTGGGATCTGACATTAGATGACTTAGAAGGGTCTCCGCATGGTTCTGCAAGAGAAATATCCTTGAAGGAGCCATGGCAAGAGAAGTGTCTTTGAAAGAGCAGTGATGGGAGATGTTTGGGACATCTGCAACGCTCACTGCTAGTATGAGAGAGAAGTCTTTGAAGCAGCTGCGTCAAGCGAGGTGTTAGGAGGGATCAATGCAGGACATTGCGCAGGGGTATAACATGACGAAGAGACTGTGCCCCCCCTCAGCAGTGCTCTGAAACGGCAAGCTGCAGTGACGTAACTAGCCAGTGTGCCATTGCATGGAAAAAACTCTCCGTGTTCGGGTTCTCTTACTTGCAATAACTGTTTGGTTTGACGAACGGGCTTCCCTTGATCCCCTTCTTGGTGCTTTTCTCCTTATGGGGCCTTGCGCCTCATCTTCAGTTTTTCTCTTTGACGATCGGTTGACATGAAAAGGACACCCTTTCAATACTGGCCGCAGTTTCACTCCAAGTAGTCTTGGACCGACAGCCCCCAGGTGTGCAACCCTTGTCTCTCACTCGACCACAGTGGAGGCCGCCTGTTCAGCCTGCCTCGCTTTCCGCTCCAAAAAAGACTCTTGTGTATTACTGTGATCAGAGACTTGCACACTGACCTCTTTGGGGAACGGGACGTCAAGGAGCAGTCGGAGGCCAGACCATCAGCAGATCATCCCATACAGTTCAGCCTGAAGCCAGCTCCCAGTCCAAATTGGAGACTAATGAACAGCAGGGTCCAAAGCCACATCAGGTCTTGAAGACTTTGACCATGAGTACCACCTCCCACGCTCTGGCTGCAAACAGTCACCGTGTACAGGCTGAAAACCGCTGCATTGGGTGTTGAGTATCGAGGCCAGAGACCCAGCAACAAGTCTCCATACTACCACTGTGTGCAGAACATGGTTGTCACCGACAAAGTGCCTCCGAGTCGATACTGCTACCTCAACCAGCACTGAAAATGGCTCCCAAATTGCGGGCATCCTCTGAGTCAACATGTACGTTGATGCCGGCACCAAAACAGCCACTGAAACACCGTACACTGCGACAAGTCAGAGGAGTCGTTCGGCATCGAGTCCTATGACTCCGAGAGCCTCATCATTGCTGGGTTCCGAGGATTTGAAGCTGCAGATACTCCAGCAGCTCTAAGAAGAGCTTGACGCACGTCATAAGAGGCACTTTATCCACACACAGAAGATGCCATCTAAAGCGCAAGACACTTCCAAAGAAGAGAAAATTGATTTTCGAGGAGCAGCTTACCCTGAAGCCACCCCTGCTTTCAAGCACTTTAAACATCAGGACATGGGCATTAGCCCACTCCTAGCTCATTCCCCTGCATCCCTTCCTCTTCCTTCACCTCTTCCTCTTACCCCTCCTCCACCACCTTTGGTGCCACCAACACATCGGTAGCCTCCACCACCTTCTCCAGGTGGTTCTCCACATTCCTCATACCCTCTAGACCACACGAGGCCCCTTATGACCCTGAGCTTAGGGATGACCAATGGGGTGACTACACTGTGGATTCACTTGGGGGGACACAGATCCCGATCTCTACCCAGCTAAACCTTACCCTCTTGATGACAATGCATCTGCAGCCGCCTGCTATAGGGTAGATCTGCATACCTCCCAGGAAGACTAATTTAGCACACCCTGCAGTTTCTGCCCTTGCTCAAGGGCATGCCTAAAACTGCGCAGAAACACCTTTAAGGTGCTAGTCAAGGCCAGTATTTTGATGCCAATAGTGAATAAAAAATATAAACCCTCGCCTTCTGACCCTCTCTATATCCGAAGTCCACCTGCACTAGACTTCCTGGTGGTTCACACAACACGCAAATCTGCCTTTTCCCAGGGGACTGGCGATGCCCCACCCACGGATAAAGGGAGCAAGAATGTTAACTCAGTGGGCAAGAGAGCTGTTGCGCAATCAAATTTGAGGATTTCAAATTCAGTCCATTTGCTGTCTCTCTATGATGGAGCCCTCTGGGATGAGATGGAGGAGCTTCCCAGACCAGTGAAGACAGCGTGCCCACTGGCTGGTCTCTGAGGGCAAGATAATATCAAAACACTACCATGCGGTGCACCCTTGACACAGTTGATACTATGGCTAACGAGGATCAATTCCAGTGTCCTTATTAGACATCACGCTACATGTCTTTGGCTTCATTCCAACATCCGCTCAACCTGCCATTCGACAGTGAACATCTCTTTGGGCTGCAGGTGGATCACGTGCTGTAGAAAATCAAAAGTCCCTGACACGCTAAATGCTATGGGTGCTCCCCATACATACATCTTCTCCCCAAGGCTTCCCTCCTAGGCCTCTGTTTGGGGGGAAGGGGTCTAAAATCAGTTCGCCTGACCCACCTACTGCTTACCAGTGACACCAGCAGTCCACACAGGGTTATTCTAGCAGAGGTTACAGAGGGAATAACATCAGGCAAATGGGGTGCAGCTAAAGGGCCTGGCCGTGCAAAGCAATGACTCCCTCTCCTCCCACCAGACACACTACACCTGTCCAGGAAAGATTACTGGGGTTCCACCTGCAGTGGGAAGAAATATCTCCAGCCAGAGGTTCCACTTCATCAAGCAGAAAGATTACTGCATAGAGCTCACTGCAGCCCCACCAAACATCCACCCCATAGACACACCTTCAAGAGGAGGTACAGATGCTTAATCACAAAGGAGCAATAGAATCTGAGCCATTACACCAGTGTATTCGCTATGTTTCCTCATACCCAAGAAAGACGCGACCCTCGGCCCTATGCCTAAGGCCGCTCAACAAGTAGATCCTGTCAGAACACTTCCACATGGCCATTTTACATCCCTTTGCTGCAACTAGGCGACTGCATGACTGCTCCCGATCTGAAAGACGCCTACTTTCACATACCCATACGCCCTTCTCACCCCCGCTACCCGTGGTTCGTGGTCCGCATTATCAGTTAATTTACCTGCTCTTTGGAGTCACTACTGCCCCCAGAGTATATACAAAATGCCTTGCCATTGTAGCTGCTCATCTCAGGAGGAATATCATTGTGTTCCCTTATTTGTACGACTGGCTGATCAAGCGAGCAAACAGACATCAGTGTCAATCCCACACTCCGAGCACCATAGACCAGTTACACAATTTAGGCTTTACTGTCAATACAGTCCAGTCCCACCTTCAACTCCTCCAGGTCCAACCCTTCCTGGGCGCAGTTCTCAATGCATTCACTGGGAAAGCTTACCCCAACTAAGTGTGGGTCCAAGCTTTTCAAAAAAAAATTGCCTCTTTTTCACCTAGATCACAACCTAAGGGTTTGAACAGTAATGCACCTTCTGGGTAAGATGAACTCTTGTTTTGCCATAGTCCCCCATGCAAGATAACATATGTGTCCTCTAAAAGAATGGCTAGTGGCACAATGGTCACAAGCAGTGGGTTAATAAAAGGATCTAGTATTGATTTGGACCAGCACCATCACTCTCTGCAGTGATGGAACAGCAAAAACCTGTTGCAGGGACAGCCCTTTCACATATGACAATCACCATGGATGCTTCCCTTACCGGGAGGGCAGGCGCATCTGCAGACAATGACCATTTAGGGCATGTCGGTGCCCCCTCAACTGAGCTTCCACATCAATTTCTTGGAACTCTTGGCTACACACAAGCAGTGGCGGCTCCACCATTGGGGCGTGGGAAACCTAAATGGTAATAACTACCATTTTATGTTTCTGCCTTCTCACACGGCGAGAAGGGGTGGGTGGTCCTGCTCGAGGGCAGGGGGGAGAGTGGCCTGCCCACTGTTGTGCATACTGACTGTTTGGTCGGCCTGGGGCCCACCAAACAGTCAGTATGCACAACAGTGGGCAAGCCACCCCCCCCCCCCCCCCCTGCCCTCGAGCAGGACCGCCCGCGCTCCCTTTTTCTCTATGTAGGCTGCTGCAGCCTACATAGAGAAAATGGCCCTGGTGGGGCGCGCTCCGCTGCGCCTCACCAATCACAACGCTGCCATTGCAGCAATTTGATTGGCGGAGGGAGGGAGGCTGCCTTTCCTGGCTGATGACGTCACGATCAGAGCTGCCTGCAGGAATTTGAAAAGGCAGGACGGTGGACGGCGGGAGTCGGGAGTCAGACCCATCTAGAAGCTGAGGTGGCAGCGGCGCAGGATGGTAAGTTAAGTTTTATTTTATGTATTTTTTTAATTAAACCCCTCCTGCCTTCCCCCGCCCCTCCCCAGGACGACCCCATTTCCACCCCCTCTCCCCCCACCCGCCCGTCATGCCGGCCACGACAGCATCAGACGGAGCTGTTTATTTCTTTTTAATTTAAAATTTATAAGAATGTACATTTTAGTTCAAAGTGAGATTTCTAAGCATTAGCCAATTTTATAATGTAACCCACATTCCATTGTCTGAAATTTCACTTCTTGTGGTTTGCCAATACAATTAATCTGACCTTTATTCACAAAATAAGAAATTGTATACGGAGAGCGAGGTCTATGATTTGAGCAGCAGAGATGAGCATTAAGAAGTGAAGAGCTGTGAAAGGTCGGAGGGAGAGGCCTGTAAGGTCAGGGGGCATTACTAAGAGCAGCGTGTGTGTCGTGCATGATGTCCAAGCCGTCACCTCGCCGGTTATTGTGTTGGGAAGAGGGTGGGGGTGGCCGCTGGCATAGGCTGTTAAAAGTGAACACAAAGTACACACAATCCACTCTAGATACAAATGTCATACTTGCCAAAATGTTGTTACCAAATTGAGGCAGGAGTTTGCAAGATTCAACATTACAAAGTACCACAATTATGTCACCAGAAGTTACGTCATATATAGGCTTTGCCACTGTGATGTCACCTAGGAGGGAGATAATGCAGAATACAGTGGCGGGTACCAGATGTATTAAACAGCAGCAGTTAGTGGGGCACAGGTCCATCAAGAACAGACTAGTGAGTATTCACACGCCTGACGCCTGCCATGCTATCTGGGCAAGACTGGCATCTTATTTCATCGGACATTTCCCTGGTGGGCATGAGACACTTGACACTTCAGAACTACAGCGCTCTGCGGGTTTTCTCTGGCGTGGGTTGCTTCTGCGAGCCATTAGTTCACATGTGTTATAAAAGCTTGCCCTACTCCGCTCAACTGCTAGCAGCACCTGTGCCAACACCCTGAGTGTGACGAAGAGGAATAGGGTTCAAAAGACAAATCCCTCTTTAAAGTTCTTAAGGAATCAATTGTTCCAAACCCTGCACAGCAAACAGTTATGTTCCCCATAAAAGCCTTCTTACTTATTGCATTGCTTGAACGTGTCCCCCTGGTTCAAAGCGTCTGTCCGTTCAACTGTTGGAAAGCACGAGTTCTGTAAGTAACAGCTGGCGTTGCGGTGCCACATAATATTTTACATGAAGTTTACGACCACCTCAGCCGAACCACCTACAGCGGAGGTAACCATTGGCTGGTCATTGCATGCGTACTAACTAGGCCTGTTGTGTAGGGGCTTGCATCGAGGCGCTATGATTGATTGTGGGTAAATATACAGAAGTAGGGAGTAAGAGCGTGTACCGGTGCTGACTCTGTCTGTATGAGCAAATATGATGCATGATATTTTGGGAATTAATTCAAGGTGGGTGGGAGGAGCTACTGTTGGGGAGGAGGGGTCCTCTTTGGATCCCATGCACAGTCTAGGGGGTGGTTCTGCACGGTGTCCAGCCGGGTTTGTGCATTGACTGGAAGCGCCAGGGCATTTTATTTGGGTATCAGCACAGGGTGTCTGGGAAAGGCCTTTGCAGGGGATGAAACAGCCCACACAAGAGGTCTGGAGGCGCCAGAATATGGTATCTGGGGTTGTCGGTGCAGGGAGTCTGGGCTGTTAATGCAAGGCGCCTGGACTCTGGTGCAAGACTTTCTCTGAGGGATGTAACGTTAAACGACAGTTGATATGCATCCGGGGGGCCGTGGGCGACTTTCAGGTGAAGCTTGGGGTCACCCTGACCCAGCTTTGGGCACGCTCGCTGCACTCGCTCGCCACAGTACAGTACGACGATTATTTTACGCCACACCACTTTCAAATGTCACCAGCCGCCACTGCAAACAAGGCCTTTTTTCATCCGTTCCAACAAAAGGTGGTCCTCATCAAGGCACAAAACATGACAGCCATGTTTTATCTTCTGAAATAGGGAGGCACATACTCTTTGCAGCTGTCAGCATTGACACAGAACATTTGGCATTGTGCACTTTACCACAAGATACATTTGATAGTGTAGTACCTAATGGGAGTGGACAACAACTTCACAGACCTGTTAAGTAGAATGTGGCAACAAGTACATGAATAGAAACTCCACCCTCAAGTCCTACTCGCATACTTCCATCGTTGGCGGCTTCCCAGCGCAGATCTCTTCACAACAGCCACTTGTAAGGGATATTTGCCTATGCTTTCCACCTCTCCCACTCCTGCCATACATGGTTCAGAAGCTTTGGCAAACGTCCATCACTCTCATCGCGATGTCGCCCACATGGGCCCAAAAGCCCTGATTCACAATCCTTCTAGAGTTGTCAGTGGTTTCCCGTGAGAAACTGCCCAACTACTCACTCTGAAACAAGGCACCATCAGGCATCCAAACCCCTGACAGCTCATTCTTGCAATTTGGCTCCTTGGGTC
This sequence comes from Triturus cristatus, assembly GCF_964204655.1. Classification (NCBI taxonomy): domain Eukaryota; kingdom Metazoa; phylum Chordata; class Amphibia; order Caudata; family Salamandridae; genus Triturus; species Triturus cristatus. Next base: position 883,905,469 of record NC_140579.1, read on the forward strand.
CTATAGTTCAGTTAACTTTAATGTGCCTGCAGAATATATGTCTATCCTTAAAGTGGCCCATAGACGCATCATGTGGGCCTGCAATGGCTAAGTGGAAAATGTTTGTCAACTATTGCCTTCCCAAACACAACGATTCACTCAAACCAGCGGTCCAAGGCATTGTCTGTTTCCTTCTTCATCTTCAGGCACTGGGCCTTGTGAACACTTCCATATGTCTTTATCTGGCTGCAGTCTGAGCTTACGTACAAAATAAAGAATACTTCCTTGTTCAGAGTCCCCGTCATCAAAGCTTTCAAGAAAGAGCGCAAAAGAGTTATCCCTCCCAGTGTATCTCCGGCCCCCATCTGGAACCTCAGTATAATACTTACTCAACTGTTGGGGGCCCTCTTTTTGAACCCCTCTAGTTTATGTCTTGGAAAGTTGCCTTCCTTGACGCCATCATGTATTTACGGCATGTGATGGCGCTCCAATATCTTACCATGGAGGAGATTTACTTACAAATTCATAACAATATAGTTGTCCTTAGGACCAACTCAAAGTTTCTGCCAAAGGTGGTATCCACCTTCCATCTTAATGAAACCATTGAGCTACCAGTTTCCTTCCCACAGCCAGGCTCTGTAGCAGAGGGCTCTCCAAACTCTTGATGTCTATGGTGGCCTTATGTACTGCATTGACAGAACCAAGCCCTTTTGTAAATCTCAGTAACTCTTGGTGCTCTCACCAAACCACACAAAGGCCATGCCCTGTCCAAAGAGGGGATAGCCAGATGGATTGTCAAGTGTTTTCACACTTGCTACACTAAGGCCAAAAGGCAAATTCCCGCCTCGCCCAGACCACACTCCACTAACCTCTTTGGTCTTCCTCAGCAACATTCCCATAGCTGACATATGTAAAGCAGCTACTTGGTCCACTCCACACACGTTCCCCAGGCATTACCATGTGGACGTCTTAGCGCACCAACAAGCAAAGATTGGGCAAAGTGTACTACAAACTCTTTTTCAGTCCTCTGCAACATCTTCCAGCTAGCCACCCCTTAGGGGACTACTACTTTATAGTTTGTGCAGAGCATATGTATCTACAGCTACACAAGTCACAAACTGGATATGTTACTGTAAGCATCTGTTTGTGGCATGTAGAGCTGTAGATTCACATGCGCCCATCAACCTACCGGAAGCTTCTGGATGTTGCACATGTTCTTTTCTCTTTCTCCTTTTGCTTGGTAATCTATTTTTCCCTTCCTAGGCTGCATCTTTATCCTGAGCTGATGTGCAGAAATCAATCGAAAAATGGAGTCGATGCCCATGTGCATTGCCAGTCATAGAAGGAGTCATTATATGTTGTTAGACCTGGCACCATTGGCGTAGGTCTCCCTTCCATTTTTGTCGTTTATGTCCCTTTCATGGTTGCTGGCGTTAGATGTTCTGGGCGCTGTGCCACTGCCATTCAGTGACACAGCGCGAATGCTCCTTATTATAAAATAACTGATGAATCGGTGTAGTCCTAGTAGTACCAAGGAACATGCTAGGGAGGTCGAATTTGGTATGCTTCCGCTTCAAATATTAACGTGCATCTGGTAGTAGTGATTGTCTTTATGTTCTGCGTGTGCAATTGCAGCTTTTGGAAAGTAGGTATCTTTTTGTCTAAAGTCTTTCTGTGTGTTTCGCTAGTATGTGTATTGGTTGTCTGGTTTAGAGGGCCAGGGCAGGCCGGGGCTGACATGGGTCGAATGGAGCAATCTGCCGTTGAAGTATGGGGAGGGGTGACCCCTTTGATCTGAGCAGGGCTGTGCCTGGCAAGGTGAATGATGGCTCCACCTCCCGCTGGGTGTCTGATGGTGGACCCCTCTCCCTGGAAGGGAGGATGCAGCCTCGTAAATAAAGTGACCGAAGTCGACACCAAACTGGTTCTGGCCGGGTCGAGTGATTTGTGACTTTCTAAAGAACAAAGACTTTTGGGGTATATAGATCTGAGCTGAAACCCCTTCGCGGTGTGTAACTTCGGGATGCGAAGACAAACCTCTGGCCGTGTAACGAGAGGAAGAGGACTTTGAAACTTTCATCCATCCACTGAAGCAACTACCCAAGGGCATGAATTGAGCTTGCCCCCTTCCGAAGTCTCAGGGACATTAGACTTCATTCCTCAGCAGCCCGGATTCCTATTGAGAGAAATCCTACTCGTGAGGCCTCTGTCGAGAAATCCAAGGCCTCTGGATCTACTGAGGCTGCTGAGCCTGGATCAGCCTGTGTGCTGGTGGTACCCCAGAGCTTCAGAGCCTTCCTACTGGGGTTGGCTCACGATGTACCATTGGCCGGACATCTAGGGCAGACCAAGACCTTTGAGAGACTGGTCACCCACTTCTATTGGCCCCAGATGCGCAAGAGCTCAGATGCTCACTGTAGGACATGTGAGACTTGCCAGGCAAGTGGAAAGAGCGGGGGGAAGATCAAGGCCCCGCTCCAGTCCTTCCCGGTTGTCAGTACTCCATTCGAGTGAGTGGGCATTGACATTGTGGGGCCTCTGGACTCCAAGACAGCCTTGGGCATCAGGTTCATCCTGGTAATGGTGGACCATGCCACCCGGTGCCCGAAGCAATCCCCCTCAGGACAGTGACGGCCCCCGTGGTGGGACGCGCACTGATGGGGATTTTTTCCCGTGTGGGATTCCCCAGAGAGGTGGTGTCCGATAGGGGTACTAATTTAATTTCCAAATATATGAAGTCTCTGTGGGAGGAGTGTGGAGTAACGTACAAGTTCATGACTCCTTACCACCCCCAAGGTAACGGGCTGGTTGAGAGATTCAACCGGACCCTTAAGGGCATGATTATGGGCCTAGAGGAGCCCATGAGGCGTAAGTGGGACGTCCCCTTGCCATGCCTGTTGTTTGCTTACCGTGAGGTGCCACAGACGTCTCTAGGGTTCAGTCCCTTTGAACTGCTCTAGGGTCACCCAGTAAGAGGGCCTCTGAGTCTGGTCAAGGAAGGCTGGGAGCAATCTCCCAGGAAGTCTCCCCAGGATGTGTTTGGCTACATGCTGGCCTTCAGGATCCAAACTCGGCGTTTCAGGAAACTTGCTGAGGCAAATCTGGAAGCCAGCCAGGAAGAGATGAAACGCTGGCACGATCAGAATGCCACTCTGATCGAGTTTCAGCCTGGTCAAAAGGTGTGGGTCATGGCCCCAGTGGAGCTCTGTGCGCTCCAGGATACGTGGACCGGCCCCTTTGAGGTGGTGGAGCGCAAGAGTCCTGTTACCTACTTGGTGGACTTGCAGTCTCCCAGGAACGATCTGCGGGTCCTGCATGTCAACCGCCTGAAGCCCCACTTTGAGAGGTCTGAAGTGGGCATGCTACTAGCTACAGATGCTGGAATGGAAGAGGAGAGTGAGCCTCTTCCCGACCTCCTGTGGGCCGAGGAAAAAGATGGGTCAGTGGAGGGCGTGGTCCTCTCCACCACACTGACCCCTGAACAGCAGAGTGATTGTCGCCAACTGTTGGGGCAATTCAGTGATGTGTTCTCCCTGGTGCCTAGTGTCACCGATTGGTGTGTCCATGACGTGGACACTGGGGATAGTCCTCCCGTGAAGCATAAGGTTTACCGAGTGACTGACTGGGTCAGAGCGTACATTAAGGAGGAGGTCTCCAAAATGTTTGCTTTAGGGGTGATTGAGTCCTCTAGCAGCCCTTGGTCCAGCCCAGTGGTCCTGGTACCCAAGGCTGCGGTGCCTGGTGCCACCCCAGAACTTCGGTTCTGCGTGGACTACCGAGGTCTCAATTCAGTCACCAAGACTGACGCGCACCCCATCCCCAGAGCTGATGAGCTCATAGATTGGCTAGGGGCTGCACGGTACCTCAGCACGTTTGATTTGACGTCCGGGTTCTGGCAGATCGCCTTAACTGATGGGGCAAAGGAGAGGTCGTCGTTATCCACGCCTGACGGACACTACCAGTTCCGGGTGATGATCTTTGGGATGAAGAATGCCCCTGCCACCTTCCAGAGGTTGGTCAACAGAGTGTTGGTTGGGCTGGAAGATTTCAGCGCCGCCTACCTGGATGACATTGCAGTGTTTAGTTCCTCATGGGAGGGCCACCTGCACCACCTCTGGGAAGTGTTGATGGCACTGAGAAAGGCAGGCCTCACAATCAAGGCAAGCAAATGCCAGATTGGGCAGGGTTCTGTGGTGTACTTAGGACATCAGGTGGGGAGCGGCCAGGTGGCGCCCCTACAACCCAAGATTGAAACCATCCTGGCTTGGGAGCCTCCAAGGACTCAGACACAGGTGAGAGGCTTTTTAGGACTCGCAGGTTATTACAGGAGGTTTGTCAAAGGGTATGGCAACATTGTTGCATGCTTAACTGAGATGACTTCTAAAAAGCAGCCAAAGATTGTGAACTGGACTGACACCTGTCGGAAAGCTTTCGATGCCCTGAAGACTGCCATGTGCTCCGCACCAGTACTCCAGATGCCCAACTTTTCAAAGGAATTTGTTGTCCAGACAGATGCTTCCGAGCATGGTGTGGGGGCTGTTCTGTCACAGATCAATGAAGAGGGCCTAGACCAACCTGTGGCCTTCATTAGTAGAAGGTTGCTCCCCCGGGAACAGAGGTGGAGCGCAATTGAACGTGAGGCATTTGCTGTGGTCTGGGCATTGAAGCTGAGACCATACCTGTTTGGGACTCACTTCTGGGTTCAGACAGACCACAGGCCCCTCAGATGGTTGATGCAGATATGGGGGGAGAATCTATAGTTGTTGAGGCGGTCCATTTCTCTACAGGGTATGGACTTAACAGTGGAACACCGGCCTGGTACAGAACACGCCAACGCTGACTATCTGTCCAGATTTTTCCGCCTCAGTGATGAGAACTCCCAGGGGGTGGGTAGTTCTCCCCACATTTCAGCTGGAGGGGACGCGTGTTAGACCTGGAACCATTGGCGTAGGTCTCCCTTCCATTTTTGTCGTTTATGTCCCCTTCATGGTTGCTGGCGTTAGATGTTCTGGGCGCTGTGCCACTGCCATTCAGTGACACAGCGCGAATGCTCCTTATTATAAAATAACTGATGAACCGGTGTAGTCCTAGTAGTACCAAGGAACATGCTAGGGAGGACGAATTTGGTATGCTTCTGCTCCAAATATTAATGTGCATCTGGTAGTAGTGATTGATTGTCTTTATGTTCTGCGTGTGCAATTGCCGCTTTTGGAAAGTAGGTATCTTTTTGTCTCGAGTCTTTCTGTGTGTTTCGCTGGTATGTGTATTGGTTGTCTGGTTTAGAGGGCCAGGGCAGGCCGGGGCCGACATGGATCGAATGGAGCAATCTGCCGTTGAAGTATGGGGAGGGGTGACCCCTTTGATCTGAGCCGGGATGTGCCTGGCAAGGTGAATGATGGCTCCACCTCCCGCTGGGTGTCTGATGGTGGACCCCCTCTCCCTGGAAGGGAGGATACAGCCTCGTAAATAAAGTGACCGAAGTCGACACCAAACTGGTTCTGGCCGGGTCGAGTGATTTGTGACTTTCTCAAGAACAAAGACTTTTGGGGTATAAAGATCTGAGCTGAAACCCCTTCGCGGTGTGTAACTTCAGGATGCCAAGACGAACCTCTGGCCGTGTAACGAGAGGAAGAGGACTTTGAAACTTTAATCTATCCACTGAAGCAACTACCCAAGGGCCTGAATTGAGCTTGCCCCCTGCTGAAGTCTCAGGGACATTAGACTTCATTCCTCAGCAGCCCGGATTCCTATTGAGAGAAATCCTACTCGGAGGTGAGGCCTCTGTCGAGAAATCCAAGGCCTCTGGATCTACTGTGGGGAACGCCGCTTTTGCTTGTCTACGGAACTTATTGCTATCGCCATTGTGGGCCGCTGCAGTTGAGAAGCTGTGCCGCTGTGTGCCCGCATTTGCTTGTCTACGGAAACTATTGCTATCGCCATTGTGGGCCGCTGCAGTTGAGAAGCTGCGCCGCCGAGTGCCCGCATTTGCCTTGTCTACGGAAACTATTGCTATAGCCATTGTGGGCCACTGCATCTGAGGAGCTGTGCCGCTGAGTGCCCGCATAGGCATTGCTACGAGATCCATTGTTGACGCCATTGTGGGCCGCTGCAGCCAAGGAGCTGTGCCGCTGAGTGCCTATCTCGGCATTGCTACAAAAAACCTTGTTGACGCTATCGTGGGCCGCTGCCGCTGAGAAGCTGTGCCGCTGGGTGCCCGCATCTGCCCTACTATGAGAATCTGAACCACCGCCACTGTGGGCCGCTGCAGCCGAGGAGCTGTGTCACTGCAGGCCCACATTGGCTTTGCTACAAGCGTCCTTGCTATCATTGTTTTGGGCCACCGCCATCGAGGAGCTGTGCCGCTGAGTGCCCATCCTTACTTTGCCACAAGAATCATCGCTGTCGTGGGCCGCTGCAGCTGGAGAGCTGCGCCACTGAGTGTCCACGCTAGTCCCACATCGGGAGCCTCGTCAACTTCCGCGTGCGCCGCTGGGTGCCGCTTCCATGCCTGTCCCAGGATTACCGTGATTGCACGCTGCGGAACGCCACCGCCCAAGAACTGTGGCCGCTGTGGGTCCACCTGCTATCCTTCCTGCACCTTTCCTGAGGAGCTGTGCACCGTGCCCCTTTGTACATTGTGCACCACCGGGTCGCAATGATCCCGGCCCCGAACCAAGTTCGTTCCACCCGCACGCACAAGTGCTTTCATCGCTCTTGAGACGAATCTGTAATTACGTGCATTGTGGTTCTTTGAGCATTTCTCAGTTTCGTGTTTAATCTATATAAGGATAACTATTTTTTATAACTACTTGTGGTGTCTATTTTGTAGCGTTTTTCCTGCGTTATTGTGTATGGTCCTAAATGCTTCACACACTGCCTCTGAGATAGGCCTGTCTGCTCGTGCTACGTTACCACTGGGTTGAGCAGGGGTTATCAAAGGGTGTAGCCCCCTTACTCTGACTTAGGAAGGAGGGTCACTATTCGACATTGGCGCCAGCCACTGTCGACTAGAGGCCCCCATTTCTAACATATGTCATAACTGAAAGACTTCTTTCAAGAAAAACAAATTGCGCATGTCCGAGTCCAACACTGGATGGCAGGAGTATGCAAAGCACCTACATTTATAGCACTATGAGCCACAAATAGATGCTTACATGGTGTGTGACATACTCCTTCTTATTCAAGACCCCGCTAACGTCTCAATGAAGAAGCCTGTTCTTCCCAATGTTACCAAGTGTGTTGAACCAGGGAAGGAAGGCTTTTAGAGAGCCAGCCACTTTGAAGGCTATTACTCCAAGTGTGCAAAAAAAATACAGACACTCCCAAAGCACCCCACCTACAGTAAGGTGTCAGTTACTGTAGGCTCCATCATCGTATCCACAGCCCAGATGAGGGCAAATTCACCGGCATCTATGGGTCCACTAGCAGACAGAGAAAGCAAAGTATGGGCATAGTAGGCAGAAAAATTGAGCACTTAGCAGCTGTCCAATAGAGGATCGCAAATTCCCAAGCTCTCCTCAATAGCTATGCTTACTAACAGTGGGAAGAGATGGAGATTCTTCTCCAGCACTTCCCGAGCAGTATCAGAAGAGGGGAAAGGCGTTGTTACAGAAGGGGAGGACTGTAAGCAACATTGGTCTAAAGTCCGTCTTGTATGCTGCGGACATGCAAGCAGATATCTGTGCATGCGAACCACACTCTGGAGGCACCTCTGGCTGCGAGTGTCTGGTTTCAAGCTGGAGGTGCAGGCAGCTGAGGTCAACATGCCTTTCACAGGAGAGTCACTCTTCAGAACAGCAGTGGATGAATCCATCTGGAGAATGAAAAATGATGGCAACATAGCGAGATCGATGGGCACCCTACAGTCCAAAGGGCAAATCAGGGCAGGAGAATGCCTTCCCGAGGAGTTTCACAACCACCTATGTTCCATGCCTCCTTTGTTGCACAGGAACCAAGCCACAGCACTACAACACCGTGGCAATACACAGGTCATTACTACAACAGAGTGGCAATACACAGGTCATTAAAGGCAGCCTTTTCGTGGCCGTGCATGCAGATGAGGAAACAGCGAGAGGTGCTGCACACCCCACCAAGCGACTACACAGTACACCACCCCTGTCACTCAACAATGTTTGGGGCAGAATCTGAAGATTCTTAGAGAATTACATAACTTCACCTCTGATAAACGGATGATCAGCATCATCTGACATTGATATTGTGTAGATATTTTAAAAACACAAGCCAACATAAAGCCAAGGATGAGGCGCCAAAGCAATGACACTTTGCAGCTAAAGAAAGAAATGGCTAATCTGCTACAAAAGAAGGCTACATGAAGAGTACCAATCTCATAAAAAAGGCAAAGGGTTTACTCTGCATTCTTCCTTGTACCCAATGCTGATTTGTCATTGACTCATCCTGGATCTCAGGTACCTCCACTGGGACATCAAAACACAGAAGTTCCCAATGACTATACTGCAGGAGGTCATGCTACTCGAAAAAAGGGAATTAACTACAGGACAACAGAGGACCTCAAGGATCCATACTTGCACTTCCCATTGAACAAGACATACGTTTCTAAGATTTGTAGTAGACACAATACTGCCCTTTGGGATAAAATCAGCACTGCTGGCCTAAACAAAGTTGCTCACCTGCAAAGAAGGGGGATCTATGTCTACCCCTATCTGGAATACTGGCTCATAAAGTTAGTCATACCAGCAGTGCAAAGATGACAGTGATACAAACAGTGCACTAACTTATTCTTTCTTTCAACTTAGAAAAGTAGTCTACAAAACCAGAAAGAGAAAACATCTTCAAAGGAGCCTCTCTGACTCACAAGATGAAAAAGCCTTCCCAATACAGAAGAGTACAGGCAATGACAGAACAATTTAGTCTCTACCAGAAGGGGCAAGCTCTGCAAGTGAGGACAGTGCGGAAACTCATGGGTATATCATTCTTCATACATACAATTGATACCGAAAGCCAGACTCCACATGAGACCACTCCAAGAGTGGTTGCAGAGATACTGGTCACGGGTTAACACGAGTTATGAAGTTCTAGTGGTTATAACAGGAACACTACACAGGGAAATGCAGTGGTGCAACACCAAGAACATCACTGTGGTCAGGACTTTCAGGCAACCAACTTCCTCTGTAACCATTACAATGGATACATTCCACATGGGGTGGAGAGTGCTTATGAACAAACTGATCAGGGGCCAGTATAGCCAGGGAGATTCAGTCAAGGATATAAATATCCTGGAACTCAAGACCGTGTTCACAGCCCTCAAAACCATCCAATCTCAGTCAGTGGGAAGTTGGTGCAGATACAAAGGGACAACACTACAACCAAGTTCTACACAATAAACGGAGTTTGTGGGGAGGTTCAGAGGCATCACCAGTTCACACGAATCAGCCATTCTAGCACAGGAGATGTCGACATGGGCATTTCAGAGAAACTTAACACTGATGGCAATCCACCTGCTGGGAGGTGAGAACACAGAAGCAGAAAACATGTCCCATAAATGGGAACTTAACCAGCAAGTGCCACAGTGTATCTTCAACAAGTGGGGAACCCCACAGGTGGACTTGTTCACAACACAAGAGAGTGTGAAATCTCAAGACTTGGTGTCCAGATACTCAAGCCGGCAATTGCTGGTGAATACCCTATTGATACGATGGTCAGGTAAATTTGTGCACGCTTTTCCACCAATTCCCCTGATTCCCCTTGCAATAGAGAGGTTCACACAGACAAGCATGACCCTACTACTCCTAGCACCTCACTGTGCCAGACAAGTAAGGTTCTCCGACCTAGTGGGACTGGCGCAGTGAAATGGGATGTTACTACCAACATGGCAGAATATTCTAGCTATGCACTGGAGAAAAGTGTTCCAACACAAAGCAAAAGCACTCAGCTTGGCAGCACAGCACCTGAGGACATAGAATTTGGATGCCTCCAACTGTCAAAAAGAACCTTCGAGGTACTCGGGAAAGCAAAAAGACCAACATCTTGGAAGTGTTACTTCAGTAACTAGAAAAGGTTTTGAAAATGGTGCGCCAAAGACAATCTCCCACAGACCACATCAGAGGATGTCCCAGTCCTAAAACACCTCACACACTTATTAGCTGAAGGACTGTCTTACGCAATAATAAATATATACCTGGCAGCAATTCTGGCATATACAAGGGGCATGATACGAAGATGATAGTTTTAGACACCAGTGATCAGAAGGCTTCTAGAGGAAGCAAAAAGAATAGCACCGTGCATAGCAGCGCCAACCCCCATATATATCTTCAATCTGGTACTTGTGCAACTGATGAAACACCCCTTTGAACGTAATACACAGCGTAAGAGTACAATTCTTAATTTCAAAGACTGCCTTACTGACGGCCATAACATCCCTACACAAAGGGAGTAAACTGCAAGAATTACCGGAGCAGGAACTATACATTCAACTTCACAAGGACAGGGTAGTCTTGAGCACTAACCCTAAATTCCTGCCCAAAGTTGTGCACACTTCTAGGACAACCAAACGGTCCATCTGTTTGAGTTCTTCCATGACCCAAACTCATAATCAGAACACACCCTATACATGCTAGACATCAGGAGGACGGTGATGTACTGCATGCCGGAAACAAACCATCAAGAAGAGCAATCAGTTTTTTGTCTCTTTCACATCAGCAACCAATGGGTTACCAGTGACAAAGGAAGCTATAGCAAGAGGGATAGTCCAGACAATATAAAGGTGTTGCACAGCAGCACTGCAGAAACGACATTAGAGGAAAGGCCAAGGATGCACTCCACAAGGAAAAAGGGGCAATGCTGGCCTTTTTAACAAATGCCTCAATCAACAAACCAAAACAACTGTATCGATTTCAAAGCAAGCAAAGAAGCTCAGGTGCTTGCAAACTCAGACTCGTTCTCGACCCAACTTCCCACATGACAGGAAAACACTGGTACATAATCTTTGCACAGCATGTGAATTCTGAAAGATTCACACTGAAAAACGAAATGGTTACTTGCCTGTAGGAGTAGTTTTGCAGCTTGAATACTTTCTGCATTCATATGTAATACCAAACCTTCCCTCTCTTCCCCCCTCCATCCCACTGCAAAAGAGTACAGACATTGGAGAAGGGAAGAACTGGACAGCTTATACAACACAAGGGAACAAACACAAAGTATGCTGGATAAAAAGAAGCTGAAGATGGCGCCCACGCAGTGCAGCTTTCTGAACGTACGTCTAAAATCATAGACAAGGGATATATCACCAGATTGTCGAACCTAAGTGATCAATGACTATGCCCACTTATTAAAAAGAAAAAGAAAAAAAAGGAAGAGAAAATACAGACCATTCTGCAATTTAGGACCCAAACACTAAATGGCAGAATTAAGGACAGCATGCGAGTCCAGAAAGTCTTCAAGCTCCAAAACTAATCCTTAATGTATGTAACCATTTCGTTCTTTGGTAGCCCAGAAACATGTTCCTGTTTGTGATATCTGTGGGGCAGCTCTTGGTAGCCCCTACATGAGTGCTGTGAACACTGCCTTTATTTTGGTTTGAGAAGCTGATGTTCAGTTAGGTCTTGCAATCCATCATGATCTGTTCTTCCGCTGTTAGGACTGTCCTATGCTCTCCTCCTGCTCCTAATATATTCTGCCAATTGATCTCAGCGTTGGAAACAATGTCAAACATAAAAGTAGGGAAATGTTATTCCCCTTTAGTAATTAGATGCTCTCTCTTCAAACTCTCCTATGAGGCCAGCACCCACCCACATCCTCTAGTTCTGCTGGAGCTAACTTGTGCTTTCCTTTGCCTTAATATTAGCATGAGAGGTTAGGACCACAGGGGGAAATAAGGTGAGATGTGACCAAAGGTGCATTGGAAGACACTCTGTGCATCCCCGCCTGCGCTGAGGTATGACCTACTATTTATGCTACAATGCTCCTGTTGTGTTCTCTTTGTAGTGGTTTGCTTTCCTTTAGGTCTATGCCTCTTCAATCTACCTCTTCCTTATACACATCTTACGAGCTTATTAATTCAGTATCCCCACTATATCATTCAATATTTGCCTAACTGTAACCGATCAATTCTCCCGATTCCCTCCACCTTTATTATGAAAACCCAGCGGTGTCTTATTATTTGAGTTCTACCTTATCTTCCAAGCAGCTCCTTCTCACACATTCGCTGTTATGCTTGGTCAACTCTTCTGGGTTTAATCCCTGCCTTTCTTATTCCTTACCTTTGTTTCCACCATCACTTGGTATCTCAGCGTTCCCGTCACCTTATTCCTCTCAGATGCTTTCATCTTGCCACACTCCTCTCTCACCCCACCTCATGGCTCTTAAGTTATCTCGGCAGTAATTCCACCTCCTGCCATCGTTGCCCTTCTCACCCTTCAATATCACATTCTGCAGCCCACCTTTTGTGCCATCTTAGTAGTGCTTTTCTCTTATTCCTGCTACAGCTCTCGTTCATCCTCCCCTCTACTTATTACATCTTTTTATTTTATAGCATCCTCTTTGTTACCCAGAAAACCCTTTGTAAAGTTCGTCGGACACGAATGCAGGTGAACCCACAACACTACACCCTCCCATGTCTTTGTAGTCCGCATTGTCCTTATGCTCGGCCTCTGTCTTTCGTTGGCACTCATTGACTATGTATTGATGTCTAACCCCCTGCAGGGCAATGAAGAAACCTCGATGTGGCGTCCCCGATAAGTTTGGTTCTGAGATCAAAGCCAATGTTCGGAGGAAACGCTATTCCATTCAGGGGCTGAAGTGGCCTCAGACGGATCTCACATTCTGGTGAGTGGCACCATTAGTTTGAAAATTATTATTGTACTGCGGTACAAAGTATAAGCGGGTGCATTGTCCTCTAGGGGATGTATGCATTTCTGCTACTGATGTTTTACTTTTGTAGAAAGCTTACACTGCTGCTGCCATTTTGAATCTGTTTTGCTTCCACGAGGCGTATTATACTCTTGATGTTGGTGCTATGCCTGTACCCTGCATATGTGTCTTACATTGCTGGTGCCTGTCCAGCACTTGCATTTTTTTTTTTTTAGGGAACCTCAAACTGCAGCTGGTTATGCTATACTTGCACTGTGTCTGAGGAAATCTTGTACTGATGGTGTCTAAGTTCTTGCTTTGACCCTTAGTTTCTCCACCTTTGCAGCATCCAGAACTACAGTCCTAAGATTGGAGAATATGAAACCTATGAGGCAATCCGTCGAGCTTTTAGTGTGTGGCAGGGGGTCACACCGCTTCGATTCCGGGAGATTGATTACCACCTCATCCGAGATGGACATGAGAAACATGCCGACATCATGCTCTTCTTCGCTGAAGGGTTCCATGGTGACAGCACCCCTTTTGATGGCGAGGGTGGCTTCCTGGCCCATGCTTACTTCCCTGGCCCCAACATAGGAGGGGACACACATTTTGATGCTGCTGAACCTTGGACAGCAACGAATGATGACCTCTCTGGTAGGTTGAGTGGCAGTAGACCAGAAAACTCCTTTTATTTCCTGGTATTAAGCATATCACCACCTTCCTCTTGCTTCCAGTTGATGACATTCTGGCTACTGGCTTGCCAGTGTAGAAATCCTGTCGTTTAATCTGTCCACTGGCTATCACTGCTGCATCCATGTCTGTTGTGTTTCTGTAGGATGTAGTTCTTTGTCCATGGGTGGAGCAACAAGGGGAGTAAGGCCAATGTGAAAATATCCAACTTTAAGTAGTAGTTAAGCGAGGCCACAGAAAAGACAAGGCAATTACAGGGAGTTTCCCCCATGTCTTTACTCTCTGCTTTTGATAGAAGGTCAGAGAAAAAAAATACACCCACCAACTCGAAAAAAATGTATTGTTCAAAGAAAAGACATCAATGTAGTACATCAAGTGTGTGGCCAATGTGTTGCCCACCAACAACTACTTTTGACTTCTCTCTTTGTTCTGAATTTCTTTGTGCATGTAACTTCTACCAGGTGCTCTGGTGCATGGCAGATCCACAGCTGCAAGTGCCCATCTTTGGATGAGGAGACTTACTTTCGAATAGCTTTCTGGTCTTAGTTGGAGTTCTTACTGTTCTTTGTACTGTAGTGTAAGTAGAGTCTCTTGTTTCTCTTGATTCCCCTAGGTAATGACATATTTTTAGTGGCTGTGCACGAGCTGGGCCATGCCCTGGGTCTTGAACACTCGAATGATCCATCTGCCATCATGGCACCCTTCTATCAGTGGATGGACACCCAAAACTTTGAGCTGCCAGATGATGACCGCCGTGGCATCCAGCAGTTGTACGGAAGCGGTGAGTGTAATAAGTAGGGTAGTGGAAGAGGGTGGAGCTAAGCTTGGAGAGAAACTGGAAGTATCAAACAATTGAAGGAGTATACCCCGAAGACAAAAGATGTCCACATGGTATATGGGAAGATACACAAAAGGCGAGAAGTTCTCCCTTTTTAAGAGACCCCTCACTCACCAACCTAGTTGGAGACATGCTTCATCATTGGGGTCCCACCCGAATAGCCGAATGCTATCCGGGTGTGCTTCAACACCTGATTACAGTGGAGCAGGTTTTGATCGCAACAGTGATGCAGGTGAGTGAAAACAAGTGAATAAAAAATTGTCCAAATTTAATTCCCTAAAATACTTTAATATGGAGCAACTGGACAATATTAAAAGCAGTGCAAGATACCGTGCTCGGTTAAATTGACCTCTGGTATCTCTGTGGTGATAAAAAGTGAAAGTGGTCTACATGTTTCATCCTTTCGGCGACATTACCAGGATTTCTTCAGGACCTAGCTATGTGACCCGAGCGGTATACACGCACTAAGGTGTACCCAACCCTTGGTCACTCTGATACCACACTGTGTACTCACAGTATGGCGACGTCTCATCAATTGCTGAAAGGGAAAATTGGAGACCCGATTCGGTCGTGCCTCATGGAAGCCGGGGTTATGGCGCTGGCTCTAGTCACACTTCCGTCAAACCATGCCACCCGCTTGTCCGCCTATTAAGTGAACCTTTCACAGCGACCCGAGGATGATCCTAGCTAGGTCCTGAAGAAAACCTGGTAATATCGCCGAAAAGTTGAAACATGTAGACCACTTTCACTTTTTATCACCACAGAGATACCAGAGGTTAATTTAACCGAGCACGGTATCCTGCACTGCTTTTAATATTGTCCAGTTGCTCCATATTAAAGTATTTTAGGGAGTTAAATATGGTAAATTTTTTATTCACTTGTTTTCACTCACCTGCACCACTGTTGCGATCAAAACCTGCACTACTGTAATCAGGTGTTGAAGCACACCTGGATAGCATTCGGCTATTCGGGTGGGACCCCAATGATGAATCATATCACCAACTAGGTTGGTGACTGAGGGGTCTTTTAAAAAGGGAGAACTTCTCTCCTTTTGTGTATGTTCCCATATACCACATGGACATCTTTTGTCTTCAGGGTATACTCCTTCAATTGTTTGATACGTATACTATAAGGGGACCAGGAGTATTCCCTTCAATACCCATACTCTCTTCTTTGTTGAGTTATGAGAAACTGGAAGTGTCAATAGACTTGCATGAAACCCTAAACCTTCGAGCTCTTGCTTGTTATGGTCATTGATAGATGGATTGCTACCTTTATGAATGCGTGTGTGAACTGTTGATTGGATTCCTTGTATATAAGGTGAAGGGACTGGTGAAATTCTAATGTGGATTGCAGGATGGGAAAGCAGTGACTGTTGGTAAGTGGCATATATCTAGTTGGGAGGTTTTGAGTGTTGGAATTGATTGTTGGGTGGATGTATGTGTCGGTTTGGATCGATGGGTGGGTATATGGATGCTTTGTTTTTGGTTGGGTTGATGGCTGAGCGGTTTGATGGTTTTTGGGTGGGTGAACGGGAAGGGAAATTTGAGATCTGCTTTCTAAGTGTGGTTGGGTATCTTTTCGCATCTCGATGTAGTTGTGTTGTAGATAATGTGCAGCTGAGTGGTTGCATAATTGGATGGTTTAGTGGGTGATTGTGCTAGGTTTTTGGTGGGTTATGTAGAAGATGTAGAATAGCCCTAACTTAGAAAACAAGCAGTTGCTATGTAATAGGTCTCAATTTTGTTAAAGTTAGAGCTGTTGGCGTTGGAAATGACAATGTTTTTTTCTTTATTTTTTTTATTTGTAGTGGAATAATTATATTTGTAGAGCGTTATTGCAGTTGGTATAATAATGAAAAGTAAAAAAATTGCCATTTTCAACGTAGGCGTTGAGAGCAGTGGCATAGAGTGCAGAGACGCAGAGTAGAATAGAGTGCATAGAGTGCAGTGATGTAGAGAATAGTGAAACAGCGTGATTTGGTCAGGATTATATTGGTGTAGAGTATATTGTTTTTTTTTTTTTTTTTTGTTTTACATTTTATTGAAAACCGAGATCTGCATGTACAATTTACCATCTTAATTCCACTTCTTTACATACAGTCAATACATTTACATAAACATTGGTTCACATATGCCTTCACCACTACTACACGTCATCGTCTGAGTCACTCTGTTCGTCTGGGGGCGTGCAGACGTTTCCCCTATATATGTTCCATTTACCCCACACACTTCCCCATTTTTTGAGGCATTTCCTATTAATAAATATGACCTTCTCTGCCACCATGACCATATCCATATTGTTACACCATTGCATTACAGATGGTACATTCTCTATTCCCCACGTTTGCTCAATGTTTAATTTGGCTATTATCATGCCTAATGATGATTTGTGTTTTTAATGATTTTCCAAAATGAGTGGGCAGTCCTTCAAAAACATGGCATTTTTTTTTTTCACATTCTCCCATATGTATTTTCATTTTGTGAAACTTCAGGTATTACATAATGTACATGCAGCTCGTAACTACAAACCATTATGTGTTCTTTGATATAGTTTGTTTAGAGGCCCTAGATTATAATTGCTCATTTATGGCTTCTTTGCTTAGAAAGTGCTTTCAGCTCGAATTATATATAATATAATGGCACACTTATTCACTAATTAACCTTGCAAGTGTATTTGTTTTGCTTTGCTATTTAGCATTGCTTGTTGTTATTTTATAGCTGTTTTTGTTCGCAAAGTAAAGATGTACTTCTGTAGAGTCTTTCTTAAAAATGCAACAAAAATAATGGCTCTTTGTCAAAAGTTTCTGCTAGACAATATTTTGCTGTGTACGGCTTTTAAAATCCCCTCTTTAAACACAAACTTTTTCAGATGCCTTCTAGGAACACTCAAATTGAAGATAAATCTTAAATTTGTTAATACAATTTTTAGGCAAAGGGGCCCTACTCTCTACTTCAATATTATTGCAGTCCAAAACGTTGCTTCATTGTGGAATCTTGGGTCTCCTGTTCAAAGTCCTTTACAATCGAAAATCCTGTAATTTGTGAAATCACAGATTTGCAACTGCAAAAGGGATTTTCTTTATGTACAAACACCATGTTACATATTGGGAAAGGACTTTAGTGATCTTTCTGAATTTCAAATAGGAGGGTTTGTGAAAGGGACTCTTCCTTTCTATTTCTGATTCAGGGAGGCATGTATAAATGGTTTACGACTGCAATTACAGTTACAACCCACTGATGAGTTCTCAACTCCCAAATTGGGGTGGTAACTGATTTGCAAAAGGGAAGGTGTCTCATACGACCCTCTTCCCATTCTGTAATTGTGTTGCCAGACTCTGGGAGAAGGCAGTGGTCTAGAGACCACTGCCTTCTCCCGCTTCAGTTTTCCACAATAGAATGCTTTTTATTTTTTTTGTTTTCTTAACAGCAGCACTGGTTTCTTTAAGGAACATTGACTACTTTCAGGAATAAAAAGCGTTTCGTTTTCAAATGCAATCACTGATTTGGTGGTCTGCTGTCCATTGCATGCCACCATCCTTGTGATTGCTGCCTGTCATAGGGAGTCACAAATTGCAACCAGCATAATGAATGTTAATTAGCCAGGTTGTTTTGTGACCCCCTGCGAACCTGTATTTTATGAACTGACCTATACTAACATAGGCTTGTTTGCAAAATACTATTCTGTTCGCCAAGTGTTGGTGCTCAATTTGCAACCACTTTTTGCAAGAGGAATAGCAGTTTATCAGACTCCCCATTTCTTTGCCAGTTAGATCACCCACCTATTATCACACACAAGAAGAACAAAAAAATCTGACCTATTGGTTTTTATGGCTATACCCAACTGCTGTGTAAAATTAATGTAGCACACCCCGGTGGAGGTAGAAATAAGGTATGTGCTATTGTTTTGTTGAAAGAATGTCAGTATGGTGTTTAGTTAGCACAATCTACGGTACATCCTAATGGTTTGTTAAAGGAATGTGTGTGCACCCTAGCTCTCTGTCAGCCAGCATTTAGGATATTCACAAGTGCATTAAACCTCAATTTTAATGTTTTTTTCTCCATAGGTCGTGGAAAGGACGTCCCAACCATATCCCCCAAGACCACAACCACCACCAATCCAAGAACAGGCAATCCACATATTCCTACATTCGTGCCCGACATATGTGAAGGAAATTTTGACACCATTGCCATCCTGAGGGGAGAGATGTTTGTGTTCAAGGTGAGGGCAGAGTAAAAACAAATTATTTCCCATTGTGAATGGAGCGTGCATATACAGAGTATGAGGCACTTGAGTCCATTTTAGGATCCTTGTGCTCTCAAGGGGTTGCTTCCAGACTATTTCAGAGAAACACAAATCTGCTTCAACCAGGAGTTGCACTAGGAATATAGCAGAAGACTGAGAATTTCAGCCCAGTTTCTGTGGATTTTGAAGGTTATCTCAGAGTTCGCAATAGTGGTCACTGAATCCAGATTAGGTTCTGTCCCAGAGGGTTTTCACATTTTCTTAGAGGGAAGAGTGTGTATGCCTCCCACACCGTCTAGAGTTCTGGCTCAGGTGGTTCTCTGGCAGTAACTGCACCCAGAGCCCATGCCACAGGGTGCAGTGATCATGCATATTCAGCACCTTTGGCAACTGTGCCCTTGATGCTGCCACTACGAAGCTGTGAAAACCTCGAAACCGGTCCTAGGATGCTTGTTTCCAGTCCAGGGAGGACCTGGTTTGGCAGTTCGGGCAGGACTGTTCCAATGAGGCAAAGGGTCAAGACTGATTTGCATATGGCCGAGTCTAAACTGGGGTGGCGTGGTGAGCAATAGAATGATGGATTTAACTCAGATCTCTTGACTGGGGGTGAATGTTTTGATTTGTTCTGCATTCTGTCCATCAATTGTGTATCTTTTGCTGTGGAAATGCACGGCTAGTTATTAACTGAATTATAAATGTTGTGCTCATTCCTTCCCTTCAGGAACGATGGTTTTGGAGGGTACGTAATAACCGAGTGTTGGATGGCTACCCTCTCCCCTTTGGACAGTTCTGGCAAGGACTTCCTAGTACCATCAATGCTGCCTACGAACGGAAGGATGGCAAATTTGTCTTCTTCAAAGGTAACAACTGGTTTGCATGCTTTATCAACTATTCCTTTCTGTCACAGATCCCATCTCTCTCCACCTAGACGCCTTAAGTGTTGAACTGATGTTCTCACACAATTTTCAGGATGCTAGTGAAGTAGCTCTGAGGTGTAATGCAGATTATTGGCATTAACGAACACACGCGCCCTCTACAAAAATCTACACAATAGGGTCTCGGAGTTGTCTTCTGTGCAACATAAAACAGAATAGGACAATCTGATAAAGTTTTTTACAAGTTTATTAACATCGACTACATACACCCAGGTAAAACCATTAATGATCACAAGCAATTATATCACAATGTACACCTAGTCTAGAAAAGGGGTGAGAAGAAGAATTACTCCTTATCGTTACTAAACGATGCACCATGTGACTCGTGCTGGGTTCATTAGGAGAGACACAATAGATTTGTATTTTGCAAAGCACTGCAGAAACCAGAGGAAGTGATGAGGAACACGTCTCTGAATTGGAGGATAGCCCCTTTTTCATGCTGGCTCTCTTTGCCTTCCCGAGCTTGACAGTACAATGAGTGATGTCCGAGAAGAGAGGAGGCTGCATCTTTGCCAACAAACCTACTGGCAGTCTCCATTGCCATGCTGGAATATCATCTGTGATTCTCAGGGAAATGACTTGCCTGTTGGTTCCATACAAGTGACATCTAGTCAGTATTATTTATTTTTTCGCAGCTGAGGCTGTTTGGTCCTTGACTTCTGACACCCCTCAGTCACTGGCAATAAAGGGGTTAAGGATGCATCACATGGAGCTTGGGAGGGCTCGGGATGAAATCAAGTGATTGAGACTTCAGGGGAGGATGGTATGACACCTCCTTATTTGACTTCCTCCGTGTTCACGCTGGTCTTTTTAAATGTGGGTCTTGGTTGTTCTAGATGCTATTTAATTGAAGACGAAACCAGCAGTAAGTAGGCTGTGCAAAGAGATGCTCACTTGAACTTCTATCCTGCCTCTGCAATGATGAACCCAACATGCAGACCACTTCCCAGAAGGGAGGAACATAGGTTTAAGAATTGTCATAGCTACCTGGTGTTTACATAGTCCAATAGACCTACCCAGATGATACATCTAAGCAGTCCAACTGAGAGTTTGAATTGGGAGGGTCTCTTTCAGGAGGAGTAAGCCCACATAGACAATTTTCAAAAGGCTGACTCAATCCGATAAACAATAATTCAGCCCAGAGGACTAAATGCAGCCTTCCTAGAGGTGTTCCAATACCCTGTTGAAAAACGCTCCCTGATGTACTGTTACAAGAATATTCTTCCAACAGAAAGGCTCTTAGCTCTTGGTCTAATACACCTGGCCAATCACACGCTCATATCAAGCCTACTTACCAGAAGCCCTACACAGGAAGCCTAACAGGCCATCCTCCAGTTTAGAGGATGGTCCCTTCTAGGCTGCATCTGACACCTAATGGGGCCAGCAACAGTATGCATATTGTATTCCAAGTGAATTTATTTAGCGCTTAACCCTGAAGAAATATTTAATTATGTTTTCACGCTATTCTGGGTACCAAGATTATTGGTTAATTTAGTGGCTTTTTGTTAGTGAGTTTAGTCTTGTGTTCTCAAGAGAAAAGCTTACATGCATTCCAGAGTTTGTGATAAAATCAGAGAAAATTGGATGTCAACGCTATCAGGGGTGGAAGGTATATTAGTTTGTGAGAATGACTGGTGAGGAGAAAAGATAGGCCAGCGGAAATGTTGAATATGGAGAGACTATAAGCAAGTGACTACCAGTTTGTGAGAATGAAGGAGTTATGAACAATGGGTTAAGACATGGGCAATTCAGATAGGTATATATAGAAGTGTACCCCAGAGGGTATAACATTGTGTGTAGAAGCTAAATAAGGACAGACTGTTTCGAATAAGGATGCATAATAGCATGCAGATGAAGAGATGTAGTTGATGATCATAAATTAAACTTTTTTGTGCAGTTATTATACCGTGTAATTGTTGGAAGCTTCTTGAGTACCATGCAACCTTGAGCAGGTGTTAGAAAAAAGACAAGCATTTAGGTGTTTGATAGTACTTTTATTTTACATTTAATTGTACCATTATACAGGAACTGGGTGAGAGGAAGATCTGTTGGCAGGTAGGATTGATAGTTCTTCCATAAGATCTTGACAAGTTGGTTTGAGCTTCTGTTTACAGACAGAAGGATCTGTTCGAGGCATGTGTGGCTGTAGATGCAAATGCTTAGTAAAATATTACGATCTAGTGTTGGGCTTGAAGTGTGCACGTTTCATTTTTATTTAAAGAAAGTCTTTTGAGTCACGAAGTAGAGTGACTCCTAGTCTTGCTGGCAATGCACATGGGCATCGACTGCGTTGTTGGATTGTTTTCTTCCGCCACCGGGTTTGGACATATGCTCCTCTGCTCTGGTTTCTTATCATCGGTATTGTTTTCAAAGGCAATTCGTTTCAGTATCACTCATCGCTCCATCGACTTCGTCGGGATAACTCTAATCGACCATGGCCCAGTGGGCCTTTGCTATAGCAATCTTCGAAGTCGAAAGGCTCTGTCTGCATCGAAAGGCACAGCATCTAAAGCCTCTGCAGCAAAGGTTGCTTCGGAGCCAAAATCGTACTCCTTTGCACTTTCTAATCCAAAACAGTGGAATCTGTGCTTGAACACATGCAGGAGGAAAAAGACTTGCGCTACAAACATCTCATCATTCAACTGGACACTGGCCGTATTCTGGCTAGACCTCCTCATTCTGGTGCACAACCAGCAAAGAGACAACTTACTTTTGAGGAGGCTCTGGACATACAAATGCTACCAAAACACAAAAAGAAGACTGACACAGCAACTAGCACTGTGCATATCATCCCACCACCACTCACTGCGTCACCTTCATCTCCTACATCAGCATCTTATTCCCCAGAGGGTTCTTTTAATTCTTTCGAGGGGGCTGGAGTCGACGAATATCAGTACTCCTTTCCACCTCAAGATGAGCTGTGGGACACTTATGACATGGACCCACCTATACACACAGACCCGATCTTTACCAAGAAAAGCCGTCTCCCCCAGAAAACACCACTACCTACCACGACATCATAGATAGGGCGGATGCATATCATAAGGTTCAGCTCCACACAGAAATACTAGAGGAAGATTTTTTTCTTTGAGATCCTCTCATCTAGCCAACACACAGCACAGTATCTGCCGATGCTTAAGGATATGCTTAGACACACACCTGGCATCTTTAAAGACCCAGTTAAGGCACTTGCCATTACTCCGATGGTCAATTAAAAAGTACACATCTTCCCCAACTGACCCTAATTACATTAAAGGCAAACTCCCTTCTGACCCTCTGGTGGTTGCTGCAGCAAAAAAACGGGCAAACTCGCAAACATCTGGTGAGAGGCCCACACCAGACAAAGAAAGTAAAAAGATCGATGCGGCAGGGAAAAGGGTGGCTGCTCAGGCTGCCAACCAATGGAGAATTTTCAGGCTCTTTTGGCCTGCTCTCCCACTATGCCTGAACTCATTGGGACGGGATGAAGGAGCTCATCCAACTTCTCCCTGAGGAACTTAAAAAAGGGAAAATGAGATGCCTTGGAGGGTAAATTAATTGCAAACGCCTCCATTCGCTGCACCCGTGATGCAGCCAACACAGCAGTAAGACGCATTAATTCTAGTGTACTCCTCAGGCACTAAGCCTGGCTTAGGGTTTCAGACTTCAAACCTGAAGTGTAACAAAACATCATTGCACTTCCTTTTGATGGCGAACACCTCTTTGGCCCTTAAGTAGACACTCTACTCGAAAATAAAGAAGAAAAAAAACCAGCCAATGTGATGGGAGGATTGTAAAAATAATCACAACATTTTGCTACTTCCCCTTTCATGGAGGGACAAAATCTACCCCCACTGATCTCTCCTTCTCTTACCAACATTCTCAGCCACGGAACACCTCGTCCAGGGGTTACTATAGAGGCTCATATGGGGCACTAATTCCAGGGGCAAAGCCAATGGTGATTTAACCAAACCCTCCGCCCCTCCCTCCACCAAACCCTGACTTGCCAACCACCCCCCACCACATAACAGTTGCAAGCCGACTACAGTGGTTCTTTCCTGCCTAACAGAACATTACCTCCAACGAGTGGATGTTGGACATTATCCAGCATGGTTTTCTGGAGCTCACTTCCACACCTCCATACATTTCACCTCGCAAACACAAACTCTTTCTCACAACATCAATGGTTGTTCAAGGAGGAAGTTCCGGCACTTCTTTAAAAAGGGGCTATAGAACCAGCAAGGCACTGAAGTCTATTCACTCTAATTTCGTATTCTTATTCCCAGAAAGGATGGGTCCTTAACACCAATCTTGGACCTCAGACACTTAAACCGATATACCCTCTCAGCACTTTTCACATAGTCACTCTTCAAGATGTCCTCTCATTACTACAAAAAGGCAATTTCATAGCAGCGCTAAACCTCAAAGATGCTTATTTCCATATTCCTATCCACATGGCACATCACCAATACCTCTAGTTTTTCATAAATAACCATTTCCAATTCAAGGTACTCCCATTCGGGGTTAAAACTGCCACCAGGGTTTTCACTAAATGTCTAGTTGTAGTAGCAGCTCACATGTGCAGACAAAACATACACGTTTTCCCATATTTAGACAATTGGCTAATCTCCCTACACACTCGGGCCACTATAAACGTACTTCATCAACTAGGATTTACCATCAATGCAGTTGAATCCCATTTCCAGCCTCTCAGAATTACTACCCTGTTTAGGTGCAATCCTCGATTTTGAGAGAGGGATAGCCTATCCAACTGCTGCCCGGATTCAGTCGTATCAAGCGCTTATTTATCTGTTCCAGCCTCATCAGCAAATAACAGTGAGGACAGTCGTGTGCCTCTCCAGTATGATGGCTTCATGCATAGGCATAGTACCTCATGCCGGACTCAACATGCGTCTATTGTAGGAGTGCTTAGCGCGCCAATGGTCTCAAGCGGAAGGCCAATTGAAAAATCTAGTGTTGGTCAGGCATCAAGCTTGCAACTCTCTACAATGGTGGAACACCCAACAATCTCCTAAAAAAGGCCTTTCCTAGACCCAGTTCCGCAGAGAACCATAACAGATGTTGGGGAGTGCATTCACAACATCTCACTGTCCAGGGACGCTGGACACTCAGCCAGAAACCTCTCCATTTCAATCACCTGGAGTCGCTTGCTGTTCATCTAGCACTAAAAGCATTCCTTCCCCACCTCACTGGCAAGGTAGTCTTGATCAATACAGACAACATGACTGCCATATACTACCTCCAATAGCAGTGAGGCACCGGGTAGCCTCAGGTCTCTCACCTAGCCCAGACCATTTGTAAATTCATCTGTTAGAGGAGTACCTCCCAGGAGCCGACAACAACTTTGCAGATCTCCTCAGCAGGAGCTGTCAACAAGTCCACAAATGGGAGCTCCTAACAAGTCCTCCTCCCATACTTTCAGGGTTTGGGTCACCCAGAAATAGACCTTTTCGCCACAGCTGAAAACGTGAAATGCCCAAACTTCGCCCCGAGGTTCCCACAGTCCAAGGGCAACGCACCATAATTGGGTTTGTCAATGATATTTGCTTACGCTTTTCCAACTCTCCTGCTACTTCCAACTGTCATTCCAAACAAATTGATCCTTTAAAACCTAATGTACAGGACATTCTGTTATCTGTTCCATTTACATACTACTGATCTAGCTTTTACATGTATAAGATTACACCTAGCTGCAGTGGCTGCATAGCTGCAAAACAGACAACACGCCTCTTTATTCAGGATTCCTGTAATTAAAACCTTCTTGGAAGGTCTTAAGAGTTATTCCTCCTCGGGTGCCACCTGCCCCTACTTGGAATCTCAGTATAGTACTAACAAGATTAATGGGCTCTCCATTTGAGCCCCTCCACTCCTGCTCACTCCAGTTTTTATCCTGGACAATATCATTTCTAGTAGGTAACCCTTTACTCAGATGTGTCAGTGAGCTTCAGACATTAACTTTAGAAGAACTCTTCTTCCAAATACGTAAAGATTGGGTAGTATTGCATACCAACCCCAAATTTCTTCCAAAGGTGGTGTCTCTATTCCACCTTAATCAATCTATTGAATTGCCAGTATTTTCTCCCCAATCTGAATCAGTTGCGGCATGGATGCTACACACCGTAGATGTTAAACAAACCCTTCGGTATTAGATTGACAGAACCAAGTCATTTAGGAAAACGTAACTCCTTGTTGCTTTTTCAAAACCACACCAAGGAAAGGTCATTTCTAAATCAAGCATTGCACGTTGGATTGTTGAATTATTCAAACATGCTGTGCTACAGCTAAAAGAACTTAACCTATCCCTCTTAGAGCTCACTCCACTCATAAAAAAGGTGCTTCAATGGCCTTTCCAGGAAATATTCCTATAAATGAAATATGCATTTACATTACTGTGTGGATGTTCTGGCCCGGCAACAAGCCAATGTTGGCCAAGCAGTTCTACGTACACACTTTCAAACAACTGTAACCCCACAGGTTGACAGCCGCTTATTGAGGAGGACTGCTTTTCAGTCTATGCTAAGCATGTGTATCAACAGCCACACATGCCTCAAACTGAAAATGTTACTTGCCCAGTAAACCTCTGTTCATGGCATGTAGTGCTGTACAGTCACATGTGCCCACCCTCCTCCCCGGACACCTATGTGTGTTGCAGTTACGTTCATAAGTTATTACACATTTAATTGGACATCTCAATATACTACGCTATGCTTCACATTCCATCGTCACCTGCCTTGCGGGAAAACAATCCAAAAATGGAGTCGATACCCATGGGCATTACCATGCAGAGGAGTCACCATTCTAACTCGTTACTCAAGACTTTCTTCGTAGAAGAACTTGCACACTTTATGGCGGAATTATGCTAAGCATGTTATTGTACTGCACTACATGCTACAAACAGATGCTTAATGTGTAAGTAAAATTTTCCTCCTTGTTGTGTGTCCCGGTTTGTAGAGAACAACATGTCAGGGTATCCATGATGGCCAGGTTTGGCTCTTAACCATTTTCCCAATTTCCAGATGGTTGGATATGGATATTGTTTTGGCTGGGAAGGACCTCCATAATTTGACAGCCTGTACTGAGAAACCAGTGTCACTAATTGTTTTATTTTTGTTAAGTGGAATGATTGATTCTTGTAATAGTTGAGAATGTTAAATCCCAAGGTTGGGAGTAGTTGCTGATTTTCACCCATGGCTGCATAATAAGTTGGTAATTGAATTCTGAAGGCTGCATGCATTTAAGGGCTCTGAAAACGAGTCGGCTGTCGAAACAGAGCAATTTATAGAAACAGAATATAATTTCAGTAAAGATGCTTTACCAGGAAGCACAGAAACTAGCACCTGGATTGATCATTTTCCTCTGTCAACCCCTACAGGGGACAAGCACTGGGTGTTTGACGAAAACGCCCTCAAGCCTGGATACCCTAAGTCACTGAAGGAGCTTGGGAGGGGTCTGCCCAGTGACCGGATTGATGCTGCCCTCTACTGGATCCCCAACGGCAAGACTTACTTCTTCCGAGGCAACAAGTGAGTCCTTTTGCTGTTGCATGACTGTTCTTCCACCTCCTTTTGTTCTCGGGGACGTAGTGGTGATTGGGAAGCCCATCTTTCATGCTTAAAATGAAACACTCCAGCATCCGTGCTAATAATGGCACAATGTATGTTGAAAAACATAACCTGCTACTTAGTACATGCATTGTGACCACAAGACCTATAGACCAGATTGCTATTATGAGTTACTATAAATGTGAAAAGGACAAACATTTCTTCCATCTTTCCTAAGAAAATGTTTCCTAACTCACACACCCTATTTTTAACAGTACTCCGAAAGCATAAAGTAAATTAACTTTGCCTTCGGGGAGAATGATGCATTTGTCTCACTGCATACCTGAGCACAGAGTCCCTGTGTGTTGTCAGACTTCAGTTGGATAGGCACAATGTAAGGGAGCGCCTTTCTTTTCAAAATGAAAACATGCACTCCTTCAGCAGAGCTCAGTTGAACTTAGCTGTTGTGTGGGTGTCCAATCTTAGTCTAAAAAAGAGACACCAGCAACGTGTCTGGACTTTGCCTTCTTTCTGGACAGCTCGAGTGGAAAAGCCTCTCTAACTTGAATGGTCAAATATCAGTGTTTATATAACAAACTGACTACTGCTTAATCTGGACGAATATGGGTGAAAAGAAAGGCAGAAAGTTGGTGGAAAAATGCTGCCGGACCAGTGTTCCTAATATGAGTCACCTCTTGCTCATAAAATCTCCCCATCTTAACGTGTCTACCAGGCGACCCGGAGATGTAGATATTCAGGACATCTTGGCCAGACTCACATCTCCTATTCTGCTGATATTCAAAGTGAATGTGCCTGCGTGTCATGAAGTATGCAGGCAGCTTGTTTGAAGCTGAAAATGGAGAATAACTCGGTCAAACTAACTGTATTTAGAAATGGAGTGTGGCTCGGGAATCTATATCGCATTGCTCTCCAGTCTGGTAGAACATCCTTTGCTGCCAGTGCCTGCCCAGTGGTGAGAATCCCCCTTCTCTTAGTCGCCTAACACCAGTTGGAGCACCACTTGCTGTTGGAGCCCTTCCAATGTGTGCAAGCTCTCTCCCACTAATTCTGGAATGTGTGCCCCTACTGCCATTCCACTCCCAACCACAGTGAGAGCACACCTAGCTATTAGTGACAGGGCAGACATCTGTTACTGCCCTCCAATTTCTTCCTTTGCATTTTGAATGACTCCTGCCCTGGTGAGAACACTGCCTGCTGAGGGCATCTTCTACTGTTGATGCCCGTCTAGGGAGCATGCTCTCCACCACTAGTATCTATCCTCACTAAGGAATAAGGTTGTACCTTACTGATTTGGTGAGAGCACCTCTGCTGTCACTACTACCCTCACCCTGCCAACAACTGCTTCTTCAGTCCTCTCTATCCTAGAGAGATCCGCCTTATGTACATTTTAAGTTAATTTCTTTACCTCGTTCCTGCGATTTGTATGGCCCAAAGCGCTTTGGGAATGTTGACAAGCGGAGTTGATCTAGAATTCAGTAATTTCACAAAGTGGTTAACAGGTTATGGTAGTTTAATTTTTCTGAGATACCTAAAGTAAAGTGCCACAGACCTATTGTCAGTAATCCAGGAATTGTATGGTTAAAATGGAGCACAAATTAAACCTGTTCTCATCACACTTTTCCCTCTAATGAGAGGTCTGTCAGCAGGCACCCACGAGTTTATCACGTCCGGTGCTTTTCCCACTTGATAGCCACTGGACATGAGCGTTCCTCATGTTTGGTGCCCACACTCTAGGCCTGTGATGGCACTGAAGACCGGCCTGTAATGAATGCCTTCAGTCCCAGGAAGCGGGCACGTTTGCTCTGGCAGGGGCGCCTTGTCATTTGCGAGTGGCATGCCTGCGCAAATTATAGGATACCTCCAGTGTCATCCACCTCCTCCTTCCTGGCTGGAATAGCCATGGCGCTGAGATGGTAGGAGACCTTCAATCACGGTGTGTCAGCTGTACTCGAGAGCAGTGACAATACTCAACTGGCATCCTTACACAATCCATTATGACCACGGCGTCTGTTTGGATTACAGTTTTGAAATTGTATCCCTCAGTCCTTGCAGTGACTATTTTCCAACAGGTTGCCATCGCAGGGTGAGATTTTAGCAGGTCGGTTTTGGAAGGCAACACATGACCATCTCATTATGTCATCCTTTTAGCTGAACATGGTAGATGACTACATGTGTTGGCATCCATTTTGCTGACAATTATTGGAATGCATTCTTCAATTTCCCATTCTTGAATGGCCGCCTGTCAGCTGACTGGTGTTGGAGCTGGGGGTCTCTAGTTGGCAGAGGTAGGTACCTTTGACCAAATAGGGACCCTTGCTTCTAGTCAGGGTAAGGGGGTACACTCCTAAAATAACCCCTGCTCACCCCCTTAGTAACTTGGCACGAGCTGATGGGCTTATCTCAGAGGCAGTGTGTAAAGCATTTGTGAACACATACAGTAATCCAGTGACAACACTACAGATGGACACCACACAGGTTTTATATAAATAAGGATTCTTTATATAGACTTATCACAAGACCACAAACGACAAAAATCCACAATACTGTACTTTAAAAATGGTAGAAATAGCTTAGTTCTCTTAAGATGGTAAATGCAACACTTTAAGTTCAATGTACTTTTGGATGCGTAACGCTATAGAACGAAAGTGTTGCAGGGAAGGTGATGCGTCGGTTCCTTATACGCAAGAACGGTGATGCGTCGGGTCCCTACTGATGAGTAGGGGATGCGCCGGTTCTTCTCGGCGCGGGGAGGTGATGCGTCGGTTTCTTAATGCGCTTCCGTGGCGTTGTGGCCCGCAACATTGTGATGCGATGAAGATCCGGTGCAATGAAACAAAAATCGCGTCTTCTTCTTGATGCGACACGATGCGTGCATGCCCGACGGTGACTCAACGATTCTTCTGAGCTGCGACAGGCCCTGCGACACGCTTCTCCGGTGATGCGACGGCATCTGATGTGACGGCGACACTCTTCTCCGGTGATGCGAGACGCTTAGGCGATGCGACAGCTGCAGCGGCGACACCCTTCTTCAGTGATGCGACGACAGCGGCTGCGATGGCGACACGCTTCTCCAATGGCGACACGCTTCTCTGATGATGCGACGGCGTCTAATGCAACAGCGACACTCTTCTCAGGCGATGCAAGGCGCTTCTGTGAGGCGAATTGGCAGCGGCGACACCTTTCCCCAGTGATGCGGCGGCTGCGGCAGCGACACGCTTCTTCTTCGTGAGTTGCACTTCCAGCTCCTTGCGACACGCAGTTCCTCAGAAGGTCCAATACAACAGCAGGCACTTCAAGAGAACTCTTGGGGAGCTGGTTGGTGAAGTCTGTTGTCCCTGAGACTTCAGCAGGAGGCAAGCTCTATCTCAAGCCCTTGGAGATCCTTCACAAGTTGATTTGAAAGTAGCACAAAGTCCTTTCTCCTTTCTTTGGCAGTCAGGCAACCACTGCAGGCCAATCCCCCAAACAGCACTCAGCTAGGGATAGTCTCTTCCTCAGTTTCTCTGGTTCCTCTCCTCAGCAAAGGTTCTTGTTTCCCAAAGTGATCTAAAGTTCTGCCTTCTGTACAGTGAGACTTAAAAAGGCATCCGCCGACCCTTTCAAGTTGGTGATGTGTATTTTGACCTGTGAATTTTGGGGACAGCTGGGAAGGATTTGATTGAAAGACAAGCTACCCCGGGCATAGTAAACCAGCTCCAGGTGGTTTGTAAGCTGAAGGATAAGTGATACCTTATTACCCTTTGAAGTGGTAGAAGGCCTTGAAATCAAAATGGGCTTTCCTGCTGCTATTGACTGTAACTGTTCGAGCACCGGCAAAAATAGCCCGTGCATAGCGTTCAAGGCATATTTCATGAGCATTAACCCAGAGCCAATTAAGATGGGGCCCTGGGGAAAGTGAACTCTCGTAATACAGAGGATTTTTTTATCCCCGGTTGTATTCAGTATATTGCCTTACAGATGATCATCCCCAGCTACTCCTGTATAGGCAATCTAACCCATTCAATTTTTGACACGTATGTTTTTTCCCAGCCCCATCTCTGCTTGTTCTCTGGGGAGTAGAGCACATGATTAGCACTTGTATGCATGGCAGACTGGAGCCTATGTGTACAAATTCTGTTAATCCCATTATTTCAGTAGAATAGTTTTGCGTTCCTCAGCCTCTCATCCGCTGTCCTAGAAAATGTTCAAGCTTTATTAGAAGGAATGTATTCGGTTTTTGTTTCCATAGAATAGAGATATAGCTAAGTGGGTAAAGGAAACGGTTACTTACCTGCAGCAACCATTTTACAGCTTGATGCCAATGAAAGTTGACCAGCTGTCCATCATCCAGCCGTCCAGTGTTTGGACTCCTAATAGAAGATTGGTTGCATGAATAAAGCCTTGGACAGCCCACCTCTTCTCTCTGAATGTATTCATGGAAGGAGCTGTGCCCTTTGTCACATTGCAAGAAGCTCTCACTAAGTGGTGTTTTTGATGCTTTCAGGTATTACCGATTTAATGAGGAGATGAGGGCAGTGGACAGCGATTACCCAAAACCCATCAGTGTGTGGGATGGAGTTCCAGATAGTCCAACAGCAGCCTTTATGGGTCCAGATGGAGGTAAGTAAAAGGGCAGCGATAAGGTGAATGCAAGGGAAATGCATGTGGAGAGTTTGAGCAATGTGTGCAATAAATTGCAGTGCACTTGTCTCTTTTTATATGAACTCTGATTCTACTGCAGCATTTTCTCCTTTGTATTGCATTTCGGTCTATGCTGCGGAGCCAACTGTTTGTTCTCTCCTTCAGTGGTACCCTATTAACAGTATCTGCTTCAGCACATTGTATTTTTGGAACATCCTCCTTTTTCTCCTATTGTCGATCTCCAGTGGCTCCAACTCCCTTTGAAACCTTTACTCTTGGAAACTGCTACTCTTGCAAGATTGTACTACTTGTGTGTTCTGTAACTTTATTTGGGCTTATTATTTTTTCTTTGTTTCGAATGATCCTATATTTCCTCTTCAATCTCTTCTTCCACAGCCTTCACCTACTTCTACAAAGGCAGCAAGTACTGGAAGTTCAACAACCAGCAGCTGAAATCTGAACCCGGCTACCCCAAGTCCGTGCTTCGTGACTGGATGGGTTGCCACACACCTCGTAAGGATGAAGACGAGACGGAGGTGGACATCGTGGAGGTAGATGAGGAAGGAGGCTCCATCAGCGCAGCCGCCATTGTTGTTCCAGTGCTCCTTCTAATCTGCGTCTGCGCTCTTGGTATTACCGTCTTCCTCTTCCGGCGGCATGGTACCCCCAAGAAGCTCATCTACTGCAAGCGCTCCCTGCTGGACAAGGTCTGAGACTCTACCCTGGCAGGTCGGACACTGCGCGCATGCCGGCATCTGTGCTGTGCATCGACAAAATGAGGAGATGGATTCCCCCCTCTATTCTTAATGAACAATGTGGGGTGTTTACTTATTTTTAGGGGGGGAATTGGGCTATGGATGAGTTGCACGGGGTACCCATCATTCCTTTCCATTGTGTTTACTCTTATACAAGTGACAAACCGTACGCCCTTCTCTCTCTTCTCCCTGTATCAGATTGTTTGCTTGCGTACAATGGCTCACCCTTTTTGCTTCCACGTTCTCTACACCCCCACCCACGTTCCCCTCCAGCAGCCTATTTTAACGTCACTTCATCTAGTACATCAGTGGGGTGCTGCGCGCTTTCCACACTTCAGAAACTATTTGAACTCCTTGTGGGAGCTGGAGACATTTAAATTAAATAATAAGACTATAAAATTCTTTTTTTGCCCTCAAAAGACCCTACCTTCTCTCATTTCTGCTGATGGCTGAAAAGAAGATAACCTCGAAGAAGATTAAGGGGGCAGTCATGAGGAGAAGCTTTGTTTTGTCTACCCAAGTGCACCTGGGAGAGAGTGGGTGATGTATAGGAGGAGTTGGGAGGGTGCTGGCATGTCTTTTAGGAGGTTCTGCGTCTGTGTTCATGTGATGGGGCTATGGAGAGCAGTTGGATACCCGAATGTGGTTAGTAGTTGAAGCATTGGTTCCACTGCCTTCCTTCCTTTGTGTTAATATAGAACTTTCTTAACTGTAATTGGGGCCATATCATTCCCTGACCCCTTCACCCTCCATATTGCAGGGCTGGGTTTCTTTGCCTTTTTATGAACACTATTACATAGTAAACATCTCTCACCATACACTATAGACCCAGAGCATGCTGAATATGAAGAGGGGAAGGAGTGCTCTTGCCTGGCGACAGGCAAATTGCTCCACGGACAGATCCGATCACCGTTAGAATAGAGGTGAAATGTTAAAGCAGAGCGAAGGGTAGTAGTGGATGTGTTTGGTTTTACACTCTGTTGTATTGGGTCTCTCCCTTTACCTGACTCTGCAGGAGGCAGCTATACCTTTCTCACGTTTTTAGCCTTTAAGAGAAATGTAGTGCAAATTGCCAGCTCCAGCCATGGCCATAAGAGACTGCCTTCCCATGGAAGGCAACCGGGAGGCTGCAGCCTTTGACCTAGCTGACAAATGTCAAAGTGTATAGGCCCGGATTATCTTCATTTGAGGCACACTTTTATTTTATGGGTTTCTATTAAATTCTGACGTCTTCTGATTTTAGGCCATTCAGCATACATTTTGATCTTCTGAAGGTCAGCAGTAGGTTTTGTTGCATTTTTAACAATTTTAATTTTGTATCTTATTTTTGCTTAAGATTCAAGCAGACCTAGAGTTACTCCAGAAGGGAAGGCAGGAACACTCTTGTACACCGTTTTTCATATTCTAGACACAGACTGAAAGAGGTCATTAATTTTTCTTCAACACCTTGATCCTCACCCCAATAAAAGCTACCTAGGGTGTTAGATAATCTCTTAATTTTAAATAATATTGGCTTCTCTAATCCGAGGTCCCCCCCCCTCCCTCCCACCCACCCCTCTCATCCTCTGAATGTATACTGTTCCTCACCTGCTCATCCATCTTTTGTGTGCCGGACACTTGTAATGGGTCACTGCATTCACTGCCTGGTTTAAAACACCAGAAAACATCAGGGCACATATGGTTGGCAAACACCAGAGCAACTGCTTCGATCACTTAAAATCCCTGCTTCCTTTAAGGGGATTTTTTCAGTGCTTTAGGCTACAACCTTCGCAGGGCCCAAAGAATGTTTTAACTTTATATTATATACAGATAGCCACTTTATTGACATTAATGCATATTATTGGGTAAACACGACATAACCATTCCTCTGAATGTTTTCTACAGTCCTCCATTTATTGGGCCTGCAGACAAAAGGTGCGAAATGAAACTCTTCAGTTATTTTTTTCAATTTTGCTATCTCAATGACCATATGTTTATTAAAGTCACTCCCCCTTAAGCTGTTGATCAGAGTAAGGGGTGAGAGGGGAATGAATGTCCTAAAATAGAAAAAGCAGCAGGGTGATGTCTTGAGATCAATCAGTCAGTGGATTTACATAGCACGACTAATCACCCAAGAGGGTATCCAGTCGCTTGAGGGTCATGATGGATCAGGAGACTCAATCGAACAGCCAGGTCTTAAGTGCTCTCCGGAATTCCAATAGAGAGCACTTAAGACCTGGCTGTTCGATTGAGTCTCCTGATCTATGTCATGAGTTCTCTCCTGACAGACACAGAATAAGGCTAAAGGGCTGGACAGAGAAAAACATCAACCAAAATGGTTCCCTCAGGGATGTGGAATTTAATAAAATATCTACTTGTCCATAGGGCTGGCAGCTTCATAAATCTACTTGTCATGTAACAAAATCCACTTGTCTCTTTTGTGCCATGTAATGCAGCGACAAATTATGTCAGCAATCTCCTTATACAAGAGCTCTGAAACAGCCTCTCTGATTAGGCTAGGGCTCCTTCCATAGTAGTAGGGTTTTAATACTAGCAATTCCCTTATGTTGCCAAGTTTCCGCAGTTCTACATACTGGGGCTGAAGGTAATGGTAAGCAACAGTTTGAGGGTTGGAATGCCCTTTTGAGTCTGTGCAAACCTAATAACTAGCATGTTTTAAAGGTTTTCACCAACTCTTCTCTAATCTTTTCCTCATAACGAGAAAGGTTGGAAATTTACTCCTGACAATGACAAACATGAAATTTGTTCCAGGGTTGGGGAAAAAAATGGTTGGAGGGAAAGTAAACTTGCAAACGCAGGTTTTCGCATGAGCAAATCTACACCTGCATATTTGCTCACGCTAAAATGCAGTTCACAAATATTTTCTAGGAGTACTATGTCTTGGCCTACCTCTGTAAAGTCATGATAAAAATTCACAAACGCCGTATATCTGCACTTAATGCAAGGACATGGGTGCACTTTTGAGACTTTATTAAATAATTGGGCTCCTAATTAGGTCTGGTGTTAACCATGACCTTTTGTGTCTATTAAAATTCTCTCTCTCTCTCAATCGGCTAGCTTCACTATGAGTGACAGTATTCTGTTCTTTCACAAGGAGCATATCGACAGTCGTTTTGTTCAGTGCACAGAACTATGAGGCAAGGTGTGCTTTTTGAGACCAAAACAATTTTTGCTTTTGCCAATGTTTGGTATAATGGTGAGGGCCAGTCAGCTCCCACACCAATAAGGTTTTACAAAAACCCTGCCAAAACAAGTCACACATTGACAAAAATAAAAAGCTGACCACCAATTTCAGATCTTCTGGCTTTACCAATGCTTGTTTATTTTTGTTCCCCATAATCTTATTAAAACTGGTTACACCGATTTTCCATTATGAACATTTTTGGGAAATACTAGCAAACAACAACACATTTTACTATATGATGGTGCAAAGAAATGATACCTAAAATTTTACAGTAGTTTAGCTAAATGTTTTTGCATTTTTTTGTGAACATTTTATTTTGAAAGCAAAGAATTATCAATCTTGCTTTTAAGCTTCTGCAAATATTTGCATCAAATCAGAGAGCTTTCTGGGAGCATTACATATAGCCTCATTTTGCAAACTTTGAAAACCTGTTTACACATTTTTATACTGGAACCACTGTCAGTATTGCAGTCAGAGCTTACAACATTTACTTAGAGCGCTCGCCCTAATAATAAAGGCTTTGCATTATTGAACCATAAATACAAGTCTGAACAGCATTACCATATGGAAAAAAACAAATAACTGCAGACAGTGCACTTCCCTGCTCCATAATGTGGTCCTGCAAACTGGCAGCCAAAGGGTTTGTGCTGGGTGGGGTTGGGCCTACTTGTCCCAAGGACAAAATACACATGAAAACTTGTTGCCCTTGACCCCAAACAATATGCCCCGGGCATCGGGCTATAGGAATTCCACATCCCTGTTCCTAAAAATAAACTGCAAAAGGGATTTTTTAAAAAGGAACATTGACTTTTGGTTTTCTATTGGTGTCAGGATTCCTAACCAATAAAGTTTGTATTTTTGCAAAGGTGCCAGATAGCATCCCCGATGTGGATTTTACCAGTTCTTTTTACATACCTGGCCAACCCCATTTTTCAATTTCTGCAAATCCAATGACCCTCACATTAAAAAAGGGAATGCAGTCCTATGAGCTTTCTTTTTGTCACCATAATTGTAAGCTGATAGGCATGCAACCTCTGTCAAGTCCCTGAAGACCATTTAGGGTTTAGCTTTATTTTAGGTCTTGTTGTTGCTTACCAAGGGGAAAGCAGCCTCTGTTTAGTTACTACAAGCCTCCACTAATACGAATTAAATAGAAAAATTGCATTATGAGCCTCAGCCAGTGGTATTCTAGAAATAGTTAAGGTGCTAGTAGCCTTAACCAATATGGATGTACTAAATGTAGTCACTAGAAGCCTCAGCTCAAAGGGATTTATCAATAATAAAATTGCAAGAAGTCCTAAGTAGCTGAGAGGCTCACCAACAATGGAAACTCAAAGAGATTTTATTGGGAACAAACGCTTATAGTAGGCACTGTTAAATACTTTTCTCAGTTGAGACACAACACGTTGGCATGGTTGTCCTTTGCTGGCTGCAGCGCTAGCAAGAGGTCCTAGAAATGCACCTATCTCCGAATAACGCCATTAGTAACTCTCTCGGACACAGGTACCTATTATGTTAGAGGCACAATCAGCCGCCCTCCGCTGTTTTTATATCCCACCGGAGCCATGACTGACCCGGTCATCACATCTCCTCTAAAAAATATTCTCTTGTTCTCTTACATAGCATCTACTTTTGACACTTAGTCAACACTGATTGCTCGTACTGGATTCAGACCTGTTTTCTCGTGAGACTCAGCAGCACTGTGCCTTATCTGGATGTGTGATACAAGAAGGGGTACATTAATGAATTTTCAGATCATTTAAAGGTTCCCCTCTCCTCACCATGACAGTAGAATAGTTAGCTGTTTGTGTTTTGATATTCAAGCTCAATGCTTCACACTTCCTTTGCAGAAAAACTGCCTATCTGGTCCAGTTTTCCACTAAATAAAAAAACAATCTATTGTAGTTGAGGGGACTCCAAAACTCCCCACGGCCCTACAAAAGGTACCAGGCATCAGTGGGGTAGACAGGAGCCAAACGTGGCCCAACATTTTTGCACGCCGCCTCCCGGTTTAGTGCCTTTTTTTGTTTTTTATCCATATTTTTAATACTATAATTATGTTGTAAAAAATATTAATAGATCAGGAGGAATCAGCGAAGCCCTCTCTATTACAAGAGAGAGTTTCCATGCACATGCCCCGGCCTTGCAGGTCAAGGTTCCGGGTTAAAAAAACAAAAAACCTCTCCTGGCACGTGTTTTAAAAATGATTTGACTAAAATGAAAAGGGAATATATATACTTTGTACAGGATTTTTGGGTGGGAGGGGTGCTGATGCTAGTGGAGAGGTGGGAGGGAAGTGTTAATTCGGAGCTGTTAGTTCTCTAATTTTTTTTTTTAAGAGTAAATGATTTGAAATGGAAAAAAAATATGCAGCTTCTAAAGAAAATATTTTGTATCTTTTTGGAGAACTGAATAAAAAAACAGAAAACTTGTATATCATGGCTGGTATTTTCATTAGTTTTCCAGTTTATTTCGCGAGCTGTGGAAAGGAGAGTCTGCTTGTTGACGCCCCTAAGACGTCGAAATGACGGCACTAATGAC
This sequence comes from Triturus cristatus, assembly GCF_964204655.1. NCBI lineage: Eukaryota > Metazoa > Chordata > Amphibia > Caudata > Salamandridae > Triturus > Triturus cristatus. The sequence goes on from NC_140579.1 coordinate 883,943,643, forward strand.
CAACTGGGTGCTATATTATAAATGCTAAATATCAATACTAGAAATGAATTCCAGAAAACTATAATCAAAGGCCGTTTGCTGAAACATAAATAAACGCAGAGAAGTAATGGACACACACACTTTTTGCATTCCTAAATAAATATTGTATAGCTGTTGAATTTTATAGTGCTTTCTACTGCTGAGGAGGTGCCAAAGGGCATCTGTGGATGGATAGCATGCCACTGTGTGAAAGTGCTTCAGTGGGTATGTGAGTCGTGTTTTTATATCGTGTCTTGGGGACAGAGTTCTGCTCTCGTGTTCTGTCGCTGTGCCTTTGAGTATAGTAAATCAAAGGAGTGAGGAATAGCAATATTAGGCTTAAAATTATGGCTATTTTGATGGAGAAACTGCATGAATGCAGTGTGGCCTATGTGGGAAAGGTTTTGGTGTCATGTATATATGGAAGACTGCTCATACACTTTCACTGTGAACATATAGCTGTGCACATGCACAGAGCTGGGCAAAGGAGAGTGGCATATAGTTACGCCCATGGTTGTCTATTATCCTTCCATATTACTGCCAGTGTTGACCGCTATCCGGTATCACCCTGAGTTTTGTACTATCCATCCCCTCCAAGGAGGTGGCTTACTCTGCTTGCTATCCATCAATGCCTGTCCGAATTCCAGGTGTTCTTTAATGTTTCTTTACATTTCACAGTTGCCCCTCTGTGTACCCTGCTTCTGAAGATGGAGGGCATGTTCTCAAATGAGGCAAATGGTATAGTGTGCACTTGGATAAAATCTTTCGTGAGCCTGCTGAAATAAACAAAAAAATACAACAGAACAATGAAAACAGTTGAAAACAAATGCCAGAATGAAGAGTTCACTAAGTCAAACATATTGAAGACTGCGTTTTCAGAAAAAGGCTCGACCCCAAGCCGGTGCATGGAAGAATATACATGTGCCTGGTTGGTAAAGCTGTTTAACACCCTTATCTTACGCTTTGCCTAACCTGCTCTGTATTGTTTCTCCACTGAATTCAACAATCTCATCCCATTGCAGGATCTCCACAGTTTACTGACATGTGGCAACACTAGGCCCTGCTGGGTAGAGGGCGCAAATCAATTCTATCACCACCACTGGTCAAAAGTGGGTATTGTCATCGCTTATGTGGAATGTCTGGAAGACTGGAATGTTGGTGGCAGCATATTCTATTTCAGGTGCACCATTTGTGTCAAAATCCATGCATGGGCTAACCGTCTCACCCTTAAAAATCCCTCCAGTCCCACGTTCGTAAGGATCTTTGCTTATTCCGACTCCTTTCATTATACAGGAACTATGTGCTGCTTGTGTGGCATGTTCTGTAGCATAAAACCTGTACATTCCACATGCTGTGTATCTTCGTGGTAGGAGCAGGGAATCCTCTTGCTTACTGAAATGAAATTCCTGTTCAATGACCAAGGGTGCGGCCATGGTGATTAGTTATGATGATGTTGCCATGAAACTCCATGCCCAGCATTGTAGAGTCAATCTTAAACTTATTGTAACTGCTACCTGAACGAAAAGCACGAATGCTCCACAACAGTACCGAAAACCTGGCTCGTCTGTGACAGCATGTTCATATGTTATTAGTATGGATTTTGATACTCTGCAGCATAGGTCTTTGTAAGTTTTGCCTGAAGTGTCCATCTGTAAGCATGATCAGACAAAACGAAAATGTGCAATATCTGTCTTCTACTGGACCACTGGTCCTGTTTCAATCTTGAGTTCAATTCGTTCGGAAGACCATGACAATGCTGAGGTAATAATGCAGCATTCCTAGTGTTTTGCCGTGAGCTGAGCCCTCACTGCAGCACTTTGTCATTCAAAATCCGTACTTTTCAACCATTCCTAAAAATACTTGGGGAATGTATTACTTTCCCATATTATTACAGGACTGGAGTTGGCATACTAGATAAACCTCTGGGTGTTTTATGCACTATCATCGGAAACTGCTGAATTGTGTAAGGTTCTGAACTGTGCAAAAGGATGCAGCCGTTCAGCCCCAAAACCAGGCATCCCTGAAAATGCTCCAAACTATTTAGAATCTCTACCACTCATCTATCGGGTCATAACCCGAAGCATTCGCATGTTTCTTCTCAGCTGTGGGACCTCCACTGGCTACCAATGAGAAACGTATCAAATTTAAAGCCATTTGTTTCATCTTTAGAGTTTTAGCCCAGGCAGCACCCTACTATCTAAAGCTCGCCAATCATGGTGGCTGTTCTCCTTTTGCAATCTGGCTCCTAAGCTATGGAAAGCTCTTCCCCACCACCTACACCTCAGCCTTTCAGAAGAGATCTTACTCAAACAACCCAAGAACTGGTTATTCTTACTGCTATGCTGGCCTCTCGCTGTAGTAGCATCTTGTCAGGTAGCGCCGAGAATCTCAGATTGGGCAGCCATGCACTTCTGAACTTGAATATTTTAAACCAATATGTCAAGACAATATACTTCGACAGCTACCCTTCAGGAACTGTTAATAGAAGGACAACTTCATGAAGACTAGATATGAAAGATGCATGCTTTCATTTACAGTCCGTACCTCCAAAATGTGGTAAGTGGAAACATAACCAAAGTATCAGTTCCAAGGGTGTTCAAATAAATTCAAATGGTGATTGCTTTACTTTTATGTCATCTGACCTTTCATGTGCATCCTTACATACACTGGAAATCCCAATCACTCAACCGACACAAAGGGACATTGCTACACAAGCTAGGATATTTTTGTCAATGTGAAAACGTCCTACCTGCAACCACTACACTTAAACCGTCATGGATCCAACCCTTAACTTGATCCTGGCAAAGGCCTATTCCATAGTGCAAAGTGTATTGGCACACAGTCTGACAATGAGGAAAGTAACGAAGTTATTAGGGTTGGTGACTTACTTCATTGCCTTCGTTTCCAGTGCATGGTTATAAATGAGCATGTTGCTAGAATAGTTAACAGAACAATAATTTAAGGCAACTGGAGCCTTGGTGGGTTGCCTAGGGTAAGGCACAGGTTGATATGGTGGAACAAGGAACTTTGTTGCTGAGCAGACTGTTTGCAGATCCACATCCACAAGTGACGGTGACAATGGACACCTCATTAACTGCATGGGAAACTCGATTGTCGGACATGATTTATGGCAAATGATAACCCACAGAGGCACAGCAACACAGGTATCTTAAGCTTTTCAAAACCATCCTGAAAGAATTAAAGCACAAAGTATTGTTAATTCATACAGACAATATGACAACAATGAATTACAGGTGCAAAGAAGGAATCCTTCCATTCAGTTTGTCCTACATGGCACAATGCATTTCCCAGTGGGCTCAACCTTGTTAAATGCACATATTCAATGCCTCGTCAGCGGTATTGTAAGGAAATGCTTCTTTTTGTAAGTCCAAGCTCTTCTATGAGGATAAAGAAGGTGGTCTGTACCAAGACACTGAAGAGTAGGAAGGTGTTGAAAAACAGTGGCAAGACCTCGAGGCAGATTCACCTGAGGAAGCTTTTGGCATTTATCCATCAAGGCCATCCCCTCCAGACAACATCACCATGTACAATCAGCTGGTTAAACAGACAGTGGAAAGGTATGGAGTCCAATTGGACGACAAAAAGTCACACACAAGTTTCCTACTAGACTGATACCATCACAAAACAAGTCAATTCCTTGCAATGCTCCCAAGTATCTTGGAAAAACAAAAGTTGATGGACAGAATGCAGAACAATGTCATACATTCACCCCAGTACAGAGATCTGGGCCTAAATCCATCGTTGTTTTGCTCGCCATTCCAGTTTGGACCTAGCCATATGCAAATCAGTCTTGACCCTGCGCTCCAATGGGTTCAGTCCAGCCGGAACTGCCGGGCCAGGTCCTCCATGGACTGGAAACAAGCATCCTAGGACCAGTTTCGGGCTTTCAGCAAGTATCTCAGAGCAGGGGAGAGAGGCGTTCAACGAGTCCGCATCCTACAGGCCAATGATTTCCAGGGTCGAGAAAAAATAAAAAATTCCTTTAAGTACCCACCACACATTCAGGGCAATGTGGTGACAGATTCTATGATTATAGTCACTTTCAAGAAGAGAGCATATATACAAACCACCTCCGGATAGAGAAAGTAAAAGGATAGAAATGGTGAGAAGAAAGTTCAAAAGAGGAGCAGCAACAAAGTGGTGCATAGCGAACTCCAATGCCTTGCTGAACAGGTATGCCCGTCAGAACTGGGAGGAGATGGCAGAATTAATGGGACACCTGCCAGAGCAATATCAGAAGAGGGCAAATGCCCTTGCAGAAGAAGGAAGCAACATCGCCAACATGTGCTTAAAGTCCACACTGGGTGCTGCAGATGCAGCAGCCAGACAACTGCTGACAGGAACAACCTTAAGGCACCAAGTGTGACTAAGAATTTTGGGGTTCAAAATTGTGGCACAGGACAACATCATCAACACCCGTTTCAATGAAGAACACCTGTTCAGCAATGCAGCAGATGAGACACTGCAGCAAACCAAAAAAGATAATGACAGTCAAGTTGATGGGGGTTCTGCAGTTCAGGGGCGAACATAGAAGGAGAGCCATACCATTAGAAGACCAACAGGAAGAGGAGGGTTTCAAACACTGACATCAAACCTTCCAGTACACGGGCCAGGTGCAAACAGCAACACTACAGCAGCAATTCCACGTGCCGCAGTGACAGTCCTTTTTGCAGGCGCGTGAGGGGCAAAGCCATCCTTTAAGAGGTGCGGCAACAGCAAACAAGTGGCTCACTAAAATTGGAACTTCAACCACACATACCTGTGAGGGAAGAATAGGAGACTTCCTCCAGGAGTGGAAGGAGGTCACATCATACAGATGGATTTTCGACGTAATTCAACACAGCTTTTGCTCAGAATTGGAAAAACACTCACCAACGCATGGCCCAAAACGCAACACCCACACAAAGAAAAAAATGCCTTATCTTCAAAAGGAAACAAAAGGGCTGCTACAGAAAAAGCAATAGAAAAGGTACCCGTAAAAGAGATCAGTCAAGGAGTCGACTCAACATACTTCTCAATACCCAGAACACTTCATCCCATACTAGACCTCATCTTTCTAAACAAGTTCATAAGAACATCGAGGTTCAAAAAGACAACTCTACAGGAGGTTATCCCTCAACTCCAACATGGAGATTACATGGCAACCACAGGCTTGGACACCTACCTGCACAATCCAATAAATCACAGGCACAAGAAGTTCTTACGTTTCTTAATAAATCAAACACACTACCAAATCGAAGTGCTGCCCTTTGGCATAAAGTCAGCTCCCAGAGTATTCACTAAGTGCCTGGTGGCCTTAGCCGCTCACCTGAGAAGAAAGGGAATACATGTATATCCCTAATTAGATTACTTAGATGTTCCACACATATGAGAAGTTGGCCTGGTATATGCTGTCCACTAATTAAAGTGGGCACCTTGCACCAGTCCAAACAACCCTTATGGTGAATTTAGAGGTCAAAGATAACCTTAGAAAGCTATCCAAGTGGTGGCTATGGAGAGTAGCCTTCAAGCAATGTCTTGAAGAAATGTTAAGCAGCAGAATGCAACCTTATTGTATTGGTTAAATGAAAGGAGAACCACACAGTAATTATAAAAATATGTATTTATTATTATAACACACTCTGAATACTTCACAGTATCTGCTACATGCAGATGAACACAAAGCGCACAATACTGTAGCACAGAAACAATCGTAAGTAGCACTAATACACAGTGGGCTCCAGGGGGAGACCAAACCATATACTAAAATAGTGTATAAGAACCACGACTCGAGTCAAGACAGTGTCCAGAGGATGTAGAATCGCAAAGACCCCAAGGAACCACCCAAGGTGAGTAAGTAGGTACCCACGGAGGACGGGTGCAGTGTGGAAACACGACTGTGGGCGCTGTACAGTGGGTTACGAGGAAGCCCTTTTGATCACAGGAGGTTGAAGAGCCACCCCACCCATGGATACCGTAGTACCAGAGTTACCTATCCCAGGGAAGCTGGGTGCATAGGGCTGAAGTGGTGTAGGAAACAGTCGTCTATCTCAATGGAGGACTTCAAAGAAGAGCCACTGCTGGGAAGAAGAAAAGTGTCCGTTGGAATACAAAGGTGGATTTGGGATGAAGAGTAACTGAAAGCAGAGGGGACAGAGTCTGGGTCACTCAGGAATGACCAAGAGCTCAGTAGACGAATGCACACTGATGTCGGGTGCTTCAGGTGTGTTGAGGGGTTCTTGACTCTGCAGCCACCAGGACCAGGAGACGTCGAGGATGACCAGGAGCCGGGCATGAGCTGTCCCACAAAGGATGTCGCATACTGATGGGTCGGTGTCTGGCTGCAGCACCAACAAGCCTAGGCAGCGGCAACCAACGAAGATGGTCAAGAAAGGTTACGGTTCGGACCAGCAAGGCCCAGGAGACTCTCCAAACACAGGAGAGTCATGGCAAGCCTGGAGCAACCAGGGGAGCCCAAGAAAAGCAGTGTTGACCCTCCAGAGGACCCACAGGCCGGAGGCACAGGAGTCGCGAGGGGACCTTGAGCAGAATTACAAAGCAATAGATCACGGAGTACTCCGTGCGAGGAGGCCTAAGTTCTTTGGTGGAAATGGTGCTAGAGGTTAGGGCTACTCGGAGCCCAGTGCACTTGTTTTGGGAACGCCAACAAGCATATGCACTTGCAAAAGAACGGGGTGCACAGGGGTATGGGTATTGGGAGCCCCCACGAGGGATTCTGACGTCAAACTTGGTGAGAGGGCAGCTTGGATCTCGATGGACTTGGAAACCCAACTCCTGTATTGCTGGAGCCTTTGGAGTCCGTAAGAGCTCAGGAGCAGCAGACCGGTATGTCGTGATGTGGTGCCTGTGGTTGCCTGGAGTGACTTCTTCACTCCAAGGGAGATGTCTTTGTCTTCAGATGTCCTTGATGCTCCACAGGTCCTGCACGGAGCCAGTATGGTGCAGTAACATAGACGATGCTTTGGACGGAGTGGGGGACGAAGTTCAGAGTGTCCAGACGGTCAAAGTTCAGTGGTTTCTGGTTCAGAATCCTGTCCACGTCGAATCTAGGGTCCTACATCCAGGCAAGCCCTTTTGTGCCCATGGGAGAGGGTTGGACAGATTCAGGGGACCCTCCTAGGATAGGGTATGGACAGCGGGGAGATTACACCCATGTCCTTTGTCTAGTTTTGCGCCAGAGCAGGAGCCAACGGCTCCCAGGACTGGTTTGAACTGGACTATGCACAGGGACAACAAATGTGCCCCTCATGCAGACTTTAGGTCGCTGGCAAGCGCACCCACCCAGGCCTAATACACTAAATCGTGTCTGGGAGGTGGTCATACCTCCCTGTGATAAGATGCCTATCATTCTGCCTTCCCCTGCTCGAGCCTGGCTCAGCAGCAGTTGGGCAGAAATGTGTCTCTGGTCGGCAGCAACCATTTTGGGCTGCCCGGGACTAGAAGGCTGGTACCGGGAACACCAAGGACCTCACAAAGCTTGTTTTGGTGTGGGGGTATGATTCCACAATGTTTGATACCAAACACGATAGGGTTACTTTCAGCCTTTTTAGAGTTGGTCATCACGCGGTCGCGTAATGCCACTCTATATGTCGTAAATGGCCGATACACTAACAACCCGGAAGAATGGACTCCGTAGGCTGCAGGGGAGTTCTTCTTATGCAGTGGCACCCTCTCACTTAGAACCAAGCACCCTGCCTTCAGGATTGCTAAGGCCTGCTATAGGGGTGACTTATAGGTTTTAAGTGCAGTGACCCTTAGATATAGTAAACCTATATCTAAAGTAAGAGGTGCATGCACCATCTTACACAGGCTGCAATGGCAGGCTTGTAGTTCAATTTTGCATTGCCTCTCATGAGTGGCATAATACATGCTTCAGCCCATGGGAGGCCTCTGGGGTGCCTATGCCCTGGGTACATGTGTACCATATACTAGGGACTGACTAGGGTAGCCCAGTATCTAATCTGGAGTGTGCCTAAGTACATGACATAACATTTCAGGGAGAAAGCAGATAGACTGGGGTCCTGATGAGCAGGATCCCAGTCAGACTAGTCGAAAACAGTGTAACATGAAGCAAAAAGTGGGGGTAACCATAAGAAGCACATAATACTTTCCTACACAACCCCCCGCCCCCCAAAAAACGTAAGGAGATGAGACTAACCTTGCTCAGTTGAGTCTTCATTTTCTAAGTGGAAATATTTGGAGAGTCCATCTGCATTGGCATGGTTACTCCCAGGTCTATGTTCCACTGTATAGTCCATCCCCTATAGGGAAATGGACCACCTCAAAAGTTTGGGGTTTTCACACTTCATCTGTTTTAGCCATAGGAGGGGCTCATGGTCTGTCACAATGAAGTGAGTGTGAAACAAGTATGGCCTCAGCTTCTTCAGGTCCCAGACCACAGCAAAGGCTTCCCTCTCTATAGCTGACCAACGTTTCTCTCTGGGGGGTCAGTCTTCTGCTGCTAAAAGCTACTGGTTGATCCTGACCCTCTGCATTAAGTTGTGACAACACAGCCCCTACCCCCAACTCAGATGCATCTGTTAGGACAATACATTGCTTGGAGTAGTCTGGACTCTGCAGAATGGGAGCAGTGCACATGGCCTGCTTGAGATCAGCAAATGCCTTCTGACAGCTAACTGTCCACTGAACCTTCTTGGGCATTCTCTTTGATGTGAGATCATTCAAGGGAGTCACTATAGACCCATATCCATTAACAAATCTCCTGTAATACCCAGTCAGGCCCAAGAAAGCTCTGACCTGAGTCTGGGTAGTTGGAGCAACCCAGCCCATGATGGTCTGGCTTTTGCTCTGTAATGGTTGAACTTGGCCTCCACCCACAAGGTATGAAGAAATTCAAAACTCCTTCTAGGGGTTAAACTAACAAAAAAAAGAACTTGGCACAGAAACTGAAATATAAAAGAACATCTTTATTAAACTCAAAAAGAGTGTGACTACGTCACCCAGAAGCCGCAGCAACTGAATGAGGCAGTCCAAAGAGAGCAGAACACTGGGGCCTTATATATGTGAGGGTTACATACTCAGCATAAAAGAAAGGGGCAGTCCTGGCTCATGCAAGCATGCAAAATGCCAATATGGACATACAAGATCTGCCAAATATTAGCCAATAGGAAAACATTGAAAACAAGGCATCAAGTAACCAGAACGTCCCCCTTGAGTCGTGTTTTTGCCCAACCCCATAAGTCAATCAATGACCGCACCTATAGGTCAATCAGTAACGGCAGGACATGTTTGTGTGCTTCAAAGGACAACTTGCAAAATAGGATAATGCGGGGAAAGAATACTGAAGGCCAACAAATAGTTGGGACAAGAATTAGTCAGTATAGGCAGGGATTTAGTCAGTCTGGCTAATTCCTGGAATTGGCTTCACAACAAGGAAGGGAAGGTTATTTGACACGTGCCAGTACAAAGGGCAAAAACACTCGGTTTACCAAGCTGCCTGAGTGAGGGCAACAAAATGGCGACAGAATACAGAATGGAGTTAAAACTGAATTACCTCAGACCCTCCTTTTGCCATTACTCAGGCAAATCCTAATTCATTGCTAGGTGAGCATTTTCCATTCTACACATTTCATTTAAGCAGGTATATGTAAGCTATCAACAGGGATACAAAGAGAACAAAGCATCGAGTCATAATTAACATTCAGATAGCAGAAGAAAGTAATGACCATTATTACAAACAGGATTATCATTTTTTCACAACCCTAGGCAAAAGCAAATCCTAAAATTATTTAGCGAACCTTTTCAGGGCTCTTATGCATTTCAGTGACTATTGTATACTCAGGTGAAACAGTGGCGATCCTTATCAATGCTCTCAGGTGAAATGTGGATACTCTTCAACAGAGGATAGACCTCATTCTGCTTTTACTAAACAGAATACTACTCTAAAACAATGCCAGCAAAACAATAAGAATCAGTCTCCTAACACCCATTCTATGCAATTGCACGGGATCCGCTTGTGCAACCATAACTATGTCATAGTCCGTTCTAAGCCTCTCTGGTAGGCTTCTATCGTCCATCAAATCTGCTTCTGTTGTTTTCTTCTGCATTGGGCCTCTTCATTCAGGCCTTCCATGAAAATAGTGCTTCTCAGTATCCGTTGGAGTGCCCTCCTGGCAAACACTCACAGCTTACTCGAAAGTCTCTGTCTCAAGGCAGTGCACCAATATATTTCCTCTGCGGCAGGCACTACAGATATTGTGCTCTTCGTTGGTCATGGGCACAGATCATCTCGTGGAGACCCAAGTACTATTAATCGGAAAGAGCAACAGACTTTCACGCTCAGCAACACTTTCAGGCTCCAACACTCGCTATTCAGTGTCAGAGGATGTTTGGGCTGCTCTTTCATTTAATTTTCTTTTCATCATGTAGTGCCTTAGATCCTCCGGTGCACTGCCCTTCCATTGGAGCAAAGAAAAGAGAGGGGGGAGGGGGGTGGCCAAAACTCAGGCCAAGGTGCTCAAGGGACTGCACACTGTCAGAGGTTACCAGCACATGACAGGTAGAAAACTGAAGCCTCAAACCAGCTCTGCCATCAACAACAGGGATCCTTCTCTTTCGCTCTTTTACACTGAAACTCTGGTTTTGTGATGTCCAACGCCGTCTGATGGAGCAAGTACGATGCTTTGGAGATACCATTGATGGCGCGCTGGCGATCGCTGTCCAGCCTTGCTACTTTCTGGGTGCTGGGACTGGAGGGCCAAGACGTCCGTCTTTCATCTGTAGCTGTCACTGATGGGAATTAGGCTTAAATCAGTGTTCTGCAGGTTATTCTGACTTAATTCCCGCAGAATCTAGTGACGTAGGAAATGTGACACAGTTGTTAGTTTCCCTCAGTTTAGTATAAAAACAGTTCATTGTATTTAACAATGGGACTGCAAGCAGGTGGCCTACAATCTGCAAGGGAGTGACCATACGCCATAGGACAACTCTGGTCTAGAATACACTGTCATTCTCAAAGGCAATACTTCTAGTCTCTTCAATTTGGGTACGCTTCATTATCCTCTGCCATCTGAGGGTAGATAATTACATGGGAATTCTATCACATGGTGGCATTGCCTAATGGGGTAAACATTATTATTATTATTATTATTATTTTTTCTTCAATGATTAAGTCTAGGTGTTCCTAAATTCCTTATCTAGAACACCTCAAAAGAGAAATCACATGATACAGATTATCAGGGACATGTAGATACCTCCCTTTAATAACTGTGCATCAGGTGCACAATGCAATACACAGGCTAATAATCAAATGTGGAAACAAAAGACAAGAACTAGAGAGTCCTGGTATTTCCATGATTTAGAACACATCTGATCCCACCGAAAATTAAAGAAGCGGGAACAAAAGGGTAAAAAACGAAATTAAAATAGTCATTGAAAATTTGTCCTGTTCAACAAAATAAATGTAAGGTATCTCCTATTGAGGTGGAAAACTTGTCTTACTATAGTATTGAGTCAGTTAACCATTCCATCACTACCCTGACAGTCAGACTGGAAAACATTGAAGTAGGCCTAAAGAAAATTCTTAAAAACCAGTCTGGTCATACAAAAAGGTAATTATACATAATATGGGGTCCCTGGTACATTACTACAGTCTGGAAATGTGAACCTGAACAATACACCAATAATAATAAAAGGGCTGACTGGTGAAAGGAATTCGAAAAAGAGAAATGGGACTAGGACATAGCTAAAATCCCCAATAACTAGGCACAATGCAACATCAATCAGGGGAGAAGCGGCAAAAGAAAAATCTATAGGAAGAACGAAAAATTACTCGGTGATTAGTCAAGTTTGTGACACAATACCAAGAGTATGGGTGATACACAAAAGTCAAAATAGTACACAAATTGTAACTCTACCGCTGGCCCCTACACCATATACGGTAATCTCAGCTAATGTTCCAGTTCCTCACAACACCATGTCATGTACTTTATGCACTATGAACCTGCAGCCCAAAACCCAATATTCGGGCCTGCTTAATTTGTCAGGCTTAAAATGAAAATTACACTTTTTTACTTTCCTAACCCTCCGTTTGACAGCTGGTCACCAGTTAGTGGTGACCGGCTGTCAAATATAACTTACTGTGTCGCTTCTGACACACAGGACCAGCAGGAACAATTCATAGAAGGACAAAATGCAAAAACATGGAAAACACACTAACATTTTGTTTTGTTTTCAAAGAAGTCATACAAAAAAAAAATCGTCTTGTTTCAACCTACTGCTGATACTTCACATAACACACAAAATATCACTTGTAACCAACCATCTTAAATTAAGGCAACTACATGGACAGTATTTTCAAAAGCAAAAATATGAATGAATCACCCCCTTTGAGGCCCTGCTTTGAGCGAGGCCGTGCAGGAATGCACTTCTCGACCTTGCACAGTCCTCCAAGAGCTAAGAATAACACCTCAGCAGAACTTTCTGGGCTGTTATCCAGCCTCTGCCAGCTTCCTGGTCCCCGCCACTTTTCAAGGTTCCTATAGTGTGCAAGCATTAATGTCTTCTGGTCAGAGAAGCTTTTCCAAGCAATGGTTTCTCCATCTGTTTACACTCACTCCTAACTCCCACCTTACTGACCTCAAGGTCAAAATCTGCCTCGCGTTCTGCGCTCCTCAGCCTTGTCTCTCTCCTCACCCTGAAGCTTGTCACAGACAAAAAAACCTTCCTAACTCTTCCTAACCTGCAATAATTAACCCTTTTTAAAAACACGTTATATATATTACTTCTTTTAGGGGCTACAATTTATTTCTATTCTTAAATTATTAAAACATTTACTGTGAATAACTCACAGAACATAATAACATAACATACTAGCTTTAGAACAAATGTTTGTTACTACCCTATGCAACGGTACTTAGTTCATCAACCTTAAAAGGATGAACGTCTCAGTAGGTCTAGCTAGAGTTAGAACTTTCAATCTTGATATTAACCCTAATCCTCTGCACTAGGCACATTGGCTCACTGAGACATTAAAAGCAACCCCAAATGGGAACAACCTGCAAATTTGTATTATACCTAAATATATGCATTTACTGAAGCCTAAGGCACTTTAAAGCTATTGTAAAGGGCAAGAATGCTGTTAAATAGTCTATTTTACCCAATTTCGACTTTGATATTTGGGGCACTTAAAAATAAATATCCTATAATTGTGCTACATATTAATCATCCTCAGAATGTTCTTTACAGATTGCAGATATTGGACATTAGACATATCTCTTGCAAATCCTTTAGAAAAATGAGTTTTTTTAAGCCTGCGCCAAGTGAAATTCCATATACAAATGACCTCATTATGCAGTACAACACAACTTAAATTAAATTATAATGCTAGGAGGTCACAGTATGAGTATTAAGCTTTATAAATAGTAAAAAATGAATTTAGAAGAACTTATTTTTAATAATTATTTTTAATAATTAATAATTATTTTTGATAAACCCAATCATTTTTGATAATTTCACATATAAAAGCAAGCTGCATCCCTTGCCTATCATTTTAGATACATTCATTTATAAGCCTAAGCACAGAAGCCTAACTTAAAACATGACAATGTTTTTTTTCTTCGCCACTTTTTTTTTTTTAACAGAACAAATATTTTAACATTAGAACCAAAAATATTCGTATAAAAATGCTTAAAGAGAGGAAACCCTTAATTGAAATGTCTTCCTGTAATACAAAATAATGAATCTTAGTTTTGGAACCTTTTTAAAACAACATTTTGAAATGCAAAGTTTCACCCGTGTTCAACTGAGGGCGAAGTCCTGGCTGAGTAAACATTCCTGTCTATTAGAGCTGCTTGCTTAGCGACAATAAAAGCTTGTCTCTCAGTGTTATAACATGAGCACGGTGGCAGTCTGAAACTAAGACATATCAATGCGTGTTGCGTTTGAGTTCAGCAAAAATTTACTTCAGCTGAAGTGTTTGCCTGTTAATATCTAATACAATGTATGTAAGTTAAAAATACTATAAGTTTATTTTTCTACAAAACACACAATTTCGTGTTTGAGGCCATTGTATTCCTAGTGAATGTAAATTTTGATTTTATTTTTTTAAGCATTTAACAGTTTGTACATGTGCATAATTGCTTACTCTATAAATTATATAGCAACATATAGCTATTTAGCATATCACATGGTTCATTTCTGGATTTTTATTTAATTTCTACTTAATATTAATTAACTGACATTTTGCTTAACAGACTGAAAACATCAAGAAATACCACAAACACACATTGAGCTCATTTCAGACATAAACAGAAAGGGGTCAAACACTCAGGACACATATATTTAACCCACAGAAACACACATTTAACCCACAGATCAAAACTTAGGACAGAAACAAAGGACAGCCCACAGACTGTACTTAAACTAAACCATTTGTAAATACTAGTTGCAAGTCATATTTACAAGAAACGCTTCTTAATAGTGTTCCAAAAGACTGCAAAAAAACCAGCCCAACAGACTGCTATATGTCCAAGAAGCCAAAATACACTCCATTCATAAGATTGCGCAGAACAAAGGATCCTTGTATGTATTATGTCCATATTTTAATTCCCTGGGGATACAGAATCACCAAGGAAGAAATATGTTTTTATACCTAAACCTATTTAGGTATTCCCTCATGGGAGCCGGCTAATTTAATTCACATCTCACTATGGTACCTTCAAAAAAAAAAAAAGCAACACATTCTTCGATGTGAGCTTGAAACAGGCATGCCAAAAAAATACAGCAGAATATGCAAGTATTTATAATCAAAGTAGTGCTTAAGGTACTCTCCGTACGTTGCACCGTTCAAATTTTATACAAAGTAGAGAAAAATCTCCTCATGACCTGCCTACACAAATTGCAATTTGCATATCAATCCAATACAAATCCAAAGTTGGCCAACACAAATTCATAACGACTCTTACCAATAAAAAGGTTGTCCAAATTCTAACTGCCAAGTTCTGAATGACCTAACGGTCTTTTTTTTTTAGAATACTCACGCCAGCAAAAAAAGTTCTCAGTCAGGAGTGATATCATGTGGAGGATCAAAATCAGGAAGATCAGAAATATACTGGGCTGCAGAGACAAAGAATCCCCAGAATCTCCGTGCACAGAGTACCTCCTTAGTAGAGTCCTGTCCTGTCCTCCTCAGTAGATTTCAGTCTCCTGACAAGATCGCTCCCTCAGATAGCCACTCCTGATGATCCTCAGAGAGGGCACCAATTGAAGAAATTCAAAACTCCTTCTCAGGGTTAAACTAACAAAAAAAGAAGTTGGCACAGAAACTGAAATATAAAAGAACATCTTTATTAAACTCAAAATGAGTGTGATTACGTCACCCAGAAGCCGCACCAACTGAATGAGGCAGTCCAAAGAGAGCAGAACACTGGGGCCTTAAATATGTGAGGGTTACATACTCAGCATAAAATAAAGGGGCAGTCCTGGCTCATGCAAGCATGCAAAATGCCAATATGGACATACAAGATCTGCCAAATATTAGCCAATAGGAAAACATTCAAAACAAGGCATCATGTAACCAGAACGTCCCCCTTGAGTCGTGTTTTTGCCCAACCCCATAAGTCAATCAATGACAGCACCTATAGGTCAATCAGTAACGGCAGGACATGTTTGTGTGCTTCAAAGGACAACTTGCAAAATAGGATAATGCAGAGAAAGAATACTGAAGGCCAACAAATAGTTGGGACAAGGATTAGTCAGTATAGGCAGGGATTTAGTCAGTCTGGCTAATTCCTGGAATTGGCTTCACAACAAGGAAGGGAAGGTTATTTGACACGTGCCAGTACAAAGGGCAAAAACACTCGGTTTACCAAGCTGCCTGAGTGAGGGCAACAAAATGGTGACAGAATACAGAATGGAGTCAAAACTGAATTACCTCAGGTGGCCCAGATACACAACCATGCTCTGCCCTATCTGGCACTTAGTAGCCTTGATAGTGAGGCCTGCTCTCTACAGAGCCTCCAAAACATTCTTCAGGTGGACCAGGTGATCCTCCCAGGTGGAGCTAAAGACAGCTATATCATCAAGATATGCTGCACTATAGGCTTCCAGGCATGTAAGGACTTTTTTCATCAGCCTTTGGAATGTGGCAGGTGCATTCTTCAAACCAAAGGGCATCACAATACATTGATAATGCCCACTAGGGGTTGGAAATGCGGTTTTTGGTTTGCCATCTTCAGCTAATCTGATTTGCCAATATCCAGCAGTGATGTCAAATGTGCTCAAGAACGTGGCTGAGGCCAAAGTGTCAATAAGCTCATCTGCCCTAGGAATTGGATGAGCATCAGTCCTAGTGACTGCATTGAGCCCCCTGTAGTCAACACAAAACCTCCTCTCTCTTTTACCACCCTGAGTGTGAGGTTGTGGTACCAAAACCACTGGACTGGCCCAAGGGCTATCTGAAGGTTCAATTACTCCCAACTCTAGCATCTTTTGGACCTCAGTCCTGATGCAGTCTTTGACATGGTCAGGTTGCCTGTAAATCATATTTTTAACAGGTAGACTCTCACCTGTGTCCACTTCATGGGTACATTAGGTGGTCTGACTAGGACTCTGAGAAAACATGTGTATGTATTGATTGAGGACCTTCCTACAATCAATTTGTGGCTGATCAGTGAGGCTGCCTGCCAAAGCTACACCATCAACTGATCCATCTTCAGGGTTCTGTGAGAGGAGGTCAGGGAGTGGGTCACTCTCTTCCTCCTGTCCCTCGTCAGTTGCCATGAGCAAGCACTTGTCAGCCCTGTCAATGTATGGCTTGAGCCTGTTCACATGGAGCACCCTGTGGGGGCTCCGGGGAGTACCAGGGTCTACCAAGTAGGTTACCTCTCCCTTCTGCTCAAGAATGGTATGGGGCCCACTCCATTTATCTTGGAGAGCTGCTGAGGCCACAGGCTCCAACACCCACACCTTCTGACCAGGCTGATAATCAGTCAGTACAGCCTTTTGGTCATGCCAAGCGTTTTGCAATTCTTGACTGGACTCAAGCTTTTTACTTGCCTTCTTCATGTACTCAGCCATCTTTGAGCAGAGACCAAGTACATAGTCCACTATGTCTTGTTTGGGAGGTTTGAGAGGTAATTCTCACCCCTCCTTCACCAAACACAAGGGACCCCTAACTGGATGCCCAAGCAAAAGTTCAAAAGGGCTGTAGTCAACCCCCTTTTGTGGGACCTCTCTCTAGGCAAAGAGAAGGCAGGGCAACAGGACATCCCATTTTTGCCTAAGCTTTTCTGGGAGGACCATGATCATGCCCTTGAGGGTTTTGTTGAATCTCTCAACTAACCCATTGCATTGTGGGTGATAGGGTGTTTTAACTTGTAGTTCACTCCTTCCACATTGCAGTGATATAACTAGACATGAAGTTTGTAACTGTCAGTTAACACCTCCTTAGGGAAACCCTCTCTGTAAAAGATTCCCAGGAGGGCCCTGGCCACCACAGGAGCTGTGGTGGTGCTAAGGGGTATTGCCTCTGGATACCTAGTGGCATGGTCCACCACCACTAGTATAACTCTCTGCCCAGAGGCAGTAGGAGGGTTCCTGGGACCAATGATATCAATCCCAACCCTCTCAAAGGGGAACCCACACCATAGGTAGTGGTGTGAGGGGGTCCTTTGTGGTACCACCTGACTTACCACTGGCTTGACAGGTAGTACAGGAGCGACAAAACTCCTTTTTGTCTTCTGACATGTGAGGTCAGTGAAAGTGAGGGACAAGCCTGTCCCAGGTTTTACGTTGGCCTAGGTGTCCTGCTAAGGGGATGTCATGTGCTAGGGTGAGTAGGAAGCCCCCTAAACTTCAAAGGTATGCGTAACCTCCTGGTGGCACCATGCTTGAGGTCTCTACCCTCTGAGTATAGGAGTCCCTCACCCCACTACATCTTGTGAGATCCATTGATCCTCCCAGCAGCCTCAGCAGCAGATTGCTGTCTGAGGGTTTCAAGAGAGGGGCAGGTTTGCTGCTCCAAACTCAAGTCTGCCCTAGAAGGGCCCCCTGTCCCCAAGAACTCAACCTGATCAGGTTCCAGTTCATCTGGGACAGTTCCTTCACAGGGACTGAGATCATCTCCCTCAAGAGATTGACCCTCAGACTGAGTCTGGGGGGAAGGCACAGCCTTACCCCCCTGCTCCTTCTCTTGGGAGGCCCTTGGTCCATTGTTCCAGGATGCAAGGCCTGTTCAGTGTTATCCAGTTTAGCCTGTGACCTGGTCACAGCAAACACATCTGCAGTGATGCCCAGCATTGCTGCATGAGTCCTTCACTCCACTTCAGCCCAATCTGAAGTCTCCAAATCATTGCCCAACAAACACTCCACTGGAAGGTCTGAGCCAGTTGCCCCTCCCCAGCTGAAATTAACAACTGCCAAGGAATGATCAGTCCTGACATTGTTAGCATTGGTCACTTGGTACATCTCTCCAAGTATGATTTGGTCAAGGCCCACAAGATTCTCTGTCCCCATAGTGACACTTACACCAGTGTCCCTGTATGCCACGGCCTCCTTACCATTAATCAAAGGCTATTGTCTGTATTTACCCAGGTTACTGGGACTGTCAAATAAGGTGGCAAGATCCATGCCACCATCACAGACAAGCACACCCAGAGCTGGAGTTCTGACTAGGCCAGAACCCATCTCAGAGCCTAAGGTTAACCCTACAAATCCCTTGTTCCCTGACCCCGCCACCTGAACTTGTACTAGGGGGCACAGTTGCCTTGGGGACAGTGGTGATAGGAGGTTTTCCTTGGCCTATGGAAAATCTGCATCTCTTGTCCATTGTGTCTTCTGTTTACAGAGATACCACCAAGGTTTCTTTTGCCTTTACCTTTGTTGGATGGTGACCCCCCCGATGCAGGATTTTGGGGCCCTGATGAAGACTTTTGATCTTTACCCTTGTCCCCACCCTTATCTGGAGTTTTAGCATCTTGCTTCTTCTGGTCACAACCACTGTTCTGGTTTTTCTGCTTCACCTTGGTTCTGACCCATTTACCTGCCTTCTTTCCCAATTTTAGAGGAGAAGTCAGATCAGAGTCAACCAGGTTCTGATGCAACAACTGATTTTGGCAATTATTAAGGATCTGCTCCCTCATAATCAAATTGTACAATCCTTTAAAATCATTCACTTTGCTGCCAAGCAACCAGTCTTCCAGAGCCTTAATGGCACTATCTACAAAGTCTACCCAATCCTGATTCTGTCTCTTCTGGGTAACTCTGAACTTAATCCTGTACTGTTCAGTGGTTAAGCCAAACCCATCAATGAGAGATTGTATCGTTGTCAGCATCCTCTTCTCTAACAGTGAGGAGCTTATCTATTCCTTTGTCAGCGAAGGAGAGCCACAAGATAGCTGCCCACTGCTCTTGAGGGACCCTCTGTACTTTACAGGCCCTCTCCAAAGCAGTTATCCATTTATGGATGTCATCCGCAACATGGTAGGCAGGGACAATCTTGCTCAGGTTCCTATGGTCAAAATAATGTTCTTTAACTCTAGGAACACTGTTGCTGCCACCATGGGACTCTAGTCCCAACTTTTTCTAGCTCTCTGGACTTCTAGGGACTCTTTATCAACGACCCATTGCTCTTGCCTGAGCTGAAGCCTAGCTTTCTCAAGTTCAAGAAATTGGTATTCCCTATCAAAAGAGTGGTCCCTCTTGCTAGATACAGAGGCCCCTACAGACTGTCCTGAGTGATCTGACTCTGCAGAGGGAGATCTAGATCTCCATGGTAAACTCTGCACTCTTCCAGGAAGGGTGAAGAGGGGCCATCTTGGCCTTCTCCACTGACTCCTGGGAGATCTGAGTTATCCAGGTGGGACCCATTATGGTCCTCCTGGCAAGGGTTAGAGTCTAGGTCATAAAAAGGTGTCACCTCCTGACCTGTCCACATTCCCTGTCCCACCCACTCTGTCCTGTTCTTCTGACCCTGGGGTCTTCCTAAGGTCATCGAACAGTAACATCTCAATTAGACGTTGAGTGTTGGCACTTCTCCCTGTCTTCAGCTTTCTAGAGGCACACAGGGCTTTCAATTCTTGGAATTAAAGCTCACTGTATCTAGAGGGCAGAGAGCTACTAGCATCCCCTTTAGTAGACATACTAAGTGTGGTGAGGTGTTGCACCTACCTAACCTAGTGGGAACTAAACTATCTGAGATTGGAGAAAGAGTGTGCTAAACCCTTGACTTACCCAACCCTAAGATCAGGAGAATTTACTTATTCTAAGTTAGTATTATATGTACCTAGTACTTAGTGGTTTTCAGTTAATCAATACAAAGATTTATCTGGTAAAACAATGCAGGCTTGAATCCCAACAGCTACACATCAATGTGAGAAGTTGGCCTGGTATATGCTGTCCACTAATTAAAGTGGGCACCTTGTACCAGTCCAAACAACCCTTATGGTGAATTAAGAGGTCAAAGATAACCGTAGAAAGCTATCCAAGTGGTAGATATGGAGAGTAGCCTTCAAGCATTGTCTTGGAGAAATGTTAAGCAGCTTGTTTTACCAGAATGTAACCTTATTGTATTGGTTAAATGAAAGGAGAACCACACAGTAGTTATAAAAATATGTATTTATTATTATAACACACTCTGAATACTTCACAATATCTGCTACACGCAGATGAACACAAAGCACACAATACTGTAGTACAGAAACAATCGTAAGTAGCACTAATACACAGTGGGCACCAGGGGGAGACCAAACCATATACTAAAATAGTGTATAAGAACCACGACTTGAGTCAAGACAGTGTCCAGAGGATGTAGAATCGCTAAGACCCCAAGGAACCACCCAAGGTGAGTAAGTAGGTACCCCACGGAGGACGGGTGCAGTGTGGAAACACGACTGCGGGCGCTGTACAGTTCTATGGGAGCGTTGCAGTTTTAAAGTTTAGGAACCCTTCCCAGTGGGTTACGCGGAAGCCCTTCGGATCATAGGAGGTTGAAGAGCCGCCTCACGCGTGGATACCGTAGTACCAGAGTTACCTATCCCAGGGAAGGCGGGTGCATAGGGCTGAAGTAGTGTCGGAAACCGGCGTCAATCCCAATGAAGGACTTCAAAGAAGAGCCACTGCTGGGAAGAGGAAAAGTGTCAGTTGGAATCCAAAGGTGGATTCGGGATGAAGAGTACCTGAAAGCAGAGGGGACAGAGTCTGGGTCACTCAGGAGTGACCAGGGATTCAGTAGACGAATGCCCATCAATGTAATGTTGGGTGCTTCATGTGCGTTGAGGAGGTTCTTGACTCTGCAGCCACCGGGACCAGGAGACGTCGATGACAACCAGGAGCCGGATACGAGCTTTACCACAAAGGATGTCAAGTGCTGAGGGGTCGGTTTCCGGCTGGAGCACCAACAAGCCTTGGCAGCGGAAACCCACATAGATGGTCAAGAAAGGTCACGGTTCGGACCAGCAAGGTCCAGGATACTCCCCAAACACACGGGAGTCAGGACAATCTTATTGACCCTCGAGGACCCACAGGCCGGAGGCACTGGAGTCGCAAGGGGACCTTGAGCAGAATTACAAAGCAACATCCCACGGAGCACTCCGTGCGAGGAGGCTGAAGTTCTTTGGTGGAAATGGTGCCAGAGGTCAGGGCTACTTGGAGCCCAGTGCACTTGTTTTGGGAACGCTAACAAGCATATGCACTTGCAAAAGTATGCGGTGCACAGGGGTATGGGTATTGCAGCGCCGACGAGGGATTCTGAACTCAAACTTGGTAAGAGGACAGCTCAGACCTCGAGGGACTTGGAAACCCACCTCCTGTATTGCTGGATCCTTCGGAGTCCATAGGAGCTCAGGAGCAGTAAACTGGTACGTCTTGATGTGGTGCCTGCGGTTGCAGGGGAGTGACTCCTTCACTCCAAGGGAGATGTCTCCAGTTGTCCTTGGTGCGCCACAGGTCCTTCACGGAGCCTGTATGGTGCATGGGCACAGACAGTGCTTTGGACGGAGTGGGGAACGAAGTCGGGCCCAAATGAAATTCAGCGAAGTCCAGAGTGTCCAGACGGTCGAATTTCAGTGGTTTCTGGTTCAGAATCTTGTCCACGTTGAATCAAGGGGTCCTACAGCCAGGTAAGCCCTTTTGTACCCACGGTAGAGGGTTGGACAGATTCAGGACACCCTCCCAGGGGAGGGTCTGGACAGTGGGGAGGTTACTCCTGTGTCCTTTGTCTAGTTTCGCACCAGAGGAGGAGCCAATGGCTCCCAGGACTGGTTTGAACTGGACTATGCACAGGGACACCAAATGTGCCCCTCATGCAGACTTTCGGTCACTGGCAAGCGCACCAACCCAGGCCTAATACACTAAATCCTGTCTGGGAGGTGGTCACACCTCCCTGTGACAGGATGCCTAGTGTTCTGCCTTCCCCTGCTCGAGCTTGGCTCAGCAGCAGGACAGAAATGTGTCTCTGGTCGGCAGCAACCATTTTGGGCTACCCGGGACTAGAAGGTTGGTACCGGGAACTCCAGGGACCTCACAAAGCTTGTTTCGGTGTGGGGTTATGATTCCACAATGTTCGATACCAAACACAATAGGGTTACTTTCAGCCGTTTTAGAGTTGGTCATCATGCGGTCGTGTAATGCCACTCTATATGTCGTAAATGGCCGATACACTGACAACCTGGGAGAATGGACTCCGTAGGCTGCAGGGGTGTTCTGCTCATGCGGAGGCACCCTCTCACTTAGAACCAAGCCCCCTGCCTTCAGGATTGCTAAGGCCTGCTATAGGGGTAACTTATAGGTTTTAAGTGCAGAGACCCTTATATATAGTAAACCATCTTACACAGGCTGCAATGGCAGGCCTGTAGTTCCATTTTGCATGGCTTCTCATGGGTGGCATAATACATGCAACAGCCCATGGGAGGCCTCTGGGGTACCTATGCCCTGGGTACATGTGTACCATATACTAGGGACTGACAAGGGTACCCCAGTATCCAATCTGGAGTGTACCTAAGTACATGACCTAACATTTCAGGGATTAGCAGGATCCCAGTCAGACTAGTCGAAAACAGTGTAACATGAACCAAAATGTGGGGGTAACCATAAGAAGCTGATTCTACTTTCCTACAACACACAAATGCAGAGACAACATAAAAACAGTGCTAACAACACTGCACAGATTGGAACTCATAATAAACATGGAAAAGTCTTCACCTACTCCAGAATAGGAGAAACTCTTCTTGGGAGCAAAAATAAACACAGTACAAGTGAAGGCATGTCCATGTGAGAAAAGAGTTCTGGCCATAACACAGAAGCTTTCCGTTACTAGAAGGGTAAATCTCTGACAGTGAGGACTGTGGAGAGATTACTAGGAATGATGACTTCCTGCATACAACTAATACCACATGCGAGGCTCCACATGAAACCGATTCAGGAGCGGTCCAAAACCAATAGTCACAGGCGACGGGGAGGGGAGCTGGGAAGATCTAGTGGTTGTCACGCAGAGAGTAAAGGAGGAAATGAGATGGTGGAACAAAGTAAATGTAACAGAGTTGTTTAGTTAGAGTTGTTTTAAGCAATTTTTACTTTTTGCGCTGCACTTTGCGCTCTTCCTCGGGATACACTCTAAGCTCTTTCCTGGGCTCTCCGGTCCTTCACGGGTTTCCCGTTGTGCGGAGTGTGGTAAATAAAATTCCTTTACCGGGACTTAATTTGATACGGAAACATAATAAAACAGCTCAGTAAAAATGAGAGGCAGAATCCGTGATATTAGAGGTTCGGAATGGGCTTTATTCCAATGAACGATTATAATCGGTTGCTCCAAGTTCCATCACCACGGAGGTTCAGGAAGTGAAGTACATACTTTATTGACAAGAAATGACTTTTATAGTACATACATTACAATGAAGCGAATGCAGTAGGCGTAACAATTGATAAGGAAAATGACGATTCATATGCGTAACCGAAAATGGGTGTAATAAGGAGTAAAAAGGAACATAATTGGTTATGATGTCATATATAGGTGGATCTATAAGATAATACTTGGCATAGATGCGCGCGCAGCAGCATGACGTGTGATTGACGTGCAACTAGGGGTTGAAGGGGACTTGACATTTAGCTCTACAAATGGAGACGAAAAGTCTGGGGGGTCAAGTCAACCTAATCCCAAATCATATCTAACATCCTATGTTTAAAGAACTATGTTATCCACAAAAGAAGGACTCTCGGACAGAATCTATTCTATACTGACTGTGTGTGCGTGTACAAGCGTCTAAGTGTCTACACTAAATGCGAGGGGGTAGGAATATTCCATGGTAACAGGGCTATGAATTACTTGCATAAAGACAGAGAAGCCGGGCCTTTTGCTCGGTAGCTGGAAGAATGTTTACTTAAACTACTAGACAGGAATGCATCGGCTGAGGGGTGAAGCAGATAACTCGAAGGTGAAATACAGTTCTTGGCAGAGAATAGGCTGATGTCAGGCTTCGTGAGCCGCGCAGAGAATGGGACAAAGTTCATGGTCACGGTTGCAGGCTCAGACTGGAGTTTTCAGAGGCAGAAGGCAAGAAGAGTTTGATGACAGAATCAGGGCCTACTTGCCTGGACTGTAAAATGGCATAGGTAAACCATATAAAGCCGGTGGCTTTTCATACTTAGGAATGGAATATCCGGCCTATTCATGGCGGATCTGACAGAGGACATGTTGACGGTGGACACACATGTGTTTGCGTCTTCATAACTGGAACTGGAGGGAACATACATGTACTTGTAACATGCACATAGAACCGTTGGGGTCCAAGATAGGGGACATAACTGACCAGAAAAATCCATATTTCCACATTCCCTCCTTGTCCCCTACTTGCCCGTCAAGAGATATCAATCTTCATTAATCCATTGATCTGTTCATATAGCATCATTTGTTCTTCTTTCTTCTTCCGGGATCTTGAATGAAAATCTTGATGTGGAATGCACGATGTGGCACACAGACCACAAATCGCTGGTCCACATTGCAGGCATAGACAGCAACTGAATAGTATGAGAAGGCCAATACCTAGAAAGGATAGAACTCTCCATCCCCAAGCTGATATCACACTCCAAAACCAACCGGACCAAGTCCAAGTGCCTGGGTTCTGGTGTATCTGGCTTACAATCTTATGAAGGCGAGTTATAGCTTTATATACAGATGGCGAATTTTCTGGTATGAATACGCAGCAGCTTGATCCGATGACCCTACAAGCTCCGCCCCTATCAGCCAGGATGACGTCAAGGACAAGACGATTTTGAAGCACAACAATCCGCATAGCAGACTGCTCTTCTGTTAAATTGCCTAAGGCGGAAATAGTTTCATTCACTACCGCTTCAAGGGTTCTAGTTAATCTACGTATCAGCTTACTATTAGTAACAGTACCTATATAGGGAAAGATGCCTTTATTGAAATCTGTGTATTTTTCCCATGCTGTTTCAGTGTAATCGACAATTGGGAGATCTCTCCGCTCTCTGTTGTGTACTAAATGAATATTTCTATAATAATCAGGAGGAGCTAGGAAAACAGGTGGCAAAAGGAATGCAATGTAGCAGGTACCATCCCAATCTAGAGGTAGACGCATATATGCAGTCTGACCACATATAAAGTAGGAGTGGCGATAAGCTCTAAATGAAGATTTGCCTTGATCACTGAATTCTACTGTAGTGGTGCATTTACTATGGCCCATATGTATGGAACCAACTTTTCTTACACACAATTCACCTTTCGCTGGGAATACTGACATGGTTGGTAAAACTAGTTCAACTTCGGATTCGACATTTAGAACCATGAGATTAGGAGTGAAGTTACCTAATCCATATACTTCATTTTCTAGATCAGTTCCTGTTCCTTTGGGGCGACCCTCCTTGTCAGGGTAACAGACTTTGAATAAAACTAGGTTCAGATTTCCCCACACCCACTGGTCTTGGTAAACGGCTGTATCTGAGTCTATGGAATTGATTAAACTAAACCATGCTCCACAGGAGCCATTATGTGTAAACGGATGTGGAAAGAAAGGCAGGACTCCTTCATAATTCTGATAGGGAGGGAGTCGGCCACACACCCAACAATTAGTTGCATTACTAGTCTGATGGGAATGATGTAACATACTAATGAAAGTGTTATTGCGCAGCGCAAGTCTATAAGACAATTCATGTGGCGGTAGGTCACTAAAAGAATGTTCAGCAGTAATATTGTAAACATTTCTGGCAATAGGGTAATATATGTGCAACAATATACTTGCAGTAATTATTAAAAGACTTAAGAAAAACAAGATTAATAATGTCACTATGCAATGGCTACGCAGTGATTTACAATACGCCTGTCGTTTCATCATTTTTCGCGACTGTCCATGATTCAGGTCTAGGCGATACATGTCGGAGACAGATTCAACCGCTTCACCTAGGAGAGGACTTAAACAATCAAATCGTCCGACGGTCTAGGCCTTAATTTTAGTTTATAAAGTTCGGAGTCACTTTTTTCCACAAAAGGAAGTTTTGAGTCAATGGGTGAAGACACACAAGGTGTGGTATTCACATCTGATTTCAGTCCATGAAATTTCTTGATATGACTTGAATGAATCCATCCTTTCCTGCCTTCAATCTTCACGGCTGTCCTTGTGGTCAGCAGGACCAACTTGGGTGTCTTCCACCTGGGCTCCAGCTGAGTCTTTCGGTCGAAATTCCTCACAAGGACGAGGTCCCCCGGAATTACGTCATGGGGTTTCACCTCAGTGTTGTCGGGAAAGGCTGCAGCTACCTGTGAACGACAAGATTGTAGTGCAGACATCAAGGAAGCCAAGTAATCTGTCAGCATATTACAGTCAATATCAGTTATTTTGCGTGGTATAGGCGTCCCCCACATATTTGGTGGTCTGCCGAAGATCACCTCATACGGGGATAGCCCTGTTCGAGAGTGTGCTACCATTCTTGTGAAAAAGAGTGCAACTGGTAGTGCTACTACCCAGTCGACACCTTTCTCCCTGCATATTTTGGACAATCTAATTTTCAGGGTCTGATTATGTCTTTCTACGAGACCTGCTGCCTCAGGGTGTCGGACACAGTGGAATTTCCACTGATAACCTAACAAAAGTGAAACATGTTTCATTAATTCGCATGAGAACGGCTGGCCGTTATCTGAGTGAACAACACGTGGTAAACCGTATCGTGGGAAGAATTCTCGAACTAACTGTTTGGCAGTAGTCGGGGCAGTGTAATCTGAAACTGGGTATGCCTCCGTCCAGCGGGACAGAGCGCAGACAACTACGAAAACATATTTGAATCCTCGACATCGTTCCATCTGGATATAATCCATCTGGAGGACTTCAAAAGGGTGATTAGGAGGATGAAATCCACCTTGTTCTACGGGAACACTTTTTCCTGGGTTGAACTGGCAACAGATCATACAGGTACGGACCTTTTGTTTGGCTGCTGCTCGTAAATGTTTATTGAACCAAATGTGTTGAATGCTATCTAGCATAGCTTTTTCTCCTAGATGTGCTGGACTATGTATAGTGTTAATTATAACTTGGACCATTGAATCAGGAAGGAACCATACAGACTTTTCCTTCATCATCCATCCTTGGTCCGTTTGGATCCCTCCTAATTCAGTCCATTTCTTTATTTCGTCTGGTGTAGCATGTGTCTGGATGTCAATTACGTCAAGGGTAGGATCTTTAACTGTCATACAATGTGTCGGCATCGGGACTATTGTCTTTGTCATGTCGGATGTTTGGGTTTGAGCAGTCTGTTTAGCTGTTCTGTCGGCTAGATCATTGCCTTGAGAAATGATATCAGTAACCTTCATATGAGCCTTACATTTCATAATTGATATTGCAGTAGGTAGATGTATTGCATCTAATAAGGCATGAATGAGGGGTCCGTGCTGAATGTGGGCACCGTGGGAAGTTAAATAACCTCTCTCTCGCCACAGCACGCCGAAGTCATGTACAACTCCGAATGCATAACGTGAATCAGTGTATATGTTGACTTTTTTATTTGTGGCTTGAATACAGGCTTGTGTCAGAGCAATAAGCTCTGCGGCTTGAGCTGACAAAGTATTTATACGATTAGTTTCAATGACTCTAGTATCTGTTGTGACTGCGTAAGCAGCCACCAACTCTCCTGTATTTGTTCTCATACATGAACCATCTACATACAATGTCAGGTCTGGGTCTGACAATGGGACATCGGTTAAGTCTTGTCTGGGTTTCGTCGTTATTGTAATAACTTCAATACAGTCATGGGCTAGTGGGTCTGTTCCGGTTACTGGCAAAAGTGTGGCAGGATTCAATGTGTTACAGCGTCTGATTTCTATGTGTGCCTGAAACAATGTAAGTTCGTACCCTGTAAGTCGCGCTACAGTCAAGTGTTGTGTTTGCGTTCTATTTACAAGAACCTCTACTGCATGTGGTACTTGAACTGTCAATGGATGTCCTAACACTATGGCATCGCTTTGTCTGATTGCTAAAGCTGTCGCTGCCACTGATTTTAGGCATGCAGGCAAAGCCTGAGCTACGGGATCTAATGTACTAGAAAAATAAGCACATGGTTTGTGTGCTCCTGCTTGTTCCTGTGTGAGTACTGACAAGGCAGTACCTTCGCGTTCTGTAACAAAGAGTGTAAACTGTTTTCTGTAACATGGCGTTGCTAAAACAGGTGCTTGACATAAAGCTTTCTTTAGGCTTTCAAAAGCTTGTGTATGTTCCTGGGTCCAAGGGAGAACAGTCGATGTGGCTGCCTCCTGTGTTGTCAACTGAATGAGTGATTTTGCTAGAAATGCATATTGAGGGATCCACTGTCTACAGTATGAAGTGAGGCCTATGAAAGCCCGCACCTCCTTTTGTGTCTTGGGTATTGGCATGTTAGCTATTAACTGAATGCGGTCGGGTGTAAGCTGCCTTCCCTCCTTGGACAGCGAGTGTCCAAGATAAATAACTCGCTGGACACAGAATTGCAGCTTAGAAGGGGACACCTTGTGCCCCTTTTCGGCTAGAAATTGTAAAACTGTCAGTGATGCTTTTTCACATTCCGGTTCACTTCTCGCGGTGATCAACAGATCATCGACATATTGAAGCAAGGCAGTGTTAACTGGCATGTGGATACTGTCAAGTTCTCGTTTCAGTGCTTGGCTATAGATGCTGGGGCTTTCTGTAAATCCTTGAGGTGCGCGTGAGAATTTAAAGCTACGTCCATTTAAACTAAATCCGAACAAATATTGGTTTTCCGGATCTATTGGGACGCTGAAAAAGGCATTCTTGAGTTCGATTACAGTAAGGAATGTCGCTTCGGAATCAATAGCTGTCAGTAATGACGAGATATCTGGGACCACAGGAAATTGTGGCACAATGCATTTGTTTAATTCGCGCAGATCAATAACCAATCGATATACTGGCGGGGCCTTTGGATCTGTTCGTTTAAGAATCGGAATTATTGGTGAATTACATACATTGGAGTCTGTTTCTACAACTACTCCTTGGGTAATGAGCTCGTCAATGATTTGTAGTAAAGCCACTACAGCATCTGGTGGTAACTTGTATTGTCGCATTCGTGGTAGTACCACTCCTGCCTTTAATGTGACTCGATATGGTGTAATATTCATGCATCCAACATCAGTAGGGCCTTGTGCCCATAGATGTGTAGGTAAAGTCTGCAGTCGGGGATCCATGTCTCTAGACACATAATGACCTTTAAAATCACGTAAAAACAACCTTACTCCTTCCGGAGAACAACATATTATAGCTCCTAGAGCTTTCAGTGTTTTTATTCCTAACAGATTTTCTGGACATGATTTAGTAAGCAATAAATCGGTAGTTCGGGTCAAAGGTCCTATCGTAAGTGGGAGAGGTTGTGACACTTCATTAACAATAGGTTTTCCTGAAAAACCAAGGGAAATATTCTGTGAGCCTGAGAGGGGTGCCCCTGGAACTTCACTACGTTTTATGGTCGTTCGACTTGCCCCTGTATCGAGTAAAAATTTTCTGTCTTGGCCTAATAATTCACTATGTACATAAGGTCCTTCTTGATCTACAGGGATCTCGATAAGGGGTAAGTCAACTTCCCTCTCTAGGCTGGTTCATGCGTATCGTTGATAATCAGGATAGTCGTACTGTGCGGTCTGGTACAGTTGTCGTGTCGTGGTTTGTGTGGCAGCAACAGGCAGCGCTGGTGCAGCTGGCACAAACTATATAGACTGTTGTGAAGCTGGCATGGACTGTGCATGCTGCGGAGCTCCTTGTTCATTCTGGTCCTGTCTAGGTGGCCGTGGTCTTTCTTGTGTTTTACCTATGGTGATATTATGTTTCAAAACTGGACAATCGTGTACGTAATGACCTGGCTTTTTACAATAATTGCATGTCCCTTTTACAGGTCCGGCTGAGTCACCGGAATGTGTCATACCCTTTTTATGTCCTTCAGCTGGAACTGTCTGAGAAACTAACATTTTCATTTTTGTGTCTTTCATGCGTCTGTGTTCATGTTCTTGTTCCTCTCTAATTCTATTGTGATGGTACTGTAACAT
The DNA here is from genome assembly GCF_964204655.1 of Triturus cristatus. Classification (NCBI taxonomy): domain Eukaryota; kingdom Metazoa; phylum Chordata; class Amphibia; order Caudata; family Salamandridae; genus Triturus; species Triturus cristatus. The sequence continues at coordinate 883,974,166 of NC_140579.1, forward strand.
TTGTAACATTTGTGATGGAGTGTTACCTTGCCAGGTACTCTCGAATTTTAATACTCTATTCTTTACTTGGGGCAGAGCATTTTCTACTAATTTTGTTACAAACAGATGTGGGTATGATTCGCTACTTGCTTTTAGGCCACTATTTATACCAAAACATTTTTCAAATCGGGCATAGTAATCACTAGTGTCTTCATCTTGCTTCTGTTTACAGGCTGAAATTGTACCCCAATCTTCCTTTTTCGTAGTTAATAAACGTGGCAGTACCTGTACTAATAAACCTGGTAGTGCTTTAGTTTTATCCCCAAGTCCTGCTCCTGCAGTTCGGGCCTTTTCTTCTGCTTCTAATACTGACCATTCTATCTTTTGGTCTCCTACCTCCCACTCTTTTTCCCTGAGTTTCTCATAAATGCCAGCAGGCATCAATACCTTTAATATTGTCATAATGTCGGGATAGGTATACTCTCCCATGAGTAACATGTCTTTAATTTCTCGGTGAAAACCCGCTGGATCTTTGTCATGACTGGGTACCACTTTCTTCATTTCTAACAATTCTATTTTTGATATGGGCGTATATACAAATACGCGCTTAAACTCATTGTCCTCGCCTTTTATTGGGTGCACTTCTCGTAAAGGATTCTGTCTATCCATGTAATACGTGGTTCTTTCCTTGATGGGCAATGAGACACGGTCTGAACATACAAAAAGAATATACTGCTTTCTTGATTCTAGAATTTCTTTAATTAATTTAGTACCTGAACCTTTCCATCTATTCATAAGCAATTCAGTCAATATATCGGGTAAGGGACCAGGGTCCGAATGCTGACTCTGATATAGTATAATGAGTTGTTGAATCATATAAATCCCAGCTAACCGCTGTTCATCTGGGGTAAGATTCAAGAATGCGCGTGCTACGGTATCATCACTATATTTTCCAGGACTGTCAACCCAATGGACAGCTGCCCTAGCTAAATCTTGTTCATCCATAGAATCGAGGAAATGATAACCCCTTCGTTCTCGGAGTAGTTTGTCGGCGGCTTGGAACGAATGCTCGTTAGACCTGATGTTAATTATAGGTATTTGGAAATTCCTGTTATTATCTGGACATATCGGACGTATCGGGTCAATAGGACATCTATTACTATTACAAGATCTTCCTTTACCTACATAGGCTATGGTGTCTGACTGTCCTGCGGGCAGTCCTGACCTTTCCTCCTCGTTTTGTTCGAACTCGTCTACCGCTAATCTTTCTTCGTGTAGGCGTTCTATTTCTTTACGGATCTTTCGGCACATGGCTATTATACAATTTTGTTTATCATGTCTACCTTCTGATATATTCTGGCTCCATCGGGTAAGAATTTGCATTGCTTCCGGGTCTACCCCCGATCGGTCTTCATTTCTGATCACACAATTTATGAGGAAACGTAACAGTTCCCCCTGTATCTCCACTTTCTGGTATTCCATAGCTCTGTTAATACATTCTGGATCTCGCCCTGTTTGGACAAAATGGTATATTTTATCTAGATGCGCAGTCATTCCTGGTAATTTCCCTAAATACACTGCGGCTCGTCTGATACGTAATGATGCTAGGGTCATTTCGTCCTCTTTGCCGGGCACAGGGTCATATCTACAATCTACAAGAAGTTCCTTAAGCGTACGGGCATTTATGAGTTTGGGGGTACGTGAATGTGCTGACTCTTGAAAAGTAAGTTTATTTATTCTGGGTGGCGTAGAAAAAATGTTGCTAGCACCTCCCGCAGCCCCATCTGGGGTGTCGGGTGTGAAAGGATTCGTTGAACGTGACACAGCAACTATAGGTGTGGACACAGCTATAGAAGCAGCTGTAGGAACAGATGTAGAAACAGATGTGTTTGCCGGAACTTGTGACACGATCGGTTGCTGTAGGGATACGGGTACTGGGTCTTGGCGTTGAACCTCCCTGATAGGCGGTCTATGTGGGGCGGAATTAGCATACTCGGGAGCTGCGTCATCTAAATATGAGGAAAGAAAAACATCTTCTGCGGTTCTAGGATGCCCCTTAGGATGTACCTTTATTGGAAATAATGGGGGCGGCAAGTCTTTCGGTGTTTCTGGAGTAGCTTTAGGTAATCCTTCGGCCAGAAGGGGATACATACCATTCATAAGGGCATTCCTTTGTCTGTCTACTTGTTCTGATTTCACTCGGATACCTTCCTCAATTAATAGATTTTCTCGAACTTTATTGGAATTCTCTTTACTCTTCTCCTCCTGTCTACGTGCTTTTTCTGTACGTCTATGAGATTCTTTACGCCATAACTCAACGGCATCTTTCTGTGACTGTCTGACTTTCCTTTTCCATAACTCTTCCTCGACTTTCATGATGCACTCTGCATCCCAGGTCCCCGCTGCGGGCCACCTCTGACTTTCTGGTAATTCCTTGGTGTAGTCTACCCATAAATCAAGAAATAATATAGCGTCTAAGCCATGTTTATGATACATGAAGTACCCTGGAGTGTCCCTAGGAGGAATAGGAACGGCTTCTTCGAGTACCCCTTTTCTTGTAGTGATCTGTCTTAATTTCGAGAAGAGCGGCATATTGAGAACTGATCTGATACTTAATCTTGAACACACTTAGTACAAAAGCACAATAATGAACAACCATTCATACCACAATATGCAGGACGTTTAACACATTAAACATTAAACATTAAACATTTTTTTTAACCTTTAAAATAACCAACAATGATGATCGTCTGCATAACTAATCACCAAGCATAATTCTTTGACAATAACTAGATACTTCGGAATACTTGATATACTGCTAAACAGTACATATACACTGCTAAAACAGTGCAGACCGGATTTGTGTACCCAAACCCGTCTTGACCGGCACAACCTATGTGCACGTCAGAAATGCCTCCCCAGTAATGGTACTCACCGGGTAGCTTCGGAAACGGAAGGCCTCGGAGACTGAACTTGGACCGGACTGGACTCGACTCGACTCGTCGGAAACTGGACTCGACTTCGAACTGGTGGGCCTCTGTATACCTCGGATCTTGCTCTCTCAGCTAGGCTCTGGTCGGGATACTTCGCACTTCTCACCGCCTCGTCTGGGTGTTGATCGCAGCCTCAGTCGCCCCCGCTTGACCGGAGGGAGATACAGGAAATCCTGCTGGTACGCGTTATTGTCCGTCCAGCTGTGGCAGGAGACCGGGCCTGCAACTCACCGCCGGCGCGTGAGATGAGAAAGTGTCCCTGTTCGGGCGCCATTCATGTGGTAAATAAAATTCCTTTACCGGGACTTAATTTGATACGGAAACATAATAAAACAGCTCAGTAAAAATGAGAGGCAGAATCCGTGATATTAGAGGTTCGGAATGGGCTTTATTCCAATGAACGATTATAATCGGTTGCTCCAAGTTCCATCACCACGGAGGTTCAGGAAGTGAAGTACATACTTTATTGACAAGAAATGACTTTTATAGTACATACATTACAATGAAGCGAATGCAGTAGGCGTAACAATTGATAAGGAAAATGACGATTCATATGCGTAACCGAAAATGGGTGTAATAAGGAGTAAAAAGGAACATAATTGGTTATGATGTCATATATAGGTGGATCTATAAGATAATACTTGGCATAGATGCGCGCGCAGCAGCATGACGTGTGATTGACGTGCAACTAGGGGTTGAAGGGGACTTGACATTTAGCTCTACATGTGGAGACGAAAAGTCTGGGGGGTCAAGTCAACCTAATCCCAAATCATATCTAACATCCTATGTTTAAAGAACTATGTTATCCACAAAAGAAGGACTCTCGGACAGAATCTATTCTATACTGACTGTGTGTGCGTGTACAAGCGTCTAAGTGTCTACACTAAATGCGAGGGGGTAGGAATATTCCATGGTAACAGGGCTATGAATTACTTGCATAAAGACAGAGAAGCCGGGCCTTTTGCTCGGTAGCTGGAAGAATGTTTACTTAAACTACTAGACAGGAATGCATCGGCTGAGGGGTGAAGCAGATAACTCGAAGGTGAAATACAGTTCTTGGCAGAGAATAGGCTGATGTCAGGCTTCGTGAGCCGCGCAGAGAATGGGACAAAGTTCATGGTCACGGTTGCAGGCTCAGACTGGAGTTTTCAGAGGCAGAAGGCAAGAAGAGTTTGATGACAGAATCAGGGCCTACTTGCCTGGACTGTAAAATGGCATAGGTAAACCATATAAAGCCGGTGGCTTTTCATACTTAGGAATGGAATATCCGGCCTATTCATGGCGGATCTGACAGAGGACATGTTGACGGTGGACACACATGTGTTTGCGTCTTCATAACTGGAACTGGAGGGAACATACATGTACTTGTAACATGCACATAGAACCGTTGGGGTCCAAGATAGGGGACATAACTGACCAGAAAAATCCATATTTCCACAGGAGAGAGTCTCTCTTCTCTTTCTGCTACTCTTTCGAGCTGGACGCCTGTGGAGGTTGACGGTCCTGCTCGTCCTGTACTTCCGGATCTGGGTGGCATTTAAACCTATAGCCCTGCAAGCGCGCTCTGGCCAGCGCGCCAAAGGCAATCCCGTCTGCGCCTGGCCGGTGCCAGGGGCTAGGCATGCTGCCCTTTTGTCCCCCGGAATCAAGCAGCCACAAGCCATAATCTATTCTCAACTTCAACTGCTAGAGTTGCGCCCCAATCCCCATTGTGATAGGAGCAAAGGGAACTGGGATCTTAATAAGGGGGATGATGTGCCCTGCTCCCAGTGTAATTTAAGACCCATTAACAGAAAGGTTTCCCATTTAGATCACCTTAAAACACACACTCAATGCTGTGATAGCTGCTCCGGGCTCTACATTGGAAGCGGCCTTCTTTAGGATCAAACTGTCCGAGAACTTTTTTGTTTCTCTGGCATTTTAGTTTACCGTCCGCCGGGCCCGCAAGCTAAATTTGTGGAGACATGGTGTAAAACCTTTGAACCGTTCGTCATCACTGCCCACTATACGATCTTAGGAGCTTTAAATTTTCATCTTGAAAATCACCTAGATAAAGACACAACTCATCAATAGCTCAAACTCTCACAAATGAGTGACCACTTTAATGGTGGTCGCGCCCCTGTCTTTAGACGTTGCTCCCGTATTCAGGTTACAGTGAGCAGCGTCTAGAGAAAGGGGCGTGGCCAACATTAAAGTGAAAACGCGTATGGGGCACTTTCACCCAAAGTTAAAAAAATATATAAATCATTTAGAAAGGTTCTGTAGCACAGCCGTGAAAGTGGCACGCGCTGTTAATTAAATAAATAAGCGCAGCCGGCGGCCCACTCTGTAAAATAAATAATTAAATAAGTGCGGCAGCTAAAGTGAAAGCGGACCACGCCATAAATAAAATACATAAATAATCACAACTGCTAAAGTTAAAGTGGACTGCACTGTAATTTAAATACATACATTACTAAAAGCTTGTAGCATGCTGCGATGTGAGTGGAATAGGGGTACATCACTAAAGAAAATTGTGCTCACAAGTAAAAAGTCCAGTCGTTATGAGAGGTTAAAAATGCAGACAATGCGGTACCAAGGAGGGGCTATTAAGCCTATTAACAAATGAAAGCAATGATTTCGCAAGGACAGTATCAGGAGCCATTTGAAAAGATGGGCATGAAATGGGAGGAGCTTCAATGCCTAACCTTAATTCAGCATGCCTCACAGAGCAGCGCATGCGCAACCCAGGTTCGACCTAAAAAATGCTATAAAACCAATACATAGTATGTGAATCCAGAAAAAATTCATGCTGCAAAATGAAATGGTTACTTACCTGTAGGAGTAGTTAGGCACCTTGAAGAATTTTCTGGATTCACATCCGGCCCACCTGCCTCCTCAGGAAATATGGCAAGACAAGTAAGTATGAAACATGTATAGCCAGAGGAAGCCCACGGGATATTAAATATACAAACACTGCCCGAAAAACAAATAAAAAGAATCTGAAGATGGCGTCCAAGAGTAGGGACTTCCGGGGAGGCAGTCTGACATCAAAGGATGATGGAACAAGCACCAAATGGTGGAGACTGTTGACGCCCAACAACATCAAAAAAAAAATTAAAGTGAGAAAAGCAAGAAAGGACAATATAAAGAGAGAGTTCTGGACCCAACCACTAGATGGCACAAAAATCTACAAGCTGCAAAACTACTTATACAGGTAACCATTTCGTTTTGTGACTTGGATAGTGCATTGAGGCCTACTAATCAGACTTCAGTTCCAGAGCCCTGACCCCAAACCCAATTGGCATAGGCTAACTTACCTATAAGTCCCTAGTACATGGTATCCAGGACATGTAAATTAGATATTCACCCCAACCCATGCAGATCCATACTAGGCCAAGTCTGCTCGCCTGGCCATACCTCCCTCATCATTTCCCCGGGTATGACGTGGCTATCTGGTGTACCCTACAGGCATTCTATGTTGGCTTGATCGAGGGAAGACCCAGTGGAAACGCTATGTGCAGACACCGGGAGAAGTTTCCAAGAGGGAATCCCACCATGCATTGTTGCAGCACTGGTTGTGCCACTCTTCGGTGTGACACAGATAAAATGAGTCTCCCCATCCTCCATTGCAAACTGGAAGAGCAGTTTTAAACTGCTAGCCAGACTATGCAATTTAAAGCAATGGCAAGGCTCAACCTCCTTCTGCAATATGTGTAAGTCACCCCTCGGTCCGGCCTACTAAGCGCCAAGGCAGGGTGTTGAATATTTCACAGGCACAACATGTATTTGACATTTTGTGGAAGTAAGAGCGCAAAACTGTTGTTTTTACTGTGGAAAGACCTGGTCACCCCATTTGCGAGTACACGGTTACACGCTGACCCCTCAAATGTGCTAACTCCTCAACGATGTGACCAAAGTTGATACTCCAAGGTATCAAACAATTTGCTACATTAAGTCCAATGTGATTCTCAAGTTCGAAATTAATGTAACATGTTGCAGTGTGCAACTTTTACAAAGTTGCCACTTTGTTGCCTTTAGTCTGTTGTCCCCATAACAGTTGCACAAGTAGCCTGTCCTCAAGACATCTTTCTGCCCTCTTTGGGAGTCAAGCTAACAAATCCAAGGAATGGAGACAATTCCAACCTGCACTTGAGAGAGATGTTACACTGAGATAGGGGTTCTGCCATGTTGGCAGTGGACAAATAAGTGCATCCTGGGATAGCCAGATGCCACTCTTCACAGGAAGTAGTCATCAGGAGGAAAGGAACCCGGAGGCGCATCCTACCATGAAGATATTTTCTGAGCATAAAAAGGGAACCCCTGGCACCCCAAACTCCGATCTCGACAGGACTAGAAGAAGGACCAAAAAGCTGCCCTGCTTCACTGAGGAACCGGCATAGAGAGGCTGCACCGCCGTGGACTGTATCCGCTGAACTTGGAGGTTAGCAAAGGAGAAGAAACTGTGCCTTGCTCCTGGAGAAGTCACCCTTGGAGCTTTGCTGAAGCATGAGCCTTCAGAGGTCAGTTGGCTGACCTTCTGTTTGCAGCAGAGGGCCACAAGGGTTGAAGAAGTCTGCTGGGGCAAGTTGCTAGCCCAGATTCTTCACACTGCTGCCAACCACCGAAGTGTCGCACCAGAGACCCAGACCTGATGCTGCACTCTAGTATGCTGAGCCCGGGAGAGCTGGGTCACCCAGAAGATAAGATATCGCCCAGGAATGGATTTGGCTTGAACCACAATTCGAGGCGTCTGGACTTCTGATAGGACTTCGAGGGCTGTTGACCCTTGTGGCCAGAACCGCCTCTAAAAGTATGTGCACTGAGGAGTAGCCGCAGGAAGACCTCTGTCAACAGCATCGCATCTACAGCATCCTTGAGCATTTTCAGCATCCAGTATCTTTCGCATCAGGACCACATCCATAGGAGCCTATAACAAAGGGATAAAAGTGCATGGAAATGACTGATGATTACTTCTACTTTCATGGTAACTGTTTCTATGAAGCTTGCTGGTCCCCCTGACTTGCTCCCTAAAGTCTAAAGTAACTCTAAGCAAGAGCATTGACACCCATGTTTTTCTTGAAAACGTTTTGTTGTTTGTCAATGCTTGTTTGCAGTTAAGTGAAAAAGTACATCATTACTATACCGTATACATTTTAGACATCCAGAACCCTCTGGTGGATCTTTTTTCATTGTGGTGTCTAAAAATGCTTAAAAATACACATTATTGTTATTAATTGGTGTCTGTCTTGAGTGTTTTGTGTATTTCTTCTTCACTTGTTTTGGTTCTGTTTACATGCTTTACACTTGTTCCTTTGTGTAAATCTAGCTGCTCAGAGCCACAGCTAGATTGAGCTAAAGGTCTGACTAAAGAAACCTACTGGTCTTAAGAGGTTGAGAAGTGTTTTACACAGTGAGGTCACACAACCGCACAATATCATACATCTCATTTTCTTACATTGCTGCCCAGGTCCAGAACTTGTGTTTAACAGCACCATACAGTTGTTGAAGCCTTGAGACCACTGAGAATTTCATTAAAGGGGACAGATAGAAAAAAGTTCTTGTGCCTTAAAAGCATTTTTTGAGTTGTGTTGACTCCAAAGGATTGTTTCACAAAAGGATTGTAAAACTGTTCAAGGAGCTAAGAAATGTTTGAAAAAGTTGTGGAAAGGTTTCGCACAAGTCCAAAAGTTTGGAAAGGTTTTCAAAAAAGTTTCAGAAGCCATCTTTTCAACAAGGGAGCATAGAGCTTGACCTGGAAAACCGGCCCGCTCTTAAAAGAGATGAGTGCACTCTGCAAAAACACGAATATCAAAATGGGGACCAAAGCCAGGATGAATGAGTTGATCAGAACCCTCACAGCTTGAAAGGAGGCACACAGAGTACCTGCAGTCCTGGAACAGGAATTGCCCCAAGTTAGTGGGAAAAATAATGATATGGAGGATGACCATAACAGTGTTGTTGCTTTAGTCAGTGGAGCAGATGGAATCCTACCCCCCTACATAAGGCCAAGGGCAGCTTCCAAAGCAGGCTCCATCACTTGCCAGAGGTTCCTTCAGGAGAACATAGCAGCCTTGGACCAGGAAGAGATGGCCGTAGCTCTGGCTGAGAGAAGATTGGCCCTTGAAGAAGAAAGGGCCTGGCTGGCCCTTGGGTCCAGAGAAGATGGTGGCAGCAGAGGTGTAACTGGAGTTTCTGACAGGGGTGCCAAGGATGTCATATTGCACAAAGGGATTTCCCCTAGTTAAGTCCAGGGGGATGACATAGAGAAGTGGCTGACCTCATTTAAGAGAGCTCTCTAAATGAAGATGGTGGGTACACAACACAGTCCAGTTCCTTTTTTGTGGAAGGCATTATGAGTGGCACCGTGAGAAACACCGCGGTCATACGAGAAGCTCTAGCTCAGTTACTTACCTTTGCTCTTCCTTTCACCGAATTCGATTGTTATCGCGTTTGTCATTGCTCGGGCCTGGAGGTAGGTGGCTCTTGTACGCCCTGGTGCAATACATTTCCTCCGACAAGGGGCCTTCTGTTCTCCCTAAATCTGGGGAAAAGAGGAGGTTTGTTGACACTGTAAGAGGATGGGGGCTACATACAAACCAGGAGGGAGCTAGCGAGCCGCCCAGGACTCAAGGGAGTAGCAAGAGGTGGACAGGTAACGGGTACAGGTTCTGTCGGGAGTGGACAGACAGAGCTACCTATTTTGATACCAGGGGACTAGAGTTCTACCTCTTCAGGGATTATGATGGATTGAAAAAGGAGGATCCAATCCTCCCCTGCCCCAGAGAAAGACACCAAAAAGAATAGCCACGTTATGCAGAAACAGGGGGATATCCCAGACACTTCAGGGTCTTCAGTGGTCATGGTAGATGAAGGGGGTGTCGCCTGCAAGCAAGTAACAATTGGGAAGGACAGGGAGCCCACAAGACGGGAGGTCCGACAGTCCTGGCTGCTTTAACTCAATCTTCAACAAACATAGTACCCCAGCTCCACATAAAGGAAGGGCAGAATTAAGCCGGGAGGGCATGTTGGACTACGCATATTACACTTTAAAGATCTGTGAGGGGCCTGGCCTTTGTTGGCCTTTTCAATCACAAATGTTGACACCCAATAGGCTCTCTGTGCCTGCAGAGTCCTCAGAGATCATTAAAGAGTCAGTCCAAGGAAGGGGTATCTGTTCAGATGAGAGACGGCTTAGACAAAAGAGAGGGAGCTCGGTCGGTTTCAGGATGTGGAAGCCTGGACTCAGAGAACCAAGCGACTCTGACAGCTCATTACCTCGCTTTCTTCAAGTGATTCCTCTAAACAGATGCTTAAGTGTATCCTGATAGAGATTAGGAAGGGTAAGAAAACTCAGACTGAACAAGCACCCCACCTAAAGAAATAAACAGAAAAAGTGGTAGCCTTGGACGAGAAGAGGACCACCTTCATGACCGGTCAGCAGGAGATGAAAAATTGTCTGATGTTCTTGGAGGAACATTCAAAGTCTAATAGCAGAATGGATCAACAAATCCGGTCCCTGTCTAAAAAGTGTGAGGATCGGGAGAACTGGTCCTGCCGGTCCAACATATGTGCATAGTGGGAGTCCCTGAAGGCTTAGAGCCATCTCAGTCGGACATGGAAACATGCCTGGCTCAATTACCAAGGGAGTGACTGGGCAGGGAGATTGCAGAGCTGCCCGCACAAGACCTGTCAATAGCGAGGGCCCATCGAGCCCCGGCAGGTACTCCTCCAAAGATGGGAGCAAGCCAACACACCATTATTGCCTACTTTCAGGACTACCGGATTAAGGAATTAATCTTGAGTTTTGCCAGATCTAAAAATTGCATTTAATCTGATAGAGGCTTTATTTCATCAATTTTTCCAGAATTAGCTTCGGAGATGGCTAGAAGGCAGAATGAGTTCAGAGCCTTGCTTCCAGAATTTAAGGCCTTCGCCATACTAGCAACTATTTGAGGAGCAAATTTAAAGATCAACAGGAGACGGAACTTTCAGGACTTTACTGATCCTAATGGGGCTCATAATGTCATCTCCACTTGCAAAATTTCTGTGGCTAGAAAAGGGAGACTTAGGATCGGGTGAGATGTCTGGTTTGCTGAGCACATGCTCTGTTTTTTGGGTGCTTTCTTAGGGTGGAGGGAGAGGATGGGGGTGGGCTGCATACTGGTATTGAACGAGTTATTTACCTTCGGCTCCACACAACGGCGTTGTTGGGGTCGGTTATGACGTTGCAATTCATCTATATAGGCACAACCCATGCGTGCAGATGTCAGTACTTTTCACTTTTCCATGCCAGAAGCGCAGAGCCATGAAGTAAACTGACATGTGTGTCTCAACTTGGGCCCTGAAAAGGGAACAACCCAAGGACTATCAAATGAGTCTGCATAGCGGGGAGTCATGGTTAAGTCTGTAAAGAATCTGCAGCTATTATTGTGTCTACCAGATAATGCGTTACCAAAGGTAAGTAACTTATTCCTCTGATAGAGTTCTAGCTGCAGATTCCTTACCTTTGAATAGATACCTAAGCCATACCATCCTGGGGGTGGGCTGCGGACCGATTTTCTATACTAAAAAGTCCTGCAGGACCGAACGGGCAAAATGCCCATCCCTGCAGACCTGTCTGTCCAGGCAGTGGTGCTTGGAAAATGTGTGCAGTGATGCCCATGTTGCAACATGGCAGATTTCCAGGACTGGGACACCTCGCACCAACACCAAGGTCGCAGCCTTCCCCATGATGGATTGACCTCTTACGCCCCTGCTTCCTAGCCAAGGTGTAGCAGATTTTAATGCAGAGGACGACCCAGGGAGAAATGGTCCATTTCTGCACTGCCTGACTTTTTTAGCTCCCACATAACCCACAAAGAGTTGGTCATCTACCCGGAATTCTTTTGTACCATCAAGGTAGGACGACTATGCTCTTTTTAGGTCCAGACGACGGAAACGCTCCTGCTCCTTAAAGGGATGCCGGACCACCTTTGTCTTTGGGTGCGTATAGCTTGCAGAGTGTCGCTCTGTGGCGCCCCTTATTACAGATGAAGTCTCTGAGCATATGTTCCCGCTCTTGGAATGTTTTGGCCAGGACATAAACAGGCAGGTTTGCGAAGTAGTACAATAATCTTGGTAATAGCACCATTTTAGTCAATGCTATTCTCCCCATCACATTTAACGGCAGTGTCTTCCAAAACTTTATTTGGGACCGGATGGAGGAATTAATACTAACCAGGTTTCCTTACAATATGTCTGATGGACTATGGTACACGTAAATGCCCAGGAATCGGAAAGAATTTGGCTGCCATCTCATGGGTACTTTGTTGCCATAAGTCTAGGGCCCTGGGCCTCGATCTTAAAGGGATAAAGGCATGTCTTATTCCAGTTCACTTTAAAACCTGAAAGCCCCACAAATCGATGGAGGATCTCTGCTACAATGTCTGGTACATTATCCATGTCACTTATATATAGCAGTAGGTTATCGGCGTACTAGGATACTATGTGGAGTCAATTTCCCAAGGGAATGCCCCAGTCATTTCCCCTCCAACGGAGTTGTGCTACCAGAGGCTCCAAAGCCAATGACAATAATAATGGGGATAGAGGGCAGCCTTGTCCAGTGTCTCTGTCTGTGCGGACCCGAATGAGGGGTTGCGTATACAGTAGCTTGACCAGACTAAGGTAGGCGGCTCCAAACCCATATTGTTGGAGGACTGCAAACAGGTAGGGCCATTCAAGTGAGTCAAAGGCCTTCTCCAAATCCAGGACCAAGCATCCCGAGTTAGGCCAGAAGTGTGTGGCATACTCTTGAAGCCGAAAGAGTCTCCGTATGTTAGGAGAGGTATTATGAGTTGGAACGAAGCCATTTTGATGAGGGTGCACCAGTGACTGTACCAATGGTGCCAATCTAGCCGAGGCAAAAATGTTGTAATCAGTAATGAGCAGTGCCAGCGGTCTATAGGAGCCGATCTGAGTTGGATCTCTGTATGGTTTGGGGAGAGAAATTAACAATGCTTCATGTTGCGTTTCCGTAAGCGTGTGGGCTGACAGTGCGGCATCATTGGCTGTTTTTAATAGGGGTACTAGTAGCATGGCGTATGCCTTGTAGAATTCAGGTGGAAGGCCGTCTGGACCTGGGGACTTTCCTGTGGCCAGAGCACGTATGCCAGCCAAAATTTCTTCCGGGGCGACCTGTGCGTCGAGCTCTAAACTTTGCTCATGGGTTATGCTGGGAAGGGCGATTTCCTCAAGGAATTGTTGGATCTCCTCGGGTAGTGCAGTGGTGGTAGATCTGTACAGTTTTGTATAGTGTTGTGTAAGGTCCGAGTGTATTTCCTGTTGTGTATATAGAAGTGTGCCCTGCTGGGATTGGATCGATGTTATGGGCGACCTAGCGTCCTCTTGACTGATAAGCCACGTGAGCAGGCGCCCTGCTTTATCTGCAGTACTGTGGGTGTGCTCTGAGTGTGATGTATAATTGAGGCATCTTATTCTTTCTAGCAATCTAAGGTGTTCTGCTCTGTTCTCTTGAAGTCGTGGTCTAATTAGTGGGTCTTCAACTACTTGTGTTTCAAGATGAATTAGCTCTTCCTCCAACTTCTTAATGTCTGTCTCAATTACCTTACGCAATCCTATGTGTGTACTTAGGAAGTGGCCCCAAATTACTACTTTGTAAGCATCCCACTTGATCAGGGGTGATGTAACAGATTTTTATTTTTGTTGAAATAATTTATGATTTCAGTTCTGAGTGCCTCTTGGAATGGTCTGTCTTCCAGTGTCTCAGGTTGTAAGCGCCACTTGGGGATGGTTGCAGTGGCATTATTCCATGACATTTGCAGTGTTTGCGGATTGTGATCAGAGTGGGTTCTCCCCAGATATTCAGTTGTGGTCACTGCCGTTAAGATATCTTTCGTGCCGAGTGGCCTATCCAACCGAACATGTAAGCTGCGGGAGCCTGAATAGTAGGAGTACACCTTATCTGTGGGATTTCATTGTCTCCAGACATCTGCAAGATGCTAATGCGCCTTCCAGGCATTTAATGCCCTCGCATCAATTGTTGTGGGTGTGCCAGGAAGGGGAGGAAATGAGTGGTCAAGAGACACATCTAGCACACAATTAAAATCCCCACCTAGCAGCCAGGGCATAGAGTTTGCCGGACAGTGTGTCTAGAAATGCTAGCTGATCTGTGTTGGGTGCGTATATTGAGCCCAGTACAATGTGCCTACCGTCTAGGTGGCCCTTTACAAGGACATATCGCTTCTCAGCGTCGATTACTTATTCGTCTGCTTGAAAGGGAGTGCCTGATCTAACCCAGATCAAGGCACCACTGGCAAAAGCAGAGTATCCAGTGGCATATAGCTGTCCTCCCCACCTTCTCTGTAAGGTTACTTTTTCAGGAGAAGTAAGGTGTGTCTCTTGTAGGAGAACTATTTGGGCCTGGTATCACTTAAGATAAGAATACATTAAATACCGACAAGAGGGTTTGTGTATACCCCAGAATTCCAGGTCCATACCTTAGTAACTGTCATGGTGGGGGAGACAATATAGTCCGAGAGTTGGTAGGCCGCAAGAGAGTGGTTAGCTCACGTGGGAGTGACCACGGCAGTGGAGCCAAGTGGTATGATGGTTCCTGTGAGTGCATAATCTGGTTGATGTGTCGTAATTATTTAAACTTATATAAACTAACATGAAATACCAGAAGGGCAAGAGTGCAACATGCATCTGTCCAAACTTTTAACCAGGGTGTCATGCCAAAGTTGACTGCTGGGGCCGGGCTATGTGTTTACCAGGTATCAATAAGATGTAAGAGTATATTTCCCCCAGTATTAAGGTCATTCGAGGGAACCAGAGCTGCTCACTCATTTATCTGGGTTAGGAATGGGGCCAGTGTTCACGCTTCTGAATGCTGTGTGCTAACCTAGGGTGCCCTATTAGTATCAAAGGCAATTTTATACGTTAATTACAAGAATAAGACAGTTAAGCAATTCAAGAACATATTGTGTCATGTTATACTTGCGTGGGCTCAGCTGTTGCACATGGGATTATCTGTGGGGCGTAACCTCTGGGAGGGCAACTGAGTCCTGTGAGCAAGAGGTCGTGTCGACTGACTCCATATCGCTCCCTTTGTCAGCAAGACTTTCCTCTGACATCGAGTCACTATGGTGGTTCCTAATTTTGGCTGCTGCCTGCAATGCAGTGCGCCGGTCCTGGATCATTCGTTCTACATTAGGTCCGTAGCACATGAATGCTTCTTGTTGCTTGCGTCGTTTCCCCTTGCAAGGTCCCAGTTCTGCACCTGGATGCGATCTCCCCTGTGCGTCCTTATCAGGAGTGATATCCTGTATATTGGTGGAGTCTAGCCAGTCCCATGCAGCCATGGGGGTATCAAAGAAGTGTGTCTTGCCTTTCGCTACTACTTGCACGCATGCGGGGAACAACAGTGAATAATTGTCAAGATTTCGGAGACGGCATTTTACTTCCAGAAAAGAGTATTGTTGTTTCTGTACCGCTGCTGTGTAGTCTGGGAAAAGCATTACATGGCTAATTGCAACTCGTATTGTTTGCAGTTTCCTTGTTTCTTGCAGAATTGTATCTGACTTTGTAATGTAATACACAGAGCAGGAGGGATCTGGGGCCTGCTCCCGGGTGGGTGGGAGGGGGGCTGGCCTCGCTGGGAACCTATGTGCTCTTTCTATGGCAAAGTGTTTTGTTAGTACCCCTTCAGGTAGCATTCCTTGTATCCAATTCTCGACATATGCAGCTACGTCCTTGCCTTCCTCGTCTTCTGGCAGGCCGATCACTCTTAAGTTGTTTCGCCTGGACCGGCCTTCGGAGTCCTCTGCCCTGTGCTCGAGGATATTTCAGGCGCTTTTTTGCTTCCTTCGCCATAGGAGACAGGTCGTCTATGGCAATCTCTAGCATGTGGGTTTTGTCTGCCAGATATTGTCGATCAGCGTGCAAAAGGTTCAGGTCACTGTCTACTTTATCAGTCTTGTTTTCGAGGGAAGTGCGTGCTTGCTCCATGCTGCTCTCCAGTTTCTCCACCGCAGCCAACACAGCATCCAGTTTGCTTGACATTGGGTCTGTGGACGACTCCCCAGGTGTTTTATCTGTCTGGGATCGGGGCTGAAGCGGGTGGTCAGCAGGCCCACTGGCGCGAGAGCAGAGTTGGCCCATGTACGACATGAGCCACCTGATTATATGATAGTAGGTTAATGTTCCTTGGCCCCACGGTTGTTCCTGTAGCCCTGTGGTGCACGGTATTGCATTGCCAAATCAGTAGCATCGTTCACTCTAATTGATCTTAGATCACAGGGGTTTGCTTAGCGTCATCTAGTTCCAGGACATCTCCGATCTCCAGGTCCTTATCAAAGGCCCCTCTTGATATATCTCTCTGCCCTATGGGTTCATGAACGTGTCCAGGATTGCCTTACTTCGTGGCGCAATACCTTTTTGGGCCTTTGGTTGCTAGCGGGATAAGCGGCTGCCTCACACCTGCCTGCGGTATGTGCTCTACACACCCACTGTGGCGTGTGTGTGTCTGGAGTGCCTGGTCATGCACCGGTCCTACAACGTGGAGAACCATCTTTTCCCACTTGGTAATGTCATGCTGCTCGGAGATTTAACTTCACTCTCCGCCAAGTATAGCGTATGAAGTTATCCTAAGGTTACGAACCTCTCGGTCTGCTGGTTTGGTCTGGGCCCTAGCAGCGTGTTGTGGAGCGATGCCTATAGCCTATTATTTCTTTATTAGGTTGGCGGGGATCACCGGTGCCTGTGGCCACTTTTTGCTGGCAGGGGTGGTCTTCCTCTCCGTCATGGCCCCTCTCGGCGATCTGCCTCTTGTAGCTGGGTCCATGTGGCAAGCCTGTGTCCGGGGCGAGGTGCAGCTCCAAGGCGCAGCTTCCCTGCAGGCCGTGAATAGATCACTTGTAATCTCTGGCTTACCCACTCTGGCGCTCTGCTGACTCGCGCCGTTCAAAGTGGGCCCGCTCCTCCACAATCAGCAGGGCTCTGCTGTGCAGTATGGGACGGCTCCCCACTGTTGCCGCAGCTCTGGTTGCTCCTTACCTTCTCTGGTCTTTACACCTTTCTGCTGATCGATCCGGGCCGTCCAGAGAGTTGCCAGTGCAGTTGCTGCTCGGCCTAGTGCGGCCTGCTGTACCACCTGCAAGGCCTTGGACTTGCGTGATCTGGCCGGGCCTCGCCTCTGGATCTCTCGTACTCGCGCCATTCAAGATGGATCCGGTTCTCCACAATCGGCGGGCTGCGGCGTGCAGCATGCAATGGCCACCCACCACCACCCCAGCTCCAGTTGCTCCTCTCCTTCACAGGTAGTTACGCTTTTCCACCAATCGTTGCGGGATCATCAGAGGGTTGCCGGCGTGATTGCTATTCGGCCTCTCAGTGTAGCCTATTGCGCCTTATGCGAAGCCTTGGACTTGCGTGGTCCATCCAGGCCCCGCCTCTCGATCTCACATCTTGCCTTGGTTCAATCGAATTTGTTTTCATTGGTCACAGGTGGGTTATTGCACCATGTCGGCCCAAAGGGTCCTCCCTGCCTCCGTATGGCCGCTTCGGTGTCTCTGGTTCCATTTTGGGCAGGGTAAAATTGCGGATTACGGGGGATAGAAGGTGGAGCTCTAACAGGGCACATCGGCCATCTTAACCCACGTAGCCACGCCTCTATTGCGCGTTCTCTTCAGAGGCAAACCGATTTAACGAAGGCTCTCCCCACTGCTAAAAGAGAAATGCTTTTCATGCCAACCGGATCACCCGAAGCTCCAATAAATTGTTATGGAGCCCTGTCTCTGCAGGAGACAAGTGTCCGCTGATCTCTACCTCTTCTAAATAGTTGCTCTATCCCAGGAGTGATGCATCTATCACCACTCTGAGACCTTGTTGGGGAAAAAAAGGGATCTGGTTCTGACCCAATCGTGGTTTGTTACCCACCACTGCAGGTCCTTTGCAGTTCCCTCCAAGATTTGAACCATGACGGAGAGATTTCCTGATGCTGCACCCACTGGAACTTCAGATCCCACTGCAGAGCCCACATACGGCATCTGGCGTAATTTACCAATAGGATGCAGGAAGGCATGAGTTCCAGTAGCCTCAGAATTAATCTCACCGAAATCCAGGATAGAGGCTGAAAAATAGTTATCATAGCCTGAATATCCTGTACTTGCTGCTCGAGAGGATAAGCCCGAAACTGCACTGTGTCCAGAACAGCTCCGATGAAAGGGAGTGTCTGAGAAGGAGTCAGGTGCGACTTCGGTATGTTTATACAGAACCCCAGCGAATGCAAGAGGTTTGCCATAGTCCGAAGGAAATGCTGGCGAGATCTGCAGATCCCTTGAAATTTGCTGATATACCATAAGCCATTTCCAAGCTCAATGGCTAATATGCTGCTTCGTCAAACTTGACCTTCAACAGCTGCATCCCCCTCTTCACAAAATATTTCATAAAGTATGACCCTAATCACTCACTGGGCACTGTCATTAATGTGAGCCTCAGAAGCTTGGAGCTCATAGTCTGGAAGGGGCACCTTATGGATGGCTTCCTTGGGGAATGCATGAGGATTGTGACATTAAGATGGTAATACTCTCCTAATTACTCTACCTTTTGATTCCACTCACCAAAGCTCGCATTAAAACCAATTCAATTCAAATAATCTTTATTTCGGTCAAAAAGGCCTTAAAAGATACATATAAAAACAATCATTAAAAACATCATTCCTAATATAAAAAAAAAAAATTAAAAAAATAAATAAATAAATGCACTGTCACTTTCTATAGAAAAAATGCTCAACAATAAAATTTAAAAAGATAAAAACAATATATACATTTTTTTAAATATCTATAGAATACGAGACAGATTGAATGTGGCAAAAGGCAAAAGAAAATGCATTTGGGTCTCTATCTGTTGATGTATGACCTACGCCTTTGCCACATGGCATTTAAGTAACGGGAAACAGAAAATACCACTGATTGGGAAGTGTCACTTTTTAAAACCCTATATGCTTGTTCATACTGCCTGAGCCCCAGGTTTCTACATAATTGAATAAGCCATCTCTGTCTAATGTTCTTATAGGATGGGCAAAAAAATAAAACATGGGGCACAGATTCCACATTTACAGCACAAGCTGGGCATTCTAGCAATTTGTCGCCAGACCATTTGGATGTAAAAGACCTAAGAGGTAGCGTGCCATGCCTAAATTGTACATAGAGTTTCCTTGCTTGAGTGGGAACAATTTCATCCAAGAAGGGCTCAAATTTATAAACATCTTTGTACATAAGAAACTCTAAGGTTCGGGATCCCGGTACTGAGCTAGAAATACGTTCTTCATACCGATGGTTAAAATAAAGATTCTTCAGGTCAGCTCGGGACAGATTCATACATGTTATCTCTGGATTACTCCAGAGGCCCGAAAGACCCAACCTATTACTCTCTTCCCTTATGTAGACCAACCATTGGATTTTATGTGATTGATGATATCTCATAAATTCCATTAGTTCCTTTCTAAAATATCTCAATTCTGGGGTAGTCCATAATCTGCGCCAGTATAATAGTGGTCGAAGATCAATTACCTCATTTATAGCATTGATATCTAAATCCATTCTAAGTGGAATAAGGGGTGTGCTGGCTGGTAGGGACAATAAAGATCTCAGAAAGCGGTTTTCCACCATAAGAATATCTTCAGTTCTGCAGTGGCCCCATAACTCTGCACCATACAAGATGGCCCCTCGGGCTTGCGCTTTGTAGATTTCCAAAACAGGGGCCACAGGTTTGGAGGTAGATTCGTGATGTCATTTTTGCACCCCCCTGTTAACTGTGCCAGTCTAAGTTTGGCCTTGAGTATCTGTGGGCCCCACTCCATGTTGTCATTAAGGGTGATCCCAAGGTAGTCAAATACAGCGACCCTGTCTAAAACCATGCCATTCAAAGATGGGCTGGAACGAATAGTCTTCGGTGGATTACAGATCATATATTTTGTTTTTAAGATGTTAATTTCCAGCCCTCTTATCTTACAGAAACTGGCAAAGCTATCCAGGGCACGCTGAATTCCCATCGGGGATTTGGACAAAAGGAGGGTATCGTCTGCAAACATTACGGCCGCTACTTGCTCGCCGCATAACTTGGGCGCATCAATGTTTTTAGTAGCCCTAAGGTGAGCAATTAGGGCATTAACAAAAAGACAGAATAGTGTGGGCGCCAATACACATCCCTGTCTTACACCCCTATTGACCACAAACCTGGGAGTTAGTACACCATTTTTTCCGCTTCTGACCTGTGCATAATTGTCAGTATGGAGTCTCCTCAAGATATTTAAAAGATAGGATGGTATCCCCATATCTGCCAAAATATCCCACATGATGTCCCGGGGTACCAAGTCAAAAGCGGTTTTAAGGTCGACAAAGATAAGGTAGAGGCTGCCACCCTCCACCTTAACGGTCTTCCAATACAGGATTTGCAATCTAAGGAGTTGGTCACCAGTTGATGTTTTTTCCCGAAACCCAGCTTGATAAGGGCTGAGTATCTCCGATTCCTCCATCCAAGTCTGAATACGATCTAATATTATTCGGGCAAACAGTTTTTGACTCACATCGATCAGACTGATCGGGCGGTAGTTTGCTGGGATTAATGGGCATCCCTTTTTAAATATAGGGACGATTTCTGCTCCCAACCAACTTTCTGGTATGGGCGAGCCCTGCAGTATGGCATTGAACAGAATACAGAGATACACAGCCCAAATCTCTATCTGGTCCTTATAAAGGTCTCCCGGGATTTTATCTATGCCAGGGCCTTTCCCTGTCGGGAGTCTTCTTATTGCTCCTTCCACCTCCAGCAATGTAATTCTTATGTCCATTTCTACATTATAGATGGTTGCTATCGGGATATCTACTAATCTAGTCTTTGAGTAAATACCGCTAGTCTGAACTACTAACTACTAACAAATCTTTAAGTTTTCCATTTTCCTTAGAGTACAGCGCCCCAAAGTGCTTTATCCATCTTTCTGGTGCAATATTTGGCTTTGTGGCAGTAAATCCCTTACTGCTGCCAGTTCTTACAATTGCCCAAAATTCCCAGAGATTTCTACTCCCCAGCGCATTTTTTATGTTCTCCCATCTGTTGCTTTCCCATTCTTGCTTTGCCGCTGCAGTTACCAGCTTATATTCCTGTCTCCTTAATTTAACTAAAGATCTTGACGGAGATTTAATTGCCTCAATTAATAAGGACTTGGTTTGACCTACGTCCAGACATTGCTGGATTAAGTAGATCACCCAGAGCACCAACCAGTTTCTGATGTATTATAGTTATTTCAGACCCCCCCCCTCTTGTCCAGTTTCATTAAAATCATTAATTTCCAAAAAAGACTTAGTAATAATTGAGTACAAAGCACTAATTTTATCCAGCGATTGTTTTACCACGGGCCATTTCAGTCTTCTCCTATTATTTGTAAGATTCAATTCGCTAGTCTGTCTTAGTATGCCCCCCACTGAGATGCCAGTATCTGGCAATCTCAGATTTAGTACCAGGGCGTTATGATCGCTGACACATCGAGATAGAACTTCAAAATCAATTACCATAGGCCATGATTTGGTCTCTACCATGATGTAATCTATTAGCGATGATTGACCAGGACGGTTGAACGTGGCCCTTCCCATGGTGTCAGAGTGGGTCCGACCATTGCAGGCTCTCAGAGAATGGGCCATTGTTATCGAATTCAACTGAACTACTAACGATGTCCAAGCTTTAACTGGAGGAATTTGAAGCTCGGGTATAGCCCATTGTTCATCTTCTTCTAAGTTAATGTGATTGCCTATAATGGACAAAGGTTCATATTGACAATTAAAATCACCAGCAATTATCAGTTGGGAATTTCTAGATACTGTAGGAATAAAAGTATCCAAAAATGTCAGAGTCTGGGATTCTTTACCAAGACTAACCGGACGTGAATAAACACTAATAAGGGTCAACCTAAAATTAGTCGGAAACTTAAGCGTAATACATTGTATGTCTACAGTTGGGGTGGCTAGTTGTTTAACCACATACCCCAAATGTGTCGCAACCCATATGGAAAGACCCCCAAAGGGCCTTCCCCTTTCCCCCATCAATGCTAAATGGTTAAAAGAGGCGAAGCCCGACCTTACTATTTCTTCCCTCGCCCAAGTCTCCTGAAATATACATACATCAAATTTGTCTATAAAAGATCCCCAATCGGGGCAATCAGTTTTTTTTGGCAAACCCGCCTCATTCCAAGACAAGATCTTAATTTTATCTAAATTAGTTGATTCACCCCTTGGCAGATGTATGAGAGTTGGGTCCGTGTCTGTCACATTAATCTTTTGTAAAATATTGATTTTAATTAACCCCTCCTGGGTGGGACTACCCTGATGTTGTTTTTCTACATGCTCCTCCATATGGGCTACCGTTTGACTCTGATGCTGTGTTAACTCCGGGAGCTCGTCCAAATTTCCCATTCCTGATTTGGAATCATTATGGAGTACAATTCATCCCAGTCAATCGATCTCCTCGAGGGGGGTAAACCTATTTGTTACCGGTATATTATATAGTGGGAAAGCACTTGGTGTCATCCTGTAAAAGTCCCCACGCCGGCTACCACAATCCCAATAGGAGTAATCTTCAGAAATATTCCGGGGAAGAGGATAAAAATAATCTAATGGCAAGGTTTTGATGGTAGTCTGGGGGTCCATAGGATGCATCGGATAACTTAGCAATCTGTGGACAACTTCTGGATATTTGAAGTTGATTATCACACAATCTCCTTGTGTAGTTTTTTTAGTTTGGCCCACCCATGCCACCCGACGCACCATTAGAATCTCATTGGTCCTAGTATATGGAAATTGTTTGTACCTAACCAGCCATGACAGTGTCTTATTTCTAAGATCTAATTGTGACTCGTATTGGTTGTGTTTAAGTTCGGGTACTCCAGCAAGAATGACCACATATGGGACTGCCGCTGGGGGTAAGTTAATTATTGGAAGTAAGAATTTCTGTTTTTCTTTCTGACGGGTGACCACATCTCTATTTTCCTCCATAGCTTTATTACTCCTCACCTCCATGTCAATTGGTTTTACTCCTTTACCTAAGGTTTGACTTGGGTCAGCATTTCTCGGTCTCATTTGTAGGTCAGTGGTGTTACCTCTCATGTTGCTTATAGCAACTACCTCTTTAGGTATTGGTGGGGCCAATGTCATATGGGGCCTTGGACTTTTGTGTACTTGTTGGATTTCTTTAGGAATCTGATGGACCTCAGCCCTAATTTGCTGCCTTTGTGGTGAATTACTATTAGCACTCGGTTGCTTCGGCAACTGAATTTTACTCACACTAGTCATTTAAGTTTTGGACATGATCCTATTGCGGAGCAATTTCTTCCTTTATAATAATCCTACATTGTATAAGGAGGTCTGCTAATAGTGCTTGGGCCCAAGGGGGATATGTTTGGTGTCCCATCGTTCTATTATTACTATCGAGATCACTCTCTAAGCCTGTATCAATTAAAGATTTTTTCATACTACCCTTCCCTCCTTTTTTCCCCTTAGTCTTAACCTGTCTTTTTTTATTTTTACTGCTTATCTTAGATATTTTAGGATTGACTTCTTCAACTGAATCTATTTGTAGTTCGATGTTTTGTAGAGGAAAACAGGTTACAGAAGGTTCAGTACAATTAACTACAATAGGTGAAATGGGTGTTACCAAAGTTGAACAGTCCGGTGTAATTGATAAGCGTCTTTCTGTAAGTTCAATCTCCGAATTCACTGCCCCAATAGCTTTTTGCAACATCAAATCAATTGCTGTGGGCATCATAACTGAAGTAGTGTCAAGGGTGGTATGAGAGGCTTTATCAGTAGATGCACGCTTCCTTTTTATACGAGCAGGGACGCCACTAATAGACATTATAGCAGTTACCTTTCTTTCCAGAGGTCAAAATAGTAAAGGGAATGGCCCAGCTCAGCCACCTCCGGTCAGTGACGGGCAAGGACGGGCCCGCCCTTGGCCCGGGCTTTGCCTGGGCGCCGCCCGCACGTGTCCCGCGCCGTGGAGAGTCTGTGGCAGTTTTGTTAATGCTGGACTCCTCCCCCTGCAGCTGTTATCAATTGAGTAGCAGCGCTGTGTACCCTGGGACATGCAGTCCCACCAGGGGCTATGCAACTGTGCTCTGCAGCCAAAAGATGAGACACAGCCTTTTCAGAGAGAGGTCACTGACTCCAGCACTCCGTCAGCACCGTGAAGACAAGGAAGAGGGGACTCAGACCCCCGTTTTCGCTGAGAAACACCTCGCATTAAAACCCTGCATAGCCTGTTGAAAATTGGTCTGGGTGGAAAGATAATCAAGGTTGAGCCTAGATACTTTGATGCTCCCTTGTGATGGAGGCATAGCAGTTCCAGACATGAAACTATTCTATTATGTCGCCAAGACAGACTTAACTTATTATTGGTTTCACCTACCCCAGGTGGCGCCGATCCAGGAGGAGATATCTGCTCCATGCTCAATGCATCTGTCAAGCCCCCTGCATAGACCAACCATGTATGCTAACGCAGTAGCCTGCACCAATTGGGCAGGGAACTGCTTAGTGAGTATGTGGAAGTAACCCCTGTATTCTCCAGCTTTGCTGCTCAGAAATAATTAATGTGTGCCATGGTCAATGAAACTCAAAATCGCCTGGAACTTATTCAGATGACAAATGCATACCCTTGTGGACATTAGTTACAGTTGCCTACATTCAAGGATTTGAAGGAAGTGTCACCATTGCACATTTGCTATATTTCAAAACTAAATCACGCCAAGACAACCTACAACACATTGCACCCTGCAAAGTCCCCCTCAGATATCTGAGGACACCAGCAATATACTGTGGAATCACATTCTATGACCCAAATTGCAGAGGCAGCTAGCTAAGAATGGGTGGGAGTGTGGCCTGGACTCTCAAATAACAGACTAACAATAAAAGTTTGTTTGCTCACAAACCAAAGATATTGAACAGCTGCCTGCTATACTTTAAATTTCACCATAGGGTGTACTCCACCCCGACGCAACTATAATCCTCTGGGCTGAATCTGGACACCAGCTGTTCTAGATTTTGACACTTCGCAGTGGGTTTCCTGCATGTGTCCTGGTCTTTCCATTATGATATCATTATAGTGGCACAAAGTATTTTCTATGTTAACAGACATGACTGACACACATTTGACTCCCTCTCGACTTAAGGCACTTTCCGGCTTTGTGGACATTTTTGTGCAATGGCGCTTCTACTGGCCAAGAGAGTGATGAAATGTGCCGCAGGAGGGGCCAAAAACCCATGACCTAAAGGCAGCTTTCAAACTTAGTACCGTATTAATCAACGTTTCACGCAACGCAAGGCAGCAAGGCACTTTCCTGCGCTGAGTGAAAGAGAGAGCAGGAATGTGCATATCTATTAAGATATGGTGTATTCCTAGTTTTTCCCTGCGCTGTCGCACAAACTGCTGCCTAGGGTCAACGCAGGGACCCTTGCACCATGTTCCAAGGTTGCTTGCGTAACAGAAAGGATTGTTTTTGAGGAAAGAGGGACAACTTCCTGCAGAAAAACAGTCCTCTGAGGCTTTTTCCTATTACCACGTGTGCAGCAGAATGCAGCACGGGTAGAAAAAGGAAACAATTAGGAGAAATAAAAATATTTATTTTTGTTACTCCTCCCCTAGGGAGGCGTAGCATTCTGACCCATTCACAGGTGTACCAGTAATGGTAAATATGGGAATGCTTCACAATCCATGGGTCGATGTGTGGGAACACCCAGACTCTACCCATTAAATGCCTCCCTGGGGCAGAGTAACGCAAGTTGGCAACTTGCGCTGCTGTGCGTTACTCCAGATTTACCAAGACCGGCAGGGCCATGCAAGGTGGCCATGCGTGGCTTGGTAATTTTCATTTAGGTTTTCTGTTGTCCTTGCATCCCCTTGCGTGGTGCAATGGCGATGCAGATACTTGATAAATATGGGGCTTAGTCTATTGCAATGAGAAGCGAGACACACATGTTCTTCTTTTACCTTAACAAGCAGGGACATGATTGAGTCGCCATCTGGGAAGTCGACGACAATAACTGTAATGCCTCAGGAATACTAGATGGGGCAGGAACAAGCTGAAGAAACATTTCATTCGTATGATGGTGCCATGAATTGGAGGGGGGTGTTGTTTGGGAAATCCACAAGGAGTAGCTGAGATGGCTTCATATACTCATGATGAATTATATTACTAAACCTAGATCAATCCAAGATTAATCGAGTATTTGCTGCTTTTTCATAAGTTTTTCTTGGCGAAACTACTGCAAAATAGTGAATTGCTGAATGGAAAGACAGACGTATCATATTTTGGAATCCAAACGAACAATAATTAGAACACATGTAAAACAGGAGCTACTACAGCTTTCTTTGCTTTTTCTGCATCTTTGAGCCCAGTACTGATCCTGAAAAGTAATTCTAACCATACTTACCAGTAACTTGAATTTCCTTCCATAGGATATCATTGCCTGCTTTTTGCTGAAAAAGTTTCTAAGTGATGATTTTTGAAAATACAAACATTCCTCTAAAACCGTGCTAAATACTTTGTTCTACTAATGTGACTTCTTTCTGTCAGCCACATCCTTTTCATGTCCACCATGTGCTGTTTTATGTTCTATGCGCAGTATGTGACCTACAATAGCACATAGTGCAAACTGAAAATGTTACTTAACTGTAACCATTGGTTTACAGCTTTGTAATGTTGTAGTATCACATAGACGCTCCTGCCCCAAACTGACTGGAAATTAGTACAGTAAATGAATTCTTACACTCAGATCCACGGTCACCAGTATTCCAACATCTGCTACGAAACGATCATCAGGAAGGTACGTGTAAGGTGTGCAGCAAAGCAAATTCCAGAAGGAAACCTTTTAGGCTCGGAGACAACAATGTTGACATTGGTAAACTTTGACCTTAGATGGGAGAGATTGCTCAAAAAGCACACAGGCTGCCTATATGGACTACCTTTCAGAGGGCAAGGTACCGGATTCCAACGTGCAAACTCAAAAGAACCACAGCACTACAGGACAGAGAGTCAAACCATCATCGAAGACCTGTAACTTTGTGGCCCCGGTGAAGGCCGCCATGTGCAAACACTCATGCCCCATCAAGCTTCCTGACCATGGGTCATCTACGAAGCTTATTCTGACACATAAACACAGCACACTGGTTGGATACTATCTAGTGAGGAGGTACATGCACTTTTGTGTGCAAACCATCCTTCAGGTTCAAAGGACTTGAAGTGCAAGATACCATGTTGACTTCAGAGAACTAATATTTTCCCCATATTGATACAAATTGACTGAGCACAGGCTGACTCTGCTATGGTGGATATAGTTACCAAGGG
This sequence comes from Triturus cristatus, assembly GCF_964204655.1. Lineage (NCBI taxonomy): Eukaryota > Metazoa > Chordata > Amphibia > Caudata > Salamandridae > Triturus > Triturus cristatus. Next base: position 884,001,508 of record NC_140579.1, read on the forward strand.
GGCTTTTGGAGCATGCATAACTGCTGACACGCCACGCAACAGAATAGAGCCTCTAAGCAAACGAGTTTCCATCAACATAGCCTTCCTAATGCCTATTACTAAAGCTACTGCACTCTTAGCAAGACATGACAGAAGCCTTTCGGACAAACCGAAGACAGGATTCTTTCCTTGCATTAGAATGATCTCCTTTACCAGAGGTCTCTGTCTTTGACAGTGAGGGAGGTAATGAGATTGTTGGGGACAGTTGCATACATTCTTAATGCTTGTCTGTGCATGAAAAAGCTACTGGAATAGATTCCCAATAAATTATTGCAGAACAATATGATTGGGATAATCTAGCTGTAGTGACAAGGAAACTCCTTAGAGTTCTGGAATGCAGACAACATGAGGAAAGAATGCACTTTCCATTACGATGATTTTAATAGCCCTGATCTGAGAACGACAGGAGTAGTACTTTCACCTCTTACTGGCCTCAATTGCACCTCACATGAAAGTCAAAGTTAACACCGGACTCCTGATGAGGAAGCCGGTGAATCCTCGATGAACCTAGCGGCATAGATCCTGAGGGCATAGAGAGTAGACAACTAAAACTCCTTCTTAAATACAAGGAAGAAGCCACGCTGAGTAGTGACAGAATGTGTTTCTCTTAAAAACAGAATAAGTTTGGTGTATGGTGCTTAGATAACAGCTTCCCATCCCTACATTGCACCGCACAGGACGTAGTAAATTACCTTCTACCAAAAAGGGCTTGCACATGCCTTTGTTAGAGTGCTTCAATAGCCCTAGCAGCATACATGAAAACAAAACAAAATGGATCCTTGTTCAAGATACCCACAACAAGGGCCTCAGTGGATAGTCTAGAACATACATAGCATCCAGTGAAAATACCAAAGATGAACTTGAATCTGAAAATAGTGCCCCTTGGACTAGTGCTTACATCCTTTCTCTAAGGACAGTAAGTGAGCTGTTGGCACTAACCAGAGAAGACCCTTTCATTTTATAAGAACAACTTCATACTGCACACACATCTTTGATTCCTTTCCAGTGTTCTTATCTAGCTATCATGTCAACCAATCCATCAAATTGCCTGGAATCGTCAAAACAGTCCTGAAGGGGACATACACATACTGGGAGTGTGAAGGGACATAAAGTACTATTGAAAATGAAGAAAAGACTAACTGGCTTTTGTCAGTTATAACTCGACTAACAAAAGAAGCTGAGCTTTCAAGACAGGCACAGCACGATGGATCATACTGTGCCTGTCACGCCTGCTCCACCACAGCACTAGAACAGGGGGTGCTGGGACCAACAGCCCACTCTACAGAGCACAGGCCTCAAAGATGGCCATTATGGCAAGCATTGCCTTTCCATTGAGTGGTGTCTGCAGGGCGGCAAAGTTCGTTTCTGAGGCATTTCAATAGGAAGATTAGGACGTTTATTAATAGGGATGTAAAGAACAACAACAATACAAATAGAAAACGGAAAACAGGAGGTACTAGCTGCTTAAGGGGTGAGGGTGTTAAGAAAGCACGTTTTTGAAGTTCTTGCATACTAAGGCCCTTATTACAAGTTGTGATATAGTAATCATATTTTTATGATATGTCACTTGTTCTGCTAACTCTGTGTGAAATAATGCATTTCCCAATTCTGAGAGTTTCTGGACCCGGAATTATAGGGGTTTGAAATCTCTGGACATGCTATTTTTGGGCCCGGAAACATGCTGGAGGGGCTGTTACAGTAGCAAGCAGCATTGCATAGCCCCGCCCACTGCTTGCTGCAGTCCAGAGGGGGCAACTAAAGACCTCCCCGAGCAGACAGAGAATGCCCTTGACACCTGTCCCCCCATTCCATTCTGCCACCAGCCACCAACAGTCCCGCTCACATTTTCCAAAATGCTGGCGGTTTCCCCCCAAATAGTGAAAAAACGCTCTGAAAATTAATGGGGGTACCCGGGGTGCGAGCAATTATTCCCTATTTCTGGGGGGGAGGAACGCGTAATGTTCAAACTTTACCGTGGAGATGCTGCTTGTAAATTTAATCCCAACCCACCGGTGCCACTCTAAAGCCCTGAGCAACTCGTAACGAGGCCCTAGTGTTTTTGTAAGACATTAGACTCGCAGCCACTGTTCTCCAAGGAGTTATACTTCGAGACTTGATGGTTTTCATATGCTATAAACAAAGTCTCAGCCAATGAAAAAGGTAACATATGAAGACACACAGTCCAGTCCCTCATTTGCTACTACATTTCTGTCCCTCTGTACCAATGGTATTTCGATTCAGATGCAACACTGGACTACTCAGGGGGTGGTAGCTCAGCTGCAGAGTTGCGAGCAAATATTGTTGATCCTTTGGTTCAACTAACAAGTGTCTGACCCAAACAACAAATCTCTCTGTGGGAAAAAGAAGACTGGCTGCATCTGCTGAACCAAAGGATTGGAACTCCCATGAAGGACAGAGCCTGCTGTTTTACCCGTGGAAAAAACCCAAACGGCTGGAGCTGCTTCCACTTCAACCCGTAACAGAAGAGTGAACTCCAATGGTGTTAGCTAGCCTCCTGTTAAGGTCCTGGAACACAAAAGCTGCAAGACTCTGGATTTGCCCTGGGCTCTGCTGGTGGCTTCTGGGAGATTGAGTCCTTACCCACCAAGTGGTGCCCAAAAGACCATGGAGCCTAGGCAGGTGTCAGATTGTACTCTTCTCCTCCACACGGGAGAAATGGACACTTAGAAACTTTTTCTGGACTTTTTCATAAAAGAACCAGAAGCTACCACAGGACCACAATTGAACCACAGCCCCCATGCAGGTCGGATTCAACTTGCTGGTTGGGCCTGCTGAAAACAGCTGTACTTTCTGAAAAGTTTTAAACTCTAAACATAGAGGATTTCACCAGGACCAAAGCTGAGGAGTATTCCGTTGGTGTTGAGGCCTCCGTTGGCTCCATACAGCAGCCAGCTCTCCCGAGAAAAAAGACCAACTCAGAACATAAACTTTTCACTGGGACGAACCTGATCCTTGAATCAACCCGCGCTCCATTGTGGTCGACATTAACTTTTGACTTTGACTCAGTCTAGCACAACCAGATACTTGCAGTTCGTGCTTTACACTCTTTAGTGCTAGAAAACTCTAAAACTCCTTACAATCGTGTCTTTAGTTTCCCAGACACAATTTTGTCATTTTGATGTTTATTTTCTCATTAAAATGTATGTTATTTTTATAAATTGGAGTGGGATTTCAACTGTGTTGGTTTTCAACTTCTTAACTGTTCTGGTACTGATAAATACTTAACACTTGTTTCCTTTGAATTAAGCCTACCTGCTCAGTGCTACAGCTACCCTGGGCTGAGCTACAGTTTAAATTAAAGTACCCTAACTGGCCCAGATACTGAATAGTGATATTACTTGGTGAAGTCTCACAACCACCCCAATAATAATCCACATTCCCACATTTGCCAAACTCTGAATCAGTCCCTTAAGAGTGCAATTCAACTAGGGTCAAGAAGCCTGTGGCCTATCAGTACACAGTCTAGTTAAGGAGTATTTAGGGTTCCTTACATTTGTCAAGGAAGCCAGATGTAGTCAGCACACACTACAGTGTCTCCAGGGGTACCAAACTGTAGAAGCACATTTTTCAAATGGCTAGCAGCTCAGGCACCCAAGGGGCTGTAGTCACAAAGTGGACGTAATCACTTCACCAGTTCCGTATGTAGGTTAGGAAGTTTTGGTATTGGTGCTACCAGCATGCCAAGCATTTGAAGGTGTGAGGCTGGTGGGTCATTCCACAACAGTGTATTGCAAAAATAGTCATCTTAAGTTTTTGGGACATCAACTATGGTGTAGGCTCACCACTGTCATCACAGAAGCAGTTGCAGCTCCTTGGTCACATATGGAGATGGATCTTTGCCTTGCGTCCTGCTCCTGTGCTTTATATTGTGGTTCTTTGTCAGCTCAGTGTCGTACAGGTAGATTTTGATTTCAACTGGGTCTTGTTCAATTCTTCTAGGCTTTAATGCCTGAGCACCATTCCTCATAGACAAGTCCAGCTCCTCACCTCTGCAGTAGGCAAAGCAGCAAAGTGATTCCAGCAAAGCCACCTGAAAGATTTTGCTTCCTAGATATGCATCTACCCAAGTGCTTCCTTGGGTAGAAGCACCTACACAGGGTTTCCTCAATCTTCAAAAGATCACCGTTTTCCTTCCAGCCAGGTCTTATTCGGTAATTTAACCCCTTTGCTGTTGAGGCTTTTCCTGTCTCAGTGCTGAGCCCTTTTTGGATGTTTGGGGCACTTCGTGCTTAAGCTTTCATAACCTTTTTCACAAAAGATTTTCGGGCCAAATTTGCATACTTTTTTATCAACATCTTGCAGATTCTAAAAGCACCCAAGGTTTTTGGATTTCCTTGGAGGGAACCAAGAGATAGCCAAAGTATAGTAAAATCTCACCATATTAAAAAAAAGGAAAAAGTGTTGTGCAAGAAATTGCAAGTTTTCTCTCCAAACATGGCATCAACAAAATGTTTTGCTGTACTGAGATCACCATCTTGCCAACTTTCAGGAACATATAGAGCTGTAAAGATAAAACAACATTTCAACCACAATTGTCACATGTTTCTGACTGGTATTCAATTGTTGCTATTTTTTGTGGTTTCAATCTTCTTGCAGTTTGTGGTGGAAACAGGCATGACACCAATGGGTGAAATCAGAACGCTATATTTTCTGGCAACTAAACAATATTCTGAATTCAACAAGGGGTCATTTGCGTAGAGTCCTCATGGTTTACCCAAATAAACTAATAATTGAAATAAAAAAAATAGGTAGGAAAAATAGTCAGTGGTGACAACGTTTTAATCTATAATTTTTTGCACCAATTGTCTATTTACTAAAGTAACATACCATTATATCTGTAAGACCCTTCTAGTCTCAGGGACAAATAGTGTTTGTTGGTTGCCCAAAAACAAGCAATATTCAGAGTTAGCAACTGAGGTGCACCTTCTAATGATTTTCATTGTGTTCCATCCATGCAGCAATTCATATGATAAAATCAAATTGGTATTCCCACACTGCTCCTGATAAAAACAGTACCCCACTTGGGTGGGTGAGCTTATCACCTGCATCAGAAAGGCTCAAATGTGCAATGAGGAGCAAACAACTTTTTGACCCGATAACCAACTCTTTTTGGCGATATGAGTGGCTGCAGAATTTTGGCCAAGGCTTAACTGCCATCCAGAAAAACTTATCAAAGCTAGACATTTCTGAGAACCAGACACACACACACAGTCCAAGGTGGGCTGACGTGCATGGATTCCACCACCTATTCTTACCCACAATGCCCTGCCTCAAACTTTGGCTAAAATACTCATTTTCCTCACATTTCTTTAAAGGAAAGTTGCAGAATCTGTAGAGATCCACACAATTCTTACTTCCCAGAGTTCACCCACTTCTCCCAATTAAAACTGTGTCCCACTTGTTTGACTGGACCTAGTGCACAGAAGGAACAGATCAACTCGGGGACCATGCAAAAACCATACTGCCACCATGGAAAGACCTTTGCGCCCATTCTGATTCTGGGATGAAGGCCTCACCCAACCCTTCTTTTTCTTGACCATTTTTGGGCTATTGTCAAGTGGGCTTTATGTCCCCCTACCCCCAACAGGAGTGGGGTTAGATACTGGGTAAATTGGGGTGTCTAGTGGGCTTTCTACTAACCTGGGATGAAACCCACCAGAAAGACATTTGTGCCTGTGGGAGAAGGGGACGGGGCACATGGCACACCTACCAGCAGTAATCTCTAGTGTTTAGTGCAGTGGATTCCTGCTTGGAGAAGCCCTTAGCAGGGTTCCGTCCAATAAGGAGAGACAGTGATAGAACGGGGACGTTGTCTACCTTCAGTGCTGATCTCCCACAGAGATCTTTGCTTGTGTTATGCCCCCTAGCACTAATCATAGTGAAAGCAGACTGCGCCAATAGCTTGGCCTGATTTCACTTTGTTTTGCAGTTGACTATGCATGCTGCTGGTCACAGCGAAAAAACAACACAGTTCAAACTTAGGATGCGAGGGAGGCTTTCCCTTTGCATCCCGAATTTTATTATGGAAAAGAAAGTGCTACTTGTGTTTTCACCAGAAACATTTTCTTTTCCAGTATGATTGTGGGCCCGTGGACGTTCACCGCACTGTAAAGGTAGTGCAGTCGATGTCAGCCGGTTAACTAAAGCAGTTAATCTTCTAGCAACTATAGAATATTAAAAACCATGTACTAAATTAAAAAAATAAAACTTTTTTACAGAGGCATGATTACATCTCTGTAGTTGGCCGGTACCAACCTCAACGTTTAGGACATCAAGTAGTCCTTGTTCTTCTTTGGCAGAAAAGTAGTGTTTCGTTGTATGGCCTATTCGCAGCTGCAGATGTTGGCACAATGTTTATAATTCTCAGAACTACAATTCTCAGCATGCAGAGTCTGAGGATAGAAAATTTCGGAAGAAGACACTGCTCCAAGAGTACAAACATCCTGGAAAAAGAAGCAGCAGCTGTATTTAAAAGGAGCATTGTTCTCTTTGATGGTCAATGTTGCTCTGTGGAGTTTAGGACACTTTGAGAAAAAAAAAATTTCTGCTGAGTTAATAATTGTTAATTTCTTCTGAGAAAGTATTCAAAGTCTGAAGGAGTTTCTTCTGATTGATCAGAATTTCCACTTGCCTTAATTAAGCGGAGCTTGGCTCTGAAAACGTAATGGCTGTCTATTGTTGGGGATTAGCATTGGTTTAAACTATTTCTAAAAAGGACATCGTGTTCTGTTTTGCAAGTGTATTGTCTAGGAATGTAAAATGTTCCCTAGATGCGACAGGAGCGAGTGTGGGCGATATAGTCATCTGCATTTTACTTTACACCTTTGTCACATTCCAATCCGATCTTTTTTTTCTTTTTTTTAGTAATCCTCTAGAATACAGTTTGGGAACAGTAGTTTATTCTTCTTTTCTTATAGAGATATCTCTATTCTGCTACTGAAGATTACTGCAAAGCGGAAGAGGTTCCAATCTGCTCCTCTCCACATAGAGTTTCACCCTTGCTCCATGAGTGAAGCTCTCTATAAACTTCTGGTAAGATCTAACAGTAGTTAAGCTTGACTGCCACATCATAGGACAGCTCACGCTCTGCTACTCCCACACACTCAGTTGCCATTACTTCTAGTTCTAATATCGCAAACACTACTAACTTAGCAGTTTAATTCCCTCCAATACAAAACATACCTATGCCACATTATAACAGTTCAGACCAAACTCAATAGGATTGGTGCCAGAGCCGCCAGTGTAATCCTTGGTAGTTCAGTGCTAGTATCACCAGTACAAGCAGCAGTGATACCAACGAAAGTCATAGTCCCTTAATTATCACCACCGACTCAGTGCAAACCTTGGCAACCAAGTCATCTTCAATGATGTGCTAGTACAAGTATAAGCAGCATAACCTTTGGTAGTTTAGTCCCTATTAGTCCCACCAGAGCAGGTCTTTGTATCCAAGTTACCATCAGTAGCTGTTCCACCAAAGCAGGCCTTGGCAACAAAATCAGTCCTAGGACTAGTGCCGCCAGCAAAAGCTTTTGTAGCTCGGCAGTTGCAAACATGAAAATTCAGATATCTCCAGGGATATTTATTTTTTGTGCAACAGAAACATATCTTTACTGTGGGGGATGCTTTCCGTCGAACGAAAACAATGCCTGGATGCCTTGTATAACATAGAGGCCCGCCCATTGAAAGGGCTCCCTCATTAAGGTAGGCCGCCATATTATGGCGGGCCTCTTGGTATTGTTTTTATTCAACAGATACAACCCCCTAAAATGTGAGTTTGTTTCTATTGCACAAAAAAGATGTACCCCTGACAACAGGGGCTAGCGAATGTGGGCCTCTGGCACCAGAGAGGTTGAGCGATCAGCACACCAGTCAAGCTATATACCTGTCACTGCTGAAATGGATTGTTTAGGGATGCAGAGCCTGCCACATCTTTAACTGGATGGTTTGGGAGTAGCACTAGTACAGAGGCTCTGATATCTCTAGAATTAGATAGCTCAGGAGATTGCCACAGGATAAAGGGTAAACTGACAGCTTCCACTGTGAAAGTGACAGTTCGGGGATTGGTCGAGGAGCAGACAGCAGTTCTATGGGCGGCTGTATACTCCCCAAAGCACATATTTAGGTCGCGCCTGACCCAGCGCATGTGCTGGTCTGGCGAGACTTTTAGTAAGGGCTTCAAAAAATGCTACCATAGCCAGCCTACAGCTTGCATGCATTTGTGCGGGCGCGCGCTTACGAGCAGAGGCGCCATATGGCTTTCCTCGTCATGCTCATTAAGTGCATCGCTCGCTGCGCTTGATCAAGCTGGTCTGCACGACTTGAGAACATCCAGAACCTTGGCCAGTGGGGTATACCAAAACATGCACTCCAAAGCACGTACTAGTGAATATAAAGGAAGAACGGTACCTTTCCTAGCTAGCTGTATACTTACAGTATGCGAGGTCGATGTAAATTTGGACCGTGCGCCTGTTTATGTAATATAGCAATTAGTTTCCAACCATAAGATTTTGTGCAATAACGTGCAATAATGCAGCGCATTCACTTCAATATCACCGGTTGGACTAATGCACGTGAAAACACTAATCTGTGAAAATAAATTCTATGTAAAGGTACCAGTAATGCTACTGCCAAAACTTCCAGATTGTCTCTGTTTTTGTGCACAATTATAACATATGCAGAATGAAATCGGTGCACAAATGGCAACACTGCTCCGTTCTAAGAGCCAGCCGCTAAGCTACAAGAGGCCCTGCCTGCAAAGTCTGTCATACCACGTACCCCACCCACTTCAAGAGGCCTCACACATCCCACCAGTCTGTTGCCCCCTCCTAACATAACTCCCATAACCCATTCCCAAAGACCAGCCGCTCACCCAGGACGGGGCCCCGGCCCACTTCATCTATTCCCAAGCAACAGGGCTCGCTGACACACAAAGGAGGTACAACAGAGCTGAGCCTGCTGCTGCAGCTATTGTCTTTCTCAAAGTTGCTCAAATCCAAATGTAGACACACAGTCAAACTCCCGCGCTCAGGACGGAGAAGGATGCAAGGTGGTTCTTTCCACCTGCCATGACTCCAGCCATGGCACAGGTGCGTGCAGTCCGAGGTCATGGTGTCGGGAATGCTTTAACATTTAATTGTATGGAGCACAGAAAAGCATTTCAGGGTAATTTGTCTTTATAATTTCAATTTCCTTTTACTGCCTCTTTACCTTTTTTAGTTGGTTTTCTCGCACTTATGACCTCTCTCTATTTTTGATTCTTTTTCACTTTCACCATATCTTTGTTTCCTATTAACATCTGTGTTCTTTCGTTCTACTAGGAGCTTAAGCACCGTGGCCAATGTCAGGATAAGAACACCACTGTGGTCATTTCACGACACCAAAATACTTCCAACTCTGGCCCCACTGTAATTAAACATTCTTCCAAGCAAGCACCCTATAGTTGAGAGTAATATCTGTCTGCTTCAAGGTCTCATCACAGGTACAAAGCACTATATAAATGTAACTTGAAACCAATACGTATATATGTGGCATATAAACATAAAATCTATAAAACAATATGTATTTTTCTTTCTTGCGTATTGTCTTTCTCGATAAGTTTGCTTCTTTCTCTCTTTGTCTCTCAATCCCTCCCTTCTCACAAATGACGTTGCCTCCCTGCCCCAATTCTCCCCCACTTGTTTTCATTCTCTGTCTTTCATGTAATACTTTGGCAGCTGAGCACGTCTTGTGATTCGGAAAGGGGTCCAAGAAACGGGATATTAATAATAATAAAAAAAACACTAGAACATCAGGACGTCTCCAAAACCGCGAGGCCCCAACCCCGTGCCAAGGAATTCTCCTGTCCCAGTCCTTCCCACCCTGCCCCCTTCCCCACAGCCCAGCTCTGTGCTTATACGCTCCTATTGCAGCACAATTATAAAGTGATCCAGATGTGCCACATCTGGAGAAACATCATCCAGGGGTTTCTTAGAACTTGTAAAAATAATAACATTAAAAAGGTGAAAAATTAGCAAACCTAGGGCACGTGACGCAGCAACGCCTGCCTTCACCTTGGGATTGTTGTTGCTGGGGGGGGGGGGGGGGGGGGGAGAGATACTCTTTCTTCCTCCAGCTCAGACTAATGAGAGACTCTCCTAAAGCCATTGCCCACACCCTGGTAAACGTGTCCCCTGCTGTCAGTGCCCTCCGCCATCCTGTGAGACCCAGCCCTCCCCTGGGGTCCATAAGGCTCGGCGTTCTTGCTAGAGAGGCCCTTGCAGTCACACTCTCTCAGCCAGAGCTCCTCTCCCCATCACACTGGCTGCAATGGAGCATATTTCCTGTTACACTTTCTCAGAGCCAGACCTCTCTGGGTCTCTTCTGAAACACCATCTTTACAACCAGTGCTTTAATGGGAATAAAATAGTGCAGGTACTCATTTAAATGGGGCGAATGGGCGGGGCTAGGGGCGGGGTTAAGAGCAAGTTATCTATTGACTTCCACACTAGTTGCAGCACATACCAAAACGCATGAGAAATGCGTTACTATAAACAAAACAGGTTAATTCGTTACATAAAACGAAAGCCAAATGAGGTGATGGTTTAACATTTCCCTGTTTTATATTTGCAGCTTCCATACTGTTATTTCCTGTTGTTTGGCGCAACACTACATATTCTCGAGCGTGCACACACAGAAAAAATCAAGCAGACGTGCACACAAAAAGCATTCCACACATTTCCCTTAATATACCTCCTAAGAGAGTATCGATTCTTTCCCTCTTTCTCTCGCTTTTTCCCTCACACAGAAACATGCACAGGCAAACAGACAGACAGAAGCAGACACTCGTTTTAACCTCGTCACCTTCCTTTGCTTTCTTAGTGTGCTATTACCTGGCTGCCTCGACCCTGGCTGTCAGAGACAGGTCACCAGCACTAGCAGTTTCATGAGTACTGGTACTCTCCTTGGCAGTAGAAAAGTGCCGGTACTCAGAGTGCTAAAAACGGGAAGTGCCGGTACTCAGTACCTGTGAGTACCGGCCCATTTAAAGCACTGTTTACAACCGGACCACTGGGCCATTCATCAGCCATATTAACACCTGAGCCTTCCCTACATCTGACTCTTTTATCACAATGACTTCAGAGCAGAGCATGGACGGGTTGGGCCTGTCCACTCTTTGAATGATCATAGGAACTGGCCTCAGGAAACCTCTCCCTGGTCATACTGACTGCAGAGCATGGGCTCTCAAGCTTCTCTATCCCGCCAAACATAGGGGCATATTATCAAGCCAGGCGATAAAATTATCGCCGCTTTAGCGGCAGAAAACTGCCGCTAAAATGGCGATAATGGGCTTGATAATATGCTCTATGGAATTCCAATTGAAACCCATGTTAGATGTGAAGGACGTCTAACATGGGCTTCAATTGGAATTCCATAGAGCATATTATCAAGCCCATTAGCGCCGTTTTAGCGGCAGTTTTCTGACGCTAAAGCGGTGATAATTTTATCGCCTGGCTTGATAATATGCCCCTTAGTCTGTCTGGTCATACTAGCTGTGCTACAACCAGGACTTCCTGCGCCTAATCTGCTCCACTTTTCGCAATATCTGATCTCTCCTTTCCTCTCTGTCATGCTGACAGCACAGCTTGACCTTATTATGGCACTCCTCTGTCACAGTAACTGCACTGCCTGCCTTCTCATACTGATGGATAAATTAGGAGTGAATGCATATGAATATAATTTTAGTTTTGTACTATAGTGCTTTTAAGTGCTTCTTATGTAATGATCTGCATCCTCAATGTGAATCTCCCTGTACATATTTGTTTCCCTTTGATTAGCACCATGGAGATAGAATGCTACTGTTCTGTGGTTAGCCAGTTGCACCTGGCACTTGTTGGAGATGGATGGGATTTTATATTCTCTGGATTAAACTTACAACTTTCAATTTTGGATTTCTCCCTGGATTTATTCACTTTTTTACAAGTTTCTTTCTATTCAGAATATAAATGGTATGGTGGTAAGGAACTGCCTCTATCTAGGGTCAGATTGCTCTCTCATTGACACCCATATTTTTCTGCGTGTAGAATGTTTACAGTTTTCTCTCGAGCTTAGCCCAACTTTATCCTTCACAATAGGTCTTATTTATTGCCACCAACTTTACTATTTTTGGCGATCTTCATTTTAATCTTGAGAAGAGTTACGACACTGATTTACCTACCTTAATCGACACTGCAAGTGTGATAGGTCTCCATCTGACAGACACCTCATCCTCCAATCAGAGAAGTCACACCCAAGACCTATTTTTACCAACTTCGAGTGGGCACCTCTCTGAATTTGATCTTTATAGATCAATATGCAGTTTGTTTTTTCATTCCTCTATTTTAATCTCAAATTTCTACTGTGGCACCTCCTACTACACTGATCACCTGCACATGAGCCAGGATCAACCAATCTAACCTCTCAAAGCTTTAGCAGCATCTCCCTGTGCATACATTGCTGATATTTCTGCAACAGTAGATAAATGCAATTGCCGTATTTCTTCTACCCTATAATATTACTCCTCAGAAACTCCACTGCCCCTCTAGGAGATCCCCCTCCACTCTTTGTATTTACTGCTGAAGTACCCAAAGCTAGATGTCATTGTAAAGCTCTTGAGTGGGCATAAAAGAAATCCTATAGTCTAGACTCTAAAGAGACTTACAGGGCAGCTGTAAAAAATGACTCATTCAGACTACCCACGTTTACTATAATTCCTTGAAAATAGATATGACTCTCAACTCTATTAGGAAGGTTATTTCCAATGTCAAAAGTTTACTGAATCGCGGCGCTTTACCCCATCACAGGAATTATCCTGCACACTTTCACTCTTCATTTAGGACAAAATGTCTTAGATTCAGGCTGTTTGTTAAACAAACCCCTCTGGAATCTTTAGATATTTTTTAGCATACTTCTGCATCTAGCATGGGTTTCTTGCTCACCAAATTCTCCACTCTACCCTGTGAGACAATTAAGAACTCTCTCTCTTCTACAAAATCTGGCTGGATCAATGTCCCCCTCTAACTTTATTCTTTGGCTACCAATACCTAAGGCCATGCCTGCACTCATTGACATATGCAATCTTGCCCTGTCTTCCTTCCAGTGTCCCTCTATTTGAAGGCATTTCATGGTCTTATCACTCCTTAAAAAGCTCTCTGTCAATCCAAACACCCTGAGCAACTCCCTACGTTCCCTACTACCCCTCTCTACTGAGAATCTTAAGAAAGAAATCAACAAACAACTTTCAATCGCCAGAGCATGGAACCCGCGTTTACCAGCCATGTACGATAATCCCAAGAACCTTCACTTGACTGGATCCACGTCCCACTCGGCCCAGGTGTGGCATGCAGTTAACAAAAGTTTAGGGTGGGAGCCTAGACTGACGCTCGCAACCCCCCTATGGGACTCAGCTCAACTGGGTGGTCTCCATTCCTCCAAGGGTTTCGATAAGTGGGACCTTATTGGCATCTCTCGTGTGAGTGACCTATGGGTGAAGGGTCATATGCTTAGTTTTAGCCAGCTGAAACAACAGGACGAACTTGCGGATACAGAATTCTTTCACTATCTACAGATCCGTCATGCCTTAACCACCGCCATCAGTGAGGATTCCCCCCTCCCCGACTCCTCCCCACTAGAAGATAGGTTACTGGACGGGCTCCTTCCTCAGAAAGCTATCTCCTTGACATACAAAAAACTTGTCAATAACACACCAGATCCTCTACTCAAATTGCGTGAGTCGTGGGAGGCGGATGGCCTCTTATTAGATGACGCCTGATACAACAGAAAATTCTCCACAGGATCTACATCACGGGACCGCAGCTGGCCCGTATGGGGAGTGGTGACAACATGCACTGTAGGCGCCACTGCGGACAGGTGGCCACGTTTATGCATATTCTCTGGGAATGTGAGCAAATTCAGAGATATTGGAAAGGAATCCATAGTGTCATAAGTGAGGTCCTGCACAAACCTGTCAGCCCTGAGTTTAAAAGATGTCTACTTAATGTGTGGGAACCAACTGTTTTGGTTGGGGTGGAGAGGCTGTGGGTTACACTTGGGGCCACAGTGGCCAAAAGAGATATTGCCCAATTATGGGGAGGGCTAACACCCCCAACTGTCGCAGTGTGGAAGTGTAACCTGGAATGGTGTATGTTTCGAGAGAAAACTGTTTATGTGGCAAGAGGTTGCCCCCAGAAATGGTCCCGAGTGTGGGCCAAGTGGAACTCATAAAGGGGAGATATTTGTGTTGCGCCTACTGTTCCTCCTGATGATGACCCAATGTCTCCCTGAGTACTCTTTCTGTTATAGGTGCTGTTTCCCGTAATTGCTCTGTATTCTGAATGAAATGCCATGTTAAAAAATGTCTGATCTCCAGCCAAATGTGCTTTGCCGACTGTTTGTGTATTTTTTGTTAAAAAATTAATAAAAAGATATTTTAAAAAAATATATATTTTTTTTAACTAATATGATTTTGGAAGTCAAACAGCTACTGGAATAAAATGGAAATCACCGACCATTTCAACAATGCACAAATTGGCTGACAAGCCCTCAGTGCTGCTGGCCATGGAAAGAAAATGACATAGTACCTCAATGAAAAGGGTAATCAACGTGATAATTTTTGGTACCCTCTGGTAGAATACCTGATGGACAATGACTTTGTGTGCATTTGCCCTAAAGGTGTGAGATCTCTTGATACTAGATGCTACAATTCTATTATCGTACACGCCACTCACTTGAAACTTCAGGACTTCTGCAGAGGCGATGCCTGTCTTTCCACTCCTCGCTAGGTCAACTCTCAACCTTATGGGTCTACCACTGAGGGTTGGCAGATGTCCCAGAAGAGAAAGGGTTTGGGGTTTTATAGAGAAAGTGAGATGATTGTAGCTCTCTGGATTGGTGTGTGGACTTCACCTCAACAGTTTTTTTTTGGGGGGGGAGTTTTAATTAGCGCAAACTTGACCCGAAGTTATAAGAGCGCTCTACATGAGCACCAGTTACATTACTCAAGGAAACATTCATTATTTTTTTTGTTAGGCACGGGAAGATTAAGTGATTTGTCCAGAATCACAGGATGTTGAGCGTCATTGCGAAAACTTGAACTCAGTTCCACAGATTTGAGGTTGACCGCCTTAGCCATTAGGCCACATCCTCTTCCCCTTACTGGGGTGCATCTTCCTTCGGACCTCTCTCTTTCTTTTCTACTTGCCAGAGGGGATTTGTCTGGAGTTTTGTGCTACTAGTCAAATACAGAGAAAGATTAAATGAACATCAGTCATTCAGTGCTCTTAAATATTTCTCCCCAAATAGCCTATTTGCCCATAAGGTTTTACGCACATATGAAAGTATCGGTTACATGCCTTCTCCTTAACATTTGGCATTCTAGATTGGTCTCTCTTTGTAAACAAAGGCTTGTTCTTGATGGTAAGTAATGTCTAGCTGCTATCTGGGCTTCATGGTTTTCTCTCAGGAAGCCTAGAATACTTCAAAAACAAAAGCCTCTTCGTGTCCCTTAGCGCGGTCTACCGGCTATCTCACGCCATCTTGGGGGTAGGAAGGGACGCTTTGCGGGCGCCATTTTGTTTAGCGCTCTAGTTGTCCTGACACGCTAGACCTCTATATTTACCCACTATGCACACGCCCAGCGTTTGCGCGCAGCGGGAGCGCCTTATTCGCGCCGGAGTCACGCCAGAGTCCAGCCCGTCTGCACCCGTCCGCGCTAAGGACGGGCTAGGAACTGGGCAAGGCAAGAAGTTGCTAGGAGAGAGTGGTGATAGAGTTGGTAGTTTTAAATACTCCTACCCTTAGTTAATTGTCCTCAGACCCCCACGGTTATGGTGTCATTTTTCTTGTCCCCCGGAGGCTCTTCCTGATGCCCCCATTTGCTGCTGTTTTCCTAGAAATGGTATGCCGCCGACAGAGTGTGCCCCTAATGTATGCCCCCCTACAGACTCTGTCCCCCCTGCTATCTCTGCAAGCGAAACCGGCTTTCTTATTAACGCTAGATCGCTGGTGAAGAATAACATCGCATTTAGGGAGTTTGTGGCTGTAAGAAAGCCTTCCTGGGTTTTCGTTACTGAAACATGGGCCTCTGACTCCTCTGGGCTTGACCTGGTGGATGCTATTCCGGAAGGCTATGCGTTAGTCAGGTCGGATCGAGTGGGACGTAGGGGAGGAGATCTGGGGATCCTCTATAAGAACTCCCACTCCTGTCGTATTTCCATTCTATCTGCCCCCTCACATACCCTTCAAGCCTTACATTTTCTGATAATTTCCCCTTATTCTGCTCCTTTTGCGGGCATACTGATCTATAGACCGCCGGGACCCAGAGGGGATTTTAGCCATTCTCTCTTTAATGTCCTAGAGCCCTATTTTGGCTGCGCCCAACTTACTGTTCTAGGAGATTTAAATTTCCATCTCGAAAACCTAGATTCCAGGGAAACCCTTTCCCTCTTGGAGTCACTGTCCGCCTGTGGCTTTCAGCAATTGGTTACCAGTGCCACCCACCGGGCTGGTCACATCCTGGATGGGGTGTTTTCCAATGACTTAAGGCTGACGACAGACGTGCCCATACCGTTGGTTTGGTCTGATCATCTAGCGGTCCCTTTGAAGCTTCTGGCCTCCTCGGCACAAACTGAGGGGCCCAAGCAAGAGAGAACCTAAGCGCAATTATGGGAATATTTCTAATGGTACTCTGGCTCCGTTAATCACCAATCTATCAACTGCCACAGCAAAGGATGTCAGCACAGAGGCGCTCGAATTGACTGCCTCTATCACTCTGGCGGTTGATCTGTTGGCCACTTCTCTCTCCGCTACACTGCCAGGAAGAGACCCTCGGCCCCCTGGTTCTCAGAGTCTCTGAGAGCTTTAAGACAGGGCTGTAGAAGGCAGGCAAGGCTGTGGAGGGCGAGCTGGGACTATCAGGAGAGGGAAAAACATAAACTCCTCCTTAAGGGATATAAAGTTGAGGTTATCAAAGCAAAGCAGGAGTACTTTCCTAATTTGACTACCTCTCTTACCTCCCCCAGATAACTCTTTAAAATCGCAGACTCTCTGTGCACCCTGCAAGTGCCCGATCCTATCTCTATCTCCCTGGATCTTTGTGATAAGATCGCCCAATTTTTCCATTCCAAAATAGCCGACATCTACTCTGCCCTTGAATTGCAAAGGGCTGCGCTGTCTCCCCTTCCTTTGGTCTTACCTGGTGTGGGTGATGGAACGATGGCCCCCTCTGCTTATCTGTCTAACTTTCCACTGCTCTCCTTTCAACAGCTAGACCTGCTTTTAAGCAAGACCAGGTCAGGGTCCCCTTTGGATCCTTGTCCTCTTAAAGTTTTTAAGGAATGTCGGGAAACTCTTATGCCCCCGCTTCTGAGTAGCATGAACCGGGCAATACAGGAGGGCACTTTTCCCTCTTCGTGGAAAAGTGCGGTGGTTAAGCCTCTCCTAAAGAAGCCATCTCTAGACCCTGAAATCCTTAAAAGTTTTCGCCCGATTTCACTGCTTCCTGCTCCTGCCAAGATGCTCGAAAGCCATCTTAATGAGCATCTGACGGCATTCTTGGACAATTCGGGCTGTCTTGATCACTCCCAGCATGGTTTTCGGAGACATCACAGTACGGAGTTGGCTCTTACGGTAGTATTTAATAACATCCGTAAGGAGGTTGACCAGGGCCATACCGCTCTTCTGGTCTTGTTGGACCTGACAGCCGCCTTCGATACCCTATCTCCCTTGGTCCTAATATCTCGTCTTAGGGAGATGGGGGTGGAGGGTTTGGCCTTGAGCCTTCTGGCCTCCTTCCTTGACCAGAGGGAACAGAGGGTCAAATTGGGTGAATACCTATCTCCATCCCTACCTGTTCAATGTGGGGTCCCTCAGGGGTCGGCCCTAAGTCCTACCCTTTTTAACGTCTTTGTGGCCCCACTTGCCAGGCTAATAAGATCTTATGGGATGGAGGTGGTATCATATGCTGACGACACCCAGATTATGGTGTCCCTTTCCCACTCGGGCAGTACCTCCGCTCTCAGCTTTAGGAACTGCATGGAGGCAGTTTCTCAGTGGATGATTTATAATTCACTAAAGCTGAAAAGGGAAAAAACGGAGGTCCTTATTTTTGGTGGAAACAGGGACATTTGGTCCTCCGAGTGGTGGCCCCCTTCCTTGGGAGTGTGCCCTGTGCCCACGGACTCGGCCCGTAATCTGGGAGTTCTGATCGATCCCTCTCTCTCCATGTCGCAGCAGGTTAATAGGACCGTTGCTACCTGTTGGGGTATCATTAGGATCCTTAGGAAGATCAGACATTATTTGGCTCCGCATGCCCAGAAACAGATTGTTGTTGCATTGGTCGCCTCACGGCTTGATTACTGCAATGCTCTCTATGCCGGCATAAATAAGGGCCTTGTGGCACGTTTGCAAAGGGTGGAGAGAATAATAGGTATCACACGAGGAAGGGGGAGTAAAACAGTGAGAAATGTGAATAAGAGAAATGGTGATGTAGACACGGGAACCATAGGAGTGAGGGCCGACGGAGTTATGAAGTATAAGCTGTAAAGAGAAATGTTTTACAAAAAGCAGGTTTTGAATAGAAATGAATTTAGAAGGAGATAGAAAGAACGTGGGACATCTACTGACAGTCACTATACGTTTTTTTAAATATAAGGAGAAACTAAGTGTGTTAATGTAACTAGTTTTGCGATGGTATATCTAATTCTGAAAACAAGTCTTTATTGTTCATTTACAGTTGCCCTTGACGAAGGGCCCCGAGGGGCCCGAAATGCATTGGGTTTTAATAAACTGCTTTCGACGAACATTGCTCTATTCGTGTTCTTTGAAGAGGTTCGGATGGCCCACTAGAACATAAGAAAAAGTGGAAATTGCATTTCCTTGCATGGGATATTGTAAGCTGAGAAAAATCATAAGCGGAAAAACATGATGGATAAAAAAACTGCAAAAAATGGCAAAACTGATTGAAGATGAATGACTAAATGTCTGCAATGGCAGTAATAGGTTGTCGCCACTGGCCTTGGGGCTAAAAGTAGCCCCATGAAGATGGTGTTCAGTTTGACAACGTGCGTCTGGGCTTAGCACGTCACCAGTGAGCACACCTCAAGAAGAATTGTGTGGTATAGAAGAGAGTTAAAAATTTAAGAATACGGAGTGCAACCCATCACATTGATGTTCTAGAATTTTCGCCCTACCGGCTTGGCACCCACGGGAATCCAACAGAGTTTCAGCAATGGAGAGTCGTGTAAATGGCGCTGTTCTTTCCATGCAAGGCGGAATAACATTGTTTGTCAAGCAACTTTATTTTCGGAACAGAAGTCAGATGTATACAAAAATGACTAGCTTAAACATTGGATATATCGGCATATTGTTATGAGTAATAATGAAACAAGAGTGCACACATTGAAAAAGTTTCATGGCTTAATTTAACGTTCAGTATACATTGTGGGAAATGTAGTGTCTTAGGAAGGTTTGTTGATTTTAATAAACACGTGCTAGAAAGAGGAGGGATTAGAAAGAGCGCGATTAGTTTAAAATGGGTTGAGATAATTAGATAGGGTAATTCCTTTGGTAAACGGGAGAAGAGGAAGCTTGTGTTACAGCAGGTACGTGCAAGGGAACGTTGGTACGATGAGAAGGATTGAGAACAACAAAGGGCGGAGAGAATAATAGGTATCACACGAGGAAGGGGGAGTAAAACAGTGAGAAATGTGAATAAGAGAAATGGTGATGTAGACACGGGAACCATAGGAGTGAGGGCCGACGGAGTTATGAAGTATAAGCTGTAAAGAGAAATTTTTTACAAAAAGCAGGTTTTGAAAAGAAGTGAATGTAGAAGGAGATAGAAAGAACGTGGGACATCTACTGACAGTCACTATTAGTTTTTTTAAATATAAGGAGAAACTAAGTGTGTTAATGTAACTAGTTTTGCGATGGTATATCTAATTCTGAAAACAAGTCTTTATTGTTCATTTACAGTTACCCCTGACGAAGGGCCCCGAGGGGCCCGAAATGCATTGGGTTTTAATAAACTGCTTTCGACGAACATTGCTCTATTCGTGTTCTTTGAAGAGGTTCGGATGGCCCACTAGAACATAAGAAAAAGTGGAAATTGCATTTCCATGCATGGGATATTGTAAGCTGAGAAAAATCATAAGCGGAAAAACATGATGGATAAAAAAACGGCAAAAAATGGCAAAACTGATTGAAGATGAATGACTAAATGTCTGCAATGGCAGTAATAGGTTGTCGCCACTGGCCTTGGGGCTAAAAGTAGCCCCATGAAGATGGTGTTCAGAATGCGGCAGCCAAATTTGTGCTTAATGCTCCTAGGACTTCTTCGGCTACCACTGCCAGGAAGAGTCTGCATTGGCTCCCGATCCAAGATAGGATCGTTTTTAAGATCCTTTGCATGAACTACGGTGCTTTATCTGGCGTGGGGGCCAAGGGGGTGAAGGACTTGCTTGTACCTTATGTCCCGGGCAGAAACCTTCGCTCTTTGAGAAAGAATCTGCTGTCAGTTCCCCGTTTTCGAAGAGTCAAATGGGGAGGGAGGGCCTTTTCGTCTTTAGCCCCAAAACTGTGGAATACGTGCCCCTCTGAAATTAAAACTCAATATACTGTCCCCACGTTTAGGAAGGCTTTAAAGACGTGGCTCTTTGCCAAGGCCTACCCGTAGTTTTGGTTCCTGGTCTGTTTGATCTTTTTGTGTAAGGCGCCTTGATGCCTCGGGGCTTAGTTGCGCATTATAAGTTTTCCTTCATTCAGTCATTCATTCTGTCGTAAATAAAGTATTACGCACTCATAATTTCTATAGGTATCAATAGGATCATGCATAAAGCAAGAGGCTGAGTCCGTGGTATCAGGTTCAAAAGGGCTTTATTCCAATAACTCGAGTTATAGGGAGAATGGTTCCATCACCACAAGGGATCAGGAAGGGTCTTCTGCAACTTTATTCACAGAGTACAGTATATATACATTCAATATTATACGTAAGCAGGAGCGCTTCAGGCACAAGAGAGCAAGAGAGAATGAGATAAGAGCATGTGGGCGTGTAAGTAGGCGTGAAGGTGGGCGTCCATGTGGGTGTCCACTTGATGAGTCATAGGTGAGTGTCATAGGTGGGTGGGTACCTGGAGGGGGTTGCGTGATCAGCTGGAACTTTACTGGAACTTTGCCTTACTTGTGCTCAACTCGAGCATGACGTGTAACTGACGTGTAACTGGGGGAAGGTTGCTGTGCAGCCGGGGAGTCTGGAAGAGAGGCCTTCAGTGTCAGGACGACCAGCACATCTTGTATTATCTGATATCTAAAGTCCGGAGCAGGAACTGATCTGTGACATAGGTTGCCCATCACCAAGAGCCGATGTGACTTCTATTTCTTTATTCACTGCGTGGGCCTTACATGGGGGCTATGGGCTTTTCACTGACGTGAGCTTTGCAATCACTGAAAAGGAGACAGAAAGGCTAGGCTCTATCCTTTGCAGGCGGGTTTTGTTTATTCCTCCTTTTCCAGGCAGGAATGTGATTCAGTAGGAGTAAGCAGATAACCGTGCTCAATACTATCTCGGCACCCCGGACTGGGCCCCTTTGGCTGAGGCCCAAGTGTGCGAGGCCAAGGATACGCAGCTGCAGCTCTCAGAGCGTCTGAGGCCTGAAACCTCTTTTCAGGCTCCGGCTGAGCCACAAAATGGGCTTTCATGAAAATGGCACGAGTGCAGGAAAACATAATGCAAAACGTGTAGGCCTCAGTGCAGATTTGTCGTTTCTCTCATGGGAGACTTGATGGCAGGCCACGTTATAGCATAGGCATCATGGTTGACAGGCCATGGAGGGAAAATGCATGGCGTACATGCATGTACACGAAACGTTGGGGAACACATAGGGGACACATAGGCCTTGTCATAATCTTTATTTTCTCATTCCCTCCTTGTCCCCTAGTGGACCCTTCATGTCACATCTATTCTCATGAGACAGTTGATCTGTTATTGCAGCATTATTTTTCCATTTTCAATGCTTTGTATATGGGGACGTGGAACACATGCAGTAGCACACAGGCCGCAAATGGCCGGGCCACACTGCAGACATAGACAACAACTGAATACCATTAGTAGTATTAACCCACAGACGGTCAACACTTTCCATCCCCATGCCGATATTACTCCCCAGAGCCAACTGGACCAAGTCCACGTGCCTGGGTCTTGATGTATGCTTTGGGCAATCTTGTGGAGCCTTGTTATTGCTTTGTATACAGGTGGTGCGTTATTAGGAATAAAAGAAATGATATGTAGCACGTCCCACCCCAGTCTAAGGGCAGCTGTACATAGGCTGTCTGGCCACAAATAAAGTAGGTGTGTCGTGATGCTCTGAAATAGGACTTTCCTTTGTCTTTAAACTCTATTATAGTATTACACTCGCTGTGCCCCAAATGTACTGAGCCTTCTTTTCTGACACACAAGTCCCCTTTTACTGGCAGGACTGTAATTGAGGATGGACCTACATTGTGTATGGGCTTGACATTCAACATTATAAAGTCGAGGGTCGCATTTCCTTGCTGATACTCTTCATTTTCTAGATCTGTACCTTTTCTTTGGGGAAGACCTTCTTCGTCTGGGAAACATGCTTTATTCATGACTTTATTCAAGTTACCCCATACCCAGTCACCCCTACACTCCTTGTCTTGACATTCTTTGGCATCACCGTTGATGGATGTCATTAAGGCAAACCATGCTCCGCAAGAACCATTATGGGGGAACGGAAAAGGGAAAAGAGGCAACACTCCCTTCACCTTCTGATACGGGGGAAGTCGGCCACAGACCCAGCAGTCTGTAGCATTGCTAGTCTGATGTGAATGGTGCAGCATCTGAATAAAGGTATTGTTGCGCAGTGCAAGTCGATAGGATAGCTCATAGGATGGCAGATCACTAAATGTGTGCTTTATGGTATCATTAGTGGAGGAGTGTAAGAGTGAGGCAAGAGGAGGAAAAATAGCATGTAGTATTTAAGCTGATACATATTATCGTGATGCACAGAAGAGATAGAAAAATCAAAGTCACTATACATCTACCACGTAATATTTTACAGTATTTGCTTTTCATCTTGCTCTTTTTATGATTATCATTGTCCGAGATCTTATGCAAGTCAGAATACATGTTCAACCGATTCACCACCTAGTGGACTTAATTGATCAAACGGGGTCTGGCTTTCTAGATCTAAGTTTAGCTTTGTACTCCTGCTGAGGAGTCTCCTCTAGTAAAGGGGGCTCAAAGTCTGAAAAGTTCTTTTCCTTTTTAAAAGAATCGTTATTCCCGAAGTAGCGCTTGCAGTGGTGTATATGCAGCCATCCTTTCCGTCCTTCGACTTTAACGGCTGTCCTCGTGGTCAATAGCACTAACTTCGGCGCCTTCCACCTCGGCTCAAGAGGGCTCGTCCTGTCAAAGTTCCTTATTAAAATATAATCCCCAGGAGCGATGGAGTGTTCCTTGACCTGGGTGTTGTCAGGGAGGGCGGCGGCAACCTGCGAATGACAAGAGAGTAGTGCAGACATCAAGGAAGCCAGGTAATCTGTCAGCATGTTACTATCAACATCAGTAATCTTTTTAGGCCTCGGAGTGCCCCACATATTCGGTGGTCTACCAAAGACCACTTCGTAAGGAGATAAGCCAGTTCTAGAATGGGCTACCATTCGCATGTAAAAGAGGGCAACCGGCAGGGCTACCATCCAATCTACACCTTTTTCTGCACAAATCTTTGCTAGTTTTGTCTTTAAGGTCTGATTGTGCCTTTCTACAAGGCCTGCTGCTTCAGGATGTCGCACACAATGAAACTTCCAGGTATACCCTAACAGAAGGGACACCTGCTTCATGAGTTCAGAGGAGAAAGGCTGACCGTTGTCGGAATATACGACACGCGGTAATCCATAGCATGGGAAAAACTCTCGCACCAATTGTCTGGCGGTAGTTACAGCAGTATAATCAGGGACTGCACATACAACTACCAGGACATATTTGTAACCTCTACATCTGTTCATTTGGATATAATCCATTTGGAGGACTTCAAAAGGATGGTCAGGTGGAGATAAATCCACCTTGTTCCACCGGAATGCCTTTACCTGGATTGAATTGGCAACAGATCATACATGTTCTGACTTTTTGTTTCGCTGCTGCACGCAGGTGCTTGTTGAACCAGATATTCTGTAAGCTGTCTAGCATTGCTTTCTCTCCTAAGTGTGCAGGACTATGTGCGGTATTGATGATCACTTGTACCATCGAATCAGGAAGAAACCATGTTGCTTTGCCCTTAGTCATCCAACCCTGATCAGTCAGTACCCCTCCTTGTTCCGACCATTTCTTTAATTCGTCTAGAGTAGCATGTGTCTGTATGTCTTGTACATCCCTGGAAGTATCCCTGACTGTCATGGCTTTGGTCATTGATGGTATCTGTGAGTTCGTCATGTCTAGTGGGGTCTGAGCTGTCTGTTTAGCAGTTCGGTCTGCCAGATCATTGCCTTGAGAAATGGTATCTGTGGCTTTAGTATGTGCTTTGCATTTCAGGATAGCTATGGCTGTCGGTAAATGTATCGCTTCCAGAAGGGCTTGTATAAGAGGGCCATGCTGTATCTTGGCCCCGTGAGAGGTCAAGAAACCTCTTTCTCTCCATAGTACTCCAAAATTGTGAACTACCCCGAATGCATATTGTGAATCGGTGTAAATGTTTACTCTCAAGTGCTTAGCTCTTATGCATGCTTGTGTCAGAGCGATGAGCTCTGCTGCTTGTGCTGACAGTATGTCTATTCTTTTAGTCTCTATTATTTCAGTAGCAGTGGTCACTGCATATGCTGCCACTAATTCTCCCGCCCCCGTCCTCATGCATGAGCCGTCAACATAGAGTGTTAGGTCAGGGTCTGGGAGTGCAACATCTGTCAAGTCTTGTCTTGGTTTAGTCACGGTATGTATCACTTCAACACAGTCATGTGGTGGAACGTTTTCTGTACTGGAGGGCAAAAGAGTAGCAGGATTCAGTATGTTGCATCGTCTGATCTCTATGTGTGGTTGAAATAACGTCAGCTCATAACCTGTCAGTCTCGCTACAGTCAGGTGTTGGGTTTGTGTCCGGTTCAAGAGAACCTCCACTGCGTGCGGTACTTGTACTGTCAGGGGGTGGCCCAGCACTATCGAGTCACTTTGTCTTATGGCTAAGGCCGTTGCTGCAACAGATTTTAGGCACGCAGGCAAACCCTGGGCTACTGGGTGGAAACCCGTTTACAACATTCTAAAAGCGTTACAACAAACAAATGATGGACGGAATGCTGACAATGCAGACATTCTCCCCCAGTCAAGAGATCTGGGTTAAATCCATCGTTCTTTTGCCCACTACGCCACCCCAGTTTAGACATGGCCATATGCAAATCAGTCTTGACCCTGTGCCTCATGGGAACAGTCCAGCCCGAACTGCCAAACCATGTCTTCCCTGGACCGGAATCATGCATCCTAGGACCGGTTTCTGGCTATCAGCCGTCATCAGCCAGGATAGCTTGACTCCAGTGGCGTAGTGAGCACGGGTCCCACGTCTGGGAATACCCATCCCACTTAGGGCGAAAAGCGTTACAACACACAAATGATGGACGGAATGCTGACAATGCAGACATTCTCCCCCAGTCAAGAGATCTGGGTTAAATCCATCGTTCTTTTGCCCACTACGCCACCCCAGTTTAGACATGGCCATATGCAAATCAGTCTTGACCCTGTGCCTCATGGGAACAGTCCAGCCCGAACTGCCAAACCATGTCTTCCCTGGACCGGAATCATGCATCCTAGGACCGGTTTCTGGCTATCAGCCGTCATCAGCCAGGATAGCTTGACTCCAGTGGCGTAGTGAGCACGGGTCCCACGTCTGGGAATACCCATCCCACTTAGGGCGAAAAGCGTTACAACAAACAAATGATGGACGGAATGCTGACAATGCAGACATTCTCCCCCAGTCAAGAGATCTGGGTTAAATCCATCGTTCTTTTGCCCACTACGCCACCCCAGTTTAGACATGGCCATATGCAAATCAGTCTTGACCCTGTGCCTCATGGGAACAGTCCAGCCCGAACTGCCAAACCATGTCTTCCCTGGACC